>NC_060121.1:53804333-54404333 GCF_021461395.2 Schistocerca americana | reverse complement strand
ACGTCAGGAACCTGTCCAGTGTGACACCGTGGTTTCCAGAATGAGATTTTCACTCTGCAGCGGAGTGTGCGCTGATATGAAACTTCCTGGCAGATTAAAACCGTGTGCCGGACCGAGACTCGAACTCGGGACCTTTGCCTTTCGCGGGCAAGTGCTCTACCAACTGAGCTACCCAAGCACGACTCACGTCCCGTCCTCAAAGCTTTACTTCTGCCAGTATCTCGTCTCCTACCTTCCATACTTTACAGAAGCTCTCCTGCGAACCCTGCAGAACTAGCACTCCTGAAAGAAGGAAGTTTCATATCAGCGCACACTCCGCTGCAGAGTGAAAATCTCATTCTGGAAACATCCCCCAGGCTGTGGCTAAGCCATGTCTCCGCAGTACCCTTTCTTTCAGGAGTGCTAGTTCTGCAGGTTTCACATGAGAGCTTGTGTGAAGTTGGTCGGCGATGTACAGAGAGTATAGCAGGGGGCCGAGTACCGACCCCTGCGGCACTCCCGCTCGAATCTGCCGGATGTGCCACCATCTGCTCAGACGTGGAATGTGCGGCCCGATAGATACGAGCGCTGTAGGACCACGTGCGACGTCGGTACCCCGTGTACAAAAAGTTTGTACACGAGGCCGTCGTGCCACACACATTCTTAGGCCTCGGAGACGTCGAGAAGCTCCGCCCCTGGGTACTCCCGCGTCTCCAGCGCTCGCATCGCCTGCTCCAGGAGGCGCAACAGCTACTGGGTGGTCGAGCGGCCGCTCCGGAACCCGAACTGTTCCTGGGGGATGAGTTGCTGTTCCGTCACCTGGCGTAAAAGCCACTCCACGTACAACCTCTCAAAGACTTTTGAGAGGGACTGGAGCTCGCTGATCGGCCGGTAGTTGGCTGCCTGACGTGGGTCCTTGCTGCTCTTGCGGATGACAACCACGCGGAAGGGAAAGTCCCAGAGCGAAGGATGCTGTTGAAGATGAGCGCCAGAGACTGGTGTACCTCTGGCGGTAGCAATCTCAACTGGCCGTTGGTGACACCATCCGTGCCACCCGCCTTCTTGGGGTTGAAGCGACGGAGCTGCAGATCGACTTCTGCAGCCGTGATTTCCTCTATCGTGTCGTCCTCTTCACGCGCAGTGAGGAAAACAGGGAGGCGGTCCTCCACTGGGCGCACGTGGTCGTCATCGAACACGTCATCGGCGGGGTGGAAATTTTCCGCGAACGTGTCCGCGAGGAAGCTGGCTTTCGCATCCGGCTCGTAGACAACGTTCGCAACCACGTGGAGGGGCGGGACTCGCTGGTCACGGCGAAGGAAGCGCCTGGCTGCCGCCAAGAACTGCCATCTGTCGTCGTTAGGGTGGCCACAAGGCCTGCCCAGTCACGATCCGGTGATCATCTATGGCGGCCGGAATCTCACGCCGCGCCCTGTTGAGGCGGCGATTCGTCTCGGCCAGCCGCGTGAGCTGCCGCTCTCGAAAGAGGCGATTTTTGTGCGTAATTTTCTCTAAAATGGTCGGCGGGAGTTGGTGCGACATTTCTCGAACCCCTCCTACAACTTCTGGATGGGGATGAGAGGTTAGACGTAATTGTCGCCTACGCAGATGACCTATTAGTTGTTGTAACTGCAAACAACAGAGCCCAGTTAGAAGAGAAAGCCAGTGGAATACAACAAACAATTACACAGTGGTGTCACAACAACAAACTCAGGATAGCCGGAAACAAAACAACATACACTTTACTGAAAGGATCACTCCAAAGGAATCCTTCGGTTAAAGTTGGGGACACAAACATCAAACGAGCACGCATTACGCGCTATCTTGGGGTACACATAGATGAAAAATTGAATTTCCACGAACACATAAGGCTAACAACAGACAAAGCAGAAAAAATACTGCACAAACTGGTGAGGCTAAATTCAAAACAGTACAGACTACCTCTACCAGTCATACGTACATGCCACTGTGCGCTCTTCGAATCAGTACTCAGCTTCGCAGCTAGCACGTGGGCACATAGGCTGAACGTGGTCACCAACAAAGCATCCGTCAGACGAGGGCAGAGAAGTGTCCTACTTAGGCTATACATGGCAAGGTGAGTGGGATGTAAGTGATAAGGGACGTAGACTGCACAACTTCCTCCCTGACGTAAGGGAGAGGTTGAGAATGAAACATATGGATCCCAGCCGCGGTATGGTACATTTCTTAAACGGACACGGAACTTGTCCCACGCACTTAAACCGCGTGAGTCTGAGGCAGACACCTACATGCACATGCGGGAAGAAGGTTCCCCAGAACACACTGTCTATTTCTGCGGGCAATACGCAGACAATAGACATACACTACACTTAGATTACACAGATACAGACATAGATCTATACACAGCAATAAGAGACGAAGAACAGTGGGCACAATTGAACGCACTGACAAACAGTATTTGAAAAACAACACATGAAGGGTATATGCGGACACGAGATTACAGACATGCCTATGTGCAGTGTAACAGTAATCTCCAGAGGATGGACAGCGATACCCACAGTGACAACGAAAATAGTGACAATGAGGAGGAACAGGAGGAGGAAGGTGAGATGTGACAGTAAATAAGCAAAAGTGCTGGCAATCTAGCCAAGAAAACACCAAATGGTGTACATGGATGGGCACCTAAAGTAGTTAATACGTAGGATTAGTAATAAATAGGATAAGCAACATAATATCTCTACTAATAACCATTTGTGAGTGTATGTGTGTGTGTGTGTGTGTGTGTGTGTGTGTGTGTGTGTGTGACTGTGTGTGTGTGTGTGCGTGTGTGTGTATGTGTGTGACTGGCGGTTAACGGCTCGAAGAAACCATTCCGAGGTATTCGCTGTCAGTCCCATTCGGTGATGGTACTAACATATCTCTCATCTATCCTATCTTCCTTTTATATTCTTCTTAAGAAACAACAAAATTTTATTTATATTTCAACCTTAAATTATTGTTATTTTGAAAAGTATCATTCTGTGTAAATGTTGTAGATAAAACAAAAGGAAAGAATGCTGTAAAAAGATGAAAAACGAAAATTGTAAGATGTACGACCTGTTATAAACATCCGGTAACAGGTCTATACTTTGGCAATAAATAAATAAATGAAATAAATAAAAACAAAACTAACGGTGACAGACGTGAAGTGCCCGACACCTTTCAGTACGGCGACGCCGAGCACGTCAGGCTGGCCGCGATGGGAGAAGGCGGTGAGGCCCAAGGGCCCCAGTACTATCGCGCCCTGCCGTTGTGTGGCGCGAAGGAGGCGGCGGCGGCCGCTGGCGTTGGTGATGCGTGTGCTTGCGTGTGCTTGGCGTTCAAGTCGCCAGCAGTGAAGATCTTCCCGCGCAACGCCAGCAGGGCGTCGAAGTCAGCCCCCTGAGCAGTCCCCTCGGCGGCCTGTAGGCCGCAACGAAGGTGAGGACCCCCGCCGCAGTGGTGACAGCCACCCCAGTGGCCTCCACCGCGGTGAGGGGCGGTACATCTACATCTGCATGATTACTCTGCAATTCACATTTAAGTGCTTGGCAGAGGGTTCATCTCCCTACCATTACACTCCTGAACAGTGCGCGGGAAAAACGAACACCTAAACCTTTATGTTCGAGCTCTGATTTCTCTTATTTTATTTTGATGATCATTCCTACCGATGTAGGTTGGGCTCAACAAAATATTTTCGCATTCGCAAGAGAAAGTTGGTGACTGAAATTTCGTAAATAGATCTCGCCGCGAGGAAATACGTCTTTGCCTTAATGACTTCCATCCCAGCTCGCGTATAATATCTGCCACACTCTCTCCCCTCTTACGTGATAATACAAAACGAGCTGGTCTTTTTTGCACCTTTTCGATGTCCTCCGTCAACCCCACCTGGTAAGGATCCCACACCGCGCAGCAATATTCTATCAGAGGACGAACGAGTGTAGTGTAAGCTGTCTCTTTAGTGGACTTGTTGCATCTTCAAAGTCTCCTGCCAATGAAACGCAACCTTTGGCTCGCCTTTCCCACAATATTATCCATGTGGTCTTTCCAACTGAAGTTGTTCGTAATTTTTACACCCAGGTACTTGGTTGAATTGACAGCCTTGAGAATTGTACTGTTTACCGAGTAATCGAATTCCAACGGATTTCTCTTGGAACTCATGTGGATCACCTCACACCTTTCGTTATTTAGCGTCAACTGCCACCTGCCACACCATACAGCAATCTTTTCTAAATCGCTTTGCAACTGATACTAGTCTTCGGATGACCTTACTAGACGGAAAATTACAGCATCATCCGCGAACAACCTAAGAGAACTGCTCAGATTGTCATCCAGGTCATTTATATAGATCAGGAACAGCAGAGATCCCAAGACGCTTCCCAATGGAACACATGATATCACTTCAGTTTTACTCGATGATTTGCCGTCTATTACTACGAACTGCGACCTTCCTGACAGGAAATCACGAATCCAGTCGCACAACTGAGACGATACCCCGTAGGCCCGCAGCTTGATTAGAAGTCGCGTTGTGAGGAACGGTGTCAAAAGCTTTCCGGAAATCTAGAAATACGGAATCAACTAGAGATCCCACGTCGATAGTGGCCATTACTTCGTGCGAATAAAGAGCTAGCTGCGTTGCTCAAGAACGATGTTTTCTGAAACCATGCTGATTAGGTATCAATAGATCGTTCCCTTCGAGGTGATTCATAATCTTTGAATACAGTATATGTTCCAAAACCCTACTGCAAACCGACGTCAATGATATAGGTCTGTAGTTCGATGGATTACTGCTACTACCCTTCTTAAACACTGGTGCGACCTGCGCAATTTTCCAATATGTAGGTACAGATCTATCGGTGAGCGAGCGGTTGTATATGATTGCTAAGTACGGAGCTATTGTATCAGCGTAATCTGAAAGGAACCTAATCGGTATACAATCTGGACCTGAAGACTTGCCCGTATCAAGCGATTTGAGTTGCTTCGCAACGCCTAAGGTATCTACTTCTAAGAAACTCATGCTAGCAGATGTTCGTGTTTCAAATTCTGGAATATTCCATTCGTCTTCCCTGGTGAAGGAATTTCGGAAAACTGCGTTCAATAACTCCGCTTAAGCGGCACAGTCGTCGGTAACAGTACCGTCGGCACTGCGCAGCGAAGGTATTGACTGCGTCTTGCCGCTTGTGTACTTTACATGCGACCAGAATTTCTTCGGATTTTGTACCAAATTTCCAGACAATGTTTCGTTGTGGAACCTATTAAAGGCATCTCGCATTGAAGTCCGTGCCAAATTTCGCGCATCTGTAAGTTTTAGCCTATCTTCGGGATTTCGCGTTCTTCTGAACTTCGCATGCTTTTTCCGTTGCCTCTGCAAAAGCGTTCGGACCTGTTTTGTGTACCATGGGGGATGAGTTCCATCTCTTACCAATTTATGAGGTATGGAACTCGCAAGTGCTGTTGCTACTATATCTTTGAATTTGAGCCATATCTCGTCTACATTTGCATAGTCAGTTCGGAAGGAATGGAGACTGTCTCTTAGGAAGGCTTCTAGTGACACTTTATCCGCTTTTTTAAATAAAATTATTTTTCGTTTGTTTCTGGTGGATTTGGAAGAAACGGAATTGAGCCTAGCTACAACGACCTTGTGATCACTAATCCTTGTACCAGTCATGATGCTCTCTATTAGCTCTGGATTGTTTGTGGCTAAGAGGTCAAGTGTGTTTTCGCAACCATTTACAATTCGCATGGGTTCGTGGACTAACTGCTCGAAATAATTTTCGGAGAAACCATTTAGGACAATCTCTGAAGAAGTTTTCTGCCTACCACCGGTTTTGAACAAGTATTTTAGCCAATATATCGAAGGAAGGTTGAAGTCCCCACCAACTATAACCATATGAGTGGGGTATTTATTTGTTACAAGACTTAAATTTTCTCTGAACTGTTCAGCAACTATATCATCGGAGTCTGGGGGCCGGTGGAAGGAACCAATTATTAACTTAGTTCGGCTGTTAAGTATAACCTCCACCCATACCAAATCGCACGGAGCATCTACTTCGACTTCACTACAAGATAAACCACCACTGACAGACACAAACACTCCACCACCATCGGAGTCTGGGGGCCGGTGGAAGGAACCAATTATTAACTTAGTTCGGCTGTTAAGAATAACCTCCACCCATACCAAATCGCACGGAGTATCTACTTCGACTTCACTACAAGGTAAACCACTACAGACAGACACAAACACTCCACCACCAACTCTGCCTAATTTATCTTTCCTGAACACCGTCTGAGGCTTCGAAAGATTTCTGCCGAACTTATTTCAGGCTTCAGCCAGCTTTCTGCAGCTATAACGATTTCAGCTTCTGTGCTATTTTATTAGCTGGACTTCGTGATGTTTGAGGGAAGCCTTGACGTAGATGGCCGTCCCGCCACCAAGGGTCAGCCTGTCGGTGCGATAGCACCGATAGTTGGCCGCCTTCACACGAATTCCCGGCAGCAGGAATGAGTCGCACACGAGGTAAATGTCAATTGCCTCGTCGCGCAAGAACGCCATGAATTCCTCTTGCTGGGGGACCGAGCTGTTCGTGTTGAGGGCGCATACGGTGAGGCCACGGATGTGGCGGTTATCCATGGTGGGCAGAAGCAGCAAGGCCAGCCTGGAGGGCCGTCGTAACTGCGGTGACGAGCACCGAGAGTTGCTCGAGCAGCTGCCTCAACGACCGCAAAAGCGATCGGGATCCGAGGGTGCCGTTGGGGCGGCCTCCGCTACGGGGGCGGCTAGTTGCGACCGCGCCGTAGAAGGCGACTGCCGTGTATCACCGGCAGCTAGTTGCAGTGGCGCCGCAGCACGAGTTGCCGGCTGCTGCCACGGCAGAGTGTCGGCGGCAGTCCGTTGCGCAGCGGCAGGGGTGGCCCGCCCCGCGCGCCGGCGACTCCTGCGTGGGGCGGCATCGCGTATGCCAGGCGTGGTTGCCGCGGTTGCCACTCGCCCGGGGGAAGCCGCGGACGGTGCAGTCGGCTGCTACCACTCGCCAACGGCCTGCTCCGTTCGCTGGGTGGAGGAGGCAGACGGTCCGCCTTCGGTGGCGGCAGCAAAACTAGTGGACGGGTGCACTTTACGAGAAGGAGCAGCCACGCGCCGTTGCTGGTTGAGGCCCCGTTTGGAGGCCGAACAGCCTCTGTAACTGGCAACGTGCTGCCCGCCGCCTCTCGCCTTTGTCCCGAAGCGGCTCCACCGCGACCTCGACACGGCCGACCCGCTGCACCTGGAAAATCTTCCGGTTTTCCAGGTTGTCGATGAGGGCAACCTGGTACAGTGGCATGTCTCGGTGAGTTCCAGGGACTTCATCGGGCCGGTGGACCGGATGCCAGAGCCGATGTCCTCGAGCTCCTCTCGGAGGTAGTCCGAGACAAACTTGAGGGGAAGGTGGTGGAAAACCACATTCAGAAGTCTGAGGGGGTCGGAAAGGGTGCGTGTAGCACGGGAGGCCATCCTTGCAGGTGGTGTCCATCACCGCGCGGTACTCTTCATTGGACGTCACTGTGACCTTGTAGAGGTCACGGCCGGCGGCCTTGACAGTAGTGGACGTTGCCACCCTGTCAAGTTTCCGCTGGAAATCCATGTAGGCGCCGTCCCATTGGACGAATGATGGGCGGCGGGGGCGGCGGCTTCTTCTGGGGCGTCGTCGTCCTCTGCCGCGTCCGCATCAGGCTGCCGGGAGGCAGCAGGCGAACGACTGGGTCGCTGCGTCTTCGTTGCCAGCCTCGGCTTGGCGGTGCTCCGGGAGGAGCTCGCGACCGTCTTCACAGCCTCTATGGTGGAGGCGCGGGAGGCCCTAGACGCCTTCTTCCGCGGACTCGCGGTGTTAGAGGTCAGGGAGGCGTTGTCGGAATCGTCGTGTGTCACAGCCCGGCGTTTGCTGGGCGCGCGGGCATCGTCAGCGTCGATGTCGCGACGCTCTGCCTCTGCAATCGCCTCAGTAAGCTTTGCGCCCGGCAGTTCGATGGCGGCCACCTCGGTGGCCTCTGCAGCGGACTGTGCCCCCGTCCAGACTGCGGGGTTTCCCCTAGCGCAGGACGGGGCTTCAACTGGCGCAGGCACGGGCTCTTCCTGTGTCTCTGGGGCCAGAGGAGCGACGCGGGGCACAACGACCTCTCGAGTGGTCTCGGCAAAGATAGGACCCCCCGTGAGGGAGCTTGTTCATAAGAATGAACGCTCGGTCACGAGAGCGCAGGTCAGAAGTAAAAGAGTCATCGTTAGCGTAGTCAGGAGTCGACTGCCGGTTCGTCATAGGTGGGGGGCCGGACGGGTCCGCCTTCAGGATCAGCTCAGTCGCCTGAGCTGGCCCCACGGACGACGATCCGCCAACCCTTCGCATGGCGATACACCTCTCTCATCGATATTTCGAGCAGCACTCGAGTGCGTGCGTAAGCGCGTGTGTCGTGCGTGCGTCGTGTGGCTGCTAGGCGGTGGAGGTCCCGCTTATACAGAGAGATTAGATGGCGCCACCTCTCATCACGTGCTTTCGCCTTTAAAACTATCTCTGGCTAGTGCCATCTTTCTCGACTACAGGTAATCGATTGTCACTTCGTAGGTGCAAAGTCGACCGCCATATCTTGTCTAGTTTTATTCCTTCTTATTTTTTATTAAAATTATTTTCGTGCTTGCAGATCTCTATAGCTTCTCTATACATGCGTGTATAATAATGTGAGGTCGTAGCTATCATCACCGTCTTTGAAAACGTGTTCCGTTACATCTGAATTGTCAATTTGTCCCAATCTACAGTTCCTTTTGTGTTCTGTTAGGCGGGTATTAACACTCCTTCTAGTTGTTCCAATATAAAACATGCAACAGCTACACGGAATTTTATACACACTTGGGGTAGCTAACGGGTGTCGTGCGTCTTTCACCGATCTTAAAGTTTCCCTTATTTTCTTGGTAGGTCGAAAGATTGTCTCCACTTTCCCAATACGATCCGTGGTGTTATGAATAAATGGAAGTAAAACTTTTCCAGACGACGTTTGTTGTTGTCGTGTTTTTTCGGACACTTTTCTTCTAAGGTGGAGTGCTCGATCTATCTCGTTGTCAGTGTACTCATTTCTCTTGAAAGCCGTTCGTAAGTGGCTTGATTCATATTGCAAATAAATAGGCTCACAGATTTTATTAGCTCTGTCCACAAAAGTTTTTATGACTCCTCTCTTCTGGCTAGGATGATAATTCCGTGTAGTTGTGGCATGGTTTATATTGGAACAACTAAAAGGAGTGTTAATACCCGCCTAACGGACACAAAAAGAACTGCAGATTGGGACAAATTGACAAATCAGCTGTAGCGGAACGCGTTTTCAAAGACAGTGATCACGAAATAAAATTTACTGAGACAAACGTGATAGCTAGGACCACACATTATTATACCCGCATGTTTAGAGAAGCTATAGATATCTACAAGCACGAAAATAATTTTAATAAAAAAGAAGAAGGTTTAAAACTAGACAAGATATGGCAGTAGACTTTGCACCGACGAAGTGACAATCGATTACCTGTAACTGAGAGAGATGGCACTACCCAGAGATAGTATTAAAGTCAAAAGCACGTGATGAGTGGTGGCGCCATCTAAGCGCTCTATACAAGAGGGGCCTCCAGCGCCTAGCAGCCAGTCCCCGACTCACCTCGGAAGATATTGCCCGCAGTAGGCAACGAAACGTCAGAAAGGAGATGAAGTTTTACATATGGACCACGGTAATTCAGCCCGGAAGTTTTATTTAATGAAGACACCGGCCGTGAAAGCTTACATGTTATGATTAATTCCCATTTGAGTTACATAAGCATCTCCGTAATACTTCCGTGTTTTTCGTACCTATCGATAACAAATCTAGCAGCGTGCCTCCTAATTGCTTCGATGTATTCCTTCAATCTGTCCTGGTACGTATCCAAAACACTCTAGCAGTATTCAAAAATACAAGGCACTAGTGTCCTATATGCGGATTCCTTTACAAATTAATCACACTTTCTCAAAATTCTCCCAATTAACTGAAGTTCACCATTCACCTTCTCTATCACAGTCCTCACATAATCGTTCCATTTAATGTCGGTTTACAACTTTACTCCTATACATTCAAACAATGTGATTGTGTTAAGCAGCACACTACTAATGCTGTATCCGAACACTACACGTTCATCTTTCCTTTTCATCCACATTAAGTCACATTTATCCTCATTTAGAGCCAGCTGCCTTCCATCACACCAGATAGAAATTTTGTCTTATTCATCTCGTATCCTCTCACAATCAATCGACTTCGACAGCTTCTCCGAATCTGTACTAACCTTTAGTGTCGTCATTGCGCATTCCACTTTGAACCCAGAGTGCAACAGCCTCTGCCTCTGCATCATTTTCAGAAGTTCGTTCTTAAAAAAATTGTTAGTCTTTTCCGCCCTCAATCCACCTTCTGCGTTCATAGTTCTCCAGACCACGATTTACAGTCCGCTTACACTTTGTCCATAAAAACTTTACATCGATCTTACTGGAATTACATGATGTCAGATCACTGACTAAGTGAGATGCTAACGACTGTTTATCTGCTCTTTGTAGCAGAAATAATCTCCTAGCCTTCTTGACTGATGAAATAACTTCCGTAACCATAGTCGTTATGATGTCATCATGATCCCCGTCTCTATACTAACGCTATCGGCAAGGTCCGGCCTGTTTGTACCTACAGGGTCTGAGAGATCTCCATCGCGTGTGGTCTGCCGAAGTAGGTGCTCAAGACAGTTTTCAGAAAATATGTTCAATAGTCTGAGTTTTGGTATACTCGGCACACTCTTGACACTGAGGGTCACGGAATATTAAATTCCCTAACAATTTCCGAAATGGAATGTCCCGTGTTTCTAGCTCCAGGGATCAGAGTCTGTTAATTCCCGTCGCGCGGCCATAATCACGGCGGAAGCCTTTTCACGTTAATCAGGTGACTAAAACTGACAGCTCCGTCAAAGCATTGCCATTTTATACCCTGTGTGCTTGATATTACGGCCATCTGTATATATGTATATCGCTACGCCAATTTTGTCACCTTAGTGTAAACGAGTCTGAGGTGAGAATATTCTTAAATGACTGTAATATGATTTTTATTAATTAACTAAGGACTTATAGTCGTATAGAAGTAATTGAAACATCCAGAACCAATTCGATCAGCAGAGCACGGTATTTTGGTAGAAACACCTGGAAACCAGTCATTCATTTGTTCCATACAAACGTAACATAATTACGAAACTGCACTTGACCTTGTATTGATATGGAGAGCTTTTGTCTTAAAGAGAAAGTTGTTATGGTGCGCTATACTAATAATATAGGTTGATAGCTTACAATGTTTGGCAAGTTTGCTTCTTACATTTGCTTTCAGTATGAAGTTAATGTTGGATCGTTAAAACATAGACTATTTCCATACATGCAGCGTTTCGTTCTTAATAAGAAAAGCTTAGAAATAAATAAGCAATCAATACGTTTCGTCGGCTCCGGTACTAGTTAACTTTTCCGATATTATCGAGGTATCGCATCGATTCTGGTTCCGAACACCTATAACTGAATTCAGGGCTGGCCAGAATCACAGTACCGAATGAACAATAATTTGTCGTTCACAGTACATTAATCGTATTCCATTGAAACCACGAGGAAGGTTCTGGGACCCGCAAATGAGTCAAGAAATTTCATTTTGTGTAATTGTAATACAATGAAATTACTAAACATTGTGAAACAGTACATATTCTAGGCTCGAAATGGCAAACTTATTGACGTCGTGGTTTTCTTGGGCCCACATTGTTATGATGTTTATGTGTACTGGAACAGTTGTTACCTCACTTTTGGAAGATATTTCTGTTGTGACATATTTATCCCATTAGACAGAATGGAAAGTTTAACTGCTGCAGTATCATAACGCCTGCACTAGTTGCACCAATGTTACACACGGACATTATCGCTGCATTTATTTCCTCGAAATCTATCTATTTCGGCCATGACTGTATTGACTGTGACTATCCTTTAGACGACTACTAACTGATTCTGGTCGTCTCCCCACTTGTTAGTGAGTGCTACGTTGCTAGGTTGTCAGGACCTGCCCTCTTCAATCTCTTTTTCAAATCATTTAACATGCAAGTGGCACAATACTGCAGCGTAGCTAATAGCATTTCGTGCTGCAGATCACAAGTTCAAACACAGCCTATAGCATTAATTTGCTATTAAGTATTTATAAGTTTAGGAAGGTTCTTGAAATGTGTAACGTTTGTGATGTTTGTGTATTATGGAATATTCGATGTAAGTATGAATACCAGCATTCTGAAGTATTCGTTGTTTATATCAACACCAGCATTCTGCAATATTTGATGTCTGTATAAATAGCTACACTCTCCGTGCAGGAGTTCACTTCTGTTGTAGCTCCACGTTGACGTCAGTAATAAAAATTGCTTTAGTTCTAAGTGGTCTATTTCGCTAATGACCCTACCTACGGATTTGGACTTGACTATGGTTTCGACGTGACAACAATACGAAACATTAGTGTCAAATTGCACTCTTAAAGTAATTTGCAGAGAAGCAATATGTCAATAGAACATTGCTCTGGCGTTATTCCGGTTACTAATATGTGGGGTTTTACTAGCCATGCAAGATGTTGTCAAATCCAGTTTGAAAATATCGGGACTTACGGACTTGAGAATAAAAGATGGACAAGGATCTAAGATTCGGAACATAAGAAGCACGTAAATTAATATTTTCTTATAATACATTGATACAGCTACACTTGCATACAAAAGATAGGTTCTTCATATATATATATATATATATATATATATATATAATCAGTCATTACCTTTCACCACAGACAACGCTGTGGCCGATAGCCTTCACTGAACGACCGACAGCAGCGGCGTTTCCGTAGAGTTGTCAATGCTGACAGACACACAACACTGCGTGAAATAACCGCATAAATCAATGTGGGACGCACGACGAGCGTACCCGCTAGGACAATACGGCGAAATTTGGCCTTAATGGGCTACGTGCAGCAGACGACCGACGTGAGTGCCTTTGTTAACAACACGACGTCGCCTGCAGCGCCTCTCCTGTGCTCTTGACCGTATCAGTTGCACCCTGGATAACTGGAAAACTGTGGCCTGCTCAGACGAATACCGATTTCAGTTGATAAGAGCTCGTGGTAGAGTTCGAGTGTGGTGCAGACGCTACGAATCCGTGGACCCAAGGTGTCAACAAGTGTTAGCTGTTGGTGGCTCCATAATAGTGTGGTTTGTGTTTATATGGAATCGACTGGCTACTCGGTTATGTTCGTCTACTTGGAAAACATTAGCAGCCTTCCATGAACTTCATGATCCCAAACAGCTACGTAATTTTTATGGTAGACAATACGCCATGTGAGCGGGTGACAGTTGTTTGCGATTGGTTTGAAGAAAATTCTGGGCAATTCAAGCAAACGATTTGGCCACCCAGATAGCCCGACATGAACTCCGTCGAACACTTATGGTATATAATCGAGAGGTCAGTTCGTGCACAAAACCCTGCGTCGGCAACACTTTCGCAGTTGAGTCGATGCTACGTTGAGTTGCTGCACTACGCCGAAGAAAAAGAGCTCCGACACGATATTAGGAGGTACGCCATGACTAAGTCGCTTGCTTGCGTCCGTCTGTGTAGGCAGGCTAGTCTCACGAAATTCTGTGGCGCTTTTTACCCGATTTTTACTAACAGATACGCTGATTCGTGAGGAAGGATTTAGCATCTAGTTTATATACATTTGATACATACTGTCTGAATTAGGGCGAATTGAAATGAAATTGTGAAAACGATACCATTGCCATCTAGCAAACAGCCGCCTTAACCAGACACAGCAGCGGTGTCTCGTGAATGCAGCAAGCAGGACCTAATTCATAATATCTCATGTGGTGGTGTAGCGAGCAGTAGAACGTGTGGCTGGAAGCGGAAAGGTTGTGGGATCATATCCCGGAGCGAGCAGTAGAACGTGTGGCTGGAAGCGGAAAGGTTGTGGGATCATATCCTGGAAGAGTTCCCTTTCTCCACTCTGTGCCTTAACCGAGTATCACCTCTGAATGATCTAGCGATACGCATTTCGAAATATGACTAAAATTTCAATCTGCCAATTGCTGCTTCCCTCAGATTCGCACGCTCAATTCACTGCAAATTCCTTGAACAATGGGCAGTCAGTTACTCTACACTAAAGCATCGTAGTAAATATCGGCAATGACGGAAAGGTAACCACTTCATTATCAGGTTGTGATGAGACACAGTTGGAAATAATGAACCAATAAATCCCCTCCAATCTTTTGAGAACAATTGCATTGCGGAGAAAACATGCGAATCCAAAATATGTGATGTTTTATTTTTTTTCTAGGAGTAAAATTTTTTCCAAAAAGCAACTTTGCTTCGTTGACTGGCTAAAACCGGTACGGATATTTTTCGGTATTTGTTTGGCCTTTGTCATGTCAGGTGCTTTTATTTTTAATTAATAACCGGATAAAATAGTCGCAATACCAATTACCCATTGCAACAATGCTAAACCCGTCCGTTTTTAAATAAAACGTTTTTTAAGGTTCAAATGGTTGAAATGGCTCTGAGCACTATGGAACTTAACATCTGAGGTCAACAGTCCGCTTGACTTAGAACTACTTAAACTTAACTAACCTAAGGACATTACACACATCCATGCCCGAGGCAGGATTCGAACCTGCGACAGTAGCAGCAGCACGGTTCCGAACTGAAGCACCTAGAACTGCTCGGTCATAGCGGCCGGCTTTTTTTAAAGCAACGAGTGTTTTTTATTCGTAAAATTGCATTGCTTTGAAATATTGTGTAATAATACAAAACGAGAAAAACGGTCAGTTCTATATTAATAACAATAAGACAGAAACGGACATCAAACGAATAGTATAAGAATCGGTATAGCTTTGCTGGGTCTATAATGTACCAGTTACCATGTGGCGTGGGCTATCAGATGGTATGCGTGTAGAAGCAGTGTGCAGGACCTGGGCTATCAGCTCTATACGGCAGTTTCTCATTGTCATAGTCGAACATCACTCGTATTACAAAATGGAACCATTCCTCATCTGAGGTATTGAAGTGTGATATCAGTGAATTACGCTAGTCCATTACTTTAAAAGATTAAAAATGGGAGAAGTCACAACAAATTTGAGACATCATATAAGGGGAAAACTTGGAACCTAACAAATCACTCTCAGTTTAAAATAAAACCACAAACCAACTCATCTAATGCCCGTATACACAACATGCCTTTATCTGCTTTTAACAAATGAAAACGGACAAATTAACACGAAAAATAGAGTTCTTCAACCTCAGTTTTCACCCTATAGCACCGACTGTTTGCAATGCCCAAGAAGTGGTATGAACCGCTATTACAACACGATTTTTGAGCAGAGTTACAAAAATTTCCAATCAGTAGGATAACACTGGGGATTTTTAGTAGTACCCAACCACGTCTCACTTTTCGAGAAAAGGGGCTTTTTTCTTTGACTATTAGCTCAATATTGTGATTCTTTGTGTTTTGAAATTGAGGGAGAAAAAATGATTCAATCTTTGATCGATATCCATCCCTATTTACAGATCATAAACGGAAGAAAAAACCGTATATCGGTTGTTTCTTAAACCAGTTATTTTGAGCGCTTTTCACAGTTCAGTTAAACTGGCATTGAAAAAGCCGATATAACCGAAAACCCGTCGTTTCAGCAAAATAATCGCCATCGTTACTCTCAGCTTTCTACCTTTCTTTAATCAAACCCGTATATGGACGCAGTTCTCTATGCGGTATAGAGAGTCCACGACAAACAAATGCAGCAATGAGCCTCTACAATGCATCACACTGCGTGTTAAGCTTCACAGAGGAAGTACTGTGACACAAAATAAACAACTTCATTTCGCCAGTACTTCATCTCCTTCCTTCCAAACTTCACAGACGTTCTCCTGCGTAACTTGGAGAAAGTGTACTGCGGAGAAATTGCTAAGCCAAAACTTGGGGGATGTTCAATCTGCAGTTGAGTGTGCGCCGATATGTAACTTCCTGGCAGGTTAAAACTGTGTGCCTGAACGAGGCTTGAACCTGGGATCTTCGCCCTTCACGCAAAAGCGCTCTACCAACTGAGCTACTTAAGTACGAGTCATGACCAATCGTCTCAGTTGGTAGAGCACTTGCACGTCGAAGGTAAAAGGCCTCAGGTTCCAGTCTCACTCCAGCACACAGTTTTAACCTGCCAGGTAGTTTCATATCAGCGCAAACTCCACCTCAGGGTGAAAATTCATTCCATAAACGAGCTAAACTTGTATTGTCATGCGTGGTTTATTATTATTATTTATTTGCGTCACCTCTGCCAGCCTCTGACACAAATTGAATCATTCACACACACATACACACATGATTCGCATACAGTTTTTGCATTCGTTGTAAACATATTTCTAACATCACGTTGTACTCCCATTATTCCCATGAGATATCACTCCAACCTCCAGTTCAATATGGAACACGTAGCATTCATGCTTCCAGTCAACTTTCCTGTCGTGTGCCACTTACATTGCATAAGTTATATGAAAGTGACGATATTTAATTTGTTAACGTTGTTCTCTGAAATTTATTCATAACTCCACGCAGTAGCCTGCTAGCAAAATACGCTACGCCACACAAGCTGTCTGACTGTACATACTTAATGCAACCTGTGCGTAGTCGGGCTGGGTCACTCGAGTGCGAAGGCAAATCAGAAAGTCTTTGCCCCTATTTTCTATAAGCTACGTAGCTCACACACCGATTCATACATTTGTCCCATTGCAGCAGTAAATTTGATGTGCCCCTGGAACAGAATTTGTCTGGCCGATTATGGAACCACCTTCGGACTGCTGTTTTCATTCTTTATTACTTGTGAATGGCTGTTCAACCAGGAACTTCTTCAATGGTGCTAAAACGTGGAAATCAGTAGGGGGCGAGGTCTGGACTGTATGGTGGGTAGTCCGGAATGGCTGGTGCTTTTTGGCAGTTCTGAGTGCCACATGTAGTCTCGCATTGTCGTGCAGCAGAATCACGTTGTCCACATCGAGAATCCCTCGGCCTTCACCTAACGGCAGCTCTCGGATGTGACAGTGTGGAACAAATACTGTCGACATTCTTGTGGCTTGAAATCCATCAGGAGCAGTCCACGCCTATCTCAAAAGGTCGTTAAAAAGGCTCTGAGCACTATGCGGCTTAACTTCTGAGGTCATCAGTCGCCTAGAACTTAGAACTAATTAAACCTAACTAACCTAAGGACATCACACACATCCATGCCCGAGGTAAGATTCGAACCTGCGACCGTAGCGGTCGCTCGGCTCCAGACTGTAGTGCCTAGAACCGCATGGCCACTCCGGCCGGCAAAATGTTGTTAACATCACTTTCCAAGCAGATGGCGCTGAACGGATTTTTTTTTTTGTCACAGGCGAACCTGGATGTTTCCACAGCATGCTCTGGTGCTTGAATTTCGTTATGAAATGCAGTATCCACGTTTTATCGACAGTAATATGGGGGTCCAGGAAACTTTGACCCTCCTTGGAATACCATTGCAGATGATTCAGTGAAGACGTCATTCGCTTGCCTTCCATCATGTCGTCCAACTGCTTAGGCACCCACTGACATGAAACCTTCCGGTACCATAGCGCTCCTGGAACGATGTCGTAAGCACTCCCATACAATGCGCCAAGATGTCGGGAAATGGCCGTGATTTTCACGCACCGATCTGCTTTCAACATTGCATCCGCGCGGGAATATGGTCATCAGTCAGCAAAAAACGCGGCCTCCACGATCGCTCATTGAGATGCTAGACTTCATGGCCTTTATCGAACTAACAGCACCACCACGACGTCACAATTCTCAAAATGAATCAGTTTTCGCCACATGTGGGCTGCATTTCCCTGTAGATCTCGATGGGTGTTCGTCCCTTGCTCCATAGAAAACAAATCAAGCTTCGTTGCTCTAACGCCACGGACGTGTGAACCACAACCGTCGTGCGGCGGAGCTACCGGAAGATAAGGCCGGAACGAACCAAGATGGGTCCAACGCTGGGAAAGGACATGTTGACTTCGCATTTATAACCTAATTTGGCTACAAAAAGTAGGGGCTTGGACTTGCTGATTTGGTCTCACACATGTAGTGTCCCCCGTCGCGTTTTTCAATCTTTATCTGATGGATAATTTCGAGAACCACTGTAGGTATTTTGATACGGTTCGCACTGATAGACAAACTGTTTTATTTACAAGGAAGGCTTGTGTTTAATATTTATTACCGCAACGCTAGACAACTCGTCCGGCTACAGGCACAAGGGCAACCCGCCGTAGGCTGCTCTCTGACACAGTGGAAACTTGGTAGGTTGAAAGGGGAGCGAAAATAAAGGGACACGTACTTCGACTTACAGTCAATAGTTTTCGAGAAAATCACACTCCAGCATTCGACGCGGTTTCATCAGTCCACTAGCGCATCGTACACTACTAACCATTAACATTGCTCCACAACGAAGATGAGGTGCTACAGACATGAAATTTAACCGACAGGAAGAAGATGCTGTGATATGCAAATGATTAGCTTTCCACATTGTGCACTCACACAAAGTTGGCGCCGGTGGCGACACCTACAACGTGCTGACATGAGGAAAGTTTCCAACCGATTACTCACACACAAACAGCAGTTAACCGGCGTTTCCTGGTGAAACGTTGTTGTGATGCCTTGTGTAAGTAGGAGAAATGCGTACCGTCACGTTTCCGACTTTGATAAGGGTCGGATTCTAGCCTATCGCAATTGCGGTTTATCGTATCGGGACATTGCTGCTCGCGTTGGTCGAGATCCAATGAGTGTTAGCATAATATGGAATAAGTGTAACGGATCGTGCAGCCACGTGTCCATCCCTGAGACAACAGATGGGAACGTTTGCAAGACAACAACCATATGCACGAACAGTTCTACGACGTTTGCAGCAGCATGGACTATCAGCTCGGAGACCATAGCTGCGGTTACCCTTGACGCTGCATCACAGACAGGAGCGCCTGCGATGGTGTACTCAACGACGAACCTGGGTGCACGAATGGCAAAACGTTATTTTTTCGGATGAATCCAGGTTCTATTTACAGCATCATGATGGTCGCATCCGTGTTAGGCGACATCGCGGTGAACGCACATTGGAAGCGTGTATTCGCCATCGCCATACTGGCGTATCACCCGGCGTGATGGTATGGGGTGCCATTGGTTACACGTCTCGGTCACCTCTTGTTCGCACTGACGGCACTTTGAACAGTGGACGTTACATTTCAGATGTGTTACGACCCGTGGCTCTGCCCATCATTCGATCCTTGCGAAACCCTACATTTCAGCAGGATAATGCACGACCGCATGTTGCAGGTCCTGTACGGGCCTTTCTGGATACAGGAAATGTTCGACTGCTGCCCTGGCCAGCACATTCTCCAGATCTCTCACCAATTGAAAACGTCTGGTCAATGGGTACCGAGCAACTGGCTCGTCACAATACGCCAGTCACTATTCTTGATGAACTGTGGTATCGTGTTGAAGCTGCATGGGCAGCTGTACCTGTACACGCCATCCAAGCTCTGTTTGACTCAATGCTCAGGCTATCAAGGCCGTTATTACGGCCAGAGGTGGTTGTTCTGGGCACTGATTTCTCAGGATCTATGCACCCAAATTGCGTGAAAATGTACTCACATGTCAGTTTTAGTATAATATATTTGTCCAATGAATACCCGTTTATCATCTGCATTTCTTTTTGGTGTAGCAATTTTAATGGCCAGTAGTGTACTCATCCTAAATTATACTAAGGACAAAGACACACACCCATGTCCGACCGCTCATCTAATCCCGCGCGGCTGTAGTTAACTGCCAAAGCATTTGCAGCGAAGCGCCTGAGTTCGATGTGCATCTGGAAAGCAATGAAGCCTACGGAATCTGAGGTACAGAAACATGGTTGCGCCTGACATTGGTAGCTATAACGTTTTCGGGAAAATTTGACTTACTGTAAAAAAGATAGGGTAGTGGGAAATGCGGTTGTTGTATTTGTCTTAGTAAACAAGGAACTCAGACCCGCCGAGACAGAATTTGAAGCTGAATGAGAGATTCTTTGGGCAAGACTCCTTGGGCAAAATGGCAATTGTATCATTCGATCGAGCAGCAGATTCACGTCCTGTTGTTATTGTGGTCTTCAGTCCTGAGACTGGTTTGATGCAGCTCTCCATGCTACTCTATCCTGTGCAAGCTTTTTCATCTCCCAGTACCTACTGCAACATACATCCTTCTGAATATGCTTAGTGTATTCATCTCTTGGTCTCCCTCTACGATTTTAACCTCCACGCTGCCCTCCAATACTAAATTGGTGATCCCTTGATGCCTGAGAACATGTCCTACCAACCGATACCTTCTTCTAGTCAAGTTGTGCCACAAACTTCTCTTCTCCCCAATCGTATTCAATACTTCCTCATTAGTTATGTGATCTTCCCATCTAATCTTCAGCATTCTTCTGTAGCACCACATTTCGAAAGCTTCTATTCTCTTCTTGTCCGAACTATTTATCGTCCATGTTTCACTTCCTTACATGGCTACACTCCATACGAGTACTTTCAGAAATGACTTCCTGACACTTAAATCAATACTGGATTTTAACAAATTTCTCTTCTTCAGAAACGCTTTTCTTGCCATTGCCAGCCTACATTTTATATCCTCTCTACTTCGACCATCATCAGTTATTTTGCTCCCAAATAGCAAAACTCCTTTACTACTTTAAGTGCCTCATTTCCTAATCTAATTCCCTCAGCATCACCCGACTTAATTAGACTACATTCCATTATCCTTGTTTTGCTTTTGTTGATGTTCATCTTATTTCCTCCTTTCAAGACACTGTCCATTCCATTCAACTGCTCTTCCAAGTCCTTTACTGTCTCTGACAGAATTACAATGTCATCGGCGAACCTCAAAGTTTTTATTTCTTCTCCATGAATTTTAATACCTACTCCGAATTTTTCTTTTGTTTCCTTTACTGTTTGCTCAATATACAGATTGAACAACATCGGGGAGAGGCTACAACCCAGTCTTACTCCCTTCCCAACCACTGATTCCCTTTCATGTCCCTCGACTCTTATAACTGCCATCTGGTTTCTGTACAAATTGTAAATGCCTTTCGCTCCCTGTATTTTACCCCTGCCACCTTTAGAATTTGAAAGAGAGTATTCCAGTCAACGTTGTCAAAAGCTTTCTCTAAGTCTACAAATGCTAGAAATGTAGGTTCGCCTTTCCTTAATCTTTCTTCTAATATAAGTCGTAAGGTCAATATTGCCTCACGTGTTCCAGTGTTTCTACGGAATCCAAACTGATCTTCCCCGAGGTTGGCTTCTACTAGTTTCTCCATTCGTCTGTAAAGAATTCGTGTTAGTATTTTGCAGCTGTGACTTATTAAACTGATAGTTAGGTAATTTTCACATCTGTCAACACCTGCTTTCTTTGGGATTGGAATAATTATAATCTTCTAGAAGTCTGAGGGTATTTCACCTGTTTCATATATCTTGCTCACCAGATGGTAGAGTTTTGTCAGAACTGGCTCTCCCACGGCCGTCAGTAGTTCCAATGGAATATTGTCTACTCTGGGGGCCTTGTTTCGACTCAGGTCTTTCAGTGCTCTGTGAAACTCTTCACGCAGTATCATGCCTCCCATTTCATCTTCATCTACATCCTCTTCCATTTTCATAATATTGTCCTCAAGTACATCGCCCTTGTATAGACCCTCTATATACTCCTTCCACCTTTCTGCTTTCCCTTCTTTGCTTAGAACTGGGTTTCCATCTGAGCTCTTGATATTGATACAAGTCGTTCTCTTATCTCCCAAGGTCTCTTTATTTTCCTGTAGGCGGCATCTATCTTACCGCTAGTGAGATAGGCCTCTACATCCTTACATTTGCCCTCTAGCCATCCCTGCTTAGCCGTTTTGCACTTCCTGTCGATCTCATTTTTGAGACGTGTGTATTCCTTTTTGCCTGCTTCACTTACTGCATTTTTATATTTTCTCCTTTCACCAATTAAATTCAATATTTCTTCTGTTACCCAAGGATTTCTACTAGCCCTCATCTTTTTACCTACTTGATCCTCTGCTGCCTTCACTACTTCATCCCTCAAAGCTACCCATTCTTCTTCTACTGTATTTCCTTCCCCCATTCCTGTCAATTGCTCCCTTATGCTCTCCCTGAATCTCTGTACAACCTCTGGTTCTTTTAGTTTATTCAGGTCCCATCTCCTTAAATTCCCACCTTTTTGCATTTTCTTCAGTTTTAATCTACAGGTCATAACCAATAGATTGTGGTCAGAGTCCACATCTGCCCCTGCATATGTCTTACAATTTAAAACCTGGTTCCTAAATCTCTGACTTACCATTATATAATCTATCTGATACCTTTTAGTATCTCCTGGGTTCTTCCATGTATACAACCTTCTTTCATGATTCTTAATCCAAGTGTTAGTTATGATTATGTTGTGCTCTGTGCAAAATTCTACCAGGCGGCTGCCTCTTTCATTTCTTAGCCCCAATCCATATTCACCCACTATGTTTCCTTCTCTCCCTTTTCCTACACTCCTATTGTAAGCGAAAAGTTCAGAGGAAACCTCATTTGTTTGCACGTAAGTTCCCCAATCACACGGTAATCTTTGACGGAGATTTTGGTCATGCAACAACCCAATTGTAAAATTACAATTTTGGTAGAAACGATCATGACAATTCATCCTTGGAAATGTTATGCAATCCCTTCTTCGAAAACTACTTAGAACCTAAAGATTGGAAACGAACTCTTGTACACCTACTTTTGTGTACAGTCACACGTGAGTGAGACAGGAACTGAAATTTAGGCTACCAAAGCAAAAGCTAAAATGTTTAACTCCAGTTCATATATTCCTCAACAAAGGAAAAACCCAGAAGAATTACCATACTTTAATTTTCGTAGCATGTAGAACATATCCTGAGCCAAAATATAATGAGATATTTCGAACAAAATGACAAAATGACCTGCTTCATACCAGCCAGCATGGTTTCTGTATACATGGAACATGGGAGACCCAGCTCACACATTAATCATGTGATATAGTCAGAGTTTTAACCAATGCAGTCTGACAGATGCAGTATTTCCTGATTTCCGAAAAGTATTTGACCCAGTACAACATCTGCACATCCTGTGAAAACCAATTCTAGAATATTGCTCATGTGTGGAACCTGTAAGAAACAGGAGAGCTTTAAGAGTCCGAGGAGTGTAGTTCACATAGTAACACTGTCAGCAGGGGAGTAAGGGTGGCAGCACCCGACGTTCAGGACAGAGGTGGTGCTGGTTCATCTGAAGGGCCGCAAGGTATACCTCCCATGAAGAATTTCGACCATCAGTCCCGCTAAACAACACTTCCTCAACGGTGGTAAAGTGTGCATAGTTTGTCCTGTAAGAGGGAATAACACAGATACAGTCGATTTTGAAACTGTTCTTCGGTATTTTTTTGTGAAAAAAATGACAGTTTCCCTTCACAAAGTATCATACAATGCAAGGGTAAGAGATGTTAATATCAAATCTCTAAAAACAAGATTTATGTGACCCCTTGCTATATTCGCAACAACTTCTCAGATACAAAATCATTGGTAGACTAAAAGCTCTTAGAGAAGTCAGTGAGCACGTAAGGCAATAACTTCAGGGACAGTGCTTTACCGATCCCGAACACTATACGGTAGTTACGAATGGCAGACCACTTTCTGTTCCAGCATAAATAACTGCTTGATAGCTACATTACTCGTGATGTGCACAGTTTGCCAGCCGGCCGCGGTGGCCGTGCGGTTCTAGGCGCTGCAGTCCGGAACCGCGGGACTGCTACGGTCGCAGGTTCAAATCCTGCCTCGGGCATGGATGTGTGTGACGTCCTTAGGTTAGTTAGGTTTAAGTAGTTCTAAGTTCTAGGGGACTGATGACCTAAGATGTTAAGTCCCATAGTGCTCAGAGCCATTTGAACCATTTGAACAGTTTGCCCGTAAAATGCTGTTCAGCTGTGTTTCAATTTTATTAAGGCAGATTCAGCAGTGAAATCATGGTTATCTAATGGGGTTGTTCTGAATATGATCTCAAATTGAGAAAAAAAACTACTCTTTGCAACAGACAGTGTTGAGAAAGATGTGGAAAACGATATAGACTGTCCATAAGATTGGTATGTCTCCACAGTAATTGCAGTAATTATCTGATCAAGTTTTATATTGTAAAATTGTTAATTTTCCAATTTATTGTTTATTCCTCACTAATGTATTATAAAATAATGAAGTAATTATGAAACAGATTGCGCCCATGTCTGTATGCGTATGTTCGTGTGTGTGTGTGTGTGTGTGTGAGAGAGAGAGAGAGGGAGAGAGAGAGAGAGGAAGAGAAGAAATGATTACTTTGAAAAAGAGGGCAATATAAGGTTGTACAGTATTTTGGAGCTTAGAGTTTTAGATATACAAATACGTCTTTACATAAATGATGCATAATTTTGATCCTAGAATCACTTTTCACATTATTACGGAGGTGTGGTAATGTATACAGTCAACACTGTGTTTCACAGAAATAACTAAAATACCATTTTCATCTTGTTGTGGCGTAACAAGCTGGTTACGCCACATTGAGAAGGGAGCCGAAAGGCACGCGTACACACACGCCGACTGGCGTCAAGTCTGGAACAGGATACGTTATGACTGCTATCAAGAAAATACGTAGCTTTGGAATATACTTAACTTTATTCTTTGTTGGTTTACAACGTTCTTCTTGAGATATTTATACGATAACTCTCAAACTAGGTAAGGCTGATGGCGCCTTGCTAGGTCGTAGCCATGGACTTAGCAGAAGGCTATTGTAACTGTCTCTCGGCAAATGAGCGGAAGGCTACGTCCGTATTGTCGCTAGCAATGTCGTCCGTACAACTGGTGCGAGTGCTATCCCGTATCTCGAGACCTCCCTTGTGGTGGCGCTCGGTCTGCGATCACACAGTGGCGACACGCGGGTCCGACATGTACTAAATGGACCGCGGCCGATTTAAGCTACCACCTAGCAAGTGTGGTGTCTGGCGGTGACACCACATTCCTCCCCCGCAAATCGGCGAACGGTCGTGTTATAAGGCTTCCGCCCGCCGTGGGGAGGACCCCATGTTGACGTTTGCGATGAGGTGGGGAGCCTAACAACAGGCGAGGCTGTGCCACCCGCACCCGGCCATTCGGTCCGAGGGGAGCTAGGAAACGCCTGAAAACCTAGTCCAGGGTGCACGTCAACATGCGGTGTATGCGCCCGTAAAGAGACAGGAGGGGCCGAAGGGTCGACCTCCATTGCGTCGGGGTACCCGACGCGCGAAGACGCCATGTGGTCCGGAGCGGGCAAGAGGTCCATGGCGGAGGACACCTGGTCACGGGCAGCGATCGGCGGCGCGTGACCCAGGGAGGCGTTCGGCGGCTGCAGCGAAGCGTCGAATGCGGGCGGCGCCGGCTGGAGTACCGGCGGCTGCGGCGGCGGCGGAGGCTGCAGCAGCGCGTCGCCATGGGGAAAAATGGAAGGCATCGTCGGGAACACCTGGGGATGAGGCGAGCCAGTAGGTGGGTCCCCAGTGCGCTGACCGGACGGCACCGTCGCTGAAAGCAGACGGGGAGCGGCAGAACCCGTGCGACGACAGAGGCGCAGCTGATTGAGATGCCGACGCACCTCACCAGAGGCCCCCAAAACCAATTACATCGCGCGGCCGAGGCAGCGAAGAATGCGGCCTGCGAGCCAACGCCGTGAACCTCGATAGTTGCGATAGAATACAACGTCTCCAGGAGCAAAAGCAGGAGTCTGCCGCTGCACAGGAACCTGATGCGGCGGATGCAGCAAAGACATCAAGGTTCGATGAGGACGACCGTGGAGCAACTCAGCCGGCGAGCGACCATCTCGGGGCTAAGAGCGATACAATGACAAAAAGAGCAACAACGCGTCCTCCCGAGAATGCGACTCTTTCAACTTCAACATCTGTGACTTGAAAGTCCAGACCAATCGTTCAGCGGCACCGTTTGACTGAGGGGAAAACGGCGCGGATGTCAGATGTTGAATACCATTGGCCTGGCAGAATGACTGAAATTCTACGGACATGAATTGTGGGCCATTGTCGGATAGAATAGTCTGTGGAAGACCTTCAATGCAAAATATAGCAGACAACGCTTGGATGGTGGCAGAGGACGTCGTGGAAGACATCCGGACAACAAAAGGAAAATTACTGAAGGCATCGACCAGAACCAACCATCGAGTATTCCAGAATGGACCAGCAAAATCCATGTGCAAGCGTTGCCAAGGGGAAGTGGCTTTTGGCCACGCAAAGACTTTCCACGGCGGCGCGGATTGTTGTTCGGCACACGTCATGCAAGAAGAACACATAATCGTAATCGCAGCATCGACTCCGAACCAAGTACAGTGCTGACGAGCAAGTTGTTTCGTTCGCACTATACCCCAATGTCCTTGGTGAAGAAGCCGTAAAACAGAGGACTGTAACGAACGTGGGATCACGACTCGGGACTGATCATTATCAGAACGCAACAACAAAACACCACATCGAACAAAAAGTCTCTCCTTGTGAGCAAAAAATCGGCGAACCAACGGATCCTCGATCCGTGACTTTGACAATGGCCATTGCGTAGCAACAAAACGCAAATCGGTAGCAGGGACAGGGTCAGCAGCGGTGGCTGTAGCTACACGACGAAAATCAATCGGAAACGATTCGACCACTTCATCGGTTTCCGAATCAATGAACACGCAAGCAAGTTCAGAAGAATCGAATGTTGTATCCTCAGCAACAGGCAAACGGGACAACGCATCGGCGTTTCCGTGCTTAGCAGTGGACCGATACAAGATATCGTAGCGGTACTGCGAGAGGAAAATAGACCTGCGAATGAATTTCTGCGCTGTACGTGGAGGTACAGGCTTGTTCGGATGAAAAAGCGATGTCAAAGGTTTGTGGTCTGTGATGATGGTAAAGTGACGACCATACAAGAAATCATGGAACTTAGTAACACCAAACACGAGAGCCAAAGCTTCTTTTTCTATCTGGGAATAATTTCTTTGCGCAGACGAGGGCAAGTTTGACGCAAAGGCAATAGGGCGATCATGCGAGCCAACTTTGTGCGCAAGCACAGCACCGATCCCGAAATCCGATGCATATACTATCAACAAAAGGGGTTTCTGGGGATCGAAAGGCGTGAGGCAAGTATTTGAAAGCAACGCCGATTTCAACTGGCGAAAGGCGCGTTCGCATTCCGTCGTCCAGACGAACGGAACACCTGTACGGCGTAAGCGATGAAGCGGAGCTAAAGAGAAAAGGCATTGCGCACATGCACCCACACCTTGTGACTCTAAATCAGGTAATGTTCTTGCGACCTCATCACGCAATGCGTGAGGAACATTGCGCGCTCTGAAAAATTTCGGTTGTGCGTTGACTTGCAGTTCCAAATGTGCTGCATAGTTTTTAGCGCAACCAAGGCCCGATGCAAAAATGTCTGCAAATTCTTCACCTACACTAGAAACACTGTCTGTAGGCACAGTTTGATTCACTGATAGGACCTGATTTACAATAGACATGTTAAACAACTGAAATAAATCCAAACCAAACAAGTTCACTGCAGTAGAAGAACGAAGAACGTAAAATGACACAAGTTTTGTTTGTCCTTTATATGTTGCAAGAAGAGTGCACTGTCCTAACACAGGGATGAGCTGTCCTGAATAACTCTTTAGCGTAACATTTGCGGCACGCAACGGAGGTGTGCCCAGTTGTTTGTACGTGTCGTGGTTGAGCAATGAAACTGCAGCTCCGGTATCGAGCTGGAATGGTATGACCTTGCCATCTACAAAAAGTTTATTGTCCTACTGACGACAAGAGCGACTGTTTTGTGCCATTTGAATGGATACTGGTACAGCATCACTTGCTAATTGACGTGATTTCCTTCGACGTCGACGCACAGTGTTTGTGGGACGAACACAGTCACTGTTAGAGAAAGTGGCATTGGACGAAGCGGAATTAACGACATGAATGTCCCTTAGCGAAGGTCCACGATCCTGAGTGTCCTTGGTTCGATTCCAGCGCGAAGCAAAGGGTCTGGAATGGTTGTGATTGTCTGATCTGAGCTTTTTCTGGCAAACACTTTGAACAGGTCCTTTCCTATTGCAGAAAAAGCAAATAGCTTGGCGTGATGGGCAATGTTCACGCGAATGTCTAGTAGCACACTGCGGGCATGATTTTACTGCATTTGCGTGCTGGCGCGGCACACCTGGCTTAGAGCGCGGCGGCAGCTGCGTCGAAGTGCGCGAGGGCCGGTTACCATGCTGGCTGGTATGAAGCAGGTCATTTTGTCATTTTGTTCGAAATATCTCATTATATTTTGGCTCAGGATATGTTCTACATGCTACGAAAATTAAAGTGGGGTAATTCTTCTGGGTTTTTCCTTTGTTGAGGAATATATGAAGTGGAGTTAAGTTGTTGAAGGGAGGGATTAACTAGTTTCAAAATTTGCTCCCGTATGCGAACATCAGAAACGTTCTGTGCAATTGCATCACGCACCATAGTATCTGAATAAGAAAGGCCACAGTCACAGTCAAAGGCACAGGCCCTTGTAAGGCCTTGCAAAGTTGCAACCCACTCCCTATTACTTTGACCGGCCGTACGTTTTGTACGAAAAAACGTATACCGTTTTGCAACTACATTGACTGTTTCTTTGAAATAGGCGTCTAAAGCAGACAAAATTTCTTCGTAGGACAGAGTTGCTACGTCGCGTTGGGGAAACAATTTCATTATCACACGGTAGGTGGACACACCGACACAAGAAAACAAAAACGGCTGTTGCTCATTACCTTGAATTCTGTAGGCGGCTAGATGAAAGCCAAACTGTCGGGACCATTCTGGCCACGATTCTTGCGCTGGATCGTAGTGCCTAGAAGGCGGTGCAACTGCGAGTTGTGGCTGCGGTAGCGGTGAAGCGGCGGCTGCCGCATCGGTTGGATAGGCACGTTGACCCTGGGCGAGCTGTCCAAGGGCATCCAATAACGCCTGCGTCTGCTGATTCTGCAAGCGATAAAATTCGGACAGTACATCTGGCGAAGCCATGACACAAGTAAATGTAAGCAATCAGAAAGAACACGCCAATCTGTTGAGGCGTAACAAGCTAGTTACGCCACACTGAGAAGGGAGCCGAAAGGCACGCGTACACACACACCGACTGGCGTCAAGTCTGGAACAGGATACATTATGACTGCTATCAAGAAAATACATAGCTTTGGAATATACTTAACTTTATTCTTTGTTGGTTTACAACGTTCTTCTTGAGATATTTATACGATAACTCTCAAACTAGGTAAGGCTGATGGCGCCTTGCTAGGTCATAGCCATGGACTTAGCAGAAGGCTATTGTAACTGTCTCTCGGCAAATGAGAGGAAGGCTTCGTCCGTATTGTCGCTAGCAATGTCGTCCGTACAACTGGTGTGAGTGCTATCCCGTATCTCGAGACCTGCCTTGTGGTGGCGCTCGGTCTGCGATCACACAGTGGCGACACGCGGGTCCGACATGTACTAAATGGACCGCGGCCGATTTAAGCTACCACCTAGCAAGTGTGGTGTCTGGCGGTGACACCACACATCTGTCGTAAATTTGTAGAGATCTGTAATTATAACTGCATATAGCAATAGCGCTTGGCGTTCATCATTTAGCTTTCACCATTTAGCGTTAACTATTTGGTGTTTACCGTTAGTTATTTAGCATTTACTGTCTACCATATAGCACTTACCATTTAGTGTCTACCATTTAGCTTTTAGAGTTACCTGTTCAGTGTTTAAAGTCAAGCATTTACTGTTTACGATTAGCTTTCAGCATTTACACTTTAGCGTTTATCACTTATGGTAGTATTTAATGTTTAGTGTTTATGGTACCACATTTACCATTTACCATTATATGTTTTATGTTTACCTTTTAGCATTCACTGGAGGTTATGGGGGCATAAAGAACAAAGCTCATCTATTTCCACCATATTGGAATTTTGTTACTTCTCTATGACTGGTCCGAAGAAATAGAGGTAAATTATAAAGAATACATTCGCTCTCTAAGTAAGTTATGTAACTTTAATGCCATTTTCTATTGGAAATAATGCATATATTTGACTTTCAAATACATAACGAATATTTTTGACTTTCAAGTGTAGGCTGCATGTTTTACTGCATTTCTGACACGTCATTTAAATATTACAAAAAATGGGAAGAGCGTATGGCACCGTTGGCGGAGAGGCCCCATCTGGGGAAGTTCGGCCGCGAAGTACAAGTCTTACTTCAGCAGAAGCCACACTGGGTGTCTTGCCCGCCGGTGATGAGGATGAAATGATGATGAGGACAACACAACAGCCAGTCCACGAGCGCTGAAAAATCTCCAATCCGGCCGGGAATCGGACCAGGGTCCGCTTGCACGTTGGAAGGGGGGGTGAGGCAAGCACGTTTCCACCCAGCGAAGCAGGCGGACATGTAAATATTACTCTCTCACTGGTTGGAAAGATGAGAGAATTGTTCTGTTTCCGTCATCTTGGAATTTTAGTATTGTGACTGAGGTAAGGAGTACTATGCTGTGAACAGTTGGCGATACAGTGGACTGGGAGGGGAGAGGGCAGGGGAGGATGTTTTTAACTCTCTGTTTACAGGATGTCTTGTTTTAATACTTTTCTCCGATTCCTTGGTAAATGGGAGGAAAGATGTTGGGGAATGAAGCACCGCCGAGCTAGCTACTTCACCCCGAGTCACACTTTGTCGCTGTGTTAGCGGTTCTATGTGCCTCACCCGTCACTGTTGTCGCAAACCTCATGTGTACGGATTGATTTGGCAAAATGTCAACAGTACTGCCCATTGGCTTATTTCATTACCACACTGGTTGTGCTGGTCCCCCATTGCGTATATGTGGCTTGCAAAAACTTTAAAAAAAATTACATTTCGCTCGCCCAAGTTTTTAGATGCGCAGAAACACATACGTTCATTTCTTCCGTTCCAAATCTCATGTCGCACAGACATCGTTTGTCTTTGTTCACCATATGGCCCAGCAAGCACTAATCTTTCTACCGAGAGTTCGTAGATCCTGTTGTAAGTTCTTACTATACGCTACTCGGCCGCTGATATCGCAGAAACTGCCACAGAGAGACTGCGGGCAGGTGGCTGTGTGAGTAGTTAAGGAAGCGCGAACATAAGTGCATTATGAATGTGTGAAGAATTAAACTACAGTGATAGAAAAAGGTCATCTGAATAAAGGCTACTGACGTTTACTAGCCTTCCAGCGACTAAATAATCAACGCACTGCCGTTTATTGATTGGTACTACACTGTGCAATAGTATCATGTACAAGAATCTTCCAGGTGTTATTCCGTCATATACTTTTTCTACATTCATATAATGAGTTCCATACGCAAATTTTCTTACAAGGCTTTATGCCGGTGTAATATTTTACCCTTGTGTATACTCTTTCGCAAACTAATGCATGATGAAGAAATGTAGCTCTATGACTAGGCCTAGGTCGTTGTCACCATGTAAAAACAATTGCGTTAGAAATTGCAAACGGCGTCGTTTATGAGCTAAAGAAGACAACAGCTAGCCTTGTTGATTACAGACGGTATACTAACGGCAGTTTGCGAACTTGAACCGTGTGGCTGGCTGTGGTTGGGATGTAAACTGATGTGTTGGTAAATGTGCCAACACCTTGTAGATAGAGGCGGCCTTAATGCACGCTATCTAACGCAGACGGGAGTGAATTCTGGAACAGGATAAGTAGTGAAATCTAATAAGAAAAGTATGCAGCTCCTCGAATACTTATCTTTTATTCTTTGTTGTTTACAGCATTCTTGATGAGACATTTCATACGCTAACTATCAAACTATGTAAGGCTAATGGCGCCTTGCTAGGTCGTAGCCATGGACTTAGCTGAAGGCTATTCTAACTGTCTCTCGGCAAATGAGAGAAAGGCTTCGTCAATGTAGTCGCTAGCAAAGTCGTCGTACAACTGGGGCGAGAGCTATCCCGTATCTCGAGAACTGCCTTGTGGTGGCGCTCGGTCTGCGATCACACAGTGGCGACACGCGGGTCCGACATGTACTAAATGGACCGCGGCCGATTTAAGCTACCACCTAGCAAGTGTGGTGTCTGGCGGTGACACCACATAAACAATAAGTTTATTTCAACTAGCAAGCTGCTGCACGCACACATTTTGAGGTGGTTCTATAATGAAGCCAATAAACCTTGCCTTATTGGCGTCTTGCTTGAAAACAAAATGTGGGGGTGCAGCAACGTTTAGTCAGTCGTCAGTTTTTCTGCAATCATAATATCCTCTGGCGAAAGGGCGGTCAAGTTCTAATCTTGCGGAAGTGTTACAGCATCAAGGAACCGTGCAGGATTTGAGGAAGAATATGGTTAGACATAAATGTCTCCACATACGAAAAATGAATTGACCAACATATACTACCTCCCCCTTCAGGATTTTGCGGAGATGTTTTTAATATATCAACAATGTGGCTGGCTCACCCAAGATTTTTGTAAGCGGTCAGCCGGTTACATTTCCCTGTGTTGTTATTTTAGCTCTTCTGTGTTTTGTTTTCACTCTGTTTTACTTTCTATGTCTTTCTTGATCTTCCCTCCTCACTGGTTTTAGTGCATGTGAGATTGCCTGTCCGATAGGGAGATTGTCTGGTCCTTTCGTGGGCACGTTTGTACGACAGTTTTAGTTCTTATCCACATTCGTTTGTTTCAATAAATGTCAGGGCGCTAATAACCTCGCTGTTGGCCGCCCATTACATGCCAAAACACACACATACAACTTTCAGGAATATATAGAAGGGGTTCGTAACGCCGTTACGGCTTTGGAGCTTGAGTGATGAGGAAGCGATCGAAACCACTGTATTCTGCAAGGGGCTAAGCTCGAAGACCGATCGCGCTTGATATTTTGTAATAAGCCCGTGAATTTTGCCGAATTACACAGATTAGTGCATCAGGTTGATTCGATTCGTTTCACCGATACTAATCGGGAATGGGCGAGGTGCGTTTCACAACAACCGAGAGTTGGACAGGGCGCGGAGAGTAGTCGAGATGCCACGTTGGTTAAGGCCAAGTGGTGTTTCCGATGCGGTGATCCTGGACTAATAGTGAGCCGGTGTCTTGCGTCACGTAACCAGCGTCTGACCAGCTGACACCGAAAGCGTGCGGGTGCGTTGGATTTTAAATCTCCTATTTAATGCTGCAGCCGCATTAGACGTTCTGTAAATTCACTTTTGCCCCTTGTTTGTGCTGCAGTAAACCATGAATTCGTGTGTGCTTTAATTGATTCAGGCAGTATCCTTTAACTGCTTGATTATTACTTGTATATATTCAGTCGCAGCAATTGTGAGTTTCCTAGCCTAAAACCGGTCTTGCAGGGAGGTCGTACTGCCAATGGGCAGGTGTTGCCTCTGACTGGTAGCTATGAGTTTTCTTGGCCCGTCCAATTCGAAATTGTCAAGCATTTTTGCGTTAATGGTCTTGTGTAGCGACTGGATTCAGTTTAGTAGTTTTATCATGAATTATGTGGGCAGGACGTTTTCTTTTAAATTTTACCCCAAAAAGAGCTACGAATTGAGCCAGTGTATTCCGGTCACAGGGAAAAACAGCGTTACTGTGCATGATGTAAGTGTAAGGTAGGTCATGTTTGTGATCCTGAGGTCAGTGATTCCGGTGTCAACCTGTGGTTGATTATAGGCTATTAAATAAGAAGTCGGTCTTTGAATCTGTGCCGCTGTTTTCTGGTAATCGTTCTTTTTTATATTCTCGATCATCATCAGGCTTACCACGAGATCGCACTGACTGAAAATTCTAGACAACTGACAGCGTTCCGTCCGGATTGTATTATGTTCGAATTTAGCCGTATACCATTTGGCTTATGGATTGGGGCTGCTGATATCTCCAGACTTCGGACATAATATTGGGGGATGTAAAATTTAAATGCCGGCCGAGTGGCAGAGCGGTTGTAGGCGCTACAGTCTGGAACCGCGCGACCGGTACGGTCGCAGGTTCGAATCCTGCCTCGGGCATTGATGTGTCTGATGTCCTTAGGTTAGTTAGGTTTAAGTAGTTCTAAGTTCTAGGGGACTGATGACATCAGAAGTTAAGTCCCGTAGTGCTCAGAGCCATTTGAACCATTTTTGTAACATTTAAATCAGGTTGTTATTACTTATATGACATGCAATTTATAGTACTACCTTCCAACGACATTTACAATACCTGGAGGAGGTTTTGAGACGCCACTTGTCTTACTGTAGAGCCTTCGAGAACTAATTTAGCTGAGCAGGAGTTTTCTTCCCCTGATCATTTGGTTTCTGCTGGCCGGATCCGAGAAGATCATGAAAGGAGCAATTACTTACAGATATTTTCCCTACCTAAGACCAAAAAGGGCGTCACCCGGTCCATTTTGATAGCAAACTTCTATCGACGAAAGTTCATCCCTAATTTTGCCCAGATAGCGTCCCCCCTTGAACCCGGTGCATAAGAAGAATCAGACATTTGAGTGCAGGGTGTCACAGCTGTCTCCCTGATTAACCGTCCAGTGCTAGCTATTTCTGACTACGCATATCTGTTTTGTCGTGCAGACCGACGGTCCAAAATTGGGTATCGCTGCGGTACTCTTCCCGGAAATCAGGGAGAACGTAGACCAATTGCGTGCGCTTCAAGGTCCCTTTCGCCAGTAGGACTTCAATATTATGTTTACGAGTGTAAGGCCCTGGTGGTAGTGTTCCCCCTCGAAAAGTTTGTTCGACGTCGATCACCGGGAACTTTGTCTTGAAACGGACAACCAAGCCGTAAGTGGGGTACTCGCCGGCCCAGGAACACGGGACGAATTGTCCAGCGGGCCATGGCATTTCTGCGTTTCGCTTTGCCATCAGGCATATTAGGGGAACTGACAACGCAGTAGAAGAAGCACTGAGTCGACTGTTCGAGCAGAGGTGCAGTCACCACAATAAGGAACAGAGAATAAGGGAACCAGCTTGGGATGCTGAGGAACTAACCATGGTCCATAAGTTATTTCGTAATTTGGAGCACCATCAAGACCAAGACCCTGCTCTGTCTAAGGCTGAACAAGATTTATTAAGCGGCAAATCATTGCCGAATATGACATGCAAAAGGTAATATTCTGTTATTAGAGCAAGCAGGATAAGCAGACCAAGATTTGTGTTACGGAAGACTTGGTTGCCGCAATTTTCCATGGCTTTCATAAGTCTGTGATTGGAGGGCATTTAGCAATCTGTTGGATCCTTGGCCGGGTTAGGGAATTTCTTAGTTGACCTTGCTTGTATCAAGATATATAGCATTTGGTGGGACAGTGCCATGAATGTAAAATTGCTAAACCCAGTTCCAATATACAATGAAGGCTTTCACGACCAGATGGTACTGTTGTTGATAATTCTTCAGGGTTATATGGCCGTGGTCCATGGAATTCTTCTATTCCTAACGTTTAGTCCAATACTACATTGGACATCCTCAGAGGAATGGCTGGTCCTGCTGAGTGCGATCACTCCTACGCATGTACCAGTGGAAGAGATTATTGTGAATGTGGAAGCAGGGATTCGAACTCTCCCTAAGGCAACTGCTAATAAAATTCGTTCTGAAATCACAAGGGTCATATTCCATATTAAGCCATTGGAGAGCAATTTAACTAGGGAGGAGGGAAAGGCCCTCAGGGATTTAACTGCGGATGAAGGGATAGTTGTTCTTCCATCTGATAAAGGCAATGCCACTGTGGTGATGAACAAAGAGGACTACAGATGTAAGATTTTGGATCCATTAGTGGCGGGACATTACAATAAACTTAGAAGAGACCCGACGGCTGTTATTTTGAGGAAAACTAATACGTTGATAAAGTCTTCTGCTTCCATTGCACACAAGGATAAAAACGTTTTGCTAAAGAGTGAAGCTAAGAGTCCCAGACTTTATGGTTTACCTAAAGTTCACAACATAAATCTCCCTCTGAGACCCATTGTTAGTGCGATTGATTCCCCTACTTATCAAATATCTAGGTATCTAGGTATTCTTCTACAACCATACATTGGTAAGACTGATTCTTATGTGAGGGATTCACGTCATTTTATTAGGAAATTGAAGCTCTAACCTTAGCTCCTGAAGACATTCTGGTCAGCTTTGATATTGTATCTCTGTTTACTATGATTCCGGTCAATGAAATTATGGTTCACATAACGGAAGTTTTCCCTGAAGATTTGACCACTCTGTTTAGACACTGTCTCACATCTAGCCAGTTTCAGTGAGATGAGGAGTTTTATGAGCAAGTGGATGGTGTTGCCATGGGTAACCCATTGAGCCCTGCGATTGCCAATTTTTACATGAAGAATTAGCGTAGAATAAAGCAAATAAGAAACCATGTTGTTGGTATCGTTATGTAGAAGACACATTCGTGGTTTCGACACACGGTAAAAAAGCCTTAGAAGAATTTTTTCATTATCTTAATAGCATAAACCCTAAAATTCAGTTTACCATTGAAGTGGAAAAAGACCAGGCTATTTCGTTTCTCGATGTGTTAGCCACGAGACAGACCGATGGCAGTCTAAAACATAAAGTGTTTCGGAACAGCACACATACTGATAGATACTTATATAAGAACTTCAATCATCACCCACAACAAAAAAGATGTGTAATCAAACGTTTAGTGGACAGAGCAAAACGGATTTGTACGCCGGAACATCTGGATACGGAACTGAATCATCTGAAACAGGCCTTCGAAAAGAATGGGTATTCAAACAAAGAAATTAGTAGAGTTTTAAGATCAAATTACAGCAGGCCAAAGGACAAGCATGGTACACAGCAATGGAAGAATACGGTGTCTTTACCTTTCATTAGTAAGGTTACAGATCAATTCGGCAAAATTTTGCTGAAACATAAAGTGAAACCGGTATTCAAACCTACCAGCAAAAGAGGACAAGTACTTCGTTCTGTTAAAGATAGAAGGCCACCATTATCATCTAGCGGTGTGGATGAAATTCCGTGTACTTGTGCAAGGTCTACATTGGTACTACGAAAAGAAGTGTGAATACAAGGGTAAAGGAGCATAAAAGTCTATGCCGACTGGGAAAATAGATAAATCGGCCGTTGCGGAACATGCACTTCAGTCAGGTGACCATGTAGTTAAGTTTTCTGAAACTACAGTTTTAAGTGCTACCTCGAACTATTATCCACGACTGTATAGGGAGGCTATTGAAATTTATAAACATGAAGATAATTTTAATAGAAAAGAAGAGGCCTTGAAATTAAGCGAGATATCGACAGTAGCGTTACAGAATCGATAAGTGATTTTTATCTATGACGGACTATTATGGATAGTTATATTTTATCTTTGACTAGTTTTCTCTCTGCTACTATGTGCAAGATAGACCACGCCCACTTTCCTCGGTATTTAGGCCGCTTTCCGACGCCCGACTCGTCAGTCGGCAGGACTCAGCAGGACCTCTGAGGATGTCCAACGTAGTATTGGACAAAACGTTAGGAGCAGAAGAGTACCATGGACCACGGCCGTATAACCCGGAAGAATTATCAACACCAGTTCCAATACTTGCAGGGGATTTTTGAAATCGTCAAGTGATCACTTTCTCATGAATACGCTCTTAGTTGATTACGTCCGCTCCTCCCATGTAATAGTGACAGCAACCGGTACATTCTGTTCATGTGTTGATGCCTGCTCAGATTTGCCTGGTTTGTACCAAGAAGTAGGGTGACTGTTGGGTGAACTGTTCTTCACTTGTCATCGATGGTTTTCATAAATGTCACTCCCTGTACCATTACCGTGCAATGTTCCTGTCTTCTTTTCTACAACTGGTTACAGATTCTGCTTCGGCAACGCACGATCTCATTCGACGACTATACCATACTGACCGAAACCATGATTTGTTGAAGGAGTGAACTACAATCTGCAGGCAGCCATTATTATTTACCATTCTCATTCACTCCACAAGTGGGTTCCTTATGTACCATGGTTTAATTTGGCGGTCTACCATGAAGTCCTTAAAAGCACCCACTTCCTTGATGTTTGCGCATGGTCTCAACTTTCCTTGGCCAATCTGTGGTCAGTTAATGCCCTGCTCCCTCAGAAATGGACACGTGGCCTAATTTAAGAGAACTGGAAACAAGTGTGACGAAATATTAGTATCACACACTAGAGGCAGGTGCGCCGTTACAGTCAGGGGCAAAGCGAGTTAAAGGTGCCTGTGGGTGATAAGGTTTCATCTAAAACCTTTCTGCCGGGCGTGAAGATATGGCCCCAATTTCTCATACATTGGCACTGTGCTTTGCAGCACCTTGTGAGGTAATCCAGGTTCTTAAGGCGGTCACCCAAATGGTTCGTAACATTGATACTGGGAAGTTTTCTAGAGTACGTATCTCCAAGGTCAAAGGATGGACGTAAATTCTCCGTCCTCGTTTGACATAAATTAGCGGACGGGAGTTGTGGAGATTTTGATGGGGAATAATGAGCTGTGGCGCTTGATTCGATATATCACTAGTGGGCAGGCTCCCGATCCTTGCATGGCAAATTGTGTGGCTGATGGTATGAAGCAAGTCCCACAGATGAGGCGAGTGGTATGTCGGCATCGAGTGAGTCCACAGAATGAGGAAGCGGAGCTGCGCTATGGAGCGCAGCAGCAGTTGCGAACTTAGAGATGGTGCCGCGAGTGGCGTGTGTGGAGTCAAGCAGAGGGACTGTGTTGTGCCCTGGTCGGTGAGGCTGCCTGCCTGTGTGGTGTTTGGACGCCGATCTCACTACTGGGAGGAGCGAAGACCTTCAGCTGCTGATTTTCATCCAGAACCTCTCGGTGACCCATGTGACCAATTCCAGTTTCTGAATGTGGTAAGACACTTCGCCTGATAACGGCATGTTTACATGTAAAGGACAACGCCGTGCTCTGCTTGAAAGTTCTAGTGAAACTTATGGGCAAGAGTTCCAGCATTGGTTGAGGCGTAATTAGGCTCCACTTAAGACAGCTAATGTTCTGAAGGAGTGTAATATGTGGTAGTCAAAATGTTATATAGTTGTGGCTGTTAGACAGATCGCTTTGCTCTTATTAGCCCAATATTTTACCTTGAGTTTGGTGGCTATTATTAATGTTCCAGCAATAATATTCATTGCCTGGCTTTTGGTGGAGTCCCCAGTTTGTTGTAGCTTCAATTCAAAGCAATTGCTAATGTGAACAGGCAGTTTTTGTACAGAGTAATGTAGGAACTTTACTCTCACTTCCCTTAGGTGGAATTGGTTTGTTCCCTCTTTGTAATTTTTCATCCTTGTATGCAACAATATGTTCATTTAGAGTTTTAGTGTGCCGTAGTTGAGTCCATCTGGGGGCCTGGTGATCTGGGTAGTTGACAGGCGGCAGTTTAGGGCAGATCTCCGCTGCCATGGCCGGTCACGGATCTGATGCTGCTCCCTTAGTGACAGTGAGGTGCTGGTGTTAGAAAATGCCGAGCCATCTCATTTCGGCCTGATGGCAGTTGGAGGTAAGAAGTGTGAAACAGTAAAAAGTTTACTGTATGTACCTTACTCTCTTATACACATATGGCTTTACTCAGACGACCGCCAACGTTTAAATTCGGACCTTATTTCGCACTGATGTCTTGGTGTTTAATGAATCATTTGTTGAGCGTCTTGGCGCGTTTCGTCTTCAATATCTTACACTTCGTGAACACAAGGGCGCATGTTTCTTAATTACAATTGTTAATGGGAAGGTTATTAACATAGTCTAGTAAGAGCCAGGCGCGTATTTTTCAAAAGTTGCAAATATTGTTCAAATTGTTTTTAAAAGATAAATTGTTATAGACAGGTGGTTTAGTGAGCGCTAGGCGGATATTTTCTTAAGCCTAAAATTCATTTATATTCTTACGAACATCAGCATTTTGGAGTACTGTGAAGAATATTAACTACAAACGGTTTACTGTGTACTAAATACTTCACTGGTGTATTTCATGCAGGAAGTAATTTGCTGCATTGGTCCACATATTCACTGGTTAAACTTTTACAAATGAATTATCGTCCAAACTGTGAATGATATTGCCGTTTCTGCTCTAACCATCCCACTCCATAGCCTTGTATTCTGAACTGTCCCTATGACCGCCCCCCCCCCCCCCCTCGTCGTCACCACACACAGGGCACACCAGTCTTTGGTCAGTTCTTGTTTGGCTACCATGGGGCCTCAGCCTTCTGTGTTGCATGTCCATGCTCCTGCTATCCTTTTTCCGCATCTTTGGAGAACCTGTCTGCGATATTTTTTGGAACGTGTTCTGAATTTTCAGTAGCCTGACATCGGAACAGGCCCCACAATTTTTTTTCTTTGTTTCCACTTCGTACTCAATCTCCTATTATTCATCCGCTTCAACGCCTGAGGTTCCTCTTTATTTGTTTCTCCTCCCTCCCTGGGTGCTCCTGAAAGCTAGTCCATGCTTCTGCCACGTGACAGGTGACTGGGTAACGCGTAATTCCCAGCCCTGGGTAGACACTTAGGGTCCGCATGTACTCCCTGGTACAGGACCGTCCCAGAGAGAGGTGACTGACTGCCTGAGCTATTACGAGGGTCACTCTATTTTTTTATAAATCCATCTTTTATTCTACATGTGTGACAGTTTTACAGTGTGTAGATACATCCTTCCGGCACTGTGATGCGTCTGTCAGCAGTCACCATTCCGTAAACTCTCTGCACATTGTCTCGAGTGTGTGCAGTACGAGACGTGCCGCTGCAAGGACAATCCTTAATATCGCCGTGCCCTCTTTCATGACATAACCTGTTTGCCCAATGACTAACTGTACTGCGATCGACAGCAGCATCTCTATACACCTTTTTCAACCTCTTGTGGATGTTTCCCACTGTCTCGTTTTCGCAGCACAAGAATTCTATGACAGTATGTTGCTTGTGACGAACATCAAATGTAGCTGCCATCTTGAAGACATGCTGTGACGGCACCACTCACAGGAACAGGATGAACTAAGTCTGAAAACAAGCAGGAAGGATGTATCTACACACTGTAAGACATTCACACATGCAAAATGAAAACTGTATTCTTAGAAAAATAGTGTGCATTTCTTTTGGAGTGACCCTCGTACCTTCACAAATTTCCAACTGGCCCCTCTGTCAGGAGCTTGGGAGGTGTGACATGAGATGTGAACGATCACCTGAAGTGGGCATGCCACCCCTCTGAGAGGGGGGGGGGGGGCAGTTGGAAGCAGGACGCCATTGCATTTGAGACGCTGGCAAGCACGGAGGATTTGTTCACAATGAGCCAGTCACGATCTCAGTCTATATCTACTAAATGCAGGTGGAATGAAGATAAGCATTCCCAGACTCTCTCAGCTTCACTTCAGGTCCTTATGGTGTCACATACCGAAGAAGGTCATTCCTTTTCTACAGTTAATCCATTTAATATTCAGAGAGGTGCTGATGCCGTTAGTTGCCCTGTGAGATCCTGCTCTCGTTTATGTAATGGCAATTCGCTTAGGAAGACTAATTGTGTTACTCAAGCCCAAAGACTAGTGGCAGCTTCGCTTCTCCATGACTCACCTGTTCATGTTGAGGCCCATCGAAAGCTGAATTTTTCGCGTGTTGTTATTTGCAATCAGTTGCTCGATGATCTGACCATCGTCAATGAGGTCCATTAGGTAATGTAAAATGTTGATGCAACCTTAGTGGCTAAATGCACTCTTTTTCTCACGTTTAACAGGATAGTGCTCCCATCAATGATCAGAGCAGGCTATGAAGTCATCAAAGACCAACTGCACATTCCAATTCCGATGCGGTACTACCAGTGTCAACCTTACAACCACACTCGAAGGTCCTGTCGAAACAGAACAAAATGTGTTACTTGTGTTAGGGATGCTCATGAGGGCGATCGCCCACCTCCTTCATCCCACTATATCAACTGCAATGGCAACCATGCAGCATTATCCCGAGAATGTCACATGTGTCTCGATGAGGGGACCGCCTGGGAGATCTGGATAAAGAAAAAGTCCTTATGCTGTCTCTCCCAAGCTGTTGGTTACTAGAAAACCCTGCGTTTTACAATCAGGCACTTACACTACTGTTCTTGCTACACCTCGCTCCCAGTGTAACGGTAGCATCCCCATCTCCTTCTCCTCCAGCTGTGCAACAAGCAACTATACCTTCACCTTTTGGGGCGAATTCACTGCTACACAATCGAGAGCCTCGAAAGGACAGAAGGAACTCTCCCATGAACACTTTTTACATCCCTCTGGCCAACAAACATGCGAGTAGTCCTCCGCCAACCGCAAAGGCCCCCAGAAATCTTACAAAGGCAAATGGTCTCTTTTGCCGAATCGTCTATCCTCTACAACGGTGTCGATGGTGCGCACCGCCAACCGCTTTACCGCCCTGAAACCCGCAGGCCAACCCAGTTAGGATGCTGATGTCTTTGTAGATCTCATGGAACAGGATCCTCCAGCCCCTGAACCATGTAGCATTGAGTCTTGGAAGGCTGGCACTCGGTGACTGCCGAGGTGACAAACCTTCATTTGTTTCCCTCCTCCGCTTTCCCTGTCGCGACTCTTCCCCAATGGAATGTTCACAGCATTAGATCCAACAGGAAGGAATTACGGCTGCTCTTGAAATCACGGGGTCCACTTCCTTTCTGCCTCCAGAAAACTAAATTGCGTCCTTGCAACTCCTTTGACCTCTCGCATTCTTTTCCAGTCGTCTTACACCTTCCCCCCAAGGACGGCATTCTGTCTCATAGGGAAGTCATGCTGCTCATCCAGGATTACAATTATAGTCAAACCATCTCAATGAACACCCAGTTGCATGCTGTTGCAGCCCACATTTTCCTTCCTCATTTAAACTTTTCTCTTTGTAATGTCTACATCCCTCCATCGTCAGGTGTTGAGCCATGCCGGTCTTGCAGCTATCGATATCCGTTCAGAGATGCTGACTTTTCGGCGCTTGTGTCTCGGCCGCGAGGTGGCGCGGCGGTGACTGGATCGGCGGCCGACCGGGAGAGGTTCTTTTGAGGTGGGGAGAAGGCGGTGCGACTGCCCGTGGAAGGGAGGTAACCCGGTCGGTGAAGTGGTGTTTTGAAAAGTCATTGTACAGGCGACAGTTGTAACGGTTGTGTCTTGGGATGGTCTACACAGCCAAGCAGTTGGTGGCCGTTAAGCGATTACATTTTATTGGAAGACTGTACTGGCGACCTACTTCTCTGACGATTATTTCGCTGGCGTGATAAGGTGACATCATTCTGTTTATGTCTTTCACTGGCCACGCGCTTTTCACCTTCCGTATTGCAAGTGCTCAGTTATGAAATTCTGTTGGTAATCCATGTTGTGGTCGGGCACTACGCAATTTGTTGGACAATTCTAATCGAACTGTTGTTGCTCGGTGTCTAGTGACGTCGGTATTCTCCCTTAATAGCCGGGCCGTGGGGCTTATTGTGTATAATGTTTTAAAACTGAGTGTTTAGTTTGTTCCAGACACTATTGTAGATCTTGAACTGTAGGATGTACCAAAGTACGCTAACTCCGTGAGATACTTGTGCGGAGGTTTGAATGTCAGTACCAACCAAGGGCTCGATTTACGTGAGGATATAATATCATTTGGTGTTTTTTTGGGGCATCACGTGTGCAAGTGATCTCAATCGGTTAATTGAAATATCTCATCCGGAGTCCTCTTTAATTATTACTTGTAAGCTATATTTAGCAGTCGCAATTTCTTTTAATTCTTGCGATACTGCTACCATGTCCTTTTATTTAAAGTTGTTTTAAGTGACTGATTTTGGTGTTATTCACATAGCACTGTAACCGACATTTGGTTGTAGCATGTAGTTGCTGCATCAGCACACGCGATTCCTTGGACTATCATTGTTGACAATGTGTTCTACACCTGTGCCTAGGTGGTTGGTCTGAGCCACCCCTCCCAGGTGCACACAATGAGATCCGTCTGAGTTAACCGTTTGGGGCGGGGGGGGGGGGGGGGGGAGGGTCACGCGTAAAGTGAATTCGGACGCACCCACTGTGCTTCGCGCCCTCCGTCGGGCCGACAAATCGGGCCCGAGCGGCACAACCAGGTGTGGCCCGCGTTAGCCGCTCCGACGGACGTTCATATCCGCACTTGGTCGATGCCGAGAGCTGGGAAATATTTGTTAGAGAAGTGTCTGATGTATATTATTTCCTGTCTAGTTGGGAGCCCGTATGTAATGTTACTGTTTGTTTTAAACGATTATATTTCTGGATGGATTCAAAAATGTCTGTAAGTGAATTTACGATAGCCCTTTGGGAGTGCAGTATTTTCTATTTTCTATAAAAAGGGTATTACATTTCTCATTTGAAATGTTGTTATACATTCATTGGTAACTAAAGCCAAGTGATAAGCTTCATGTATAAATGATCTCTCACTGGGAGTTTAATATTATAAATGTTATTTCTTCACTATTTTTAATATAAAACATAGTTACCCTTTCTTTTATAAACGAATATGTCTGGTAAAGCTTTTAAATCTGTCTCTAAGTGAACTTACGGTAGCCCTTTGGGCGTTCAGTGTATCCTATTTTTTGTAAAAGGATATTATCTTTCTGATTTGAAAATTTGTTACACTTTCTTTGGTATTTAAAGCCAACTTAGGAGCTTCATGTACAAATGTTCTCCCACTTGAAGTTTATGACAACTGTTATTTGTGTAGATTGACTTCCATAAATACTGTGATCAATAAAAGGTGAATGCTTCCCTGCCCAAAGGTCCACTCCTTCCACTTAGTCGTTTGCGTGTTTTATGATACGCCGAGGTAATACCGGTATAAGGTGTCACCGGGGAAGACTTCCTCCAGCTTATTGGTCAGCTGCCTCACCCCTTGTGCCTGTCGTCTCGAGTGGTCTGTTCTCTCTGACATGTACTCGAGCGATCATTTACCGTGTGTTATCCATTTACTCCTCCTACCCCAACAATGTGTAAACCCAACTGGCAGCTTTCTAAGGCTAAATAGGGGCTTTACTCCTCCCTGCCGATCTTCGCCGAGCAATATTTTCCCAATTCTCATGAACAGGTACAATACCTTACACACGTTATCCTGACCGCCACAGAATGCTCTATTCCTCGCACTTTATCTTTACCTCTCCGTGTCCCGGTCCCTTGGTGGACTGAGGAGTGTCACGACGCCATTTGCGCGCGAAGACGTGCTCTCTGCTTTTCTAACCCTCATCCTACAATGGAGAAATGCATCCATTATAAGCAGTTGCGTGCGCAGTGTCATTCTATACTTAGGGACAGCAAAGAAGATAGTCGTATTTAATTTACTAGATCTTTTGGCAGTTCCACTCCCTCTTCTGTCGTGTGGGCCAACCTCCGGCGGCTCTCTGGGACCAAGACCCATTCCCCAATTTCCGGCCTGACCGTAACGGAATTCACTGTGGACCGCATTGCTCTCTGTAACACCCTACACCTCTATTTTTCGGAGATTTCGAGCTCTACCCATTATCGCCCTGCCTTTCTCCATCGGAAACGAGTGGAGGAGGCCCGGGTGATACCCATTTCTTCTCAGAATCGTGAACACTACCATGCTGCCTTTACTACGAAGAAGCTAAACCACCGCAATATTCTGCCTCGGGGTTGGACGATGTTCTCATTCAGATGTTGCAGCACCTTTCTCTTGTGGGCAAGCACTTTCTCCTTCATACATAAAGTCGTATTTGAGCAGATTGCACGTTTCCCAGACACTGTCTTACCAATATCTAATTCCTGTAAGGACAAACACCTTCCTCATACTTACCCGCCCCATTTCTCTCACCAGGTGTGTTTGCAAGGTGACGGAACATGTGATTTATGCCCAGCTGTTATGGTTTCTCGTATCTCGCAGTTTATTAACCACTGCCCAGTGTGGATTCCGAGCGAGTCATTCTGCATTCGACAATCTCGTCACTCTGTCAGTCTATTTCATTTCCGGTTTTCTGCTGAAACACCAGACTGTGGCTGTGTTATTTGATGTGGAGAAAGCCTACGAGACCTGCTGGACGACTGGTATCCTGTGTACTCTATACACTTGGGGTTTCCGACGTTGCCTGTCCTATCTCCGTCAGGAATTTTTAAAAGACGGAGATTTCAAGGTCCGGGTGGATTCTGCCTTGTTGGACACCTTCATGCAGAAAAATTGGGTGCATCAAGGTTCTGTCCTAAGCGTCGTCCCCTTTGCTGTAGCCATTAAACCGTTTTGAATTGTCTCCCACCGGACATCTCTTTCTCCCTTTACGTCGTCGATTTTGCTATCTGTTGCATTTCTCCACGGACCTGTCGTCTTGAGCGTCGTCTTTAGCGATGTCTTTACTCGTGGAGTATCGACTACGGTTTTCGCTTTTCTACTGACAAAACAGTTTGTATGAATTTCTGGCGGCGAAATGGGTTTCTTCCAGGGTGTTTTCACCTTGGGCCCATTACCCATACGTTCGATGAAATTACGAAATTCCTGTGACTCATTCGTGATATAAAACGTCCTTGGTCCTCCCATGTATCTGATCCGACCGCCCACTGCACCCGCTCTGCAGTGTCCTACATGTCGTAAGCGGTACTTCCTAGGGAGCGTATGGGACCACTAAACTCCATTTGTACCGATCCATAGTCCGTTCGAAACTAGACTATAGGTGTTTCGTCTATGCATCTGCACGTCTTTCCATCTTACACCTTCTGATTACACTCCACAATCGTGGAATCCGTTTGGCCTTTTACACTACCTTGGTTGAGAGTCTCTATGCTGAAGCTGCTAAACTACCTCTCTCCTACCGCCGTGACTTCTCCTCTGCAGATACGCATGCCGTTTGTGTGCCGTGCGTGGCCACCCATCCTGTGTCTCCTCCTTCGATGACTCCTTTGACTGCCAGTATGCAGCACGTCCCTCCTCTCTCCTACCTCCTGGAGTTCGCTCTCGGCTATTGCTCCAGCAGCTCAGGAAGACGCTACTTGCCACTTTCCCGATTGGTGTGAACCCTTCACCACATTGCCTACGTACGGCAGCCCGTGTTCACCTTGGACTTAATTCACTTCGTAAGGAAACTACTCAAGGTTCGATCTATCGCTGTAAGTTTCTCAGAACTCACAGATAGCACATTTGTATACACTGATGACTCTCGTACCGGCCATGGTGTCGGGCGTGCCTCTATCAGTGGCACCGACGATTTTCGGTATCGGCTTCCGGAACACTACTCACTATTTACAGCAGGACTCTTCGCCCTGTATCACGCCACACAGTACAACAGGCGACACAGACTTTTCAGTTGTGTCATCTGCTCTGACTCTCTGTACCCTTCAGAGCTTCTAACTGCCGTCCACCGTCCACCCTTCAGTGCAACCGGTCCTAGAAAGCTTCCACTTGCTCCCTCTTGAGGGAACCATCGTGACGTTTATGTGGGTTCTTGGTACGTCGGTCTGACGGGAAATGAGGCCGCTGACGCTGCTGCCAAGCCTGCAGTCCCCCTACCCCGCGCCGCTAGCTCTTCCATTCCTTCCCATGAACTCCGCGTTGCCATCTGTCAGCAGTTGGTGTCACTTTGGCACCACTACAAGTCTTTCCTTCATGGCAACAAGCTCTGGGGAATAAAAATATCCTAACGGGCTTGGCCGACGTCCTCTCGGCCCTCTCGCCGTGATGAGATCGTTTTAGCCAGATTCCGTATTGAAGACTGTCGTTTTAGCCATCGCCATTGGTTAAGTGGTGATCCCCCACTGCTTTGTGCTCGTTGTCATCAGCCATTGACAGTTCACCATTTCCTGACAGAATGCCCCCTTTTTAAACCACTTTCGTTCTAATGTATGTATGCCGCCTGAATTATCGGCCGTTCAACCGAGCGACGCGCGAGCTGCCACATGCGTATTACTTTCTATCCGTCGCAGCAGTATGGCGAAGCACATTTAATCTTTAGTTCGGAACCTCCACTGTCTCTACTGAGCATTTTATGGACCTTTCTCCTTCTTCTTAACGTTCTTTCCTCCAATCGATTGAGCTTAACGTGTAGTAATTTTCAAGTCATTTTTCGTATATGTGTACTAAGGTTCTGACATGGTCGCGTATGACCTTGGTTGTTTTTTCGCCCTAAAATAAAGCAAAAGAAACCTATGACCGTCCTTTCATTTAGCAATTGTGAAGCATTGCCGGGTTCACTAGGGCATTATATATGTAATCATTTCTGTACGTCATTCTCGTATTCACAGTGCTAGATCAGCACACGGAGACCAAGATTGGAACAAATTCTTTTCAACCAACATTGAATAACTGTTAAATTCGTGGTTTTTTGATTTAATCCTTACACAACTTCTAATGTTACTGACTCTATTGCTCATTAAGTACTGACACATTAATTGATAAACATGCGTATGCACTTCTGTTCTCCGCTGTTAGTCGAGTCTGTTGAGTAAACTGTAAGTGGAATGTTACATTCACATTTGGCGAAGTGCAATTACGCCGCTTATTGCTAAACTATTGTATTTCTGTTCTTTTGTGGTAACATACGTATATCAGCAGATAAATTACTATCTATCAGGGCTGACATATTAACATGTTGGGCTGACTTCATGAAACCAGGTTTTTAGATAGTACTGAAGTGATAAGTATGTACTGGGATATTTTTATCGTTTCTATTTGTGGTTAATTGGGAGAGGCAAATGTTCGTGTGCTTCCCTGCAAAAGGAACTTGTAGCTCCGTTGAGTGGTCAACTGTGAGTTGCTAGGCCACTAGTCCCCGTAGAGAAATCCTTCGTCAGGTTCGTGGCATTTACGATGGTTTTGAATGTTATTAGGAGTGTGATATTTCGATCTTGTGGAATCGGTACTAACTTAGTTATACATTAAACAAGCATTTGTGATCAATAATTTTTGAAACTGAACACTGTATTTAACGTTGGGGTTCGCTGTGTGGATATCTGTATTGAAGTTCTGCAGGCAAAATCCTTCTCTTCTGCTAATTTTATGAACTATTACTGTGGATCAAACGTATATAATTGTACGGAACCTTAGTCTAAAACTTTCGACGATTATTGACTGTAGATATGTTTTTCCCCGTTGGTGGCTATAGTATCTGTAATGAAACTTATTACTGGGTTGCTGTGGGCTGTTGTAATAGGCAGTTTAATTAGAATGGAATACTATGAGTAGCTTTGATTGCCAATTTCATCGTTGTAATTTGCAGTGATGACAAGTCGTAGCTAGAATAATGGAGCAGTCCCCATCCTTCAATCCTCCCGCCTTCCCAGCACCCTCCCATCTCGATTATGCTAACTTTAATTTTGACAAAGTGGAGTTTATAATCATCTTCATATTTCTTAAGAATATTAAATACTTTGCAATCCATTGATCTGATGACTTGATTCATTTGCTTGGAGAAAGTGTATACTGGACTTTGTAAACGTTGTCGCATGAGCAACTTAAAGCTACAAAGCTGAACTGTTTCAGATTTCTAATACCGATTGTCTACTACTTGTGTTCAATATTAACGCCTTGGTGAATTATCACGCTGCGCTTTAGTGCGCACTTGCACTGAAACTAATGCTATGTTGTGGGACGTTCGGTTGGATTCAGCTCAATGTACTTTATGTTACTTCAGTCCCCAAGTTATCCCTCATTAGAACTTTGTTTGCAAAATTTCTGCATTCTACAGGGGATGACATTCCCATGTTACAACAGACTGCACAGGACTACAAGGAAGTGTTACAACCAAACAGGTTAATAGCACTTGAGGACGACAATCTTAAGCAATACAACAGTCATAGACCAGTAGATAAGAAATGAAAGGCCAAGAAGATAGAATCTATGCAAGAAGAGAACAATCTGAGTTACATCATAGGCTAGAAACTGCTCTAGAAATAATGTTTGAGGGAACAGAAACGGCTGATGAAGTTGTTACTGTTGTAGCCCAACTGGCTACTTGCTGTAAGCAGAGCTTGGATAGCCCAGTAATCTGGACTCCAGTGTTTGTGACTGAGCTCACAGTGTGTTGGGAGCACCTGGCGACCACAAGGCACATGTCAAACCAGTGTTGAGAGATGAATCTACGGTAAGATTATTTTCAGTATATAGACAACATGTTTATGTCACGTCTTTGTATGAAGCATTTGCATAACGATTGGAATTCACGATACCCAATATTTTATGGCGCTATACGGTAAGTCCGTTTATTTGGATAAAAGCGTGTGGGTCCTGAATGTGGCAAAATGATTCGCCAAGACCAGTTGCTTTCAGAATAAAATAAAATATCTTACAGTATACGGGTGTTGGTGAAGTTTATTGACACTGAAATGTCACTGGTGTTGTTGAAAGTGGATTATTAATAAATTAGGAGCCAGCAGTCCAAAGTTCAGTGAGGAGATGCGACTCCCCACCTACAGCGGTTTCGTGCATGCTGTCCCAACAAGGAGTAAAGTTTCAAAACCGAAATTTTATTCCTGCAAACTAACATGAATCTGTTTCTGTTACGAGATGACCATCTCCGATGACGTCAATGTCAATGGCAAGTTAAACACTAAGTGTTAGAACCTTTAGAACTTACGCATGACCAAGTGAAGACCTCAGTGTGTGGTAGTGTGGAGGTACCATATTTCCTGATATTCAGGTATGCAGTGTAAAATATGTAGTGTTCCTGCTTATGTGTTAGTTAAGTTTCTTTGATTAATATTACCACAAATTTAATATTTTTTCTGGTATTCCTGGCGCCAGTGGATTTGGAAGACTTGGACTCGGCTGTTGCACAATATAATTATTGTTATTATAGTGGCAACTTGTAATGAGGGATTTAGTATTCTTGAGGAGTACTATGGATGAGAGTGTACAATGATGTTAATTATGAGGACGAGTGAGACAGTGTGCAGCGCTGGAAAGATCACGATGACATTAGAGATGTAGTTACCATATGTAATACTCATATACATATTTTTTCTTACATTTCGTTTATACTGTTGTGACTTGGCAAGACAGCGAAGCCACTAGGTGATGAAGCCGAAAGGCACGCGTTTAAGCTCACGCAGGCTGGCGTGAGGTCTGGAACAGTTAAAGGATTTGAGTCTAGCAAATAAAGTACGTAGCTGTTGGAATACTTAACTATCGTCTCGGCAAATGAGAGCGTAATTTGTCAATGAACCATCGCTAGCAAAGTCGGCTGTACAACTGGGGCAACTGCTAGGAAGTCTCTCTAGACCTGCCTCGTGGCGGCGCTCGGTCTGCAATCACCAACAGTGGCGACACGCGGGTCCGACGTATACTAATGGACCGCGGCCGATTTAAAGGCTACCACCTAGCAAGTGTGGTGTCTGGCGGTGACACCACATATACACTAATGAGGTAATTTTCTACATACATTGCGCAGTTTCTTCTTGGAGTGTCAGGTCTGATTTGATGAATGATAAGTCACATCATATGATTTTTGTGAATATTTTGATGTACTGGTATAAGAATTATGTGAATAATGTATGTTCTAATGAGATGATGCAGAGAAACAACTTTTGTTTTTTGTGAAGCTGACACAGTGACACTTGTTTATGAGCGCATTTTTTCTATTAGTGAGCAGCTCCAGTACATGCTGAGAATCATATGTAAGAGGATTTAGGCAAGTTATGTTTAGCCTTTATCGGATGTTTTATTTAATGATGTTTTCTTTGAATGAGTGACATTCTTCTTTGATAGAATCCAATCCATTTGCAAGTCGAGTATGCACGATCTGACATGTTGTGGATCGTATATTTTCAAAAGTTTCAATTAGAGCTGTGTGATTACACAGTTTTCTGCTTGAAGAGATGCTGCAGTCCTAGTAGGCTGGAATGTGAGTTTTGATTTGCAGTGGTTGTCTTGGTCTGTGAGATTAGTGTATGATGTAAAAAATGCCTCGTTTGGTCGATGCGCTCTGAGGATGAAAGTGAATGTAATGTGTAGTGAGTTTATCATCTTAGCGCCCAGCGGCTCATTCTGACTGTGTGCATGATGAGTGTAGCAAGGTCAAGGTCACTCCTGCCAAGGCAGTGCACATTTTGACATTCATTTTCTGTGCTGTTTCCTGCTCGAGTTCTGTCCTATGTTTAAATGTCTGTAGCTCTATTACAATCACTGTCTTGGTGTGAGAGTTGTTTAATAAGGTTGGACATCTACGAGAAAATTTGTACGTCACATGATACAAAAGTAGAATGGTTCATTCGGTTGCGTGAGACACATTGGGTTGTATCAAGGGAAGTAATAACTCTGATTACGGTCTCGATATGGACGTCGTTTCCCTGATGACCCAAACGTTCTCAGCGATAGAAATTCACATCAGTAGAGTATGCATTTCTCCTATCGAGGACCTTTGTCGCTATACCTATTTCTCCCAGTGTACTGGGTACGTGAACAGGATTAGTCAGGTCCTTCGGAAATACTTCATTCACCTTCCTTAACGCACTACGTGGTAGTCTGCATATGAACGCTACTATTTGTTTATGTTCTGCTTGCTTTTGAATGATTCCATTTGCTTCAACATTATCTCTACACTAATAGGTGTGTGTGTGTGTGTGTGTGTGTGTGTGTGTGTGTGTGTGTGTGTGTGTGTGTGAAATCTTATGGGACTTGACTGCTAAGGTCATCAGTCCCTAAGTTTACACACTACTTAACCTAAATTTTCCTAAGGACAAACACACCCATGCCCGAGGGAGGATTCCAACCTCCGCCGCCACTAGCCGCACAGTCCTAGACCGCTCGGCTAATCCCGCACGGCCACTGGGAGGTATCAACATGGATCCTCCATATTTTATCTACAAGTTTCGACAGAATCCTTCTGCTTTTGTGATACAACGTTGAATGTCTCTGGTAGAACCTCGTGTTATCCAGTTTCTAATACCATTGTACCCACTTTTCTTGAGTTCCTCAAACCTAGCTTCTTAAGCCATCGTGGTAACGCAACTTGATGATCTTTAACAACTGCGCATCAGTCCAGAATCCCGTATTTGCAACCGCTAGTAGATTACCTACAAATGCCAGTACATCCTCTCCTGCCAGGAGCAGTCCAAAAGACGAGATTATTTCCTCCTTTGCTGTACTCAACTTTTTATGCACTTCTTTATTCTCTTCTCTTAAATAAGCTAGGTACTGCTACAAGAACCGATCTGCTTCCTCAGTGGTAACTGTCTGTGTTCCTCATTCAACCATTGCGTGGTTTTTATACAATAGAGATAACAAAAATCGATCGGAGAAAACAGTAAATACCAACATGAAGACTTAATATATAGGTGATAGTAAGATTCAAGCACTACTTCCAATGCTTGTGGCGGGCCATAAGCCATTCAGACTGATGTCGCAGCCATTGTGACCATGCCTATAGCATGTACAACGCATCACCGGGGCTGATAGTGTACAGGAAGCACTGTAGCCTAACAGTTTACATGGTGCACACCACACAGGACACATGCCTTGATGTTCCTCCCCAGTATTCTCCCAAAACTAAGGAACCCTAATGTGTGACTCTGGCATACTATACGCTACCCTTAAATTCCAATGCCAACTAAAGTTTAACCATCACACTTGCCATCAACCCGAGAAGGCGAAAGAAGAGTCTCTGGACTGGCGCTACAGTCGTGATGACGACGTGTGATGCGACTGTAGACATGTTCCAAATAATTCTGTCATCATTTGTGGCGGTGGCTCCAGCACTTCTCACAAGAGTTGTAGTGGAACATGGGGATGGGGCTTGGATCAAGTACCTCACAACCAGTTATAGTGATCATTAGCGTTGTTTACCCAGATGGAGGATTTGAAGCCAATTGGATGTGAACTGGTAACTGTTTCCATACGTTCAAGCCTGCTAAGAGTCTTAGTAATGACTGTTTGTCAATGAAAGTATCAGAGAAACATACAAGCCACAGTAATACAGTGAGGCGGTGAAGAAAGTATGGTCGTTTCTTATTTGATATTAGGAACTCATTGTATCATACCTATACTGGTTGAGTTGCTTTAGGGGAAGAGAGAAAACAGCGAGGTCATCGATCTCATCGTATTAGGGGATGAAGGAAGTCGGCAGTGCCCTGTCAAAGGAACCATCCAGGCACTTGCCTGAAGCGATTTAAGGAAATTACAGAAAACGTAAATCAGGAATGAACCGCCGTCCTCTCGAATGCAAGTCCATTGTGCTAACCACTGTACTAACTCGGTCGGTTGGCTATATTCTAAGTACTACTAATATGCTGCTCGGCATTAAAAACAGTAGAACAGGAAGTATAGCAAATAATTTAAATCTGTTTGTAGTGAGACAGAACGAATACAGTATGGCAGAAGAATATTTGATCAAATTTGTTCATTATTTGAGGACGCACAAGGTACAGAGTGGCGGCAGGATGGGGCTAGTATTCTTGTACCCTGCTACCGATTATGGTGGTGGTGAGTATTTTTTGTTTGGACAGCAGAATTAGAGGCAAGGGATGCCATTTGGTAAGTCAGGGACGCGTGGCAGAAACATTCATTTATTTATTCCATTAGTTATAGCGGATGTGTTGTCGCTCTCAGCAACGAGTGTCAGACGTTGGCCCCAGAGTGTTAGTAAAGTGCTGAACTCAGCAAGCAGCCTTCACAAACAGGCCAGTTTACAGTGTCGTTAGACCCAGGTGAGGAGTCGTGGCGTCAGTACTTCGGCAGGTGGAGAAGTGCAAAGTGAGGCTCCTCGCCCAGGGGTCACTCTCCTAAGGAAGCAAGGAGACGCAGCCGCGGTACAGTGAGTGCGCTGAGATACCCCAGCGTGGGCAGCAACACAGTGGCCTGCAGAACAAGTGACCCAGCAAAAGAGAGCAGCCGAGTGTGCAGGCAGTAGGGAAGGAGTGACTCATCAGTCGGTCAGTCTGCGGTGAGAACCCCGATCTCTCGGCTGGACGTCGTAAAGTCGGCAGCAGTCAGCCAGTGGGTGGTCCCCTGGCTGAAGATGCCAGGTCGACGCTCTGCAGCATCGGACCTAGACCCGGCCTGTAGCAGCCAGTGGAGGCCACGTCCAGTAGTGGCAGCCAGATGAACCATATCTGGCTGGTGAGGGGCATTGACGATTTCTGGAAATCTGCCGGCAGTGGCTAATGCTGCCTGGCTAAAATGGGCAGCATTGATGGGGGTTTTACCCACGAATGGTCTTCTGAGCCAGCATATCTCGTCATTTAGGACAGGGAATAGCCAGGCGTCGCGCCGTGACATTTGGTAACGCGGGTCGGCATTGCTACAGACTGTCTCCTTTACTGCAGCAGTGTTCGGCTCTGATGGAGGCAGTGAGTCCTAGATGTGAGGTGAATTTGTATATGGCAAGGCCTGAATGGTGACTTTTGCTGTGATACCAGGCCATCCAGAATTTGTTGACAAAGAACGCATCGGCGGCCTTCTTTCTCCTGCTAATCTAACAAAAACTCTGCCACAAGACATGCAATGAAACCGTGACACAACAAAAGAGTGACATTTAGAGCACTGAGCTTCCACCGCTAATGGCAACAATGGCTTTAAACTCTCAGGGTACCGGGTCTAAATGGAGTTGGATGACAGATGTACGTCATTCCATCGTGCTTCCACTTTGTCCTGGAGTTCATTACCACTGTGGTTGGTTAATGACGACGGCATGCCAGTCTCTCGGTAACTCATCACTGAGTGATGCATCCCAGACCATGCTGAGCTGGACAATTGTTACATTCGAACAGTATCATCGTAGGTCATGATGGAACTGGCAGACTGCAGTTTTGTAGTATCTTGTTTAGATACAACGTCATGGAGCCACTACACGTAGAATAGAGACTCGTATCAAAAGATGCCGTAATGTCACTCTTGTGTTTATTGCTGCCATACCTCTACTGGCGTATCCCTCTCTACTGCTCCAACAATGGTCACCGTGCTGCAGTCCCATGATGCTCCAGATGTCGTCGCAGTATGCTATACATTCTTGCCTTGCTGGAAGCAGGCCCATTTCTTGACTCAGGGCACGTGATGTTGCAGTGCGATGCTGTAGGGTCGCGCAAATTCTCTCGCGCTCTAGTCCCATGCTACCATTGAGATCTTGCGTGGTGTTGAGTAAAGACGTACTAATTTCGTATTTACGTGGCAATCGTTGAATACCAACCAATGCGTGCAGTAACACTGCGTAGCTGCAGACCCGATAGGTCATGATACTGCTGCAGATGTGTTGGTAGGCAGTCCTCCTTGTTATACGACGTACAGCAACCAACATTCGATATTTGGATAAGAAACCGTTTGCATTACCTTTCCTTGTACACAGAATGCAGCTGGCGTTTGTGCTATTTACATTGTATTTTTGCACTGTAATGGTAATCAACTTCATTTAAAAGCAGCAATTCAAAGTGCCAGAGGCGAACATTTCATCTAAAGTATTCAATTAAACGGAACATGGGTGGTAATTATCGCTGAATATTACTTCTTACGAAAGGCACTGACCTGTTTCCAGAGAGCCCCTTTGATCCACAGTTAAAGGTTTTGTGTCCTTACTCCATGCTCCTCTGCAGCTGTGATCGCAGAAATAAGGCATAAAAGCTGGCGGCAGATAGATATCTATGTTTCGATTGGCCAACGACGCTGGTCGTTTGGGCTATCACTCAGCTGTACATTCGTAATGGATGAGAATGATTTATACAGAAAGTGGAAATAGTCAGAAACTGACATGGCGGAGGACGGAGGTGATTTTCTTCAGGCGACTGTCACTTTAACAGCCTTCGCACGGACTATGGAATCAATACGAAGAGATAAACGCCTTTCCATACGTTTTCTCTGCTATTCAATTCATTTGATCGCGTACTTTACTCCATACATCATCTTTTCTCAAAGACGTTACCTTCAGTCAGGTATTTAACCCCGCAGCATACTACCGGAAATATAACCGCCCAGCGAAGTACCCAGTAGGGAGTTTGCACTTTTAATGCATAGAGCGACAACCTTCTACTAGAACACATAACGAATGTGTGACTGGCATGACACTTCTAAATTTTCATTTATTTCTTTAAACTAAAATTCCCATATTACACTAATATACTAATAAAAAGTTTAAGATGTATCCATTTATTTAATAGTAAAGATTACTTTCTGGTAATGACAATTAATTAGTTTACTTATTATTAGTTGCCCTTCGACATGCAGACACATGCGCGTCAAGAATCTGGAAAGCAGAGCACATGCCAGGATGCTGCAGTGCCCTCCCACTCTGCTGCGCTAACGATTTTTAAATTTACGATTCTACGTCACACTATAGGTGACTGCTGTAGCGAGCTGAGTAGTATCAGGCTGAAGCAGACGTATTTTTAAGTCTAAATTTGTTGCGTTTCCATTTTAGATAGATGTTTGACAGTTTCATTGCAATATTTATTTTCCTACGTATTTGTCCCAAGTTTTTATATTACAGTATAAAATTACTGCAGCCACGCAGTTGCTTGAGAATATTTACTTGCATTTCGTCTGTCTTTCCCTTTTAATGGGCCACGCCAGTTTGCGTTATACGCGATATCTACCTTCTATCTGGCAAATGTGAATGCGTACAGAGAGAATGGTTGTGTTCTTAAGTCCGTTTTGCGTCATTTCTCCGACAGTATGGGTTATGTTAGTATCCTTCACTTTTAGTTGTAATCTAACTGGATTAACTAATGTAAATACGGAAGCATACTGGTGGTAGGTATTTCATTACGTGATTACAAGTTTTGCAGCCTATAGAGAAGGTTTCTGGAAAACTGACATCAATGAACATTTTTGGTGATCAGCCACCTTAAGCTGAAGGTACCCTCTTATAGCTCATAGCCCTCGCCTATTGACGAGACGGTTCTGAAGTCATATTTCACTAAATTCTTTATTGATACTCTCCCAAAACCAAGTAACTCTACACAACATATCTGATTTCTCAAATTCGAACGTACGCCCCTCGTCGAGGCTGTGTTTAGCCGCTGCTGATTTGTCTTTATGCCCCAGGCGACGGCGCATAATGTGTTCCATCCACCATTGCGAGATGCTGTGCTGCATTATAGCGACCTATTGGTGGCGACACTCTGAAGGAATGTCACACACTGAAGCGCCAAAGAAACTCGTATAGACATGTGTACTCAATTACATAGATATGTTAACAGGCAGGATACTGCGCTGTGGTCTGCAACGCTATATATGACAACAAGTGCCCGGCGCAGTTGTTAGATCTGTTACTGCTGCTACAATAGCAGGTTATCAATATTTAAGGGTGTGGGGGGGGGGGGGGGGTGGCAAGACGTCAGACGGGCCGACTTGGAGCAGGAGAGGCACCACAGGACATTTTAATTTCCACTGTCTGTGGGGCGTCTGCAGTTTCAGTGATATGGGACACCTGATAAGTCAAGATACCTCTCTGATTGGTGGAACGTACGTAAACATTCTGTCTGATCACCTGCATCAATTCGGGTCCATCGTGCATCCCGACGGACTTTGGCAATTCCAACAGGACAACGCGACATTCCGCATCTCCAGAATTGCTACAGAGTAGCTCCAGGAACAGTCTCATGAGTTTAAACACTTCTACTGGCCACCAGACTCGGCAGACAAGAACATTATTGAGCATATCTGGAATCCTTGCAACGTGCCGTTCAGAGGAGATCTCCATCCTCTCTTACTCTTACGGATTTATGGACGGCCCTCCAAGATGGTCAGATTTTAGAAAACGTAGTCAGCGATCTTGAAAGTAGTTAAAATTAAAATTTACAACAGTCTTGATCGCAGTCTTATTGAAATACTTATTAATTGGAGTGAATGACCGGTTTCGACTCTATGAAAGAGTCATCTTCAGACTCTGTAAAAATATGTTGCCAAAGTTGTATAGACCTTATAATAATCATATAAAATATATAAAAATAAGATAAAAAGTAATAAATTATACTCAGAGCGGTGGATGGACACTGCTCGATGAGTTCCGTCGACCCTCGACGCTCGTGTAACAGCTGACTGTGTATGGAGGGAACGGGTATTAATAGGGGTGGTCACACACACCGTTCTCAGTAGGACATCATCAGAAAACACGTTCATGATTACATAACTTAAAACATAACCACAAAGGAACATTTACAGTTGGAGTAAACCGTAATGTAAATTATTGATCATTAATCGTCAGTGTATATAAATTATGCTATTGAAATGGTTTATTGGTATGAAATAAGTCTTAGAGCATGCTGCCAGCCTTCTAAACTCAGAACTACAAAATCTACACCAAATACTGTCGTTGCCCCAGCGTTTACGTGGATTTTGTAGTGTTGGCAGAAGAGCCAACACTGTGTTGCTAGAGAAGGCCGAAATGCACGCGCTTAAACTCACGCAGGCTGGCGTGAGGTCTGAAACGGGATACGTAATGAATGCTATAAAGAAAAGTACGTAGCTGCTGGAATACTTAACTTTAATCCATAATTGGTGTACATCGCTCTTGTACAGATATAATCTCCATTTTAATATAACTTAGTGATGGCGCCTTGCTAGGTCGTAGCAAATAACTTAGCTGAAGGCTATGCTAACTATTGTCTCGGCAACTGAGTGCTTATTTGTCAGTGAACTGTTGCTAGCTACGTCGGCTGTACAAATGGGGCGAGTGCTAGTAAGTCTCTCTAGACCTGCCGTGTGGTGGCGCTCGGTCTGCAATTACTGACAGTGGCGATACGCGGGTCCGACGTATACTAACGGACCGCGGCCGATTTAAAGGCTACCACCTAGCAAGTGTGGTGTCTGGCGGTGACACCACAGATTTTTGCTCTCTTCTGATGTCAGCGCCATGGAAAATAACTGTACTATCGCGGAACCACACCAACTTTTCTGTAATAACAGCGGAACGATGTTACTAAAGTGCATCGATAGTTGCCGTGGAAACGGCGTCCTAGCCCGGTGAGGTAGGCATCAGATGATCAGAGATTATTGGGTACTGCGAAAGATATCTCAAGGGTTGACAATTCGACAACGAAAACAGTGTCTGCATAGATATGTCGGCGGTTGCCATGGAAATAGCGTCTTATTCTCACTGCGACAATGTATGGTGCTGTTACAAGGTTATAATTGCCAGCATTTGACGCCTTTTATCAATATTAGCGTAGTATACGTCATAATGACAAAATTATACGTCATAAAAGCTTAAAATTACGTTATTTTCTAAAATCTGTTCACAAGAAATTGCCTATGTCAGGTTGGACATAGTATAGGTTCCAATATTGGTAACAGGATGCTAATGAATGTGTATGGTGATCGGTGGGAACCAGGTGCCTGATACCGCTATGACGAAGTACAAAGCGGACATCAAAAATAAGCGACGAATAGCATCCTTTGATGGTAAAATATGGATAACAAAATAAAAAATAAGAAAAGTGTGAAGTGACATTTTACATGTTGTTGTGTTGTGGTTTTTAGTATAAAAACCATTAGAAAAATGAGATCCACGTAGTTAAAAACGTAGTATTAAAATACTAATGATAAAACAAGCGTCAGAAGTGAAACATGGACGGTAAATAGTTTGGACAAGAAGAGAATAGAAGCTTTCGAAATGTGGTGATACAGAAGAATGCCGAAGATTAGATGGGTAGATCACATAACTAATGAGGAGGTATTGAATAGAAATGGGGAGAAGAGGAGTTTGTGGCACAACTTGACAAGAAGAAGGGACAGGTTGGTAGGACATGTTCTGAGGCATCAAGAGATCACAAATTTAGCATTGGAGGACAGCGTGGAGGGTTAAAATCAGAGAGGGAGACCAAGAGATGAATACATTAAGCACATTCAGAACGAGATAGGTTGCAGTAAGTACTGGGAGATGAAGAAACTTGCACAGGGTAGAGTAACATGGAGAGCTGCATCAAATCAGTCTCAGGACTGATGACCACAACTACATCAATACGAAAACAAAAGAGCAGTTCTTTATAATAGGTCTTCAAAAAGATCATAAAAATGTTTTTCCCTAAAGTCTAGCTTTTCACTGAGTAGAGCTAGGAGTTCACTTTTACGATGTGCATAGATTTCAATTTTCTCTAATGCATTAAGTAACGGTCCTTTTGGGGCACAGTGAAGGATTTTTAAATTCGCATGAATTAATCCTTCGGAATGGTTGCAGTCATGCAAATGTTGGCCAAACAAGGATTTACTACGACTGGTACCAGCCACATGTTCTTTAAAACGAATAGCAAAGTTACGGCCAGTTTGTCCGCTGTATTGTTTTTCGCACTCATCACATTGTATTTTATACATTCTTGAATTTTGATATTTAGTGTTGTTCTTTTGATTAATATTATGTCTGAGTCTATTTTGAAGCTGATTATTGGTGACGAATGCTATTGTGAGCTCGGTAATTTTAAATAATTCATTTATTTTATCAGAGATATACCCCATGTACGTAGTTTTGGACTATTTTCGATGACCGGATTCAGGTGCACTATGTGTATCCTGTATCTTATTAAACATGAAGTCAATGTCATTGGGACTGAAATCATTTACACTAGCAGTCTGCTTCAATATTAGTCTGTCTTTCTGTAGTTCCTCTGGGGTGAGTGGTAATTCATACACAGTCAGCTGTTACACGAGCGTCGAGGGTCGACGGAACTCATCGAGCAGTGTCCATCCACCGCTCTGGCTATAACTTATTACTATTTACCTTATTTTTAGATATATCTTTTATATGCTTATTATAACGTCTATACTACTTTGGCAATATATCTTTACAGAGTCTGAAGATGACTCTTTCATAGAGTCGAAACCGATCACTCACCCCAATAAAAGATATTTTAACAAGATTGCAATCTAGACTGTTCTAAACTTTAATTTTAAGATTCATAGTGTCAGTTCCCCCCAGCACTGGTTCACACATTAGTCGAGTCCATGCCACGTCGTGTTACGGCACTTCTGCGTGATAGAGGAGGCCCTACACGATATTAGGCAGATGTGCCAGGTTCTTTGGCTCGTCAGTGTAAAAGTGGTTTGTAGTGCCACTATGGATTTAGAGATTGATGTGAGTGAGGAGGAGGAGGCGATTAGAGCTACTGCATTCTCGATGGGGTTAAGCCAGAAGATCGATTGCACTTGAAAGCTCTGAAATAAGCCGATGGCTTTTGCGCAATTAGACGGATTAGTGGTTAACATAATTCTTTTTTTTTTCTTTTCGTTATGTCGATACGAAGTGGGAAGGAGGGCCGGGATCGGTTGTCAGAAAAACCGACCGGTGGGCAGGGAGCAGAGTGTAGTCGGTATGCTGGGTTGGTTAAGACCAAGCAGGAATTCCGTTGTGGTGATCCCAGACAGTCGGTGAATCGGTGTCCCACATCATGTAACGCGTGTGTGGCCAGCTGACGCCAGAAGCGTGCGGGCGCTTTGAAATTCAAATTTCCTATTGGATGCTACAGCGGGATTAGAGCTTCCGTCAGTTCATTTTTGCCCCATGTTTACACTGTAGTAAATCAGGAACCTGTGTGTGATATAATTGATTCAGGCAGTAGCCTCTCATTGCTTGAGTATGATATTTGTAATCGCAGCATTTGTAAGTTTCCTAGCCTACAACCGGTCTTGCAGGGATGTCGTACTGCCAGTGGGTAAGTGTTGCTTATGAATGGTGGCTGTAAGGCGAGTATTTCTGTGCAAGGGTTTTCTCGGCCCGTTTAGTTCGTTATTGTCAAGCATTACTAAAGTGATGCTTGACTTCTCCTTGTTTATTTTACTCCTCTAAATAAAGAGTGTACAATTTCACTATTTATCACACAAAATCACATACTTCTTTGCGATTTTTAAAATAATACACATAAATGGACTGTTAGAGAACTGATTTACTCTTTCTGAAACGTTATACGAGTCTGTAGCAAGTAAATTTCCATACAAAACTAAATTCCAATGCTTAAATTTGGACGTAAAAATTCTTCTCAATAGGTACAAAATCAAAGCCTACAAAATGGTTGGGGTGATGGTACTCACGACTCCAGACAGTAGCGCATCACAATCGATAATTCGCTCTCGGAACACTCTCAGTGCACCAGCTGTATGGGTTGGCACTACACCGAGGACTATCGCTGGCCGCAGCTGCCAAACATGGGCATCACGTGTGTGGATGGAGATTGGTCGATGCCCCGTTAAACACCGGAGCAGTGAGCTGTGGCAGCCGGGAATCCATTGCCTCACAGGTCGAAAGTTACACCCTTACCTTTCACCGCGCCACTGACATCACCCATGCCTCTTCCTTCCTCCAGAAGGCCATCACTGACGCTGTGGAGGCCCCGGTTCCGGTCAGACTCACTCAAGCTCACCGCCCTATGTGTCCTCCACGGGCCGCCCTTCTTCTTTGTGGATCCTGCAGGCTTTACCGCTCCTTCCTCCACACCTGTGACAAGGATACACTCCTCCGCCAGTGGCAATTACAGCGACACATCTGGAACCTTCTTACAGCAAAGAAACGCCGGGACTGGCGCCACACACGTACATGCCTCAACTCCACTCTCCGTGTCAAGTCCTCCAAGTACTGCTCAGTCTTCCACTGCCTTACTGGTAGCCATTGCAACCCACATTACTCTGTCCTCCACGACAATCACACCACCTCAGTAAGGCTAACCATTTTGCTTCCCACTTATTTGAGGTATTCTCCATTCCTGTTGATCCCCATTTTGATTACTCCCTCTTCCCCACCGTCCTTGAATGAACTGATATCTCTGTCCCACAGCTCGCTCCTAGTTTCCAGCTCTTGGATCAGTTACCCTCTCAGATATAAACACTCCCATCACCGCACATGGCGTCACACTCGGCCTCTGCTCCAAATGCAACACCACCCCTGGTTACGATGATGTCACCTACGGCCACCTCAAGAAATCCCCCCCGTCCTTCCTGGTCCCCTTGCTACCCTGTAAAACGTCCTCCTCTCCACTGGCTTTTACCCTGACCTGTGGAAGACTTACTGTGTCCTACTGTTCCCTAAACCCAACAAACCCCCCTCTGACGCCTCTTCCTATCGTCCCATATGCCTCACCTCCTTGTTTAGTAAGGTCTTAGAATCCATCCTCTCCTGCCAGATTCATCGCCACCTAAACTAGTAGCACCACCTCCTTCGCTCTACCCAGTGTTGCTTCTGGCCCTCCTTCTCAGCCAATGACCAACTCCTTAACCTTACCAATCCTCTTTCCCTCCAACTTAACTCCCACTGCTCCATTGTCTTTGTTTCCCTCGACTTCAAGAATGCCTATGACCATGCCTGGGATCCCAAGCTCATCTTCAGACTCCATACTTATGCTCTCCCTATCAATTTCGTCTGTCTCGTTGCTTCCTTGCTCTCCCTTCCTCCCATCTATGTCAATATCCACAATTCCCACTCCTGTACTTTCTAGCCCACTGGAGTGACCCAAGGCTCCATCCTTCCCCCTCCCCTCTATTTCCTGAATTCTGACAACATGCCCAAACATTCCCTACCTGTCCATCTCCTCCAATTTGGTGATTACACCACCTTCCTGGCCCTTTATCTTAACCTTCAAAGGTAAATGTCTCAATGTACACTCGAAACCCACCTTGACCAGTTCACTACTTAGTGCAACCAGTAGTTCCTTCGTATCAACCCCTCCAAGACACGGTCAATCGTCATTGGCTGCACCACCCCCTCCTTCCATCTCCATGATTTCTACCAAACCATTTATGATCGTACTATTCACCTCACTCCTGCCCTAAAATACCTTGGCCTCAGTCTTGATCGTCATCTAACCTGGACTCCCTATTTCCTTATGATCCAACACAAAGCCACAATAGATACATGTCTGGCCGGATGTGGGGGCTGCACCCTTCCATCATCCTTCATACCTACAAGTCCTCGATCCGCCCCATCCTTTGTTATGCTAGTGTCGCTTGGATTTCTGCACCCCCCCCCATCCCCCCAGATTCTATAAAGCCTTCAAAATCCTGGAACACCATGCACATCGCAACGCCTTCCGTCCCTCATGCGAATCCTCTATGACCTCATCCACTTACCCACCTTCTTCTCTCCCTTGAACACATCCGCACCCTGTACATTGTCCACCGATTCGATATCCCTACCCTCTTGTGTCCCCCTGTACAAGTTAAAAGTGTAAAAATCACACAGAGCGAGACAGTTAAAAAAAAAAAAGGAAAACGCTGGAAACGATGGAGCACTCATGTAGAATAAAAACCACCGAGGGACTGGATGCCAGACAGGAGGGGAAAAAAAGCTATAGCAGGCAGTTCTCTTCAGTGCGCCGAGTCTTGTACAGCTTCCAGTTACCGCCGAGTCTACAAGCTGCACTGTTCGTCCGTCGTCTCCGGAATTTAGGCTCCAAAAGCATCATAGGCCACTTCTGCACTCTACATGGGCATCACTCAGAGGCACAGTGACAGAACTTCAATATTTTACAGGACTTGCAATAATTTCAAATGTCTAATGGTGCTGGACATTTCACATGAAGAAGCATCATTTAAGTCGAGTATTTCTTCGTATTTAATAAATACCATTTTATTACTATATGTTGAAAATCTTTCTGATCGAAGATAACGTACGCCTCCTTCTTGCACTCCCAACGATGGATATTAAATGCTGGGTTCTACAGAACTGCATTTGATTTTAACTGACACACTAAGTATTTAATTGGAGAAACAGACAAATCCCCGCCACAGTTGTCCTGAGGTTCTTCCTCTGAATAATGCTCTTGTTCCACAGCAGAATTGTGATCATCTTTTTCGTCTATTTCTTGACCTGTATCAGTGACACATTTCTCTATCCACCGACTAACAATTTCATCAAACTCGAGGAAATTAAAAGTGTCACGTTCCTGCGACCAAATTTTGTAACACACCGTACTGAAGAAAACAGGCACTTCGTTCGCGAGGCTAGATCTAGGAGACCGTAACACCTGTCAGTAACACGTGTAACAACAAACAAAGAACGCAATAACGCAACCGACTGTAAAACATTGTAAAGTTGGCAATTTATGGGGGATTGGGAACAGTATAGAAGCATTCCATCACAGCTGAACTTACAGAGAGAGTTCGAAAATTTTCACGCCATTGAGAGACCACACCTTGTGAGCTGAGGGTTAAGGATCTTTTGGGCGGCGACTGAATTCAGCGTATTGGTTCTGTCTTCTATTATGTAGAAAGGAAGTTTCTTTTAAATTTTACCCCAACTAAAACTTCAAGTTGTACCAGTGTTTTCCTGTCAAAGGAACCAACGCCGTTACTGTGCAGGATTGTAAATTTCAGGCAGGTCATTTTGTTGACTGTGAGGCTGAGGCGATGCTGCTCCTTCTGGACGAGTTTTCGGAGTCGTTAACTGACAAACCAGGTGTTATCAACACGATACAATACAGAATCTGCCTTGCTGACGATTTTCAGTGCGTCAACCCCAATATAGATTGACACCACCCGAAATGAAAATATTGCGTCAGCTGGTGGAGCGGATGATCTGTGATGGGGTTATTATGTCTCCTACCTCACCTTACACCTCTCTTATCTTTCTAGTTCCAATGGGTGACTGGTGGTTGATCATACTATTAAATAAGAAGTGTGTTCGTGAATCTATGCCACTATCCAACTTGCACCACTGTTTCACCTGCTTTCCCGGTGCTCGGTATTCTTCTATTCTCGAGCTTAATTAGGCTTACCACCAGACTCCATTAGCCAAAACTGTAGACAGGTGACAGCGTTTTGTATGGATTGGAATTTATTCGACTTTATCGGTACACTAATTGGCATATCAACTTGGGCTGCTGTTCTCTCTAGACTTTTGGATAACGTTTCCGGAGATGTAAAATTTAAACCTTAGATGACGTTGTAATTTACAATATTACCTTCCAACAAGATCTGAAACACCTAGAGGAGGTTTTGTGCCGAATTCTTGCCACTGGTCTTGCTGTTAAGCCTTCCAAAATTAATTTAGCTTAGCAGAAGATTTCTTTTCTTGGTATTTGGTTTCTACTGGCGGGACCCGAATGGATAGAGAGAGGACCAAGGTCTTACACAAAAAACAAGCAAAGACAGGTGTTGCCGAATTCATTATCCATTATTTTGTTTAGAAATACTTCTATAGTAGAGGGAGATGACCATTCAGATTTGGCACAACTTTGGAAAGTAGAGAAGTCCTGATCGCACAATCCTTTATTAAGCGTCATGCGTTTAAATATTTTATCGTCAGACTGAAGCTGTGGAATGAACTGTACAAGAAAGTAATGACAGAAAATATACATAAGCGTGTATCTAAGTACGTATTGCAGTACACAGATGTTCCAAATAGTATCGTACTTACATAAAAAACAAATTTTAGTACAAGTTCACGAAAGCGAGCACATGAACTGAATACAGTAGAAATCTCATGTCATGTAGGCATATTTTTCAGTCCCATCGTCTATCGAATCGAACCAGTGCCAAACAGTGTGTGGCGACTGAACTTACGAGAGGTAAACGATGGCCTGTAGGTGGTGCTAGCATTGACTGAAGAATGCGAATCAAACATTAAGTTTACTTACTAATGCGATTAAATACATGTCAACACCGCGTGAACAAATTTGACAAAAAAATTGTAACTCTTATAGAAAAGATACTCATATTAACGCCATGAAAAGTGCGTCGTTAGGTAACATCGTAAAAAACGTTGCAGAGGTAGTCTTTAGTCAGTAATGGAAATAGAAGACAATTTTAGCCAGTAACTGGTGAGGTACAATATAAATGTAAAATCAATATGAGCAATAAGTAAAGAAGGAATAATAACGATAAGTTCACAAGCATCACAAAATAAATGTACATAATTGTCACAAAATGTAATGAAATGACATAACAGACTCATTTAGATGAGCTAAGATTAGTGGTTACAACTTGAAATGTAAGATGTATTACGCAATAAATGGGTATTTTTTGTTTTTTAATACTATTTAACTTAGTGTTAGATCGTGCATGTATAACAACTCTCCTTAAGCTGACGGTTGAGGACATCCAAAACGTCCTAGCATATTGTGACCAAAGATGTAAATTTAGGATCATTTGGTGACAAAAACTGATGCCTAGGCAATCGTAATATTGGTCATACTGTTTCGGACTTACACGGAATGCATTGCGATCGTGTATAACAGTATGGGATTGTAGAGCTATACATAACAAAATAAGCTCTTTGAGTTACTAGCGAAACCCAAAACTTCACCTTTCGTAATTTTTTTTCTATACTGTAATTTCATTCCTACGGCCCCATATGGGTAAGGGAGGGCTGGCACAATCCGCTGCTCATCAACCGAATGATACAGTTAAAATGGATAAAACATAGAAAAGGCGATGAGATGGGAGACATAAAAACATAATAAGGAGAGACAATGGGGGTTAAAATACACACTTACACAGAGACGTTAATTATAGGACAGCTAAAAAAGTCCACATAAAGATAAAAAAGCACAGTTGGCGATTTTTGTAACACATAAAAATACACGGAAGTCACACAAACAAGTCAAAAGTTGGCCACAGTATTACAAAACGCCAGAACGACGACACTTTAACAACAGCACGAGATGAAGGACACACGACAAAGATTAAACAATGCCAGGAGGATTCGGCCGAGGGAGGGGACATCCTGAGAGGAGAGAAAGATGGGACAAAAGAGAGCAGTGGTAGACGGCGTCTAGAGAAGGTAGTGGAAAAGGAAATTGGTCGCGGGGCATAGCAAGGGCCAGGAGACGAGCGCGATAGCAAGGGAGAGAGAAGGCAAATCAGGAGGGAGTGCAGAGATGCGGAAGAGATGCACTAGAAAGGGAGAGCGCGTGGCAGGGAGAAAAAAACTACTCATGGGAAGACAAAAGAATGGGAGTAGGAGCCATGAGGAGGGGGTGGATGGTGAAGTTAGAGTTCGTAGGAGGAGTAGACATAAGGGCGAAGCTTATCATCTGGGAGGGGTATGCACTGGAAGGCACGTCAGTAAAGGAGGCTGAGAACGTGGAGATGGAGAGAGGGTGGCACACGACAGTAAAGGCACAGCAACAGGCTCTGGGTAGGGAGGATAAGAGACAACAGGGGGTCCGAGCAATCCAGTCTGTGGACAATGTACAGGGTGTGGATGTGTTTGAGGAAAAGGAGAAGATATGGGAAGGGGTTGATGTGATAGAGGATTTGTATCGGGGACGGGAGACTGATGTGGAAAGCAGGGCAGAGTGCATGGCGTTCGAGGATTTAGAAGGCTTTATTGAATATGGGTGGGGTAGTGATCATGGTGACTATGGTATAAGGAAGGATGGGGCTGATCAAGGATTTGTAGGTGTGAAGGATAAAGGAAGAATGCAGGCCCCATGTCCAGCAAGACAACAGTTTCAGAATGTGGAGTCTGTTGTGGGCTTTGTATTGGATCATAAGAGGATGGGGAGTCCAGGTGAGGTGACGGTCGAGGTCAAGGTATGAGGGAGGTGGATAGGACAACGATAAACGTGTGATAAAAATTGTGGAGCCAGAAAGTGCGGGTGGTATGACCTGGGTTTGGAAGAGTTGATGTGAAGGGCCACTCGTTGCACCAGGCAGTGAACTGATTGAGGTGGGTTTGAAGGAATACTTTGGCCCTGTTCAAGGGGAGGATACAGGTCCAGAAAGACGGTGTCATCAGCAAATTGGCAGCAAATTGGCAGCAAATTAGTAGAAGATGTGAGGCGGAAAAGATTTGGGTGTATCTGCAACATAAAGGTGGTAGAGGAGAGGGAAAAGGATGGAGCCTTCGGGCACGCTCATGGAGGGATAGAATGCATAGGTGTTGGTATTGTGGATAGTGACATAAGAGGGACGACAGGAGAGGAAGGAAGCAACGAGACAGAGAAAGCCCTGGAGTTTAAGGAGTAGCCTGGGATGCCAGACATGGTGAAAGGCAGTCTGGAGGTCGAAGGAGACATAGAAAGAGGAACAATAGGACTTATATTGGAGGGAAAGAAGACTGATAAGCTTAAACTGCTGGTTATTGGCTAAGGAAGAGGTTTGGAAACCACACTGGGTACGGGGAAAGAGGTGGTGCTGATTAAGGTGGTGATGAACACGTCAGGAGAGGATAGACTCAAAGACCTTAATGAACATGGAGGTGAGGGAGGCGAGATGATAGAGGGTGGTCTGTCGGGATTAAGAAACAGCAGGATGTGGGAAGTTTTCCAAATGTCAGGGTACAAGCCAGTGGAGAGAATGATGATGTCAAGGTAGCAAGGACAGCCAGGACGAAGAGGGGGGATTTCTTGAGGTGGCAGTAGGTGACACTGTTGTGACAAGTGATGGCATTGCACTTGGACTGGAGTATGAGTTTGATGTCATTTGCTGCAATGGGAATGTTTATGTATGATGAGGGTCCAAATACTAGAAACTGTAGGCGAGTGGCAGAATGGTGGCATCAGAGTGTTCTGGCTGGTGGGGAAGAGGGAGTAATCAAAGTGAGGATCGTTGGGAAAGGAGAAAAACTTGGAGAGATGGGAAGCAAAATGGTTAGCCTTACTGAGGTTGTCATAGAAAAGGTGGTCATGGTGGAGAAGGGTGTACTGTGGGGCAGGATGACTACCAGTTAGATGGTGGAAGACAGAGGAGGAGTTGACAGGGATGGTGGAGCTGATTCATGTACATGTGTGTCGCCAGTCCTGCTGTTTCTTTGCTGTTCAGACGTTGCAGATGTGTACTTGCCAGTGTCTGGGAGGGTATCTTAGTCACAGGTGCAGAGGAAGGAGCAGTAGAGCCTGTGGAATCCATGGAGGAGAAGGACAGCGTGTGGAGCAAGTGTAGGGTGGTGACGGTGGATAAGTTTGTTAGGAACATGGACCTCTACGGCATTAGTGACGGTCTACTGAAGTAACGAAGAGGCATGTGTGATGTCAGCGGGATGGTGGTAGGAAAGATGGTGGTTTTTGACCTGTGAGGCAATGGATTCCCAGTATGCATCCTAGTCAGCTCGTTGGTAGTCATGGACTTGGCAGGGCAGCTAGCAAGGGGCTGGATTGAGGCAATGTGCTGAGGAGATTGTGTGAACCACTGGGAGGTGATTGGTACCAAAAGGGTCCAGAATATCCGTGGCAATACGACCAAGGAGGTAAGGGCAAGTGATGATGACACCAGGGATGGAGTTACTTTTAGAATGGGTGATCTGTAAGAGGGGAACTAGATTACCATGGAGGGTAGTGAGGAACTGATGCCACCACTGAAGGTATCAGGGTCACAGTTGACGATGTTGAGGCATGTGGTAATAACATAGTTGTAGAAGGTGGGCCATATTGGGAGATGAATTCATAGGGAAGAGGAGCTGCGGGTTAGATGTAGATAGTGGATAATTGCACAGGTGATGACCGGGGGGGGGGGGGAGGAGGAAGATCTTGAGGATGAGGTGTTCGGTTGTCATTGAGCAGGGGTTGTGGTAGGACAGGGACAGGGACATAGATATATGCTTCAGGTGTCCAGTAGTGACCCCACCTCCCTCTAGCAAAAGGGGATTGTCAGTGGAGTGAATGAGGTACAGAGAGGAGCGGACAACATGATGATGTTGGAGGAAGGTTTCACTAAGGATGAAGGAGTTGACCTGGTGATGGGACAGGGTACGCATGAAGAGGTATTTGTTGGTAGGGAGGGAGCAAATGTTGATGTATAGGAGATGATACTGTTGGCGCGTCATTGGGGCAAGGTGGAGAGTGAGTGGAGGGAAGAGAGGGGCTCAAATGGGGGTGTCTGGGTGGGTGAAGATGAAGTGGGCCTGGTTGCGGGAGTATGTAGTGTAGGTATTGAAATGAAAGATGGATCAGGTGGCAAGGGAGATCTGCTGGAGGGTGTGGGGGCGTTGGAAGGGATGAATATTCTGGAGTATGATGGTCAGGAAACAGATGATGTTGTCAGCTGTCTGGATTGGGCAGAGGGAATTGATGCATTGGATGGGCTGATCGATGGTGTGAATGGGAACAGTTAGTTTGGAGTTGGTGGGAAGGAGTTTGGCCTTGCATTTGGAGGTGTAGATGGGGTGGGATTCGTTGCAGGTGTTGCAGGAAGGAGGAGAGGCGAGGTTAGAACATTGTTTGAGGAAGTGGGAGGCTTTACAGTAGGGGCAGATGGGGGCAAGGTGGTTGAAGCTTTGGGTGATGCGTCCATCATAGAGGAGACAGCATTGGCGGTGATAGCATTGAATAGGAGAAAGGAAGGGATTAATGGGGTGGCAAAAGGTGATGTATGGAGGAGGTGGACTCTGTGAACACATGTGCCAAAAGGGTAGGGCTGGAGTTGTTACAGATACATCAGGCTGAGCAGATTTCCAGGGCAGGGTGGGCATTCAATTCTGCCAATAACTTCACCTTAATTACCACAAGGATGAGCTTTGCAATCACAGTGGTGAGGGTTTTGGGATAATGAGGGCTTTAGGATTGACAGGAAAAGGAGGAGGTAAGTAAAGATGTGAGAGACATGTGGGCTAAAGGTGATATGGAGAAGTCTCCGGAAGAGGTCAGTGTGGAATGAGAAGGGAAGTGGATAAGGACACAGCCTCTGTGGGGCATAAGCTGAGCAATAGCGGCACTGGGGTATACTTGCAGATTTCTAGTGTTTAGGCAGTGAGGAATTTAGTATTGGGTTGGGAAATAACGAATGTATGTATGGTGGGGGCTGGGCATGCAAGAGGGGTGGGCAGTGGTTTCTTGGAAGAGGGGGTGGAGGTAGGGTCAGCACTTGGGCGTTTGGAGGTTTTTTGGCAGGTGTGGCCTGGAAGGAGGGTGAGGGACTGGGAGAGGTGGCGGAAGGCAGGGCCCTCATGAGAGGTGGAGGCACTTTGAAGGGAGGGTGGGTGTCTGTGGTGGTGACTGTGGAGCGGTGGTCCATGTCATGGGCAGGCGAAGTAGAGGAAGTCATAGCAGGGCGAGTGGGGAGTGCATGAGAGTCATCCCTACACATGGTAGACGTGGGAATGGCGGCAGGAGCACGAGCAGGAGCAGGGGGAGGAGCAGAAGTAGAGGCAGTAAATAGGTGGGGGTACAGGGGATAGGTGGATATGGCAGGGATGAAGCTGTGAAGAGAAGAGGTGGGGCAGATGGGGGAAGCTGGAGGAGGGACTTACGGAGGTAATGGTGGGGGCAGAGGAAGGAGGGGTGTATATAATCGTGGTGGTTGGGGTGTCCATGGTGGACTTGCAGCCTAGGAGCAACAGGTGGCACGAAGATAGGGAAAGAGAACTTAGCAGGAGCATCTTCTGTAATTGTTTTGTCTTTACTGTAATTTCATTTCCCGGCCACTTATGGGCAGGTGACGGCTGTCAGTGGCACAGTCCGCCACTCTTCAGCCAAGTGACACAACAAATAAAAAGATGAAATGACACAAATAAAATGTGATAAAAAGCGGGACATAAGAACCGAAATAAGTGGAGACAATAGAGATTAAAATATAAACTTACTTGAAGACGTTCACTGAAGGACAGGTAAAAAATTTCGAAGAAAGTCAAAAAACACAGTTGGTGTTTCATGGAGCACATAAAATACGCATGCACAAGTTAAAAGTTGGCCACTCCAGCATGAACACCCTTAAAAAAACCACCGTAAGTGATTAGACACATGTGACGAGGGATAGAATCTGTCAGGAAGGGCCTGCCAATGGTAGGAGGCCTGAGAGGAGGGAAAAAGAGGGTCAGTGGAATGGGGAGGGGGGCGGGATGAAAAGAAAAAGGGTGGTTGGGGAGCGCCCCAAGGGGCAGGAGTCAGGAAGGATGGGAGTTGGAGGGGGGAAGGCAAGTCAACAGGTGACACAGAGACACAGAATGGCAGCATGGTAAAGGGGTGGCGCTCAGGGGAAGGGAAAAGGAGGGGAGAGGAAGCCCTGAGGAGTAGGAAGGGGGAATGTAGGGTTAGAGTTGGTAGGAAGGGTGGAGATCAGGGTGAAGTTTATCATCTGGAAGGGATAAGTGCTGGACGTTGTGGAGGGTGTGGACATGAGAGACGGTGGTTAAAGGCGCGACAACAGGCTGAGGGTAGAGAGGACAAGAGACAACAGCGGATATGGGTGATCGAATGGTGGATGATGTACAGGATGCAGATGTGTTTGAGGAAAAGGAGAGGGTGTGGGAAGGGAATGAGGTCACAGAGGATCTCTGTGGGGGACATGAGGTGGAAACAAAAGGCAAGGCGGATTGCATGGTGTTCAAGGATTTGGAGAGCGTTATAGAATCTGGCAGGGGCGGAAATCCAGGCAACGCTGGCATAACAAAGGATGGGGCTGATCAAGGATTTGTAGGTGTGAAGGATTGTGGCAGAGTCTTAAAGTTTACTGAAATTCTATTTTACAGTGTGTCATGACGTATTGTTCTTAGCTAAAAAATGTGTACTGTGTTGTTCGAAGTTCATACAGGAAGAAATTTGCTTTTTTTGTGTCCATGCACTCACTGGTTAAACTGGTACAAATAAATTTTCATCATGCAAACTGTCAATGATAATGCTGTTGCTGGGTTAACCCTCATACTACACAGCATTCTGTGTTGACCTGTCCCAATGACAGTCATTCCATTTAGCAATTGTGAGGCATTGCCAGGTTCACTACTCCATGGTATATGGAAGCGTTTCTACAAGTCTTTCTCGCATTCACAGTCCCACATTTGCACCTGGAGACCAAAAGTGGAACAAATTTTTTTTACGACGTAAGTCAGTTCCAAGTAAGAGCATTAGAGTATCTACCAAGTTTCACCGCCGTACGACAATTACAGTCCACACTGCACCTCAACGGGCAGCTGCACTTTAGTTATGACCATCTGGTATTTTCCACTCAATATTTCCACTGCTTCAGACAAGGAAACATGAACTTCATAAATGTAAGGTATCTAATAACACTACGAAAATTTGTAGAACTTACTATAGTAATATTGTATATAATTAAATTATTTTAATACTTTAGAATTTACTATTAGTGGTAGAGTTACTTTGCTTTTACGTATAGGCTTTTAAATTTTATCTAATTTTTGTTTCTGAAATTGGGGATGTATTTACGTGAATAACAATGCGCGATACAAGTTCGCCGAGTTGATGAATGCCGTTGTTATTCATTTTCTTTTTCTCGTAACTTGAGTGCGAAATAATATTCGGAAGATTGCAGCTTCTAGTGTAGACGTCGATCTACTGGAAAACAATTATTGTAACCCACTAAACATACGTAATAATATTTTAAAATACAATGATTCTGCACCTACAAGAAGAACAATTTTTGTGAAAAAAATATCACAGAACATGTCCCGTTTATTCGATGCAATACATAGTTTACAATATAGCGTTTCTCTAACAGTGCATTCTTTTTTCATCTGATGTTTGAAGTTCATTTTAGTTGATCTGTGTTAGTGAAAGGTAATTTATACACCTTGAAATATACTCTAGTCAATAACTGTTACATTCAAGCATCTTAATTCGATCCTTACACAACTTCTCATGTTAGTTATGTCATTATTGCTATGTTGCTCATTAAATACTGACACAATAGCTGATACACATGTGCATGGACCCCTGTTCTCAAGTTGTTAAAGGAGTCTTTCGAGTGCACGCTAAGGGGAATGTTACATTCTCATCTGACGAAGTGCAATTACGTTGCTTATTGATAAAGTACTGTCTTTCTCTTCATTTGTGGTACCATTTTATTATGTGTAGAGAAATTAATATCCAATACGGTTGACATATTAATATGTTAGGTTGATTTCATGAAACGAGGGTTGTGCATAACAGTACTGAAGCGGTAAGTGTGTACTGGTATATTTTTATGTTTTCTACTTGTGTTCAGTTGGGATGGGCAAATGCTCCTGTGCCTTGCTGCAAAAGGAACTTGTAGTTGTACTGAATGGTCAGATGTGAGTTGCTAGCTCACAACGTCCTGCAGAGATTCTTTGTCAAGTTGGTGGACTTTAGGATTTTTTTAATGTTTAGTACGAAAGTGATATTTAGGAACTGTGAATGGCTCAAGGAATTTATCGAGATTAGCAAAGTTAGTGGTACTGGTAGGTGAAGTTTGTCAGATAGTGATGTTTCCGTAGGTGGAACTTGATGAGTGATACTACTGACATTGGATTATACTTTCTGAACTTGTAAAATCACAACTGTCCTAGTTTCGCACTACGAAAAAGTTTCTGGTATACATTTCTGAAGCTGCACGCTTCATTGGAGATCTATATTGATATTATGAGTGCAAAAACTTGTTTCTGGGAATTGTATGAAATATTGCTGTCTTTGAAATGTACCCAACTGTATGGGATCCTATCCTAAAAAGTTTCCAAACTGATTTGCTGCAGCTGTGTCTATGCCACTGAGCATTCTTATGGACCTGCAGTTCATCTGATGCCTGTTGGAGATTTTAGTACATGTAACGAAACTTATTACTAGCTTTCTGTTGGCCGTTGAAATACACCAGTTTAATCAGAATTGAGCAGTAGGAGTAAGTTTGACTGCCAATTTCATCGTTTTACTTTGCAGAGGTAAGAGTTTCTGCATAGTAGAGTGGAGAGTTGGACCAGTCCCCACCCTTCTATCCTTTTGCCCTTCCGCCTCCCCACCCTCACTATGATATTAACTGTGAAATTGAAGAGTTGAGTTCATAATTTTCAAAATTCTTAAGAATGCTAAATGCATACATTGCGATACATGGATTTAATGACTTCATTAAATTTACTTCTCCAGAGGAGTTGTATACTGAACTTTGTAAGTGTTGTCAAATGAGCAAGTTAATGTCAGAAATCTAAAACGTCTCAGGCTACTTTAGTTGCTCATTTATTACTCTGCCTTTTACTGCGCACCTGCGGAGAAACTAATATTGTCTTGTTTTGGGTAGGTGGACTGGATTCAACTTAGTGTGATTTATGTTACTTCACTCCCTCAGTTATCCCTCTTCAGAAGTTTTTTTGGATATTTTTATGGGATGAAAGTTCCATGTTACAACAACAGACTGCACTGGACTACAAAGAAATGATAAAATTAAACAGATTCATTGCACTTGAGGAGAGAAATCTTAGACAATTATAACTGTCAATAACTAGTCGAAAATAAGTGCTAGAACAGGAGAATAATGTTTGTGGAAAAAGGAAAAAACGTGATTTACAGGATAGACTAGGAGCTGCTCCAAGTCAGACTATAGCGAGTGAGGTTAACAAACAAGTAGTCATGCAACAGCTTTTTAATAGCTTGAACATGAAGTAGGTGTACTGAAGGCCAACACAGAAAGTAGCATTTCAAGAAACAGAGAATTGTGATGAACTTTCTACTGCTGTAGCAAAAGTGGCTGCTAGTTGTAAGCAGAGCTGAGGTGTACAGCGTGGTCCATTGATAGTGACCGGCCCAAATATCTGACGAAATAAGCATCAAACGAAAAAACTACAAATAACGAAACTCGTCTAGCTTGAAAGGGGAAACGAGATGGCGCTATGATTGGCCAGCTAGATGGCGCTGCCATAGGTAAAACGGATATCAACTGCGTTTTATTTTAAAAAAAAAGAGGAACCCTCATGTTTTATTACGTATTCGTAAAGATATATGAATGTTTCAGTTGGACCACTTTTTCCGCTTTGTGATGATGGCGCTGTAATAGTCACAAACGTATAAGTACGTGGTATCACGTAACATTCCGTCAGTGCGGACGGTATTTGCTTCGTGATACATTACCCGTGTTAAAATGGACCGCTTACCAATTGCGGAAAAGGCCGATATCGTGTTGATGTATGGCTATTGTGATCAAAATGCCCAACGGGCGTGTGCTACGTATGCTGCTCGGTATCTTGGTTCAAAATGGTTCAAATGGCTCTGAGCACTATCGGACTTAACATCTGAGGTCATCAGTCCCCTAGAACTTAGAAATACTTAAACCTAACTAACCTAAGGGCATCACACACATTCATGAACGAGGCAGGATTCGAACCTGCGACCGTAGCGGTCGCGCGGTTCCAGACTGTAGCCTCTAGAACCGCTCGGCCACATCGGCCGACTCGGTATCCAGGACGACATCATTCAAGTGTCCGGACCGTTCGCAGGATAGTTACGTTATTTAAGGAAACAGGAAGTGTTCAGCCACATGTGAAACGTCAACCACGACATGCAACAAATGATGATGCCCAAGTAGGTGTTTTAGCTGCCGTCGCAGCTAATCCGCACATCAGTAGCAGACAAATTGCGCCAGAATCGGAAATCTCAAAAACCGTCGGTGTTAAGAATGCTACATCTACATCGATTGCACCCGTACCATATTTCTATGCACCACAAATATCATGGCGACGACTTTGAACGTCGTGTACAGTTCTGCCACTAGGCACAAGACAAGTTACGGGACGATGACAGATTTTTGCACGCGTTCTACTTGGCGACGAAGCGCCATTCACCAACAGTGGTAACGTAAACCGGCATAATATGCACTATCAGGCAACGGAAAATCCACGATGGCTGCGACAAGTGGAACATCAACGACCTTGGCGGGTTAATGTATGGTGCGGAATTATGGGAGGAAGGATAATTTGGCCCCCATTTTATTGACGGCAATCTAAATGGTGCAGTGTATGCTGATTTCCTACGTAATGTTCTACCGATGTTACTACAAGATGTTCACTGCATGACAGAATGGCGATGTACTTCCCACATGATGGAGGTCCGGCACACAGCTCGCGTGCAGTAGAAGCGGTATTGTATAGCATATTTCATGACAGGTGGATTGGTCATCGAGGCACCATACCATGGCCCACACGTTCACCAGATCTGACGTCCCCAGATTTCTTTCTGTGGGGAAAGTTGAAGGATATTTGCTATCGATATCCACTGACAACGCTTGACAACATGCGTTAGCGCATTGTCAATGCACGTGCGAACATTACGGCAGGGGAAGTACTCGCTGTTGAGAGCAATGTCGTTACACGTATTGCCATATGCATTTAGGTTGACGGACATCATTTTGAGCATTTATTGGATTAATGTGGTATTTACAGGTTATCACGCTGTAACACCATGCGTTCTCAGAAATGATGAGGTCACAAAGGTACATGTATCACATTGGAACAACTGAAATAAAATGTTCAAACGTACCTACGTTCCGTATTTAATTTAAAAACCTACCTGTTACCAACTGTTCGTCTAAAATTGTGAGACATATGTTTGTGACTATTACAGCGCCATCTATCGCAAAGCGAAAAAAGTGGTCCAACTAAAACATTCATATTTCCTTACGTACTACACTAATATGTAATAAAATGGGGGTTCCTATTTTAAAAAACTCAGTTGATATCCATTTGCCCTGTGGCAGCGCCATCTAGCGGGCCAACCATAGCGCCATCTGGTTTCCCTCTTCAAGCTAGACGAGTTTCGTACTTTTTAGTTTTCTCATTTGACACTTATTTCGTGAGATATTTGGCCCGGTCACGATCAGTGGACCACCCTCTACATGATAACCACATCTGCAATCAAATCATGTGTAAGAACACAGCACACTGTCTCACTCATCCCCATAATTAAGAAAATCACTGTACACTCTTTCATCAATAGTATTACTGAAGAGTACCAAATTCTTCATCACATGTTGCAACTACAGTAATAATAGTCACATTGTGCAACAACCAAGTACCAGTCTTTCAAATCCAATAGCACCTGGAATATCCAAATGATAACCCACCCAAGTACTAACCAGACCTGACATTGCTGAACTTTGTTGGCTGTGTGAAATCCAATGTGGCAAGACTGTTGGATATTGTGGTGTCACCGCCAGACACCACACTTGCTAGGTGGTAGTCTTTAAATCGGCCGCGGTCCGTTAGTATAAGTCGGACCCGCGTGTCGCCACTGTCAGTAATTGCAGACCGAGCGCCACCACACGGCAGGTCTAGACAGACTTACTAGCACTCGCCCCAGTTGTACAGCCGACGTAGCTAGCAACAGTTCACTGACAAATAAGCTCTCATTTGCCGAGACGATAGTGGCTTAGCCTTCAGCTACTTCATTTGCTACGACCTAGCAAGGCGCCATACCATTTGATATTGAGATTATAACATGTACCGTCAAGAGCGATGTACACCAATTGTGGATTAAAGTTAAGTATTATATCAACTACGTACTTTATTTGCTACTATTAATTCCCTTAACTGTTCCAGACCTCACGCCAGCCTGCGTGAGCTTAAGCGCGTGCCTTTCGGCTTCCTCTCATTGTGACTTGGCTGCCTTGCCAAGCCACAACATTTTTGGCGACGAGTCTCAAAAGAGGATTTTGTGTTTGTTGATAGACTGATTTCATTGTGTCATGGCTTCGCCACCATTTCCAGATGTACTGTCCGAATTTGATCGCTTGCAGAATCAGCAGACACAGGCCTTATTGGATGCTCTCTTCTCGCCCATTAGATTGGTTATCTGACATATCCCTCATTCTTTTGCAACACTATATTTCAAAAGCTTCATTCACTTCACGCCTACTGTTTGTCGTTCATGTTTACTCGCAAACATGGCTACAGTCCCGACAGATACTTTCAGAAGATACTTCCCAACGTTTAAGTTTAATTTTAAGAAAAACTTCTCTTTCTATTGCAAGTCCGCATTTTATATCTCCTCTTCCGCTCTCCTTAGTTGCAATGGTACCTAGATAGCAAAACTCGCCTTCTGCTCTCAGTGTCTCATTTGCTAAGCTAATTCGCTCAATATCACCAGCTTCATTTAAACTACAATCCGTTAACTTTGTTTTACTTTTCTTGGTATTCGTCTTATAACTTTTTTTCATGATACTGTCATCCTTCCAAGCCGTGTAATGAGGAAATGTCACCAACTTGATGTCATATTTTAATGACAAAAAGACACACTTACATGATATCGACCGCAGCAATCGACACCGCGTGAATAATTAGGGCGTAATTGTTAGAGTGCGCAGTTACGACCTTCCGAAAGGACGGGTTTCAAACTTTAGCGCGCACAGGTAGTTTGTCACTCGTTCCGCCCCACAGCAGCCGCCTAATGCCCGGACGCGATGTGCGGTACGTCGTGGTGACAACTAGAGCATTCGTATTCGCATGATGCTGAAGACGAGGGAAGTGGAGGAGGGAGCTGGACTCATCTGCCCAGCGAGTTTTAAAATCTTGTTCCACAACACATATCACTCTGCCCGAAACATAACAAGTAATACGAGTTTATAATGTCACCTTCATGCACATTAAATGTTACCGAGCGAGGTGGCGCAGTGGTTAGCACACTGGACTCGCATTTGGGAGGACAACGGTTCAATCCCGTCTCCGGCCATCCTGATTTAGGTTTTCCGCGATTTCCCTAAATCTTTTCAGGCAAATGCCGGGATGGTTCCTTTGAAAGGGCACGGCCGACTTCCTTCCCCAACCCGAGCTTGCGCTCCGTCTCTAATGACCTCGTTGTCGACGGGACGTTAAACACTAACCACCACCACCACCACCACATTCAAAAATGGCTCTGAGCACTATGGGACTTAACAGCCTTGGTCATCAGTCCCCTAGAACTTAGAACTACTTAAACCTAACAAACCTAAGGACATCACAAACATCCACGCCCGAGGTAGGATTCGAACCTGCGACCGTAGCAGTCGCGCGGTTCCGGACGGAGCGCCTAGAACCCTAGACCACCGCGGCCGGCAACACCACATTCAATGTTAACAATATTCTAGTACTGAAATGCTGCAGTTACATACACGCCCCAAAATCAAAATGAATAAACCGGAGCCGGCCGCGGTGGCCGTGCGGTTCTGGCGCTGCAGTCCGGAACCGCGGGACCGCTACGGTCGCAAGTTCGAATCCTGCCCTCGGGCATGAGTCTGTGTGATGTCCTTAGGTTAGTTAGGTTTAAGTAGTTCTAGGTTCTAGGGGACTTACGACCTAAGATATTGAGTCCCATAGTGCTCAGAGCCATTTGAACCATTTGAATAAACTGGAGCGAGTGAAGATTTATTATAAAATGAAGTTAGTGGTTTTCGATTTACAATTTAATCACGGTTGAAGAATAGCGCGTCTGCTACAAATATACATCACTTTTACAGTGCTAACTTCAAAATCCAAAGACAATAAAGTACTATAGCGATGTCAATAATTAAACAGCGCTACACTTCTTCCTTAATGATACAGTCAATCGCCTCATTAAATTATACTGCATTTGTGTGAATCACAACGTAAAAATGTTCGAAGCAAAGACATCTGTGGCACCATCTAGAGCTTGCAAATCGAGCTCTCTGACACAGCCAAAGCAACAGCAGTGGGGTGGCAACGAATGACAAAAAAATTGTAAGCGCGCAGGTTTAAAAGAGGTACTTCCAGAAGTTCATAACTGCTTACAGTCTACATCTACATCTACGTAGACACTCCGCAAGCCACCGTACGGTGCGTGGCGCAGGGTATGCTATACCACGACCTGTAATTTCCTTTCCTGGTCCACACGCAAATAGTGCGAGGAAGAGCCAAAGAAACTGGTACACCTGCCTAATATCGTGCAGGTTCCCCGCGAGCACACAGAAGTGCCGGAACACGACGTAGCATGGACTCGACTAATGTCTGAAGTAGCGCTGGAGGGAACGGACACCATGAATCATACAGGGCTGTACATATATCCGTAAGAGTTGGAAGGGGTGGAGATCTCTTCTGAACAGCACGTTGCAAGGCGACCCAGGTATGCTCCATAATGTTTATGTCTCGGGAGTCTGGTGGCCAACTGAAGTGTTTAAAGTGAAAATAATGCTCCTGGAGCCACTCTGAAGCAATTCTCGATGTGTGGGGTGTCGCATTGTCTTCCTGGAAGTTTCCAAGTTTGTCGGAATGCACAAAGAACATGAATGAATGCAGGTGATTAGACAGGATGCTTGCATACGTGTCTCCTGTCAGAGTTATATCTAGACGTCTCAGGGGACCCATACAACTCTAACTGCACAGGGCCCACACCATTACAGAGCCTCCACCAGCTTGAACTGACCCCTGCTGATATGCAGGGTCCTTGGATTCATGAGCTTGTCTCGATACCCGTACCCATTCATCCGCTCGATACAATTTGAAACGAGACTCGTCCGACCAGGCAACATGTTTCCAGTCATCAACAGTCCAATATCGGTGATGACTGTCCCAGGCGAGCCGTAAGGCTTTGTGTTGTGCAGTAATCAAGGGTACACGAGTAGGCCTTCGGCTCCGAAAGCCCATACCGATGATGTTTCGTTGAATGGTTGGCACGCTGACACTTGTTGATGGTCCAGCACTGAAATCTGCAGCAGTCTGCGGAAGGGTTGCACTTCTGTCACGTTGAACGATTCTCTTCAGTAGTCGTTGTTTCCGTTCTTGCAGCATCTTTCTCCGGCCGCAGCGATGTCTGTGATTAGATGTTTTACCGAATTCCTGATATTCACGGTACACTCGTGAAATGGTCGTACGGGGAAATCCCAACTTCACCTCTAGCTCAGAGATGATGTGTCCCATCACTAGCGCGCCGACTATAACACCATGTTCAAACTCACTTAAATCTTGATAACCTGCCATCGTAAAAGCAGTAATCGATCTAACTACTATGTCAGACACATTGCCGACCGCAGCGCCGTATTTTGCCTGTTTTCACATCTTTGTGTTTGAATACGCATGCCTATACCAGTTTCTTTGGCGCTTCAGTGTATATGCCTCCGTGTGAGGCCCAGTTTCTCGTGTCTTATCTTCGTGGTCGTTACGCGCAATGTATGTTGGCGGCAGTAGTATCGTTCGGTAGTCAGCTTCAAATGCCGATTCTCTAAAGTTTCCCAATAGTGTTTCTCGAAAATAACGTCGCCTTCCCTCCGGAGATTCCCATTTGAGTTCCCGAAGCATCTCCGTAAAACTTACATGTTGTTCAAACCTACCGGTATCAAATCTAGCAGCCTGTCTCTGAACTGCTTCGATGCCTTCCTTCACTCCGACTTGGTACGGATCCGATGCACACGAGCAGTACTCATGAATAGGTCGGACCAGCGTCCTATATGCCGTTTCCTTTACAGGTCAACCACTCTTTCCTAAAATTCTCCCAGTAAGCAGAAATCGACAATCTGCGTTCCCTGCCAAAGTTCTCATATGCTCGTTCCATGTCACATGGCTTTGCAACGTTACACCCAGATTTTTAAAGGACGTGACCGTATCAGGCAGGAAACTAGTACTACTGTATCCGAATATTGCAGATTTGATCTTCCTACTCATCCGCATTGACTTGCATTTTTCTACATTTAGGACTAGCTGCCATTTATCTTCCTATAGTCACCCAACATCGACACCTTACGGCACACCACGGCATCATCAGCAAACAACCGCACATTGCTACCCGCTCTGTCTGCCGAATCAGCCTATCACATTTCCCTGGGGCACTCCTGACGATACCGTTGTCTCTGATCGACACTCACCGCTCAGGACAGCGTACTGGGTTCCATTATTTAAGAAGTCTTCGAACCGCTCACGTATCTGTGACCTTATTCCTTATGTTCGTACATCCGTTAACAGCCTGCTGTGGGGCATCATGCTAAATACTTTCCGGAAATATAGAAATATGGAGTCTGCCTGTTGCCCTTACCGTGTGAGAAAAGGGCAAATTGAATTTCGCACGAGCGACGCTTTCTAAAACTATGCTCATTCGTGGACACAAGCTTCTCAGTCCCAAGAAAGCTTTCTATTTGGGAACTGGGAATATTCAAGGATTCTGCCGCAAATACATCTACATCTATACTCCGCGAGCCACCTTATGGTGTGTGGCGGAGGGTACTTATTGTACCACTATCTGATCCCCCCTTCCCTGTTCCATTCACGAATTGTGCGTGGGAAGAACGACTGCTTGTAAGTCTCCGTATTTGCTCTAATTTCTCGGATCTTTTCGTTGTGATCATTACGCGAGATATATGTGGGCGGTAGTAATATGTTGCCCATCTCTTCCCGGAATGTGCTCTCTCGTAATTTCGATAATAAACCTCTCCGTATTGCGTAACGCCTTTCTTGAAGTGTCCGCCACTGGAGCTTGTTCAGCATCTCCGTAACGCTCTCGCGCTGACTAAATGTCCCCATGACGAATCGCGCTGCTTTTCGCTGGATCATGTCTATCTCTTCTATTAATCCAACCTGGTAAGGGTCCCATACTGATGAGCAATACTCAAGAATCGGACGAACAAGCGTTTTGTAAGCTACTTCTTTCGTCGATGAGTCACATTTTCTTAGAATTCTTCCTATGAATCTCAACCTGGCGCCTGCTTTTCCCACTATTTGTTTTATGTGATCATTCCACTTCAGATCGCTCCGGATAGTAACTCCTAAGTATTTTACGGTCGTTACCGCTTCCAATGATTTACCACCTATGGCATAATCGTACTGGAATGGATTTCTGCCCCTATGTATGCGCATTATATTACATTTATCTACGTTTAGGGAAAGCTGCCAGCTATCGCACCATGCATTAATCCTCTGCAGGTCCTCCTGGATTACGTACGAGTCTTCTGATGTTGCTACTTTCTTGTAGACAACCGTGTCATCTGCAAATAGCCTCACGGAGCTACCGATGTTGTCAACTAAGTCATTTATGTATATTGTAAACAATAAAGGTCCTATCACGCTTCCCTGCGCTACTCCCGAAATTACCTCTACATCTGCAGATTTTGAACCGTTAAGAATGACATGTTGTGTTCTTTCTTCTAGGAAATCCTGAATCCAATCACAAACCTGGTCCGATATTCCGTAAGCTCGTATTTTTTTCACTAAACGTAAGTGCGGAACCGTATCAAATGCCTTCCTGAAGTCCAGGAATACAGCATCAATCTGCTCGCCAGTGTCTACGGCACTGTGAATTTCTTGGGCAAATAGGGCGAGCTGAGTTTCACATGATCTCTGTTTGCGGAATCCATGTTGCTTATGATGAAGGAGATTTGTATTATCTAAGAACGTCATAATACGAGAACACAAAACATGTTCCATTATTCTACAACAGATTGACGTAAGCGAAATAGGCCTATAATTATTCGCATCTGATTTATGACCCTTCTTGAAAATGGGAACGACCTGCGCTTTCTTCCAGTCGCTAGGTACTTTACGTTCTTCCAGCGATCTACGATAAATTGCTGTTAGAAAGGGGGCAAGTTCTTTAGCATAATCACTGTAGAATCTTAAGGGTATCTCGTCTGGTCCGGATGCTTTTCCGCTACTAAGTGATAGCAGTTGCTTTTCAATTCCGATATCGTTTATTTCAATATTTTCCATTTTGGTGCCCGTGCGACGGGTGAAGTCAGGGACCGTGTTACGATTTTCCGCAGTGAAACAGTTTCGGAACACTGAATTCAGTATTTCTGCCTTTCTTCGGTCGTCCTCTGTTTCGGTGCCATCGTGGTCAACGAGTGACTGAATAGGGGATTTAGATCCGCTTACCGATTTTACATATGACCAAAACTTTTTAGGGTTCTTGTTTAGATTGTTTGCCAATGTTTTATGTTCGAATTCGTTGAATGCTTCTCTCATTGCTCTCTTTACGCTCTTTTTCGCTTCGTTCAGCTTTTCCTTATCAGCTATGATTCGGCTACTCTTAAACCTATGATGAAGCTTTCTTTGTTTCCGTAGTACCTTTCGTACATGATTGTTATACCACGGTGGATCTTTCCCCTCGCTTTGGACCTTAGTTGGTACGAACTTATCTAAGGCGTACTGGACGATGTTTCTGAATTTTTTCCATTTGTGTTCCACATCCTCTTCCTCAGAAATGAACGTTTGATGGTGGTCACTCAGATATTCTGCGATTTATGCCCTATCACTCTTGTTAAGCAAATATATTTTCCTTCCTTTCTTGGCATTTCTTATTACACTTGTAGTCATTGATGCAACCACTGACTTATGATCACTGATACCCTCTTCTACATTCACGGAGTCGAAAAGTTCCGGTCTATTTGTTGCTATGAGGTCTAAAACGTTAGCTTCACGAGTTGGTTCTCTAACTATCTGCTCGAAGTAATTCTCGGACAAGGCAGTCAGGATAATGTCACAAGAGTCTCTGTTCCTGGCTCCAGTTCTGATTGTGTGACTATCCCATTCTATACCTGGTAGATTGAAGTCTCCCCCTATTACAATAGTATGATCACGAAACTTCTTCACGACGTTCTGCAGGTTCTCTCTGAGGCGCTCAACTACTACGGTTGCTGATGCAGGTGGTCTATAGAAGCATCCGACTATCATATCTGACCCACCTTTGATACTTAACTTAACCCAGATTATTTCTCATTCGCATTCGCTAATAACTTCACTGGATATTATTGAATTCTTTACTGCTATAAATACTCCTCCACCATTGGCGTTTATCCTATCCTTGCGGTATATATTCCATTCTGTGTCTAGGATTTCGTTACTGTTCACTTCCGGTTTTAACCAACTTTCCGTTCCTAATACTATATGCGCACTATTTCCTTCAATAAGAGATACTAATTCAGGAACCTTGCCCTGGATACTCCTGCAGTTTACCAATATTACGTTAACTTTTCCTGTTTTTGGTCTCTGAGGACGGACGTTCTTTATCAACGATGATAATGTCCTCTCTGGTAACCCGTCAGGTATTTTATAGTTTCGCCCAAGGGGGGGGTCCCTCTAACCTAAAAAACCCCCGTGTGCACGCCACACGTACTCTGCTACCCTAGTAGCTGCTTCCGGTGTGTAGTACACGCCTGACCTGTCTAGGGGGGCCCTACAGTTCTCCACCCAATAACGGAGGTCGATGAATTAGCAACCATTATAGTCGCAGAGTCGTCTGAGCCTCTGGTTTAGACCCTCCACACGGCTCCAAACCAGAGGACCGCGATCGACTCTGGGCACTATGCTGCAGATATTAAGCTCAGCTTGCACTCCGCGTGCGATGCTGGTTGTCTTCACCAAATCAGCCAGCCGCCGGAAGGAACCAAGGATGGCCTCAGAACCCAAGCGGCAGGCGTCATTCGTTCCGACATGTACTACTATCTGCAGCCGGTCACACCCAGTGCGTTCAATAGCTGCCGGAAGGGCCTCCTCCACATTACGGACGAGACCCCCCGGCAAGCACACCGAGTGCACACTGGCATTCTTCCCCGACCTACCCGCTATTTTCCTGAGGGGCTCCATAACCCGCCTAACGTTGGAGCTCCCTATAACTAATAGGCCCGCCCTTTGTGACTGTCGGGACCTTGCCGGAGAATCGGCCACTGGCCCAACAGGCGAGGCATCCTGTGGTGGCTCGGAAACGATGTCATCACCACTAGGAAGCACCCCGTACCTGTTGGAAAGGGGTAAGGCAGCTGCCACGCGGCCAGATCCCACCTTTGCCTTTCGGCCAGGCACGCGCGAGCCCACCACTGTCCGCCATTCACCCTGGAGTGATGGCTGACCGGTAAGATGCTCACTGCCGGAAGACGCAGCGACATCAGGGGTTCCATGTGATTCCAAGGCCACCGAAGTAGGCATAGGTCTCACCACAGTTGCCACAACGCCACTACGAGCCGACGCCTGCGCCTCGAGCTCGAGGAGCCTAACAGACAAAGCCTCCACCTGCACCCGAAGAGTGGCCAATTCTCCTTGCGTCCGCTCACAACAACCACAGTCCCTACACATGACTATGTTTACCCTACTCTATACGGTGAGAAATTCCCAAGATAATCTTCTGATGAGCTACTCTGATAATCAAGAAGCACTCACTGAAATACGAGACGCGAAAACTACGCTAGGTTTTCCCAGAAAAACTATTTAAAAGCTAAGCGCAGCAAATAAGTACAAAAACGCTTTATACAAACAGTACTCGCTGCTGCTGGTGCTCTCGCTCTGGCTGTCACAAGACAACTGCTGATTCAAGTGACTAGTGGCTAACGGCCGCGAAACAAACAAAAGACGGTTTTAGGGCGCTTTCTGTTCTAAACGATCAAGAAAACACTAAGAAATCTAACACGAAAACTACGTAAAGTTTTATCAAGAACTGTTAGTTACTATGCAGAGCAGATAAACACAAATAGAATCCCTTCCTTAGTGGATGGTCGTAAACAACATGCAAAATAAACGCTTTATACAAACAGTACTCGCTGCTGCTGGTGCTCTCGCTCTGGCTGTCACAAGACAACTGCTGATTCAAGTGACTAGTGGCTAACGGCCGCGAAACAAACAAAAGACGGTTTTAGGGCGCTTTCTGTTCTAAACGATCAAGAAAACACTAAGAAATCTAACACGAAAACTACGTAAAGTTTTATCAAGAACTGTTAGTTACTATGCAGAGCAGATAAACACAAATAGAATCCCTTCCTTAGTTGAAGGTCGTAAACAAAATGCAAAATAAACGCTTTATACAAACAGTACTCGCTGCTGCTGGTGCTCTCGCTCTGGCTGTCACAAGACAATAGAAGTTAGGGATATTGGGGTGTAATTTTGCGGATACGTCGCTTACCCTTCTTATGCACTGGAGGCACCTGCGCTGTTTTGCACTCGTTTGGGACTTTGTCCTGGGCGAGAGATTCACGGTAAATGCAAGTTACGTAAGGGGCCAATGCCATAGAGCACTCTTCGTAAAGAAGAATTGGAATTCCATTTGAATCTGACGATTTACCTGCTTTCAAAATTTTTAGTTGTTTCTTTACGCCAGGTATGCTTATCACTATCTCGTCTGTATTGTAGTTTGTCCAATGGTCAAGTGACGGTATGTTCGTACGATTCCCCTGTGTGAATGGTTCCTTGAAAGTGAAATTTAAAACTACGGCTTTCGTTTTGCTATATTCAATCAAAATTATGGCCCAAATTTTCCCTCGGGTTCGATTGACGTGGCTGATATCTTGCAAGGGTGCTTTTTTCTCCTTAAAATATGACGTCAAGTTGGTGATGTTCCCTTGTAAGAAAAGTTGTAGAGTCAATTTTGCCTCAAAAGTTCGCACATTTCCTCGAAATCCATACTGGTCCTCCCCGAGGTTTGGTTCTCCTGGCCTCCGTTCTTCTGTAACTAACTGGTCCCTGTATTTTGCAACCGTGACTTATAAAACTGATGTTCCGGTAGTAGTCTCACCTTCCAGCATCTCCTTAGTACTCGTATAGGAATTGTAATGTTCCACTTCAAATTTGACGGTCTTTCTCATGTGCCTTGCATATCATGAGAAATACTTTTCTCGTTGTCCGTTCTCCTAAAGATCTTAATAACTGTGAGGGAATCATGTCCACTAGAGGTTCTTTCTTTCGACTTAAGTCTTTAAGTCCTGTGACAAATCATTCACTTACCCTTCCCTTTCCATAATACTGTCTTCAGTTTTATCACTCTTATATAACTCTTCCACACTGTTCATTCCACTTCCAGACTGCCATTAGTGCAGGGTTTATAAATGAACTTCCGATGTACTAACAACTTCGCTCTTTTCTAAGAAAATATTCTAAATTTTCCCATACGCGACATTTACCTATCCTACAGTCTTAAGTACTACCGCATAACTCCCGGTGTGACGGTAAAGGTGTCATTAAAATAACGCGACGAAGGTCGACTGTTGGTTCTTTCTTAATAAGAACATTCTAGTATATTGGTCGAAATTTTCCACAAACTGTTACAATACAATAGGCTCCGAAGTTCTTGATTGCCTTCAACAGCTGTAACACTGTCCCGTTTGAATTTGCTTTCTCTTTGGAACTGTTGAACCGATGAGAGGACCAGAGGAAGTGATCGTAATGGCATGGCTCGACGAATGTGCCAGAAAACGTTTGGGATCATTTTCGAGTGTGAAGAGATGCATCGAGTGCAGTGGAAATCAATTTAATAAAGTACAATGTACACACTTGACCTGCAAAACTGCTAAGTAGTTGTCGTATTTGAAGTATGGGCAAATCGGTGATGACATTAGTGCCAGTGGGCCAGTTGTGGTGTTTGGATCCAGTCAATGTATAGCCGCTTCCCCTTCCCTTCCTTCTCTCTCTGTCTGTCTCTCTCTCTCTCTCCGTCTCTCTCTGTTTTCCAGTCTTTTTTTTCATTTCGTTAATGTAGAAATCAGTGAATTAGCACGTAATACCAAGCCACGTAAACTTAAACAAACTTCAAATATACAAGGACTAAATATACTCCGCATAACAAATTGAGAAAGAAATACCAAGAACGTAAGAATGTTTGCGATATCTTCTAAATAGTTGAGAAGACATTCAATGCATTTTTGACAAGCGTGTAAATGTGACGATAACCGATGTTAATGTATATTTGCTTGGATGCCAATCCCAAAGCAATGCACTTTCCTTAAGTCCACTGAGTATTTTTACCAATTATCAATAAGATAACTCAACTCTGCTGCTGTATACCTGTAGGAGTCACGCAAATAAAATGTCCCAGTACGACGTACAACGAAAAATAAACGTAAACAACAGAACGTATCCTGTGCTAGCTTCTTACGTAACACCATCCGTTATCGATACGATAATCGTAGCGAGGTTATCAGTTTTTGCGTATCTCAATGTAGAAATCTGCAGCCAGTGATGACGACTGTTTCGTGCATCAACTCCCTCTAGTAACATGGACGTCATTCCTTCGTGTCTTAACAAATGTCCAATCATCCTGTCTCTCTTCCTTGTCAGTGTTTTCCACAATTCCTTTCCTCTCCTATTCTGCGCAGAGCCTCCTCATTCCTTACCTTATCAGACCACCTCATTTTCAACATTCGTCTGTAGAGCCACATCTCTAATACTTCAATTCCGTTCTGTTCCGGTATTCCCACAGTGCATGTTTCACTGTCATACACTGCTGTGCCCCAGGACAGCTGATGAAATCTGACGTGGCATTGGAACGTCTGTTGTCTCCAATCAACACACCAACTCACTCCATCAGTCTTGAGTCACTTCCCACAGTCGCCCGATTCACAAGCCCTGAGATTAACGTTCTCACTCACCTACAAGCAGCAACTGATTCTTTTTTAGAATCCATAGGTAGTCGTAAATACACATTGCGGAAAAATTAGTTCTTTAGGAATCAATGAACGTGCAGCCACAGTCTTCACGAGTCTTGGAAAATTGAAGAAATTTCACTTCTGCACTTCTAGGTAAGGCATTTCCGCAGCTGTGGATGAGTGGGCGGGGGGGGGGGGGGGAGGGGTGGGCGAGGATCAGGAGTGAGATATAGCCATCGTCACGTGCTTCGAGAACTACGCTTTTAGAATTGCGCTAAAAGATAAACTCAATGGATGGAGTGATAATTAGTTTGTATTTCATAGTTTCTGTAATTATATCAGTAAGCAGTTAGTTAACAGTAATTTAGTTCTGCGGATCTTCTGTATATCTGATACCTGATTCGCTGTGAAAAATGAGTTTTGTAGAATGTGGCGAGACATTTCGTATCCATTTAGTCAGCGTCTTTCTCATACAGGAGAGGCAGGAGGTAAGCGGCGAGGAGTCGGAAGGAGACGGAGAACAAGAGGAACTGGAGGTCAAGGGCGGCGTGCAGAAGCGGGAGGAGGGTGAGGAAGAGGTCGAGTAGGAGGAGGAAGACGAGGAGGAGGAGGAAGAGGCGTCCACGACGACCACGCGCAGCCGCTCCAGCGCGCAGCCCGACTCTGGGTTCGAGCCGTCGCCGCGGCGGGAGCACGAGCAGCCGGGCGAGGCCGGGGGCAGCGATGGGGGCGGCGGGGGCGGCGGGGGCGGCGGGGTGGGGGGGGCAGGGTGCCGTGGCCCTGCAGGCAGGACGGCCGGCCGCCGCTCAGCACCGTCACCGTCACTCAGGCCGTGCAGAACAGCATGCGCAAGTGAGTGCACGCCACGCTTTATAGAACCCAGTTCGCTAACGATACTAATAGTGTCACATTACTACTAGCCTTCTTCCTGCGGCTTCGCCCACATATGCTGTCGACACATATACTGAACACACCTCTCCCTCCTTCTGTTTGTCTGTTCAACTCTACCTCTCTATCCCCTCCTCCCTGCCTCTTTGTCCATTTCCTCTACCCCTCTCTCTGACCATATCTTCATCCTCCTCACGCTGAGCATACGCTCCTGCGCCTTCCTTTTCCATCTCCACCTCTCCCTCCTCCTTCGCTATTTGCCCACTATTCCTATACACATTTCACTTGTCTCATGCATCTCCCCCTCCTCCCCTGACCATTTGCTACTCCCCCTCAGTCTATTCATCTGCTCTTCTGCCCATCTCAAACTATCCCCTGCCAAGCTCGTTGTCACATGTAGCCACTGCAATACAGTTCAGTAAAGGAGGCAGGTACTACTTCCACAATTAGCCTACCATGCAGGGCAGGCAACATATCAGGAGCTACAAAATCATTTATTTGCCCCTGATATACAGGTGTAAAGCCGGTCGATAAATCAGGCTGACACTGCTCCAACAAAACACGCCTGTTATACAGGGCAGCCTATAAATCAGGGCCCAGAAAGTCATTTGTTGCCCCTGACTCGTAGGTTGCCTTGCAAAGCAATTTGTTTGAACACGCTGACACTGTTCCCACACTAAGTACCTGTTGCATAGGGCAGCCTATACACCAGAGGTGAGGAAAACACTTTTTTCCCATATCTCCACTCCTATTGGAGCTAGGAGGTTATAAACCCCACAGTGCTAAGCCTGCTGAGCCAAATTTGGTTGTAAGCGTCTCTTTGGAAATTTAGTATCGACATACTGGAAAACTATCCATGTATTGGGAGGTGGAGCACCTTTGTGCGAAAACCACATTCGTTGGCTGACTTCTAGAGATACATAATCAACTAAATGAAACAAATCATCTCTGAGAAACAGCAGATTCGTTTATCCAGTAAGAAGTTGAGGAAAGACATAGAGGCCAGTTACATGATCATTAACGATTCCACAGCACACATTGAGGCTGAACCTCTGTTGACATATGTCTTGTCGCAATTTGCGATGGTTTGCATAAGCCCAGTCGCGATTGCTATGATCATTGAAGATCCCTACCCATGAACTTAAAAGCCAGCCTCATCAGTGAATCAGGTACATGCTAAGAAACGCAGCGTACTGGCTTAACATGCGTCGCCTCATTTAATCCTTGCACCTGTTGAAGTCGATACGAGTACATAAGTTTCCACACTAACTGCTTCACGTCGACATGTCACTGAGGCCTTCCCTTCCGGTATTCTCTTTGTACTAGCTGCTCGAGCTCCATCCACAGGAAGAAGAACATATTCTTCAATCTCACGAATTCTTACATCACGTGGTCTTCATCTGAAATTTTCTTCTCAAATGAGGCTGTCTCTCACAAGCATTGACGGTGTCGTACAAACGTTCCTGCACAGGTAACAGCCTATCGGAGTTACGTTCAGCCATAAAATTGACGTGCTGAATCCGCATTCCTATCTGCCAGGCTGTAGATGTAGTGCATGTACGTCATTTCAGACACAGAACACACAGTTACGATATGTTGCGATGGAAGTTACACTGAAACAGAACAAATGCAAATCAGAGAAAAAATTCCATGACTGTAAGCAGTAATGTCAGCAAAAACGCAAGTTTGAGGTAAATTACACAACCAAGAGACACAACAGGGAATTCATTTCATATCTCTTTAACGAAACATTTTCTTACCCCTGTTCATCTTCTGTTTCTCCACTATGAGGTATATCAATCTGTGTCATTTTTATGGTTATTTTTGTTGATATCCAACAGCATTTTCTCGATCAGTCTGATTTTTTCTGGTTTATCAATAACAACTTCTGTAGTGAATACTGTCTGGCTTCATTTGGCAACTCGCTGGATTTAATCATATGAAGATGTCATTTTAGATCGTAAAATGAAAAGGGTAGCATCTATTTTCGCATTAAAAATATAAAAACGTTTAGTTTGCATGTTCTAATGTAATGTGCTTATCATTTAGGTGTCAAATCAATCTACCTTCGACAAATGTGACGTGTTGATAACAATCAATTCTCGACTATACAATGAAATTTACGTACATTCTGTTACATACTATTCTGGAGGGATGACACATTCTGAAGCTTACCGAACGGATTATAGCAAAATAGGAAATTTTAAAATCTTGCTCCCTTTCGGATAGATTTGTGCGGAGCCTGTGCTCACGACCGACCATGTGGTTCAACACCTTGCACAAGGAAAACTTGAGAGTACAGCTATTTTGAGACAGAGTCTGCGGTGCTACTGAGACGCTGCCTGTGTAGCCGGGTCGCCGACTAACGCTGCCGGAGGTACCACATGGAGCGGCGCATCTTCCAGCAGCTGCTGGAGCTCAAGAGGCTCCAGACCCGCGCGGGCCGCGCCAACGAGCAGGTGCTCGTCAAGAGGCTCGTCAACGACTACCGCCGCGCCGGTCTCTTCGTCGGCCTCGAGGGCTTCCACGGACCCTTCACCTTCCGCGCCTTCGAGAAGTACCTCTACGGTAGGGAGGAGCAGCCGCCGAGCCTCGTTTGTGCGAAAAGCAGCGGTCTCACGCCACAGCCGAGAGACGCAAAAGAGTTGCCGCACGGTTCATATAAACCACACTACTGCGAGGTACCCTTTTCACCGGATCTTTGTATGCATTTAGTTACAAGGGCTGTTCGGAAAGAAATGTTCGATCGGTCGCGAAATGAAAACCACAGTGAAACTGAAAATTTTTTTATTCGCAACTGTTAGCCACACCTTCCACCTACCTCTCTAACTAGTCTCCGCTCAGACTTAGAAATTTGTCGCACTATTGTTCAAACTTTCCACTGTCCTCGTCACAGAAAGCAGCCGCCTGTGCTTTTCACCAATTCTCTACGCTGGTCTGCCTATCGTTGTTTGTGCCAAAATGTTGTCTTCGTAGCCAGCGGTTCATGTGAGCAGAGATGAACATCAGAGAGAATTAAGCGCTCTATTGTGGGTGATCAAGCACTTCCAATCGAAAACGCCACAGGAGCGTCTTCATTGCCCCTGCAGAACGCGGCTGAGAATTGTCTTGAAGAAAGATTTTTGTTACGTGGGCTGCATAGCTTCAGGCGAATCTCTCACCAGGGATTTCTACGGCATCACTTTGCGCTCTGATCTGAAAAGAGCGACGTGAAGCGATCGACAGGCACACTAAAGACACTGCCCAACACATCTGATCGAAGCTACATCTGATTTTCACAGTAGTTCCCACTTCGCGCCAAATCGGACATTACTTTTTGAATGCGCCTCGTATTTAGTCGTTTCGCCCCTTTAGAATCACCGGTGACTTATTCAGTACGCCAAGACATTTTCGTTCTCTCGCTCCTCCCATTTCTCTCTGCTTCCGTGATCTTAATTGTGATTCTGATAGCTGCCCACCTGTATTCCTACAGCTGGACCAATCCTGCACTGTTAGGTACGAAGTTTTTCACTTATTCCAATTCCTTTGCAGTCCTCCCTGATTTCTTTCGCCCAGTTCTCTGTTAAGCGTGCTGTGTTCCATATCTTCTTTGTCAACGTGTTGTTCCCCATTCTCATGATGCCTCTGACAAATGTCAGCCTTCTCTTTCGTGTCATGCTTTAAACTGGTTCAACGCTCTCACACAGCTCCTGCGTTTGTCTGTGCATCCAGGTTTCAGCGTGTTTTTCGTGTCTCATATGTGTTTCAAGATCTTTCGCTTCTCTTTCTCCAGCCGGATGCAAGCTCACTTACCCAAGGTGGTCCCCTCCGTTGCATACACGCGGTGTTTCTAATTGAAGACATACACTCATGTTTAGGAAAGACAGATCACCTTGAACGACTAGAGATAGGACGTTCATATAATTAGAATTTCAGTCACCTCGATTGAGCATGTGTCCTGTGATAGACGACTAGTCTGGTGACCTGGCATGCCAGGGCTAAAGGCTGATAACCTGTGAGAGTACGATGGCACAAGTTCGTGCAGTAACGTGTGGTCTTGCACTGTCTTGCTGAGAAATGGCGCCGGCCGGAGCGGCCTAGCGGTTCTAGGCGATACAGTCTGGAACTGCGCGACCGCTACGGTCGCAGGTTCGAATCCTGCCTCGGGCATGGATGTCATTTGTGAAAAATGGCCTCTGAAGTGCTGTGGAGCAAGGGTGTGGCTACGGTTCACAGGATGTCATCCACGTAGCTCACACTGGTCACAGTGGCCTGGACACGCGCCAACTGTGACCTGTGGCCGTGCCCAGTAGCACCCAACACCATAAGGCCTCGAGATGGCGCTGTGTGTGTTGTGTGAATACAGCCACTGTGATGACGCTCCCCCTGTCTGTGGCGAACCACAATGCGGCCATCATCTTCAAACAAACAGACCTCGGATTGGTCTTAAAACACTATCTGATGCCATTCCTGTCCCCTGTTACGTCGTTCCACACACATTTGCCTAACATGTTCCTGCACATTCCTCAAAGATAGGCGGAGAAGCCGACTACGCACGTAACCTATGCCGTAATGAACGGCGACGAGCAGTCACCCCTGACAGAGTAGGACGTGTTGCACTGTTCCGCTGTTGGGCCACAGCCGAGGAGGACGAAGGTCTGTCCTCTCTGTCCTGGAGTGCCATTCAGGCGGGGTGTCGATCTTCTTGGGAGGGGGGGGGGGGGGGGTGAATGGTGTGAGCTGACCCATCTCGTCATGTTCTGTGGCCTTAAGTCAGCCATTCTGCACACACATGTTCCTGCACTGCTGAAACACATCGTCTCACACAAGCTGCAATTTCCCGGGTGGATGAGAATCATTCTCCCATGCCAGTAATGCGCCCACTTTCAAACATTTATTTGAGGGCACCGTTCGAGCATACGTTTACGAGGCATCCTGCATGTCTGCTCACGTCACACTGGTCCATTGCCTTCGGTTTACAGCAACGAGAGCCGCAGGCAGATTTTACAGGTAGGTGGTGTTGTGCCGCGATATCCATCTTGGCCTTGAACCCGCGAGCCGACATGGTTTAAATGCAGAACGTAGTAATCTAAAATTTAATGTCCTGTGAATATGAGGTCCTGTATCTATCGTTCAAGGTATTTTTTTCCCTGTACGTTAGTGTATAATATCTCACTTTGGCGTTCGTGGACCGGTTTTTCCTTCCATAGGTTGTCTTTGCAGCATACCGTAGTTTCTGCGACGTTTGGGACCTGTCTGTCACGCCCTTGTTGATCTGTAGCCCGTCTGTTTGATTTCCCTCCAACTAGCGGAAGCTTTTCACATTCTGCACCACGTAAACTTCAACCTTCAACTTGGTCTTCGCATTCAGGACCTAGATCTTATTGTACGCTATCTTGTACACTGATCTCATGATCAACCATTTTTCATCAGCAGCTGGTGAAAGACCACTTCAAGCCTTCGCGTTATTGTGTTCATTTCATTAAAAATTGTTTACCCCTTCCCTATCAATGTTTTTTACCTGTTATAACTTCTTCGTTTACTGTAGGCAGACACAGCAAATCTGTGTTGCTGCACTATGAATGTGAATCTAGTCGAACTGGAGTGGGAACGTTAAATACTGTAATACAAAGAAACTCCAAAAGGTGTCCTTAACTCACCTCTCTATTCGTGTCTTCGTAGTTAACCCATTAGTGTTAAACAGTTTATTTTGACTGCTCACAATGGCATCGGACGCTTTGCCAGTAGAAGTGCAATCTTCTCATCGTTGTGACGCGTATTTACATTCCTTTTCTTGTGACACATGAAACTGAGGCGGGAGGACAGATGTAAATGCTCAAGCGAGAATCTAATCGACGACAACATACACCAAGATGAAGAACTATTAACGTCACTGTAAACCACTAAACTAATTTACATCGCAGGTAGGGGAGGTGTAACACTACCACGTATTACCGTTTTTAACTTTTTGCGTCCATCATAACGATGTCCGTCTTTGCTGCTCCTACCCACCTTCCGTTAAGTCCTCGTTTGGAATTTACATATTTTCTGATCACGATAAATCCACGGTTTTCGGCCAAATTTTTCAGCGGAGCAAACACATGACACCGCAGAAATTAAATAACGGATTTTTCTCAACATTTTCATAGCCAAACGAAGAGTGGGAAACGGACAGACAAGTGGGGTATCAAACAGACCAGCGTGAGGTCTAGTTTCGTAAAAACTGATTCAATTTTTCGAAAGTAATCAAAGTAACTAAGAAAATCTAAATAAGTAATTTGAGGGAAAATTGAAACTATGACGAACAGCTCCTGCAGTATCAAAAAATATCAAATAACAGCATAAATTAAAACTTCTCTAATTTCTCTTGATGCATATACTCTAATAATAATAGGCTATTCATCGATATTCAAATATGTTTCACGCTTTCTGAAAAACCTTGAAATAGAAAAATATTGAAGAAAATAACGCTCAATTATTTTAGGAAATCACTTGTCTAAAAGTAAGAAATAAAATAGATAATTGAAACACTTGTCACGCCTTTGAACGATGCTCGAAACCATGAACACCAAGTCAGTATTTAAGGCTCAATGTTTAACTTTGAATCTAATAAGTTTAAAGAGCTGTGTGTAGGGGATAGGATGGAGCCTCAAGCACACCTGTAGTCGATCGGGAAATGCGAGAGTGTGTGTGTCGTTTGCCGCTGTAATCTGCCTTCTTAGTGTGGCCGTGCTGGTCGACTGCCGGCAGACCAGCTGCGCACGCTGCAGTCGGCGGAGCGGCGGCTGGTGCGGCGGCTCCGGAGCAGCGACGACCTGGAGAAGCTGAGCGCCGAGCTCCACAGCCTGCTGCCGGCGGGAGACCCGGCGCTCTGCACGCGCGGCACCCACCGCTGCCGCCACGCCGCCCACGCCTACACCGGCGTGCCCTGCGCCGCCTACAGTGAGTCCGTCCTCTCTCTGTCACAGCCGGCGACCTATACGGGGTGGCCTTATCCGCCGTGTGCGAACTCTGCGGATTGGTCGATGAGAGGATACGGAACAAAGAAGGTCAAATGCGTCGTGCCCGTGCTAGAGACCGTTTATTCAATCCTACACTGCTGCATGCCACAGTAGCACATACCGCAGTAGTATAAGTTTATTTGCCAACTGGCTCTGCAGATGAAGAAGAGATTGAAGAAATGTATGATGCGATAAGAGAAATTATTCAGATAGTGAAAGGAGATGAAAATTTAATAGTCATATGGAACTGGAATTCGATAGTAGGAAAAGGAAGAGAAGGGAAAGTAGTAGGTGAATATGGACTGGGAGTAAGGAATGGAAGAGAAAGCCGCCTGATAAAATTTTGCACAGAACGTAACTTAATCATAGCTAACACTTGGTTTAGGAATCATGGAAAGAATGTTGTATACGCGGAAGAGGCCTGAAGACACCTGAAGGTTTAAATAGATTATATAACGGTATGACAGAGATTGGGAACCAGATTTTAAATTGTAGGATATTTCCAGGGGCTGATGTGGATTCTGACCACAATTTATTGGTTATGAACTGTAGATTAAAACTGAAAAAAACCTGCAAAGAGGTGGGCATTTAAGGAGATGGGACTCGAAAGAAGAAGAGGTTGTAGAAAGCTTCAGGGGAGAGCATTAGGGAACGATTGATAAGGGGGGGGGGAAGAAATACAGTATAAGAAGAATTTGTAGTTTTGAGACATGAAACAGTGAAGGCAGCAGAGGATGAAGTAGCTGAAAAAACGAGGGCTAGCAGAAATCGTTGGGCAACACAAGAGATACCGAATTCAGTTGATGAAAGGAGAAAATATAAAAATGCAGTAAATGAAGCAGGCGAAAAGGAATACAAACGTCTCAGAAATGTGATCGACAGTAAGTGCAAAATGGCTAAACAGATATGGTTAGACAACAAATATAAGCATGTAGAAGCATATATCAGTTGGTGTAAGATAGATACTGCCTACAGGAAAATCGAAGAGACCTTCAGAGAAAAGGGGGACCACCTGTAGGAATATGAAGACATAAGATGGAAAACCAGACCCAAGCAAAGAAGGGAAAGCACAAAGGTGGAAGGAATATATAGAGTGTCAGCAAAAGGGCGATGTACTTGAGGGCAATATTATGAAAATGGAAGAGAATGAAGATGAAGATGACATAGGAGATATGACACTGCGTGAAGAATTTGACAGAGTACTGAAAGACCTAAGTCGAAACAAGGCTCCAGGAGCAGACAACATTCCATTAGAACTACAGATAGCCTTGGGAGAGCCAGCCCTGACAAAACTCTACCATCTGGTGAGCAAGATGCATGAGACCGGAGAAACACCCTCAGACTTCGAGAAGAATATAATTCCAATTCCAAAGAAATCAGGTGTTGACAAGTGTCAAAATTACCGAACTATCAGTTTAATAAGTTACGGCTGCAAAATACTAACACAAATTCTTTAGAGACGAATGGAAAACTGGTAGCAGCCGACCTCGGGAAAGATCAGTTTGGATTGGGTAGAAATGTTGGAACACGCGAAGCAATATCTATCTTAGAAGATAGGTTAAGGGAAGGCAAACTTACGTTTCTATCATTTGTAGACTTAGAGAAAGCTTTTGATAATGTTGACTGGAATACCATCTTGCAAATACTGAAGATGGCAAGGGTAAAATACAGGGACGGAAAGGCTATTTACAATCTGTACAGAAAGCAGATGGCAGTTATAATAATCGAGGAGCATGAAAGGGAAACAGTGGTTGAGAAGGGAGTGAGGCAGGATTGTAGCCTATCGCCGACGTTACTCAGTCTGTATATTGAGCAAGCAGTAAAGGGAACAAAAGAAAAATCTGGAGTCGGAATTAAAATCCAGGAAGAAGAAATACAGACTTTGAGGTTTTCCGTTGACATTGTAATTCTGTCAGAGACAGCAAAGGACCTGGAAGGGCAGTTCAACGAAATGGACAGTGTATTGAAAGGAGGATATAAGATGGACATCAACAAAAGCAAAACGAGGATAATGGAATGTAGTCGAATTAAATCAGGTGATGCCGAGGGAATTAGGTTAGGAAATGACACGCTTAAAGTAGTAGATAGGTTTTGCTATTTGGGGGGAAAAATAACTGATAATGGTCGAAGTAGAGAGGATATAAAATGTAGACTGTCAATGGCAAGGAAAGCGTTTCTGAAAAAGAGAAATTTGTTAACATCGAATATAGATGTAAGTGTTTGGAAGTCCTTTCTGAAAGTATTTATATGGAGTGTAGCCATCAATGGATGTGAAACATGGACGACAAATAGTGTAGACAAGAAGAGAATAGAAGCTTTCTAGATTTGATGCTACAGAAGAATGTTAGAGACTGGATGGGTAGATCACGTAACTGAAGATTAGGTATTGAATGGAATTGGAGAGAAGAGAAATTTGTGGCACAGCTTAACTAGAAGAAGGGATCGGTTGGTAGGACACGCTCTGAAGCACCAAGGGATCACCAATTTAGTATTGGAGGGCAGCGTGGAGGGTAAAAATCGTAGAGGGAGACCAAGAGATGAATGCACTAAGCAGATTCAGAAGGATGTAAGTTGCAGTAGTTACTCGGAGACGAAGAAGCTTGCACGGGATAGAGTATCATGGAGAGGTGCATCAAACCAGTCTCTGGACCGAAGACCACAACAACAACTTTGCGACAGAGACTGCCGTCTAATACGTTCACATCAGCCAGGGTGCATCCGGACAGTGTCAAAGGCAGTGTGAATACGTTGGTGCAGTGTCGCCACATCTGGAATGTGCTCTGCATACACGATACTTTTGAGATGGCCCCATAACGAAGAACCACACGGGTTGAGATCCATCGAACGAACGGGCCTTGCAATTAGGCCCCCTTGTCCGATTCATCAAGCAGGAAAGACACAACTGAGATGCATCCACACGTTAAGGTGAAGTTGGCTGGAGCACCGTCGTCTAGCAGCCACATAACCTTTAGAATCATGAATGCTTCTTCCAGCAGGTGAGGTGAAGTTATCCGCAAAAACGCTTATATTTCCGTCCTGTTGGGTGACGTGGAAGAAAGACTAGTCGCAAAATACAGTCACCAATTATCCTGGCCCACACATTCCGTTTTCACCGATGCTGGTGATTCGCTCGTACCGTGGGGATTCTGCATACTATCCCTCAGATGACTGTTGTGAAAGTTCAAAATACCACTACGTGTAAAGGTGGCCTCCGGATATATAAACGATCTAGTAGAAAGCGTCGGATGCCCTTTAAGGCTATTCACAAGTGCTGCAGTTGTCTATTCCAAACTAGCAACGCTAGAAGATAGTAAGAATTTGCAGAACGACCTGCAAAGAATTGGTGACTGGTGCAGGCTCTGACAGTTGACCCTGAACGTAAATAAATCTAACATATTGCGCATACATAGGAAAGAAAATCCATTACTGTACATCTACACTATTGACGACAAACAGCTGGAGACAGCGTCTGCCGTAAAATATCTAAGCGTAGCTATCCAGAGCGACCTTGAGTGGAATGAGCATATGAAACCGATAATGGGAGACGCAGATTTCAGGCTCAGACTCATCGGTAAAATCTTAAGGAGATGTAACTCATCGGTGAAAGAAGTGTCTTATAAGGCGCTTGTTCGCCCGATTGTTGAGTATTTTACATCTAACTGCGATCGCTATCAGGTAGAACTGATAGAGGAAATAGAGAAGATACAATGAAAAGCAGTGCGTTTCGCCACGGGATTGTTTAGCTGGCAAGAGAGCGTTACGGAGATACTAAACAAACTCCACTGGCAGACGTTATTAGAAAGGCTTTGTGAATCACAGATGGAGCTACTATTGAAATTTCGGGTCAGCATTTTTCAGCATGAGTCGGACAACATATTACTTCCTCCCACATACATCTCGCCTATTGACTACGAGGAGAAAATTCGAGAAATTAGAGCCAACACAGAGGCTTAGCGACAATCATTCTTCCCCCGCACTATGCGCGGTTGGAAGGATCAGATAGTGCTATCGAAAGTACCCTCGACCACACACCATTAAATGGCTTGTGGAATATGATGTAGATGTAGCTGACACAGAGCCCGGAAACGTTGTTGCTTGGTGTAGAAACCAGTGACGAAACTGCTCCCGACGAGGAAAGTCTGTCGCTAGTAAGCCCTGCACAGGCTGTAAGTGGTAAGAGTAGTAACAATTGTCGTGGAAAATATTCCACACGGATGTCTGGCTTACCCCGTACTGGCGGGCCAACTGCCTGGTACTGACACAGCGGTCGCCTTCCACATTTTCCTCCAAGTCTGGTGTCCGAACGTTTCGGGTACGTCCTTCATGATTTCCTGCTTCCTGAAACGACCCTGTCTCAGACAAACGGTGAAAAACTGTTGCAAACGTTAAATGCTGTGGTGGTTGTCGGCGGGGTTAGGTCTCGTGATCCAACCGTGTTGCCCGCCGCCCGTTGCCATTTGCCTTTCCGTGTCGGCAAACTCTCCATTCGAATACGGAGCCACTGTGTACTGTGTACACGGGGACTCAGCAAGAGAGGTGAAGCGGACACAACATTACCAATTACTATGGCAAGAGAGGGCGCTAGGGCATGACGTATGAGGAACAGTGCCCCCCTCTAGGAGGGAATCATGCATACCACTGCATGGTACAGCGCGTGTTAGCCCGCTGACTGTGTAACAAAGTATGATTGAATAAATGATCCCTAGCCTGGAAACCACTCATTTCCGGACGTAGGTTCATTACGCCTTTCTCGTTCCGTATCCTCACATCTATCACCACTTAGTACACGGTGAAAAAAATCACCATTTATATACAACACAAGCGCCGCCATATTAGAAGCCAATTGCATACTTAGCCGCCACGTTTTGCAAGGTCATGTCGAGTGGTACTAATCGTCTACTAGTACAGAATGGTATAGCTTTGTTTGTTATACAAAGGGTCCCAAATAAAGGTGGTACGCCACACGTACTTGTTAATCGTCTCTTATCGAATTGCTTGTGAAGCGGGTACAGTGTCTCGGGAGTCGGCTACACTGCATTTTTTCGGAAAGTTGAGTGCAGTTGTATGTTCGTGTGTCAATTATTCTGAGAAGCTAGTACTGTTGAAATGTTACAGGAATGGGGCAGTTTGCATTAGAACAGTGAACTGATATAGTAGAATGTTACATAAAGACAGGATCCATAGAATAATGTTAAGAAATGTTCGAAGCAAAGTATTCCGGTAGAAAACTCCTCACGACCAGCACAATTCAAGATCTGTACAGGAAATGGATGGCTGCAGGATCTGTTTGGAATGTGCAGAGGAAAAGGCGACCGACAGTGAGGTCCCTAGAAACTACAGGCAGAAGTCCCACGGGCATTACGAGAAGTCCCTGCAAGTCAATAAGGAGCTTATTGCAGTAGGTTGGTGTACTAAAACACCTATAGTGTGAGTGTGGTGCAAAATTGAAATTTGAGGACCAGGAAAAAAAGAGTTCATTATTGTAACTGGCTATTAATATCAAGTACTAACAGCTACTTGAACCCCTCGCTTTACTTCATATCATATGAGGCGTGGTTTCATTTGTCAGGTTAATTATACTCCCTGAACTGTAGTTCCAATCGCAGGACAACGTACGTATCTTGCATGAAGAACCTCTCCACTCAGAGAAGACTGGCGTTTAGTGCGGGGTTGGTCGGCATGCACATTAGTTGTTCCATATTTTTCTATTACACCTTAAACAGTACCAGATTTCTAGAGGTCTTTGACTCTTTCTATCCATAGTTAACAGATGCAGAAGAGCTGTATGTAGTATTGAAACAAGATGGAGTGACCGTTCATACATCGACCAAAGTACGGCCCACATCATCAACGTGTTCCCTCAAGACAGACCTGAAGACAGACAGTCATCAAATGCTCAAGTTCTTTGGTTAAGCTGTCTGCGTCGGAAATGGCATATGCTCTCCGTAAAAAAGTCCTAAGAACGCCACTACGTTGGTGTGGTGGATGACAACAATTAGGATGCAGATACCAGTCTGTGTGTGTCGGCTTTCGGTGAACACTGTGTCCCAAAGTTCCATCCGGTTTTTTATAAACCATTACGTCTAAAAATGGAAGCATCCCATCATTTTCTACCTATATAGTAAATTTGAGACGGGTATGAATACAGTTGAAGTGGTCCAAAAATCTGTTAAGAGCATCACGTCCATGCGGCCAGACTAAGAAAGTATCGTCCACGTATCTCCAGAAGCACGTTGGTTGCAAAGCTAAAGTCCTCAGTGCCATGTCCTCGAAGTCCTCCATAAATAATACGATTGAAAATAATGGGATGTTTCCATTTTTAGACGTAATGGTTTATAAAAAACCAGATAGAACTTTGGGACACAGTGTTCACCGAAAGACGACACACACAGATTGGTATCTGCATCCTAAGAGTTGTCATCCACCACACCAACGTAGTGGCGTCCTTAGGACTTTTTTACGGAGAGCATATGCCATTTCCGACGCAGACAGCTTAACCCAAGAATTTGAGCATTTGATGACTGTTTTTAAGGAAAATGGGTACACCGAGAAGCAGATTCGTCGGGCTATGGAGTTTGGACCATCTCCGGAGGTGTACGAAGAGGAACATAGATCTGTGGCCTTTCTTCCTTATGCTGGATGCTTGTCGTTTAAGATTGGATGAATTTTAAAGAATTTTAACATAAAGAGTGTGTTCCGTCCACCTTCTAAGATTAGGCCTCTGCTCGGCGCTGTGAAGGATGATTTGGGGCTTAGGAAACCCAGGGTGTATAAAATTCCGTGTCAATGTGAGAAAGCTTACGTTGGCCGTTCTATTCACACAGTGCATGAGAGGTGTGTGGAGGCTACAACAGCCGGAAAAATCGGCGGTAGCAGAACACTTCATAAATGAGGGACACAAAATTAAATTTGAGGAAACTGTTGTGGTTGTCAGCATTTCCGGTTCTTGGGACAGTGTCTATAAAGAGGCGATTGAAATTAGGTTGACTGATAATTTAATCAACAGGGTCAATGGGTTTCCTCTTGGCAAAATGTGGAATCCTGTATTATCCCACATCAAAACTGAACGTTCTTCGGTACGGCCTTGATTGCGATATATCGTTGCCAGCAGTGTTTCACTAAGGGCGGCGCCACATCCCTGTTTTGGAAGGCAGAGACCGCGATGGGCGGCGCATGTGCCGTATACTGAACGGTGGCCTATATAGGACGTCGATATGCAACCTGGCGTCAGTTCTCAGCGGGACTCATCAGCAGAAGCAGCATTTTCCTGAAGATGGCGACCAGTTGGATCGCCGAAATATCGAGTCAAGTTGATTTTAGGATCCGGCAGCAAACCCGAAGAGACTTTCACGTCCTCTTAGTTTACTTTTGCAAAGCACTTTGTGATGACAAAGCATTATATGACCTCAGAAATTAAATTCAGGAAGAACTAACAACACAGATTATACTAGTGTTATTTTTTTTGTGACAAACTGCATCACAGGAGTATTATTACATTTAAATTGGGGGAGTGTGAAATATGGAATACCACAAGACCTGGTATTGGATCCATTTCTGATCTTCAGTTAAATGAATAACTGCCAAAATACTTCAAATCATCAAATGTAAATGAGGATGTTCACTAGTGACAAGCAATTTGATAAAGGCTAAAATGCAACGATGTGAGAGAAAATTCTGTTGATAGTTGAGCAGGTGTGCAATTGATCATATCAAATCACTGGAGATCAGTTTCAAATGAGAAATTGTATCTTACTGAAAATATATTGCTTGACAAAAAACGAAGTGTAGCAGCCAGAAGACATGGTCGGATGTCAATGCCACTTTGCAGATATATACACTATTGACAGATAAGTGAATGATTACAGTTGCAGTTCTCTTTGACAGGTATAATGGCCACCAGAGTCCTTTGGTTTGTTCAAGACCGAGACCCTGCTCTGTGTAAGATTATGGAAGCGTTGTTAAACGGCAAATCAGTGCTGGAATGCAACCAACAACAGGATGTATTGTGTTATCGGGGCAAACAGGATGATCTGTCCAAGATTTGCTTTCTGGTAATCTTGGTTCCCGCCATTTTCCATTACTTTCTTGAGTTTGTGGTTAGAGGCCATTTAAGAATCGGTAGAGTCCTTAGAAAGGTTAGGGATTTTCTTACTCGGTCTACCTTGTACAGGATAAATGGCGTTCGGCGGGGGAAGTGCTGTAACTATAAAAATCCTAAACCCAATTTCAACACTCGTAGAGGATTTGTACTGTCTTCTGTGAATTATAACGAGCCCCTGCCATGCACTGGTAACGGCACTCATTATATCCTGGCCTGGTTCGTATCCAGGAGCAAGGTGGCCGCTGGGTTCATTATTCTTCATTTGTCTGGGATATTTTTCATATTTGTCCCTCCCTATACCGCTGTCATGGACTACGCTCTTCCCTTCCTCTCACAACAGTTTAAAAGATTTTGCTACGACAATGTGATAACTCACTCCACGACTATACTGAATTGTCTGCAGCTTCATTTACAGAGAGACAGAAATGCAATCTGAAGGCAGCCTCAATTATTTTCCATTCTCATTCACGCCACAAGTGCGATTATTCAGTACGTGGCATATTTGGCATTTAATTCCGCCAAACATGTAGCCCCTGGTACCACCTCCACTTCCTTGATGTTTGATCATCGTCTCATGTTCCCCTTGCCCAACCTGTTGTAGGGAAGCAGTCTACATTAGTCTTTCCATTGTGTGCCAGACAGTCCGCTGTAACTAGTTCTGACGTCATAAATATTGCGCAATACCTTAAAATGAAGTAAATAACCTGAAACGTTTCTAGCATGTCAGGAGTAATACAAAATCAATATGTGTTGGATATCAGTGAAATAACGTTAACCATTTTCGAAATTTGGACATTTTTCTGTAAAAATCATTGGTGCAACAGAAAAGGGCTAGAAACTTAAAAATTTATATTTAGCTTCCTTTTGAATAATAATTTAGTAGAAACAGTATTCTGGATCACACAAATTAAAATTTTAGTTGAAATTTACGATTTTCTGGTTTCTGTCATAGAAATTATGGAAGGAAGATAGATTAAGTAGGCGAATAAATAAAGCTAGGATGTTTAAATTTAAGTAGAAGTGAGATCCGCTATAATCATAAAAACGTGAGAAGTTTCAACAGAATAACTATAAAACTATATCTATAGCGTATCTCCAAACAGTAACTTCAGAGCTCGTCTACTACGTGTAGTGTAATTAAATTAATTCCCTCGCCCAAAATATTTACCTTAGCCACTTCAGACTTTTATTTTAATTATTTACTTGTGTGCTGATTGCACATTAAATTGAAAGTTTCATCGCCCATCAGAAATGGAAGCAATGATTTATTCGATAACTTACGGTGGTGCATTACTAGCCCAGCGGCTAGTCGGGAGAGCAGATTTGATCAGGCGTTCCCTTAGCCGTCCACACCGTGGCTTTATATGTAAGAACGCTGCGCGAGAAAGAGAAGGCCCCAGTTCTCTCCAGACGCTGATTAGCGCACCACCTGTGCCGGGAGTCGCGTCGCATCGGTATCGTTGATATAAACAGCCTCGGATGCAGTGATAAGTTACTCGGGATATGTGTAACCATGATATCGTTTTCGAGTGAAGTGTTAATTTTGGGATGATGTTAATGATCTATCTTTAGTTTGTGTATGTCGTATTTTCACGTGCCGCCGCAGGACAGACATTCTACCATTATTAGCGTGGCGTTTGATGAACATTATCATCAAATTATTGCGAGCATTCACTTAAACATTTAATTTGAACAGGTATAGTTGCATCAGCGCATTAGACTCTGAACTGCTCTGGTAGTTGTGCTGTGTGGATTCTTTTTGGTCTGTGACTTTCAGAATATAGTGAACATTTTAGAGAGAATAGTTTTTGATTATGAATCCCAGACAATCTCCTAGTTCCTCAGAGCTATAAGCTGTAGCTATAAATGTATTTCTCAGATTAAGTGGGCACTAGGAATTCTAATTACAGGCTTCACGTTTTGCTAATCACTTTCTGGTTGCCAATATTGTAGTTAGAGAGCCAGTGTTGAGAACAGAAAACAGCATCAATAATAGGAACATTAACAATTATTCCACCCGCCGCTGCACATATGGTGCATCAGCCGGGAAAGAAACTGAGTAAAAGTGAAAGTAATTTTTAAATATTCGGATTCGGGAGTGAAATGCGACACGCAACTGAGTAATAGAACAGTGATAGTGTTATGTGTGCATGTGGACGACGTAATTGGATTAACAACGCATCTGGATTGATGGAGCTGGCACTGAGTCTAGCAGCGTTGCTGGCGTCGCGAGAAGCAAGTTTCACCTCACCACAGTGCCTGCAGTTGCGGGCCACGCAAACTCACGGTAGCCGTCGAAGTGCCGTCTGCAGTTCAAAGCGCCGCGTCACTCTCAGTAATCCTGGTATGCTGCGCCGGCAAGGCCATACGTCGTGCAGAAGGAACTAAGTTAAGTGAAAAGCTGTTAAAGTTTTTACTAACCTGCACTAAAAGACTGTCGGCGATGGAACCGCCAGAAGAAACTGAGGTTAACGTTAAATCAGAACCTATGTCTGTTGAGGGAACTGTAAATCCAGTGAATGGTTCAAGTGTAAATATGCATGACAATAGTAATGTTAAATTGAAATATGAAGTATTGTCTCCTGACAGTAGTATGAAAAGGGGCAATGATTCAGTAGTAGAGACCCCTGTAATAAATCAGAAATCAGAAATTGTTAATTTATTGGATGATAGTTTATCTGATGACGTAAAAACGAATCAGTCATCAGAGGAGGTAGAGTTTAAAAAGGATAAGTTAGATATGACTGATAAATCAGATGTTTCATTTCGTTTTGATGATTCTGGTATTGGAGCTAGTTTTTTGTCACCTGAGTGTGATAAAAAACCAGCTAGTCAGCAACCCAAAGATACTGGCGCTATTGATTTAAATGTTATATTACAAGCACTAGCTACCAGTAATGCTAAAATGACAGCTGAATTAAAGTCAGAAACAAGTGAGGTCAAAAGCAGTAATGCTGAATTAAAGTATGAGATTGTGGCCAGCTAAACTAATTTTAATAAACGATTGGAGGTAAGCCAGCCGCTGGTGGCCAAGCAGTTCTAGGCGCTTCAGTCTGGAACCGCGCGACCGCTACGGTCGCAGGATCGAATCCTGCCTCGAGCATGGATGTGTGTGATTTCCTTAGGTTAGTTAGGTTTAAGTAGTTCTAAGTTCTAGGCGACTCATGACCTGAGATGTTAAGTCCAATAGTGCTCAGAGCCATTTGATTGGAGGTAATGGACAATACCTTCAAGGCTGGTTGCAATAAGTTGAAAGAGGATCTGGACAGTTTGAATTATAAAATTGATTACAATCATGAGGGTATTAAGAAAAAGGTTGCTCAACAATTTTCTGAAATGTATAAAACAGTAAAATCCGAAGTTGCTGAGGTTCGCAAAGACTTCCAAATGGAAGATGCGTAGCTGGAGCACAAGTTAACAGAAAAGATGGAGCTGGAATCTGAACTGTGCTCAGATAGGTTTAAAGATGTTAATATAAAAGTAAACATATGTCAAGCAGAAGTAGATGCAATCAAAACTGATACTACTCATATTGTGAAAAGAGTAGATAATGTTGAAATGAGAGTAGAAAATATAAGTACTAACATCGAGAGTAAAGTAGCTGCAGTAACTTCTGGTAATGGTAGTATACAACAAGTTGTAGCTGCAAACGCCGCATTTATCGGATGTCGGCAGTTCTTGCGGTTCGATCCAGATAAAAATATCCACCCGCTACGTTTCTGGAACGATTTTGAAGATTTGATTCCACCAACTTGGTCTGAACGAGAGAAAATCTCATTTATTAGAAGCCATTTAGCAGACGACGCCGTGCATTGGTCAGCTGATGTTATGTGGAAGTGTAAAACGTTAGCGGAATTTAAAACAGCTTTCATTAACGAGTATTGGTCTAGCAATAAGCATAATGAAGTGTTGAGAGACTTTTGGAGTGGAAAATGCTTCAATGCAGGCAAGGAATTTATTAAAGAGTTTGCTAGGTCATGGATTTCACGTTTGTCACATTTGGCGGAAAAGCTGAAACCTGAAATGATAATACTAGGTCTTGAAGCCAAATTGCCATGGTATTGGCAAACTAGAATTGTATCTGCCCCTCGAGACAATCTTGATCGTTTCATTGAGTATTTGGAACGTGTAGAGCGTGTTGCTGCCAATGAGGAGCAAGCACGTAATAACAGAAATGGTAATAACACTAGTAGTAATTTTAAGAACTAGCAGAATGGCAATGTAAACATCAGAACAGTAGGTGTTCGCCATCCAAAGAGAGGTAGGAATTGCCGGCCGCGGTGGCCGTGCAATTCTAGGCACTTCAGTCCGGAACCGCGTGGCTGCTACGGTCGCAGGTTCGAATCCTGCCTCGGGCATGGATGTGTGTGATGTCCTTAGGTTAGTTAGGTTTAATTAGTTCTAAGTTCTAGGCGATTAATGACCTCAGAAGTTAAGTCGCATAGCGCTCAGAGCCATTTTTGAGGTAGGAATTGGAGAAATAATTATCAGAACCAACAATGGCATCCAAATGATAGTAATTTTGATCCGAACAAAATTATGCAGCTAAACAACAGTGCGGAAAGCAATGCTGTGCCAGTTAACTCTAACGGAAATAAAGGAAACAGTAGTAGGCCGAGGCAGGAAAACTAGTTCCCGTCTATGAGGACACTGGCGCTCACCAGGTGGTTACTTTTCCTAAGCCAGTAATTACAGTAATTGGTAAGACACATCAGAATACTCAGACTGAACATGTGGATGAGGGGTCGGTAGCATCTAAGGATACAGCAGAAATATTAAATCACTCACAGTATTAAATAGATACCATGTTACAGATGCTTTCTAAGTGGGAAGAGAAAGAGAAGGCGCAGCAGTGTAACGGTAGGAAAGAGCTACAAAATACTGAATTGTCAGATGAAGAAGCTGAAGAAATTCATGCTTATATTTACGATAAGGATGATGTGCTCTTATCTAAAGTGCCTATCGCGGGACGTAAGTGAGAATGTAGAGGATAGCCTGTTGCGGGTCGATGAACCCAGTAGCTGTGACCAGTTGTCACTTGAGAAGGAAGCCGACGATAATAGTGAAACTGCTTTAGCTCTAACTAGTGTTATGCCCGTTCTGGAGGCGCAGAATCGCTCAGACTATAGTAATTTGGGTCATGTTCAGCAAACTAAATGTAATGAAGTCGTGCGGTGTTTCGATTTAAAATTAATAGACCGACTGGAAAAGGCAGCTGAAAATGTAATTCAGGAAACACCTACACACTTTGACCTAAATGTAATGAAGACAGATTTCGATCACTTTAGTTGGAGACAAATCCAAAAGGAACTATTGGATGAGCTTGAGGAACCACCTGAACAACCTTGAATAAGCCACCCTATAATAATACTGAATATGTTGGGTATCAATGTACGTTGTCTCTTAGACAGTAGAAGTGCGGTGAGTGCGATATCTCAGTCCTCCTTTGATGCAGTGCCTAGTAAAGACAAGCGTACCGTAATGATGGTATCAGGACTAAGAATAATTGGTGCTACTGGCAAGGTGTCAAAAACGGTAAAGCAAGAAGCTTTGCTGCCCTTTAACATTAATGGCAATTTAATTGAACATCCATGGTTAATTGTAAATAATCTCAGTATTGAGGTTTTAATTGGCATAGATTTCTTGTCAAAATATCAGTGTGTTGTTGACTTTGAAAGAAGCCAGTACAAAAATTGTCTTCCGATAACCAGAGTAATTACGGTACCTTTTATTGATAAATATGTAGTAACTAATGATGAAACTTGGGAGCTGCCTATACGAGTTCTGAAAAATAGGAGATATTGTGACGAAGACGTTAATCTTAGTAAAAATAAGCTAAACACAGAAGAAGAAGAAGAAGAAGAAGCAATTATTTTGGGCAAGATAGAAGCTAAATTGCAGGAAATCGATAAAATTTCAGCTAATCAGAAGGAAGAACTGAGACAGGTTTTAAAAAGGCATCATAAGGTATTTTCAAATCGACCTAGCGTGGTCAAAGGTTATGAATTTCAATTAAAGATGAAACCTAGCGAAGTGTTTTTCAGGAAGCCATACCAAATACGTGTAGCTAGGAAGGAGTCGGTTCAAAAGGAGATGCATAGAATGCTAGAGTGGGGTGTGATTGAAAAAGCGATCAGTGAGTACAATAATCCTCTTGTTGTTGTACCAAAAAGAGACGGGAGTGTCAGATTGGTCTTGGACGCTCTTTGGTTGAATGAAATAGTAGTTAGGGAAAGTGATAGACCGCAGAACATGGACGAGTTATTGCAAAAGTTCCGGGGAGTAAAATTCTTAACTTCTATGGACATCACGTGTGGATATTGGAATTTGCCACTGGCGGGAATTTCAAGGAAGTACACAGCTTTCTTGTACGAAGGAGTTTGTTACCAATACCGTGTGGTAACTTTCGGACTTAATATCTCTGTTTGTGACTTCGTACGTGTGATGTGCCATGTTTTAGGACCAGCCTTAGATAATAAAATCACAGTCTACGTAGATGATCTGTTAATAGCAAATCCTACCTGGGAAGAACACATAGTTTTATTAGAGGAAGTGTTAGAGGCTATTGAGAGAGGTGGAATGAAACTGAAGATTGAAAAGACAGAGTGCATTAAAGAGGAAATAGGTTTCTTGGGATATATGATAAGTGGAAAAGGTATTCTGCCTGACCCAGGCAAGCTATCAGTCATCGAAAAATTTGAGGCTCCCAGAAACAAGAAGCAGTTGAGATCGATGTTCGGTCTTTTCGGCTTCTATGGGCGTATTGTTAGTGATCAGGGTTTTAATGCACCCTGTCTTCACCTCCTGCTGAAAAAGAATGCCCCTTGGGTTTGGACACCACAATGCCAACAGGCGTTCGAGGTGCTTAAACAATCCTTAATTAATAGTCCTATTTTACATCATCCTGATTTTGAAAAACCATTCTGTACGTCTGTTGATGCTAGTGGCTATGGTATAGCTGTGGAGCTATTCGAAGTAGAAATAGAGAAGGAACAAGAAGTGCAAGTCGATCTTTACAGGCAGCAGAGAGAAATTATGGCATCTCAGAACTGGAAGCATTGGCAATTGTATTTGGGGCACAGAAATTTGAGCAGTATCTATTAGGTCACAAGATAATTGTTTACAGTGACGATAAGGCGTTGACCTTTTTAAAGACCTGTAAGTTGAGGAATGCTCGTTTGGCATTGTATCACTAGCAGTTTGACCTTGAAGTTAGATATATTCAAGGGAAAGATAATTTGGTAGCTGATGGGTTATCTAGAAGTGCGGAGCTCTGTGATGACGCGGGAATTACAGCAACAGACCTAAGTGAAGTACGAATGCTTGCGTTGCACGAAGTAAAGGAAGAAAGTGCATTAAAGAGGATGATTAAGAACTTGAGACGTGAGCAGAATGCAGATGACCAGCTGAAAGTAGTAAAGAGCTATTTGGGAGATGCAAACTATCATAAGGTTTCGCAATACTACTGTCTGCATAAAGGTATTCTGTTTAGGAGGAAAAAGGTAGGTGTTTCTGAGTGGAAGCTGTGCTTTCTCTCACAACATGTAGACTTACTAATCGACTATGCACACCTGAGGTATGGGCACTATGGTGCAAAGAGGTGCATTGCAATATTAAAATAGAAAGTTGTGTTTGACAACATGTACCGCCGTGTTGCCAAGCGTCTAGCATCTTGTGTAGTGTGCCAGAAAGTCCGTGCTGCTAACACCAGAATACAAGGGGATATGCATTCAGTAGAGCCAACTGAAACCCTAGAATTACTGGCATGTGATTTGTTTGGCCCTCTTCCTGCTTCGAGAGGTGGGTGCACCCATGTTTTTGTTGTTGCGGATGGATTTAGTAACCATGTTAAGCTATACCCAATTAAAAGAGCAAATGCAAAAACGTTGATAGAGAAGTTGGAAAAAGATTTCTTCATGAACGTTGGCGTTCCGAAGAGTTTGCTGTCAAACAATGGGCCTCAATTTACTTCTGATAGATTTAAAGAATGTCTGGATAAGGCCGGAGTGAAACATCTGAAAATATCTGCGTATTTCCCCCAAGGAAATATGAGTTAACGTATTAAGAGAGAATTGAATAGGCTTTGCAGGACTTATTGTGCTCAGAAACACTCAAGTTGGGCAGAGCACATGAAGTATTTTGAGAATATAATTAACAACGTAAGGCATGATGCAACTGGTTTTGCGCCTTGCGAATTGATGTTTGGCCAAGAACCGCACAATTTGATTGCATATATGGTAGAATTCCCTATTCTAACGCAAATATTCTTAGACGAGAAGAAGCTAAAGGCTAGGGCAAATATAAGAAAAAGTGCATTGGAAAGGAAGAAGCGTCATGACGCAAAAGCTGTACCCACCAGTTTTGAAATAGGTCAGTTAGTCCTTGTCAAAACCAAGGAAAAATCAAAGAAAATATATGCAGAAACAAGGAAATTCGTGTTCGTAAACCAAGGACCTTTCAGGATCATAGGAAAACCACATGCCAATGCATATAGGCTAGAGTACCCAAAAAGTGAAAAGCTATTCCGTCTCAGGAACGTGATCGACCTAAAGAAGTTCATAGGTAGTGAATGAATTCTGTAGGGAGGAGGTTGTTCTGTAACCTCTACACAGTGTGCAGCTCTGCAGCCCCAGCTGTGTGAGATCTTCTTTCCCATTTCAGATTTCACTCTCTCTTCATCTTTTCTATCCACCTAAAATTTCGACCTCTTCTTTCCAACACATTAAATTTTCCGTTATGGTTATCAAGCGAATAATAAACTAATGAATTCTGTAGGGAGGAGGTTGTTCTGTAACCTCTACACAGTGTGGCAGCTGTGCAGTCCCAGCTGTGTGAGCTCTTCTTTCACATTTCAGATCTCACTCTCTCTTCAGGTTTCCTATCCACCTACAATTTTGACCCCTTCTTTCCAATACGAAAATTTTCTGAAACCAATGAATTCTGTAGGGAGGAGGTTGTTCTGTAACCTCTACACAGTGTGGCAGCTGTGCAGTCCCAGCTGTGTGAGATCTTCTTTCCTTTTCAGGTCTCACTCATTCTTCATCTTTCCTATCCACCAAAGTTTCGACTCCTCCTTTGCAATACAAAAATTTTCGGTCATGGCTATCAAGCCATGAGTTCTGTAACCATTCTGTCCACCGAATAGTGAAGAAAATACCTAATGTGACAAACCTAAAGGTGACATAAACAATAGAGAAGTATGATGTAATTAAGATACAAAGGTATTTGAGTAACAAGTATGTATAGAACCCTGGTAATATTATAGGTACAAAGTTGTTGTTTTATTGGAAATGGTCCACCAACAGTAATTTAAAAAGATATACAAATTCGTGTAGAAGCAGGATCTTAAGTGGCAGTGTAACCTAGTGTATGCATTAGAGCTAACTACTAAATGGTAAGAGAGAGTGCTTAGTGTTATGAAAAATAGACAGATAAGTTGTAAAAATGAACTCACCTTGTTTAGCAAGGAATGGCAGTGTAATAGAATTGAGCAGTGTTGGTGGTTGAGACGTGAAGGACACATCCCTGAAGTATTAATAAGGTCGGAGCTGGCCATTACTTTGGTGTTGGGTGTGCGGTGACGCACCTACATGTACTGAGGTTATGAGTTGGAGGCGTGAATGCGACAATAGGTACCCTTATGTTAGATGAGACAGAGCAGCTCGTGGTGTCCTATAGGTTTAAGGAATTTAGCATTACGCTCGGCCATAATTACTTAATGCACTTTAGTGGTAGGTCGAGAGAGACTACCTGTGGTTTCAGCATCCAATCAAGTGGAATTGGATTGCAACGTGAGCAAACTGATCAGCTGCAATACACTATAGATATGAAATAAATGTGCTATCCTATGCATTAAATGTTAATAGAGTGAGTGTTAAATAAATACATACACTACCAACATAATTGAGTAACATAATGGCAGACGTGAAACATTATTTATAGCTCAGCATAAATACACTTCGATGAAGTAAGTACATAATTGCAGATGTGGAACGGACACAGCAGCAGATGACCAATAAGTGGATTTAGTAGTCAACTAAACGTAGTGTGTTTTGAACACTCAGAACTGTACTATTACCACAAGCTACTCACATGTACAAAGAGGCTGAGAAGACAACTGCTAATCAAATATACTCATACTATCTCTAAGAATAAGATAATCGAAGATGAGTCAGTTAAGTAAATAAAATAGAGATTTGTCAGGAATGTACCGAGCATTGGTTCAGTGTTCCGGCCCATAAATAATAAATTGAGATTAAATAGGGTTTATGATTGTATGCCTTGAGCATAAATTTTCTGTAGTACGTGAGTAACGGCGTTTTGAGCCGTTTATTTACCGATTTTATGACAGTTAAGTAACCGCGAGAGTTAAATTGAGAAAGTTCTGTTAACTTTGTTCCAGTAACATATTGAAGGATAAAATGTGTATATCCCCATTTCATTGTGACCCACCCCTTAGATATTAAGTGAACAGAGTCTGAGGCACTCTTTTTGTTTGGCAGCCTGGTAGCTGTGTGAAGGCGTGGAGTGACTTGGACACAACTCACAGTGACCCCTCCCCTTTCCCCATGTAATTTAGAGTGAACGTGAAGGTCGCACACCATAGCAACTTCCCCTCCTCTACCCTTGTGAATGGAAGTGTAGAACGCCAGCCAAAGCGGCTACAACCACGTGTGTGAAAATGAAATTGCTATGATTTGTGAAATTTTCTTTCAGGTTTAGAAAAGATTGCTCAGATATAATTATCTGTTTATGTATCATGAATAACTGTGCTATTTACTTTGAATTTATGTATGTAAAAATATTTACAGAAAATTTAATGGATTTAAGATTTTCATAATTTTACATATTTTTATGTGTTTTTCTGTTTAAGGCAATATATATGCCAAAGTGTTTCGTTGATTTTGCTTAAATTTTGATTGATAATGTTGCTTAAGAGGCAGTGAACATGCCAGCAATTTAAATAATTGAAGCAGGTAATAAGTTTTATTTTAATATTTCTATATGTTTACATTTCAGTTTTAATTTTCATAGGGAGTTAAGCTGTACTCTTGCTTCCCTTTTTGTAATTAATTTTTTTCATTTACAATCAAAAAATTTAAGTAGAGGGTGATGTAAGGAAGTAGCCTACTCACGCATTATAAAATTCACATCAGTCTTTCCATTGTGTCCCAGACAGTCCGCTGTGACTAGCTCTGACGTCATAAATATTGCGCAAGACTTTAAAATGAAGTAAATAACCTGAAACGTTTCTAGCATGTCAGGAGTAATACAAAATCAATATGTGTTGGATATCAGTGAAATAACTTTAAAAATTTTCGAAATTTGGACGTTCTTCTGTAAAAATCATTGGCGCAACAGAAAAGAGCTAGAAACTTAAAAAATTATATTTAGCTTCCTTTTGAATAATAATTCAGTTGAAACAGTATTCTGGATCACACAAATTAAAATTGTAGTTGAAATTCACGATTTTCTGGTTTTTGTCTTAGAAATTATGGAAGCAAGATAGATTCAGTAGGCGAATAAATAACGCTAGGATTTTTAAATTTAAGTTCAAGTGAGATCCGCTATAATCATAAAAATGTGAGAATTTTCATCAGAATAACTGTAAAACTATAGCTATAGCGTATCTCCAAAGAGCAAGTTCAGAGCTCGTCTACTGCGTGTAGTGTAATTGAATTAATTCTGCGCGAGATAGAGAAGGCCCCAGTTCTCTCCGGACGCTGATTAGCGCACCACCTGTGCCGAGAGTCACGTCGCATCAGTATCGTTGGTATAAACAGTCTCAGATGCAGTAATAAGTTACTCGGGATACGCGTAACCATGAAATCGTTTTCGAGTGAAGTGTTAATTTGGGATGAAGTTGATGATCTATCTTTAGTTTGTGTATGACGTATTTTCACGTGCCGCCGCAGGACAGACATTCTACCATTATTAGCGTGGCGTTTGATGAACATTATCATAAATTATGGCGAGCATTCACTTAAACATTTAATTTGAACAGGTATAGTTGCATCAGCGCATTAGACTCTGAACTGCTCTGGTAGTTGTGCTGTGTGGATTCTTTTTGGTCTGTGACTTTCAGAATATAGTGAACATTTTAGAGAGAATAGTTTTTGATTATGAATCCCAGACAATCTCCTAGTTCCTCAGAGCTATAAGCTGTAGCTGTAAATGTATTTCTCAGATGAAGTGTGCACTAGGAATTCTAATTACAGGCTTCACGTTTTGCTAATCACTTTCTGGTTGCCAATATTGTAGTTAGAGAGCCAGTGTTGAGAACGGCAAACAGCATAAATAATAGGAACTTTAACAATTATTCCACCCGCCGCCCCACACTGTGATCTGTTAATGACATGCCCCTTGAGGAAGTGACACCTAGCCTGCTTAAGGAGACGAAATATTAGCATCACACACAAGAGGCAGGCTTGCCATTGCAACCTTGGGGAAAGCGAAATTAAAGGGTGTGTTGGTGATATGGTTTCACCCAAAACCTTGCTTCCAGGGCTCAAGGTACGACCCAAATTTCTGATAAATTGACAGCTTGCTTTGTAGGACCTTGTGACGTTATCCAGGTTCCTAACCCAGTCACCCTACTGGTACGTAACATGGCTACTGGGAAGTTTCCTTTAGTACATGTCTCCATGATCAAGGGAGGAAGCTAAATTTTCTGTTCCCTGTTCGAGATAAATTGGCGGATGGGCTGTGATGAGGTTTTTGTGGGGAGGATGAGCCGTGGCTCTCGATTCGATATATCGTTACAGGGCCGGATCGCGATCCTTGCATGCAAAACTGGCTGAATGATGGTATGAGGTAAGTCCGAGAGAGGGCGTGAGTGGTGTGTCGGCAACGAGTGAGGCCACGGGATACAGAGGGGGAGCCACACCGTGAAGAGGAACATGTTGTGCATTCGAGGAGTGGCATGAGTGGATACAAAGAGAGGAACCATGAACTGTACACGGGGTTACTGCCTTCATGTTGTTGCGTGTGGTGTTTGGAAACTGGTATCATTGCTGGGTGGAGCGACAACCTTCAGTCGCTAATATCCATCACAGACTTCTCGGCATCCTATGTGGCTAATTCCATTTCCTGTATATGGAGAGACGCTTCGTCCGATAAGCACTTGTTTACACGTAAAGGACAACATACTGCGCTGCTTTGATGTTCTAGTGGAGCTTACAGACGAGATTTCTACAAATTTTTTAGGCGTAATAAGCCAGCACTTAAGGCAGCCGATGTTACAAAGCAGTGTAGTATATGATAGTCAAAATGTTATATATTTCGCAATGTTAGACAGATCGTTGCACCGTCTAAGCCTCATATTCTACCTTGCGTTTAGGGGCGGTATTGAAGTTCCGGAAACAATGTTAACTGCCTGACTTGTGACAGAGTTCCCTGTTTCTTGTAAGCTAAATTCAAACCATTGCTATTGTGTACAGACAGTATTTATGCGGACCAAAACAGGAACGTCACTCTCACTTCGCTCAAGTGGAACTGATTTGTTGCCCATTTGTAACTGTTCCTCCTTGTGTTTAAGAGTTTGTAAGTTTAGAAATTTATCCTATGTCATTTCCACAGTTCAGAGGCGAAACTTAAGGCCAGGTTTCCGCTGCCCTGGTCGGCCGCAGGTCTGGCGCTGCTGTCTTAGCGACCGACCGGCCGCCGTGCCGGTGTTAGATAAGGCCGAACCACCTGATGTCAGTCTGCTGACAGAGGTCGGAGCTGTAAAACAGTAACAACTTTATTGTATGTGTCTTACTTTCTTAAACATATCTGGCTTTATTCTGATAGCTGTTAAAGTTTAAGTTGAGAGATTACTTCGCACTGACCTGTTGGTATTTAATTAATCATTTAATGAGCGCCATGGCGCGTTTTGATCTTAAATACTTTGTAACCTGAGTTGATATCAATTAAAGACTTAGTGAGTGCTGTGGAGCATGCTCCTTAATTACAATTTTAATTCGAAGGTTGTTAATAGTTTGCTAAGTGCCAGGCGCTATTTTTCTGAGATTGCAAATATTATTCAAATAGTTTTGAAAAGATAAGTTGTTTTTGACAGATAGTTCAGTAAGCGCTAGCTACATGCTTTCTTAAATCTAAAGTTTACTGAAATTCTTACTGACATCTGTTTTACAGTGTGTCGTGACATATTTTTCTGAGATAAAAATGTTTACTGTGCAATCAGAATTTCATTCATGTATTTCATCCAGGAAGAAATTTGCTTTTTTTGTGTCCATGTACTCACTGGTTAAACTGGTACAAATAAATTGTCATCATGCAAACTGTGAATGATGATGCTGTTGCTGGGTTAACCCTCCCACTCCACAGCATTGTTTGCTGAGCTGTCACAATGACAGTCATTCCATTTAGGAATTGTGAAGCATAGCTAGGTTGACTACTCCATGATATATGGAATCGTTTCTATAAGTCTTTCTCGCATTCACAGTCCCAGATTTGCACCTGGAGACCAAAAGTGGAACTAATTTTTTTTTTTACCGACATAAGTCAGTTCCAAGTAAACGCATTAGAATAACTAGCAAGTTTCACTGCTCCACCATAATTACAGTCCACACTGCACCTCAACGAGCAACTGCACTTTAGTTATAACCATCTGGTATTTTCCACTCAATATTTCCACAGCGTCAGCCAAGGAAACATGAACTTCACAAATGTAAGGTATATAATAACACAAAGGAAATTTGTAGAACTTACTATAGTAATAATGTGCTATAATTAAATTACTTGAATACTTTGGAATTTACTATTAGTGACCGAGTAACTTCGCTCGCACGTATAGGCTTTTAAATTTTATCTACACAACTGGCAATTAAAATTGCTACACAAAAGAAGAAATGCAAATGACAAACAGGTATCCATTGGACAAATATATTATACTAGAACTGACATGTGATTACATTTTCATGCAATTTGGGAGCATAGATCCTGAGAAACCAGTACTCAGAAAAACCACCTCTGGCCATAGTAACGGCCTTTATACGCCTGGGCATTGAGTCAAACAGAGCTTGGATGGCGTGTACAGGGACAGCTGCCCATGGAGCTTCAACACGATACCACAGTTCATCGAGAGTTGTGACTGGTGTATTTTGACGAGCCAGTTGCTCGGCCACCACTCACCAGCCGTTTTCAATTGGCGAGAGATCTGGAGAATGTGCTGGCCAGGGCAGCACTCGAACATTTTCTGTATCCAGAAAGGCCCGTACAGGAACTGCAACATGCGGTCGTGTATTATCCTGCTGAAATGTAGGATTTCGCAGGAATCGAATGGAGGGTAGAGCCACGAGTCGTAACACATCTTAAATGTAGCGTCCACTGTTCAATGTGCAGTCAATGCGAACAAGAGGTGACAGAGACGTGCAACCAATTGCACCCCATACTATCACGCCGGGTGATCCGCCAGTATGACGATGACGAATACACGCTTCCAATGTGCGTTCACCGCGATGTCGTCAAACACGGATGCGACCATCACGATGCTGTAAACAGAACCTGGATTCATCCGAAAAATTGACGTTTTGCCATTCGTGTACCCAGGTTCGTCGGTGAGTACACCATCGCAGGCGATCCTGTCTGTGATGCAACGTCAAGGGTAACCGCAGTCATGGTCACCGAGCTGATAGTCCATGCTGCTACAAACGTCCCCCAACTGTTCGTGCAGATGGTTGTTGTCTTGCGAATGCCGCCATCTGTTGATTCAGGGATCGAGACGTTGCTGCACGATCCGTTACAGCCTTGGAGATAAGATGCCTCTCATTTTGACTGCTAGTGATACGAAGCCGTTGGGATCCAGCACGGCGTTCCGTATCACCCTCTTGAACCCACCGAATCCATATTCTGGTAACAGACATTAGATCTCGACCACCGTGAACAGCAATGTCGCAAAACGATAAACCGCAATCAAGATGGGCTACAATCCGACCTTTATCAATGTCGAAAACGTGATGGTACGCATTTCTCCTCATTACAAGAGGCATCACAAGAACGTTTCACCAGGCAACGCCACTCAACTGCTGTTTGTGTACGGGAAATCGGTTGGAAACTTTCCTCATGTCAGCACGTTGTACGTGTCGCCAACGGCGCCAACCTTGTGTGAATGCTCTGAAAAGCTAATCATTAGCATATCACAGCATCTCCTTCCTGTCGGTTAAATTTCGCGTCTGTAGCACGCCATCTTCGTGGTGGAGCAATTTTAATGGACAGTAGTGTAATTTTTGTCTCTGAAATTTAGGATCTATTTACGTGAATAACAATGCGTGATACAAATTCACCGAGTTGACGATTACAGTTGTTATTAATTTTGTTTTTTCTCGTAACTTGAGTTCGAAATAAAATTCGGAAGATTGCAGCCTCTAGTGTAGACGTCGATCTACTCTCGAAACAGTTATTGTAACCCACTAAACATTCGTAATAATATTTTAAGATACAATGATTCTGTACGTACAAGAAGAACAATTTTTGTGAATAAAATACCCCAGAACATGTCCTATTTATTCGATGCAATACATAATTTACAATATAGCGTTTCTATAATAGTGCACTCTTTCTTCATCTGATGTTTGAACTTCATATAAGTTGGTCTGTGTTAATGAAAGGTAATTTATACATTTTGAAATAAACTCTACTCAACAACTGTTACATTCAAGCACCTTAATTCGATCCTTACACTACTTTTCATGTTCGTTATGTCATTATTGCTATGTCTCTCATTAAATACTGAACAATAACTGATAGACATGTGCATGGACCCTTTTCTCAAATTGTTAGAGGAGTATTTTGAGTGCACGCTAAGGGGAATGTTACATTCACATTTGACGAAGTGCAATTACGTTGCTTATTGCTAAAGTATTGTCTTTCTACACTCCTGGAAATGGAAAAAAGAACACATTGACACCGGTGTGTCAGACCCACCATACTTGCTCCGGACACTGCGAGAGGGCTGTACAAGCAATGATCACACGCACGGCACAGCGGACACACCAGGAACCGCGGTGTTGGCCGTCGAATGGCGCTAGCTGCGCAGCATTTGTGCACCGCCGCCGTCAGTGTCAGCCAGTTTGCCGTGGCATACGGAGCTCCATCGCAGTCTTTAACACTGGTAGCATGCCGCGACAGCGTGGACGTGAACCGTATGTGCAGTTGACGGACTTTGAGCGAGGGCGTATAGTGGGCATGCGGGAGGCCAGGTGGACGTACCGCCGAATTGCTCAACACGTGGGGCGTGAGGTCTCCACAGTACATCGATGTTGTCGCCAGTGGTCGGCGGAAGGTGCACGTGCCCGTCGACCTGGGACCGGACCGCAGCGACGCACGGATGCACGCCAAGACCGTAGGATCCTACGCAGTGCCGTAGGGGACCGCACCGCCACTTCCCAGCAAATTAGGGACACTGTTGCTCCTGGGGTATCGGTGAGGACCATTCGCAACCGTCTCCATGAAGCTGGGCTACGGTCCCGCACACCGTTAGGCCGTCTTCCGCTCACGCCCCAACATCGTGCAGCCCGCCTCCAGTGGTGTCGCGACAGGCGTGAATGGAGGGACGAATGGAGACGTGTCGTCTTCAGCGTTGAGAGTCGCTTCTGCCTTGGTGCCAATGATGGTCGGATGCGTGTTTGGCGCCGTGCAGGTGAGCGCCACAATCAGGACTGCATACGACCGAGGCACACAGGGCCAACACCCGGCATCATGGTGTGGGGAGCGATCTCCTACACTGGCCGTACACCACTGGTGATCGCCGAGGGGACACTGAATAGTGCACGGTACATCCAAACCGTCATCGAACCCATCGTTCTACCATTCCTAGACCGGCAAGGGAACTTGCTGTTCCAACAGGACAATGCACGTCCGCATGTATCCCGTGCCACCCAACGTGCTCTAGAATGTGTAAGTCAACTACCCTGGCCAGCAAGATCTCCGGATCTGTCCCCCATTGAGCATGTTTGGGACTGGATGAAGCGTCGTCTCACGCGGTCTGCACGTCCAGCACGAACGCTGGTCCAACTGAGGCGCCAGGTGGAAATGGCATGGCAAGCCGTTCCACAGGACTACATCCAGCATCTCTACGATCGTCTCCATGGGAGAATAGCAGCCTGCATTGCTGCGAAAGGTGGATATACACTGTACTAGTGCCGACATTGTGCATGCTCTGTTGCCTGTGTCTATGTGCTTGTGGTTCTGTCAGTGTGATCATGTGATGTATCTGACCCCAGGAATGTGTCAATAAAGTTTCCCCTTCCTGGGACAATGAATTCACGGTGTTCTTATTTCAATTTCCAGGAGTGTATTTGTTTGTGGGACCATATTTTTAATGTGTAAAGAAATTACTATCCAGTAGGGCTGACATATTAATATGTTAGGTTGATTTCATGAAACGAGGGTTGTGCATAACAGTACTGAATTGGTAAGTGTGTACTGGTATAATTTATCTAATACTGTTATGCTATTTGCCTCGTTTGTTCTATATTTGAGCCAGAGTCAGTACCTTGGTAGGATGAAAGTGAAGCTTATGTGCAGCGATCTTAACGCTCAGCGGCTTACACTGACTGAGAATATGACGAGTGTAACAAGGTCAAGGTCACTCCTGACGAGGCAGTGCATCTTTTGTCTTCAATTCCAATGATTCATTCGAGTTGCGTGAGACATGGTGGGTTGGGTCAAAGGAATTAATAATTGTGATTAAGGCCTCGATATGGACTCAGTTTCACTGATGCTTGATTATGTTTCATTACGGATTCTCCAAAGAACGTGGTGTTTTGTTGGTCCCATTTCTCTATGGAACAAAGCAAGTAGTAGTCCGAAATTAACACTACTATGATTTTTGTAGCGGTAGGTTTTTAGAGCTGCAGAAAACCGTATTTGACGTCCATCTGCAGACAGTGACAAAATATGGTATGCACTCGCCTACGTCAGCTACTAATCGTGACCCATCTTGTACCTCATTTAGCATTTGAAACTGTTTGTTAATCTTCTGTATTCTTCTTAGGAACCCAGCTCCTCTGTCGTCTCTTGCAACACTGTGTCCCCTCTAAAAACATTCCAGTTATCGTTCCTGAGCTTTTCACTTACACTTAAATGTAATAACTCATTACGAGCTTCAAGAATGACAAATTGCTGCAATTTATATCTTTATCTAAGTAGATCATTTCAGCCTTGCTATTAATAAGTACCGATTGCGTGGAAGTTTAATGTAGTGAAAAAAGTGCAGCAGTTTTGATTTATCTCCTATGGTTTCCACCGATGGGATTGTACATGCTGGTTTTGAGTGAAGATAGCGACTCTATACCTGGATATACTGCACAACAGACTTGATAACATCCATTTTTGTACCCCTTGGCTGTGTTGTGCAATACTAAGCAAGGGAAGATTTTGAAGAAATAAGGTCTTATTATTTACAACACTACACGCTTTTAATAACTATGTGAGATTCTGATAAAAATTCATATAATAGGCATGTACTCTACAAGATCGTAATCATAGCAACACTGTTATAGAATTTTACTGCAGAACAACCCATGTTCACAATACTGTTGTAATTATATTCAACTCACTGTTGTTTTTATTTTCTTTTTTCGAACACTGTCCAGAAAGTTAACAAAATCACGATGCAAGTTCTAACGAATGACAAGGAGGCCACCAACATCCGCGTATCCAAAGGAACGACGCAGTAAAATTGATGAGTGGCAGTCTGATAGCGGGCGAGTCGGCAGAAGTGGAACAGCTCTACCGTTTCTGAGCTGCGGAGAGTCGAACCCAGGACTAGCCGGCACAGGTCAGGAGCTGTCTGCGCCGCCTCCCTGGACAGCGCGTGCGAAGCCGCTGACACCATTAACACCTGTGACGACTGCCACGATATAAGCAATATATGCCACACCACTAGGTGTTTCTGGTGCTGTAATAAAACAGCGGCAACTGCATTCCAAGATATAATGCACAGCGCCGTCACCATGAATAAAACTAAGAGTATCTGGTGGGCCGAAAAGACCTCCTGGGACAGGTTGCACAGTGCAGCTTCCGGTAGCGGTCCGCAAGAGGTCGCCGCTGGCATCTCCCTTGCGCTGTTGCTCTCAGACACTGGTTGAGTTGGCGTAAGTCACTCCGCACAGGAAGAACAAGGCCCACATACCTGGCAACAGCGGTAACTGCAATACAACATGAGAGCAGTGTTATCATGTAAGTCCATTTCATTTCGATAGTCAGAAATTTCAACGTCACAGCAGCTACACGTAGCACGAGAGAGCCTGCACACACCACTTTGCAGGAGATCCTCACTGCCGCACTGGAGAAATGGCGTGACTCCAGGATACCACTGTCCCGATAAGACAAAAGACTGAGGATTCTCTGGTACTTCTGGACGTTTCGAAACAAGTCTGAAGCGACCGCTGTCACCGTGGTGGCATAAAATGTCATCATGTAGGCAACCAACCACACAAAGATGATGGAATACTTTTATCTCGCGTTCATAGCTTGCAACCAGCTTACCATGTGTTCTGTTATTGCCACGTTAATGACGAGAACAACAGCTACGTACAGCGTACCAGCACGTGTCCTCCGTAGCTCACACTTCTCAGTGTCCACTGTGAACGGCGTCAACCCGAAAATCGTGCAGGTGGCGTGGTACGGTGCTACTGACCTTAAGAGGTCTCTTCTATTCGCCATTTCTACATCGGCTAGAACTCCAGCATACCTTCGTTACCTGTGCTGAACGAAAAAATTTCCCCACTTATAGTAAGCAAGACGCTTGCATTAGAAAGAGAATTAATCTGAAAACATCAACATGTGACTGACTAAGAGAGTACACTCAGCCTTAAGATAGCACTTCAGCGACAATGAGTTTTCCTTGACTCATGGAGTAAGCATAGGCATGATCAAACAGCGCCTTCATAGTCTCTATTTTTCGACATCTGAAATCGATACAAAGATGCAACAATTATAACAAAACCGAACTTAACCATCCAGTACAGTTGCCGCACCTCTGCAAACCGAAAATAGTGAAAAATGAGAACTAGAATCAGTCATAATTCCTTGAGTATGATGTGTGGGTAAATTTTGGGAGTTTGATCGTATAAGTTCTTATGTTCATTTAAGAAAGTGAGCTATCTGACCTTGCCGTAATACATTTATTAATTACTACGAGTATTATTATTGTTGCGAAAAGCCATCTATAAACTTCATTGCAAAATTTACTGTTACGAATATCTGCAAGAAGTCGTGCTTACATCTCAGACAGAGCCCAAAATATTGAAACATCTGAGTAAAGTAACAAAATAAATGAAAATAAATAAGGCAGTAACAAGAAAAGTTAAGAGGAAATGTTGGATCGTAATCCGGACCGTTACAGACGGCGCACTAAATCACCTGCAGAGGGAAGTGATGGTTGCCACTTGAAGGAGTAATGTCGACAGTCATGTAGTTAAGCCAAGCAAATCTAAATCATCTGGCAGAATGGAAATTCATATTTCGTTTCACCCATACACGAGTTTAGTAACTCAGATTTTATCGGAAATTTTTTTGCCAATATGGGATGACAGTAAAATGAGTTTTTCCGTTATCATGTTTGCTTGTTAAAGTAATGCTGTCTTTTATTTTATTTTACTTCAATTTAGGTATAACTTTTTAATATAAATTTTGTCGTGTAATGTGGGATAGTAACAATCGTTTTCTGCTATTTTTGCTATGTAAGATAGACGTAAAAATTTATTTTACTATGGTGTTCATGCTCGATTGTAAATGCATTTTTGTGTGAATTCAAACAGTGGAATAACAATATGGGAAGAACAGATTGCTACTCACCATATAGAGGAGGCACTAAGCTTCATACAAGCACAATGAAAAACCAGTCTGAATACTGAGCTTTCAGACAAAGTCCTCCTTCCAAAATAGAAATCACACACGTATTCAGCCAAACACAACTCCCGCTGACATGGCCATTGTCTCAGGGCACTGGGGAAATAAGACAGGGGAACGACTAATTAATTCCTTTACATAAAATTCACTAGTAATGGGTAACACATTATTTGAACACCACAAAAGGAGACGGTATACATGGATAACTATTTTGAGTAGGGAAAGATATCATTTGGGCAGAGGTTTAGGAACTGTTTGAAGAATGCCAAAGCTTATCCAGGAGCGGATATAAATCCAGACCACAACCTAGTAGTGGGAGAAATACAAATGAAGTTGAAAAAAGTCTGGAGAGGTAAAGGAAAAGAAAGACTAAGAAAGACTAAACATGAAAAGACACAAAGAGGTAGGGAAGGGATCAGATTTGGAAAACAGACCCATGGAAAAAGGTGAAAGAGGTAGTGTTGATGAAAGTGTTAATGACAAATGGAAAAAAATGAGGGAAGGACTCATAGACTCTGCCAAAGAAGTACCAGGAATTAGACTATCCCAAAGTACCAGGAAAGAATGGATAACAGAAAACATGTTAAAAAAGATGGAAGAGCGGAGAAAGTGCAAAAATGTAGAAACTGAAGAAGGCAAAAAGAGGTACAGGAAACTGAATAATGAATTAAGAAGAGAAACTGAAGTAGCAAGGGGAAAACGTATGAAACAGAAATAGAGAAAATGGAGAAAGAGGGAAAGTATGAAATGATGTATAGACTGGTTAGTGAGATAGTTTTTGAACGTAAAAGAAAGAGGAATAACATGGAAACTAAAAGAGCAGAATTTACTCTAGCAGAAAAACCACAGGAGCTTTTGAACAGACGGCAAGAATATACTGAATGTTTATATAAGTGGGATCAAAAACGAAGCGAAATTAATGTTGAAGAGGAGCCATATGTGCCGGAAGATGGAAAGGGATTCACCATCTTGGAAGCAGCAGTAGTAAAGGCGCTGAAGGAGATGAATAGGAAGGCATGTGGAATTGACGATATGCCAGAAGGTCGGGTGAAGAGTCTGGGAAACAATGCAACAAAAGAAATAGTCTACCTCTGTAATGAGATATTTGACAGAGGGGAATGGCCTTAACACTTCCTGGAAACAGCTTTGATACCAACAGAGAAAAAGAGAAACACTAAAAAATGTGAAGAGCATAGTTCCATCAGTCTAATTTCTCATGCAGCTGAAGTGTTGCTGAGAGCGTCGAATAGAAAGCTATATGGCAAGCTGGATAGAGGGATTGCAGAGGAGCAGTTCAGATTAAGAAGAGGAAAAGGAACAAGAGATGCTATTGAGCTGTTAAGAACTATAGGGGAAAGATATATGGAAAAAGGTAGAGAAATCTTTGCTGTTTGTACACAAATGGTAGTTGAAATCATTTCTAGGTTTGGCCTCGTTTCTTAGAAAATTTGTACCCAACCATCTACTGGGTAACGATCATTTATTAAATTTGTTTCGGAAAAATTCTCCTTGGTACAGGTCAATAAATGGTGCGGAAGTATATAAACAGATCAAAAATGTTTTGGCTAACCCTTGTATTTTGTACCACCCTAATATAACTGAAGGCCTTTGTTTATTCACTGATGCAACTTTAGCTGCATTAGGCGCATCTTTATTCCAGGTAATAGGGGATGAAAAAGAAATTAGAGTAATTGAATTTCTGAGTCAAGTTGTATCATCCAGCAAACATAGTTATACCGTAACAGAGCTGGAGGTGTTGACTGTAAAATGGGCATTAGGAAAGTGCAGTTATTTCATTTATAGAAAACACATTAAAGTACATACACACCACCAGTCAGTATGCTCTCCATTGACCTGTAAATTACTTCATGTTAGACTTGTAAGATGGGCGTCAGTGCTTCAGAGTTATGATACAGAAATAATACACATTAGCAGAAAAGATAATGTAATGGCTGAACCTCTATCTTGACTGCCACAAGGCCTAAATGGTTTAAATGATATTGTTGAATAATCATCTGCTTACAGAACACTGATAGTTAAGAATTCTCCATTCAGAAGTCAATATTTGTCTATGTGTAAAATTCTAGGGCTGTTACAAACGGGAGACACGTACCAGAAACAAATAAGAGATCGAATTTCAAATGAAGGGAGAACTGTTCTGTTAAATATAAGTTGTGTAATGATATCTTATTTTATAAGAGGAACAACAACTTTAGGATATGGAAGGCACGTATTCCTGAAAATTACTTATTGCACATAATATTATCTGATAATGCTTCATATTTCATTAGAAATAAATGGAAACATTGTATGACAGGGAATAAGATGAAACACATGTTAATAAGTTGCCTCCATCCAGAATCCAGCCGAGTTGAGAGAGTGTTTGGAGTTCAATCGATTTATTAGATCATATGCTCCCTGGCAACAATATAAGAGGATACACCATGTACCTGTATGCGAAAATGTACTGGATAACCTACCGCATTTATCTACCAATCATACACCTGTGGAACTGATGCTTAACGAACTTGAAAAGTATGAGTGGATTAATTCCATACCTGTAGTTTCTGAAGTGGCAAGACGCAAAGCAGACACTATCCAACTTGTCCTAGAGAAGTTAAAATTTGCTGCTCTAAAAAGGAAGGCAAAATATAATACTGAAATGGGTAACATTTAGTATATAGTATTGGGATAAGACATTGTTAAAAAACGACCTGAAGTCATCTCTAATGAAGATACAGAATAAGAAGTGGCAAGAAGTTTATTCTGGACCTTACATAATAAGTAATACACCACATGAAGCTATTTATTACAACACATTTAGTATATAGTATTGGGATAAGACATTGTTAAAAAACGACCTGAAGTCATCTCTAATGAAGATACAGAATAAGAAGTGGCAAGAAGTTTATTCTGGACCTTACATAATAAGTAATACACCACATGAAGCTATTTATTACAACACCCTGAAACTAGAAAGGTGAAGGGTTTATATCATTATAGGGACCTGAAAAAGTCCTATGAGTGATGCCTTTATTCAATAATAATATAGTAGATTTTTGTGTGAATATCTTTATGTGGGGGGGGGGGGCTTAATTTTTAGTGTATAATAAATATCTAAGTCTGTCTTCTTTTAATGTGTTTTCTTAGAAGTAAGTTTTGTTCTGTTAGATGTTAGGTAATGTTTCAATGTTGTCATGTTCCACTGTGAGTTAAAGTTATAGTCTGGCAAGTTGCTATTCTCGCAGTTGAATAACTGGATTCGTAATATTTAAGTAAAGGGCTGCAATACACTGTTTCAAGTTAATTTTTTAAATTTTATGATGGTATACCTAAAATTCTTCTTTAAATGAGTTATTTTGTTGAAACTTGAGGATTTCAACTATTGGGTCCATATTCTCGCAACTAAAGATCTTTCTTACCAATTGATAACGGAAATGCTGCAATATGTAGGTTTTAAATCGTAATACATTTCCAGGGGCGGATGTAGACTCTGACCACAATCTATTGGTTATGAACTGTAGATTAAACCTGAAGAAACTGCAAAAAGGTGGGAATGTAAGGAGATGGGATCTAGATAAACTGACTAAACCAGGAGTTGTACAGAGTTTCAGGGAGAGCATAAGGGAACAAGTGACTAGAATGGTGGAAAGAAATACAGTAGAAAGCAGAGGATAAAGTAGGTAAAAAGACGAGGGCTACTAGAAATCTTTGGGTAACAGAAGAAATATTGAACTTAATTGATGAAAGGAGAAAATATAGAAATGCATTAAATGAAGCAGGCAAAAAGGAATACAAACGTCTAAAAAACAAGATCGACAGGAAGTGCAAAATGGCTAAGCAGGGATGGCTAGAGGACAAATGTAAGGATGTAGAGGCTTATCTCACTAGGGGTAAGATAGTTACTGCTTACAGGAAAGTTAAAGAGACCTTTGGAGAAAAGTAAACCACTTGTATGAATATCAAGAGCTCAGATGGAAACCCAGATCTAAGCAAAGAAGGGGAAGCAGAAAGGTGTATGGAGTATATAGAGGGTCTATACAGGGGCGAGGTACTTGAGGACAATATTATGGAACTGGGAGAGGATGTAGATGAAGATGAAATGGGAGATATGATACTGCGTGAAGAGTTTGACAGAGCACTGAAAGACCTTAGTCGAAACAAAGCCCCCGGAGTAGACAACATTCCACTAGAACTACTGACAGCCTTGGGAGAGCCAGTCCTGACAAAAATCTTTCATCTGGTGAGCAAGATATATGATACAGGCGAAATACCCTCAGACTTCAAGAATAGAATAATTCCAATCCCAAAGAAAGCAGGTGTTGACAGATGCGAAAATTACCGAACTGTCAGTTTAATTCTTTAAAGACGAATGGAAAAACTGATAGAAACCGACCTCAGGGAAGATCAGTTTGGATTCCGTAGAAATGTTGGAACACGTGAGGCAATAGTGACCCTACGACTTATCTTAGAAGTTAGGTTAAGGAACGGCAAACTTACGTTTCTAGCATTTGTAGACGTAGAGAAAGCTTTTGACAATGTTGATTGGAATACTCTCTTTCAAATTCCTCAGGTGGTAGGGGTAAAATACAGGGAGCGAAAGGCTATTTACAATTTGTGCAGAAACCAGATGGCAGTTATAAGAGTCGAGGGGCATGAAACGGAAGCAGTGGTTGGTAAGGGAGTGCGACAGGGTTGTAGCCTCATCCCGGTGTTATTCAATCTGTGTAGTGAGCAAGCAGTGAAGGAAACAAAAGAAAAATTTGGAATAGGTGTTAAAATCCATGGAGAAGAAATAAAAACTTTGAGGTTCGCCGATGACATTGTAATTCTGTCAGAGACATCAAAGGACTTGGAAGAGCAGTTGAACGGAATGGATAGTGTCTTGAAAGGAGGAAATAAGATGAACATGAACAAAATCAAAACGAGAATAATGGAATGTAGTCGAATTAAGTCGGGTGATGCTGAGGAAATTAGTTTAGGAAATGAGACACTTAAAGTTGTAAAGGAGTTTTGCTATTTTGGGACCAAAATAACTGATGATGGTCGAAGTAGAGAGGATATAAAATGTAGACTGGCAATGGCAAGGAAAGCGTTTCTGAATAAGAGAAATTTGTTAACATCAAGTATAGGTTTAAGTGTCAGGAAATTGTTTCTGAAAGTATTTTTATGGAGTGTAGCCATGTATGGAAGTGAAACGTGGACGATAAATAGTTTGGACAAGAAGAGAATAGAACCTTTCGAAATGTGGTGCTACAGAATAATGCTGAAGATTAGTTGGGTAGATCACATAACTAATGACGAGCTATTGAATAGGATTGGGGAGAAGAATAGTTTGTGGCACAACTTGGCTAGAAGAAGTGATCGGTTGGTAGGACATGTTATGAGGCATCAAGGGATCACCAGTTTAGTATTGGAGGGCAGCGTGGAGGGTAAAAATCGTAGAGGGAGACCAAGAGATGAATACACTAAGCAGATTCAGAAGGATGTAGGTTGCAGTAGTTACTGGGAGATGAAGAAGCTTGCACGGGATAGAGTAGCATGGAGAGCTGCATAAGACCAGTCTCAGGACTAAAGACCACAACAACAACAACGTGCAGAATTAAACGAGATTTATTAAACAGTTGCAGTTGGTCATCATTTATTCCAGGGTACTCTAACTAACTGAAAACCTCAGCTGCCGACAGGTGTTGTTGATATACCTCGATGTGGACAGATGAAAATGTGTGCCCCGACCGGGACTCGAACCCGGGATCTCCTGCATACATGGCAGATGCTCTATCCATCTGGGCCTCCGAGGACACAGATGAATAGCGCGACTGCAGGGACTTATCCCTTGCACGCTTCCCGTGAAACTCACATTCCCAACTGTCCACAATTCTACATATGTAATGTACCTTATGGACATTTGCCCACCCACTCATTACTCGCGCACGCTTTGGCGATTCCCGTAAGAGTTTGGGCAACCTGTGCGCATTCGCACAGACGAAGGTCAATGGCTGGTTAGCCTTTAACTATATCAAGATAACGAGTCACAGCTGGGTGTTCAGATCGTGGATATCCACCCACCGATCATAGGTCGCATAAAGGAGGAGGAAGGCACCCTAAATTGACTATCAATTGTCATCACATGAGGTACCGCAAGGCATTTGTAGAATAGGGTGCATTGTATATAGAAATTATAAATAAAGTAGAATAGAATGTAAACACATAAAATTTACTCTAGAAACTAGAATGAGGTAAAGTTAGTAGCAACAATTTTAAAGTCGGGGCTAAATGAATGTTGATTTGAACCAGAAGGTATGACGCAAAGTTCATGAGTAATCCCGAAATAAAACTTTACAACTAAGACACAACCCAAACATCTGACCTTTTCTTGTGCTGCCAACATGATTTTGGCTGATGGCATTGTTATATAGTTTAAACAAGATATAGTACGTAGGGAGTTGAGGTGAAAACAATAAGTCAAAGGCAGAATGAACTGAAAGTACCTGCTACATGATGAAATCTTTGTTGTAAGTCAGTACATACAGGTATCCTCAGTGTTTCGTTTAGCAACTCGAGAATATGATTTAATGATCTACTGATTAGCGTGACGTTAAGTCATCAGTTGTTTGTTGGGCGAGTCAGTGTAACTGAGTTACCATTATTGTATTGCTCAATGTCAATTTATATCGAGGTTTTAACCGGGCTTGTCGTAGGGCCACTAGATGTGTTCGTAGCATGGCTGGAATTTTCGGCGTCCCAATTCCAGAGTGTCAGATGAGGGTCAGCATTACGCCAGAGATGGATGGTCTGCTGCAAATAATTTTTGAGCACTTGAACAAATACATCACCTTACACTCAGAACATTCCGTAGATAACTTGCCCCCCATCAATTTCTTCGAACCAGTCTTTAGAGGCTCCTGTGTCACAGCATAAAGGATGTCTTGTGAATGAATTGAGCATTCTGATTGGCTCTTACTGAATTTATCTGCCAAATTATTGATGCTGCTGGAGTACAGATCGCCATATTGCACTGACAGTTAAATCGAACTTCCTTCAGGCAAGCACACCAAGCTCAGGGAGTTGCGCACCTGCTTGCATTTCTTCGTGTTGAAGGTCATGACTGACTCTTCGAAGTTGTCCACAGTCAAGAGGATCCCCCTCTTCTGCTCGAGGTTGTGGGACCTCAAGATTTACTTCTCTTCTACTATGTAATCATACTCCAATGTTATTCGGTCATCGTGTTTCACCACAAAGAAGGGGATTCCATTGTCCTTGAGAAATCTAACGTTGTGCTCCTTCATTTGTTTGAATTTTTCACAGGAATAATCGTATTTCCATGCATTTTCCGTTCAGTTCCTCGCTGGTAGAGAGTTGGCCGCAGGTCTATCACCTGCCGTATTTTTTGCTGAATTTACAGAGGTCGAATAATTGCATTTTTGGCTAAGTTGGTCGCTGTCAGCCGTTTGATCGCGCCACCGGTCGCTTTCAAGTTTTGTTCTGACTTTGCAGCAGTCAAATAATTGACATTTGCGCCATCAGGGAAGGTGCTGTCTTCTAGCGAGTTCAATTCAGACTTCAATTCTCTGATGTTTGAGTTGCTTTCACCCAAACTGAAGAAGAAGACTCTTGGCCTGGAATGTTGTACAAAAACTCAAGGATGTCGTTCGTGATGAGGACATTCTTCTCCTCATACAGAGGCACACACATGTCAGCAAACCATTTGCCCACGTTCAAGCCGTAGCTCTTCTCTCGGATGAAGTCAAAGATGGAGAGCATCAGCCAATGACTTTCGTCGCTAGCGTTGCTCGAATGTTCTTCAGTTGCAGTGAAAGTGTTGATTGAGTCTTGCTTACATCTTACTCAGTTGCAGCGACAGTGGCTTTAGAGTCACAGAATCAGTGTTGTAGACATTTTATACAAATATTTTTCACTTGACGCACGAAAAGGCACAGAATTGTGATGTTGGTTCATTCACGCAAGGACGCATGTGCGCCCCAGGGGATGGTCTGTCTTGCAGGTGCATTCAGTTCTTGCGAAATTCCAGAGGACAAATTCTTGAACCCTGTAACACAGTTCAAAAACGTTCATCATTCTTGTGCCACGAGGTGGAATCTCTTGAGTTGGTTCATTCACGCAAGAATGCATCCACTCCCTCTCAAGGTTGCATTCTCTTGAAGACAGCGCATGCAGCCGCGTTCTGTTCTTGCAAAATTCCAGACGTGGGAATTTTACACGCCTGTAATTCAGTACAAAACGTTAGAGCATCACATTCAAGGTCACTGAAGATGCGACGAGAGTCTCTTGCGTTGGTTCGTTCACGCGTGCATTCATATGCGACCTGTGGAGGATGGTCTAGCAACGACATTATAAATTCCTGAAGGTAAATTTTTACTGCCTGCGATTCAGTCCAAAAACGAGAACATCGGCCATGCTCTAGACGCCCATTCGAAGGGCGATGTGATGAGAGGCTCTTGCGTTGGTTCTTTCATGCAGGCATTCACATCCTAAGAGTGGATCGTCTTGCAAGGATGCATTCTCTTGAAGAAAATTGGTGCGATCCCGTCCAATTCTTGCAAAATTCCAGGCGGGAAATATTTCGCGACTGAATTCCTGTACAAAAATGTCAGAGCATCTTTGATGGTCAAGACAGTCACTCAAGGGATGATGAGTCGAGTCACCATCGATGCCCGAGACGCTCACCTGAAGGGTGATGAGATAAGAATCTCTTGCGTCGGCTCGTTCACACAAGAATGCATGCGCGCTCTAAGAAGATGATCATGTCTCGCAAGGACGCATTCTCTTGAAGTCAATGCGCGATCATAGCCAATTCCCGCGAAATTCTAGGCGGTATATATTTACTGTCGAGAATTATGCACAAATACACTCAAGAATCGTCTGCGTATGAGACCAGTCACTTAAGGGAAGATAAGATGAGAATCTGTTGCATTGGTTCGTTCACGCGAAAGTTCATTCATTGCCTACACAGCATCATCGCATGCGAGAAACGACATGAATCTTCTTCTTTTACCGAGGAATAATATTATTCCTGCGCAAGTGTGCTCACTTGAATTCACTTCAGCCGGCCGCTGGTCGCCGAGCGGTTCTGGCGCTACAGTCTGGAACCGCGCGACCGCTACGGTCGCAGGTTCGAATCCTGCCTCGGGCATGGATGTGTGTGTTGTCCTTAGGTTAGTTAGGTTTAAGTAGTTCTAAGTTCTACGGGACTTATGACCTCAGCAGTTGAGTCCCATAGTGCTCAGAGCCATTTGAACCATTTGAATTCACTTCATAGGTGAAGACAGAAGTGGGTTACTCACTAAAGTTTACTCATTGAGGCATGTGCACTAAGGTGCGTTAAGGAATGATCGCTTGCATTCGCCTCATCTTTGAAGAGGTTCTTCCACTAATCCTTGCTCTCTGAGGGGAATTACTTTCTCCGTGAATGTTGCACATTCACTAACTTCATCGCTGAAGCCAGAGTCTGAGGTACAGTCACCGGCGTAATGTGGCACATTCACGCCACCGGCTCCACCTGCTTGAGTTCACTTCATCTTCGAAGACAGAGACCTACCGTGCATTCGCTATCACCACGCTTCATCTTCAAAGAAAGAGAGAAGAAGTTTGCCAACTGAAGCTAGCTACAAGAGCTCGCACTAAGGTGCCCTCACTGGCGTACGTTCACTGGTGTGTGTTCACCTATGTTGTCCATTGTATGTCGTTCATTCAAATTATATTTCCTTCGATTTTTCATTTACCTATGTTGTCTATTGTTTTTTGTCCATTCAACTTCTATTAACTTCGATTTTTCATTCACTTACATTCATTGACCTGTGTTGTGCATCGTTCGATGTGCATTGTATGCTATGCATTGTTTGTTGTCCATTCAATTTCTATTTAGTTCGACTTTTCATTCACTTACATTCATTCACCTATGTTGTCCATTGTTTGTTATCTATTCCATGTTGTCCATTGTTTGTTGTCCAATCAATTTATATTTACTTCGATTTTTCGTTGACTTACATTCATTCATCTATGTTGTTCATTGTTTGTTGTTCATTCTGTGTTGTCCATTGCTTGTTGTCTTCAGTTTTTCATCAGTATACAGATAACTACATTGAAGCTGTGTGCAACTTTTAATTATAAAGTTTTCGAATGATACACTTATGCATGTGGTAATGTATGGTAAAAAGGATTTGACATATGATTAGCAACACAGAATTTTGATGGAAAATTTTTAATTTTTACTTCTTCGTGAGGCATCGGCCGCCGCTGGCCGCAGTATGTGCGAGAAATTGCGTAAGTTTTGCCCGTATGAGATCGCTAGAGGAAACAGCAGGCTGTTATAGAGCAGCTGGCGCGACCTTCAGAAAACTAGCCATTCCTCCTTATCTCTGTCTCCCTCGGTATCAGCTACACTTGTCATGCAGCAGTTAAGCAAGGTCTCAGTAGATGCCTCTGGATGCAGGACAAAGCCTGCTTCAGCTGGAGCTTCACTGCAGAAAATTAATATTACGATTATTTTGCTATTTCTGAATGAAGCTAACGCAATCTGAGACTGCTTCAGCAGTTGCTGAATTAAACAGTTTCCTATAGCTTCTAAGTGATTAAAATAGATTTTAATGGGAGTTATATAGCTCAAAACGTTTTGCTCTCGTGCCAAATTTGTCACTCAAATACCAACTATATATACAAACTTGGAGCCTCTTTTACTCTGTTAAACGTTGTAACCGAGTACGCAGTCTGCTTTCCGCAGCGCTGCGGCGAGGACGTCTTGTTTACGTCCCGTCCGCGCGGTCGCGAGTGCCCGTAGTTGTTTACTACTGCGTTGTCGCTAGTTTAAAGTCCATCATTACCGACGCAACATGGCACATTCATACAGACAAACCACCATCAAGATCAGTTTTCAACCCGATCATGCACGACCGCGAGCTTTTGAAGTGGAACGTTTTCTACGTGACGACGTTAAAATTGACCCGCGAGACATAATTGGTATCCCTCTCTCTATCACGAGCAGTGTTGTCTACGTCAAGCTAGTAAGTGACGAGGTGTGCAACAGAATCGTGAGAGCACATGCGAACGATCTTAAATTCAAACATTCTGATGGCCATATTGGGGTGGTCTCTATCGATCACGCGGGGCTTGGCCTCCATACGATACGCGTCTTCGAACTCCCTTTCGAAGTACCACCGGACGTAGTCACCGCGGCTTTCCGGCCCTACGGCAGAGTGATCAGCCATACGGCCGAAAAATGGACAACCTTTACAACGTACCCCGTTCTTAACGGGGTACGACCGATTAAAATTGAACTGACCAAACATGTTCCGTCATATCTTGTCATCGGCGGATGTAGGGCCATCACCATGTATGACGGTCAGCCACGCACTTGCTCTGGTTGTGGCCAAGTAGGCCACGTCCGGTCGGATTGTCTCCGACGACGGCTTACTCAAATCCCGACAGGTGAATCTATGACTCCTTCTACGGTGACGACCCTTCCTCTCAATTACGCCGAAGTTACACGGGCAGCAACCTTTTCCGATGGTGACGACATTAGTCCGACAGCCGCCCCCGATGGCGAGAGCATAATGGCTTCTGCAATACAGGATCCGGCCTCTACAACGGCGCCCCCACCTGAAGATAATCACCGACCGACCTTGCAAGAAGGCGTGGATGCCAGGATGGACATTGACCCACGGGTTGTGCCGACAGCGGATTTTCTTCCAGACACCGGAGCAGCTGTAGAAATCCACCCACATTCAGATACTGAAACACACGTCCGTAAACAGCGTTCCCCGCGAAATCACAAGAGACGGCGGCGTGGTCCATCGGACGAGTGTTTGCAGCGATCGTCTGACATGGACTGTGGAAATTCCGACGACGGTACCGGCGGTACATGTTGTGGCGTAACAAGCTAGTTACGCCACACTGAGAAGGGAGCCGAAAGGCACGCGTACACACACGCCGACTGGCGTCAAGTCTGGAACAGGATACGTTATGACTGCTATAAAGAAAATACGTAGCTTGGGAATATACTTAACTTTATTCTTTGTTGGTTTACAACGTTCTTCTGGAGACATTTATACGATAACTGTCAACTAGGTAAGGCTAATGGCGCCTTGCTAGGTCGTAGCCATGGACTTAGCAGAAGGCTATTCTAACTGACTCTCGGCAAATGAGAGGAAGGCTTTGTCCGTATTGTCGCTAGCAATGTCGTCGTACAACTGGGACGAGTGCTCGTCCGTATCTCGAGACCTGCCTTGTGGTGGCGCTCGGTCTGCAATCACAGTGGCGACACGCGGGTCCGACATGTACTAAATGGACCGCGGCCGATTTAAGCTACCACCTAGCAAGTGTGGTGTCTGGCGGTGACACCACATTCCTCCCCCGCAAATCGGCGGACGGTCGTGTTCTAAGGCTTCCGCCCGCCGTAGGGAGGACCCCATGTTGACTTATGCGATGAGGTGGGGAGCCTAACAACAGGCGAGGCTGTGCCACCCGCACCCGGCCATTCGGTCCGAGATGAGCTAGGAAACGCCTGAAAACCTAGTCCAGGGTGCACGTCAACATGCGGTGTATGCGCCCGTAAAGAGACAGGAGGGGCCGAAGAGTCGACCTCCATCGCGTCGGGGTAGCCGACGCGCGAAGACGCCATGTGGTCCGGAGCGGGCAAGAGTTCCTTGGCGGAGGACAGCTGGTCACGGGAAGCGAGCGGCGGCGCGTGACCCTGGGAGGCGCTTGGCGGCTGCAGCAAAGCGTCGAATGCGGGCGGCGCCGGCGGGAGAACAGGCGGCGGCGGCGGCGGCTGCGGCGGCGCGTCGCCATGGGGCAAAATGGAAGGCATCGTCGGTAACACCTGGGGATGAGGCGAGCCAGTAGATGGGTCCCCAGGGCGCTGACCGGACGGCACCGTCGCTGAAAGCAGACGGGGAGCGGCAGAACCCGTGCGACGACAGCGGCGTAGCTGATTGAGTTGCCGACGCACCTCACCAGAGGCCCCCAAAACCAAAAACATCGCGCGGCCGAGGCAGCGAAGAATGCGCCCTGCGAGCCAACGCCGTGAACCTCGATAGTTGCGATAAAATACAACGTCGCCTGGAGCAAAAGCAGGAGTCTGCCGCTGCATAGGAACCTGATGCGGCGGATGCAGAAAAGACATCAAGGTTCGATGAGGACGACCGTGGAGCAACTCAGCCGGCGAGCGACCATCTCGGGGCTGAGAGCGATACGATGACAAAAAGAGCAACAACGCGTCCTCCCGAGAATGCGACTCTTTCAACTTCAACATCTGTGACTTGAAAGTCCGGACCAATCGTTTAGCGGCACCGTTTGACTGAGGCGAAAACGGCGAGGATGTCAGATGTTGAATACCATTGGCCTTGCAGAATGACTGAAATTCTGTGGACATGAATTGTGGGCCATTGTCGGAAACAATAGTCTGCGGAAGACCTTCAATGCAAAAGATAGGAGACAACGCTTGGATGGTGGCGGAGGACGTCATGGACGACATCCGGACAACAAAAGGAAAATTACTGAAGGCATCGACCAGAACCAACCATCGAGCATTCCAGAATGGACCAGCAAAATCGATGTGCAAGCGTTGCCAAGGGGAAGTGGCTTTTGGCCATGCAAAGACTTTCCGCAGCGGTGCGGATTGTTGTTCGGCACACGCCATGCAAGAAGAACACATATTCGTAATCGCAGCATCGATTCCGAACCAAGTACAGTGCTGACGAGCAAGTTGTTTCGTTCGAACTACACCCCAATGTCCTTGGTGAAGAAGCTGTAAGACAGAGGACTGTAACGAACGTGGGACCACGACTCTGGACTGATAATTATCAGAACGCAACAACAAAACACCACGTCGTACAAAAAGTCTCTCCTTATGAGCAAAAAATCTGCGAACCAACGGATCCTCGATCCGAGACTTTGACAAAGGCCATTGCGTAGCAACAAAACGCAAAACGGTAGCAAGGACAGGGTCACCAGCTGTGGCTGTAGCTACACGACGAAAATCAATCGGAAACGATTCGACCACTTCATCGGTTTCTAAGTCAATGAACAGGCAAGCAAGTTCGGAAGAGTCGAATGCTTTATCCTCAGCAACAGGCAAACGGGAAAACGCATCGGCGTTTCCGTGCTTAGTAGTGGACCGATACAAGATTTCGTAGCGGTACTGCGAGAGGAAAATAGACCAGCGAATGAATTTCTGCGCTGTACGCGGAGGTACAGGCTTGTTCGGATGAAAAAGCGATGTCAAAGGTTTGTGGTCTTTGATGATGGTAAAGTGACGACCACACAAGAAATCATGGAACTTAGTAACACCAAACACGAGAGCCAAAGCTTCTTTCTCTATCTGGGAATAATTTCTTTGCGCAGACGAGAGCAATTTGGACGCAAAGGCAATAGGGCGGTCATGCGAGCCAACTTTGCGCGCAAGCACAGCACCGATCCCGAAATCCGATGCATCTACCATCAACAAATGCGGTTTTTGGGGATCGAATGGCGCAAGGCAAGTAGTTGAAAGCAACGCCGATTTCAACCGGCGAAAGGCGCGTTCGCATTCCGTCATCCAGACGAACGGAACACCGGTACGGCGTAAGCGATGAAGCGGAGCTGAAATGAAAGAGGCATTGCGCACATTCACTCACACCTTGTGATTCTAGATCGTTTAATGTTCTGGCGACCTCATCACGCAATGCGTGGGGAACATTGCGCGCTCGGAAAAATTTCGGTTGCGCGTTGACTTTCAGTTCCAAATGTGCTTCATAATTTTTAGGGCAACCTAAGCCCGGTGCAAAAATGTCTGCAAATTCTTCACACAGACGAGAAACACTGTCTGAAGGCACAGTTTGATTCACTGATAGGACCTGATTTACAATAGACATGTTAAACAACTGAAATAAATCTAAACCAAACAAGTTCACTGCAGTAGAAGAACGAAGAACGTAAAATGACACAAGTTTTGTTTGTCCCTTGTATGTTGCAAGAAGAGTGCACTGTCCTAACACAGGTATATTCTGTCCTGAATAACTATGTAACTTAACATTTGCGGCACGCAACGGAGGTGCGCCCAGTTGTTTGTACGTGTCGTGATTGAGCAATGAAACTGCAGCTCCGGTATCGAGCTGGAATGGTATGACCTTGCCATTAAAGTCCAAATCTACAAAAAGTGTATTGTCCTGCTGACGACAAGAGCGACTGTTTTGTGCAATTTGAACAGACACTGGTACAGAATCACTTGCTAATTGACGTGATTTCCGGCGACGTCGGAGCACACTTTTTGTGGGACGAACACAGTCACAGTTAGAGAAAGGGCCACTGGACGAAGAGGAATTCACTACATGAATGTCCATGGGCGAAGGTTCACTAGTCTGAGTGTCCTTGGTTCGATTCCAGCGCGAAGCAAAGGGCCGGGAATGATTAAGAGTGTCTGATCTGGCTTTTTCTGGCAAACACTTTGAACATGTCCTTTTCTATTGCAGAAAAAGCAATTAGCTTGGCGTGATGGGCAATGTTCACGCGAATGTCTAGTAGCACACCGCGGGCATGATTTCACTGCATGTGTGTGCTGGTGCGGCACACCTGGTTTAGAGCGCGGCGGCAGCTGCGTCGAAGTGCGCAAGGGCAGGTTACCGGGCCGCGCAGCGCGTCCAGCGGGCCGGTCAATGTTACACACGGCTGGCGAAGGTACAAAGAATTCCTGAGCACAGTCAAGTGTGTCTTGTCTATCCAATATGTCTATCACTTGTTGAAGGGAGGGATTAACTAGTTACAAAATTGCTCCCGAATGCGAACATCAGAAACGTTCTGTGCTATTGCATCACACACCATTGTATCTGAATAAGAAAGGCCACGGTCACAGTCAAAGGCACAGTCCCTAGTAAGTCCTTGCAATGTTGCTACCCACTCCCTATTAGTTTGACCGGCCGTACGTTTTGTACGAAAGAAAGTATACCTTTCTGCAACTACATTAACTGTTTCTTTGAAATAGGCATCTAAAGCAGACAAAAGTTCTTCGTAGGACAGAGTTGCTACGTCGCGTCGGGGAAACAATTTCACTATCACACGGTAGGTGGACACACCGACACAAGAAAGCAAAAACGGCTGCCGCTCATTACCTTGAATTCTGTAGGCGGCTAGATGAAATGCAAACTGGCGGGACCATTGCGTCCAAGTCTCGTGGGTTTGGTCAAACTGGCGAAACTGCGGTGCAACTGCATGTTGTGGCTGTGGTAGCGGTGAAGCGGCGGCTGCCGCATCGGTTTGAATGGCACGTTGACCCTGGACGAGCTGTCCAAGGGCATCCAATAACGCCTGCGTCTGCTGATTCTGCAAGCGATATAATTCGGACAGTACATCTGGAGATTGTGGCGAAGCCATGACACAAATAAATCAGAGCAAAGCAAGTAGAAAGATCACTTCTCTCGTCGCCAATCTGTTGTGGCGTAACAAGCTAGTTACGCCACACTGAGAAGGGAGCCGAAAGGCACGCGTACACACACGCCGACTGGCGTCAAGTCTGGAACAGGATACGTTATGACTGCTATAAAGAAAATACGTAGCTTTGGAATATACTTAACTTTAATCTTTGTTGGTTTACAACGTTCTTCTGGAGACATTTATACGATAACTCTCAACTAGGTAAGGCTAATGGCGCCTTGCTAGGTCGTAGCCATATACTTAGCAGAAGGCTATTCTAACTGACTCTCGGCAAATGAGAGGAAGGCTTTGTCCGTATTGCCGCTAGCAATGTCGTCGTACAACTGGGGCGAGTGCTCGTCCGTATCTCGAGACCTGCCTTGTGGTGGCGCTCGGTCTGCGATCACACAGTGGCGACACGCGGGTCCGACATGTACTAAATGGACCGCGGCCGATTTAAGCTACCACCTAGCAAGTGTGGTGTCTGGCGGTGACACCACAGTACAGAGGCCGCTGTAACTTCAAACTCAACAGATCGCCGTGGTGACGGCTTCAGCCCCTCCGACCCCACAGAACAGCAGGATCACAAGCAGACAGCCGTTGCCGATTCCCAGCCAGCAGAGCCGATGGAGTCAGCGCCGAGTGCCGCAGCAGCCATAAACAGCCACCAACAGCCGATGGTAGTTCATGGCGACTGGGCGGACGACTGTGAGGAACACTCCTTGCCCATCGTGTCGGACGACACGGGAGGAAATGTACCCCACCAGTGTTGATCCTTTCCCGCCGTCAGTTACAGTGACGAGACAGCCTTACAAGGGTATTGATGGCCAACACGGATGCTGTGGATATACCTAAAACTTATCGCGTTGCAACTATAAACATCAAGACTATACGGACGCGTGCTAAGTTATCCTTGCTTCTGGATATGTTGAACTCTGCTTCCATCGACATAGCCCTTCTCCAGGAAGTGTACGTCGACGACTTCCCAGGCATGTACGGTTACGATGCTTGCGCCTCTCCAGCTTCCCTAACAGGCAGCGGTGTCGCTGTACTTCTTCGGGAAGGGATAGTGGCGGACGATATCCTGTTTCTGCCTGGGGCAAGAGGAATGGCACTCACAGTACTGGGTGTCCGCCTTATCAATATCTACGCACCTTCCGGGGCGGACAAACGTCGCGAACGTTCACGATTCTTTGCGGAAGACGTCACCCCGCTCTTCCAAGGCCGCCACGACCATCTGGTGTTTGGAGGTGACTACAATTGCGTACTGGCGCCCAGAGACCAACTCCCACGACATAATCCGTGCCCGGAACTTAAGACGCTAATTCGAGCCCTGCAGATGGTGGACACTTGGAAACATCTTCACGGCCACCGACCGGAATTCACGCACTTCACAAGTCACTCTTCCAGTCGTATCGATCGGATTTATGTCTCACACTCTCTCGCCGCTGGAACACATTATGCGGAACTGTGGCCTGCAGCATTCTTGGACCACTCAGCTTACATTTGTGCCGTCACCCTGCGGCGGCAACAAGTGTGGAGTAGCCGCAGCCCGTGGAAATTAAACACCGCTCACCTGTCGTAAACGGATTGCCGCCAAGCCGTTGAGGATACGTGGCATTCGTGTGAAAATCGCCTCCGTGCATATCCCACAACGATCCGCTGGTGGTTGGACTGCGCCAAACCGGCACTGAGGCGAACGTTGATAATCTACGGTCGTGACCACGCTACTTGGCGAAGACATACACTCGACTTTTACTCCCCGGTCCTGCGGGAATGCGATGCTATGGCGCCGTCTCCGGAACGACAAACGGTTGTCCACCGTGCTAAGGCTCAGATCTTCGCTCATATGCGACGCCACCTAGAGGGGGTAGTCATCCGCTCGAGGACGCAGGATCGGATACCTAGCGAACGCCCGTCAATGTTCCACGTCCTTCGTGAACGTAAACGACGCCAGCGAGCGCTGATACGCTTCATCGACACGGAGGACGGTCAGCGCCTCACCACGCAACAAGACATAAACACAGCGTTCTATAATCATTATTCTCAACTCTATTCCGCTCAGACCCCTGATCTGACAGCACTGGAGGACGTCTCTCAGACGATTTACGGCACCGTCACCCCGGTAATGGAAGCGGCCTTGATGGAAGAAATTACAGAAGAAGTGATCGACGCCATTAGAAAATGAGCTGTCAACAAGTCTCCGGGTCCTGATGACCTCCCGTTGGATTTTTCCGGACTTTTCAATATTTATTAGCCTCCCGATGGGCGGACATCTGTCGCGAACTACTATCCCCGGACGTGCCGCTCCCTGCGGCCCTTGTGGAAGGGATGATTATTCCTATTCACAAACCATCAGGTGGCTCACGACTGCAGGGCTACCGCCCGTTGACGCTATTGAACTGCGAATTTAAGATCTTTTCGCAACTGTTGGCGGCGCGGATACGCCAGACCCTACGAAATGTTATCTCACCCGATCAAACGTCATTAGGAGGCGACAATAATATTCAAACAGCACTCAGTGAATATCGTGACTTGATCTCACTGGCGAGGGCACGTCGTCTGAAGGGTGCACTGGCGGCAATCGATTTTAGTCAAGCTTTCGACCGAGTGGACCACAACTATTTGGAAGCGGTCCTCCAACATATGCAGTACCCACAGCCATTCGTCACTGTCGTCATGCGACTACTCCGTGGCGCGACGTCCAAGGTGATCGTCAACGGCCGCCCTTCGCAGCCCCTCACCATTTCTCGATCAATACGCCAAGGCTGCCCTCTGTCCACTTTACTTTATGCTGTGGCCATGGAACCTCTCCTCTACGGCCTGCGCCAACGACTGACGGGTATGACGTTACGAGGCCACACTTTCCGGTGTAAAGCGTACGCTGACGACCTGGTGATTGTCATCCGCAACGGTGACGACACCGCTGGCGCACTAAATTGGATAGCGAAATATGGCATGGCGACTGGTAGTCGTATCAACGTCGCAAAATCGGTGGCGATGAACATCGGGGTCGGATTGTCTGAGAACAGTGTCACCCCCTTACAGCTCAGAGATAGTTTGAAATGTCTCGGCATTGATTTTACAGACGATATACGACGGACCGCTGCTCACAACTTTCGACGGCTTTTACGAAATTTTCGGACTGGAATTGCCAACAACCGCCTACGAGCCCTGGACATCGTCCAACGGACCCAGTATGTCAACACACATTTAGCGTCACGCATTCCACACATCGCCGAGATATTACCTATACCGGTGATGTTAGCTCGCCGTATACTTGCGGCTTTTGGGTCCTTCGTGAGTTCAGGAATGCTTTTCAAGATCAAATATGAGACTCTCACCCTTCCCTCGGATCGGGGAGGGCTTGGCCTTTATCACGTTTATGACAGAGCGTTCGCCCTATTTGTGAGCACATTAGTCAAACTATGGCACCGCCGTCCGGACAGTCTGACCAGTTTGTTGATATAAGAACTAGCACCGCCCTCCCTGTTGCCGCCTGTGCCGATACACCACGTCCCCTCCTCGCTCTTCTACATCGGTGTCTTTTACCTCGAACTCAGTTACGTTCGACTTGCCTTACCAGCGACTCAACTGGCGACGGCAAAGACGGTTTATAGGGTCCTGCAACGTGGACGACCCGACAACGTCGTGGAGAGAAAGCACCCGAACGTCAACTGGCGAGTAGTGTGGAGGACAATTCACCACGTAACACTGGACACTGACGTCACGGCGATGTGGTATATAACTGTCAACGGTAATCAGGTGACCAAATCAAGGCTACATGCGATCCACATGCTAGACTCACCCACGTGCACGAGCTGTGGCGTTCAAGACACCGATGAACACCGTCTTGGCTGTGGCGAGTCTACGGCAGTGTGGCACTTAGTGAGGCAAATGTCAGCATACTTCCTTCGGGTAACGCCGAATCATATCGACCGCAAGACTATCTTATTCTCGGATGAAACATATTACCCACGCACTAAAACTAATGCACTGACGTGGCTTCGTGGACATGCAGTGCATTATTTGTTTCAAGACGGCGCCAAGGACACATTAGACTTTTGGAACTATTTGCAGGAACGACATTGCAAGATCCTCCGTAACCCAAAGTATCGACATTATTTTTCCAATTTTTTGTGGAGTGCGTTCCACGACCCTCCACGTAGCTGGAACATCACGGGTAAGAGAAGCTAAAACTACAATACGATGATAGAACACTGCACGGTACAACGTGGGATCTACTTTTATCATTACGAGAAGTCATACCTGGATGATACAGCAGATGGAGAGTTTCCTTGTGAACCCTCACACTCTGTAGCAGTATTTGCCTCATTTCCTCTTTTTGTCCCCGGTGCGAGAAGGTCTTCGCAGTTTTAGTTTTCCCATCCGGTGCAAGATGTAGCACTGGTTAATGGTGGTATGGATTCCACCCTTCAGTTTTGTTTCATGGTTTTCTTCGCCCCGCACTTCGCTCTCTTTCTTTATGTCTTTTTCTACAACTATTAGCATGGTTTTAGTTATGTGTGTCCCCAACTCAACGCAACAAGTGCACTTACTAGTTTTCAGTTCCTTACTGTTAAAAAAAAAAGAAAGTACGTAGACTCAATGATTTTGGCCATTATCTCATGGAGTCATCATACGTCAGTGGTCTGAGGAGAGCTAGCCATTTGACAAAATATATTCTATCCTCGGTTCTGTACGACTTATCGCCATCTATGGGCGCATTTGGGACCTGTGTAACGTGTTTCTGCCCGAAATAATGGAGCACTCTGTTAAATTATGGGAGGGTGCCGTGATGCGCTGCCATACAGAAGGCAGAGGCCTGAAGCTCAGTGATCACTGAGTGGAAGGTGTTCGATAGGGAATGTTTTGCACTTTTTCTTGATCTGGGTAGTTTTTTCGGCGGGCCTTTCATCGAATTTTCATTTGCAGGTGAGTAGTAAGTGGGTGTGTTGAGCTTGCTAGCTGATAATCTTCCTGCACTGAGCTTGCTTGCAGATAATCCTCCTTAACTGAGCCAGTTATGGAGGACTATCTACAAGTGTGCTCAACCTACGGAAGATTATCTACGAGTGCGCTGAACCTACCCTTGTGCTACTAACGCGCAAGTCATCCAATGTTGCTTCGAATGCAGTAAGTACTTGCCCTCAGCGGCCGAACTTCCCCAGATGGGAGTCACCCGGCTCACAATGCCTTATGCTCATTTCCATTTTTTCTGATGACCATTATTACAAAGAACAAAACTGTAGCAAATACCATACAGACAGAACCAAGAAAATATAAATGTATTAACTGTAGCTTTCAATTCAATTGGATCAATTATACCGAATTTCTTTTATCCTCTCTACTACGCAATCCCGCTCTTGCTGGCAGTGAAGCGGTCGTGGGTAGAAAAGGCCTGGACGTGGAAGTGTCAAGAGTTGGTTACCCACAAAATAAATATTTTTGTTAGAGTGTAATGCACCGATTTCTCAGAGTCGTTTGTCCTTTTCTCTTTTTTTTTAGAACCAAATTTAGTACAGGGATAACCCTCATCAGCTATTCGTTAACAATAATTAAGTTAGCAGACCAATGTACTGAGCTCTATTGTTACTGCTTTTATCTTAATTTGAAACAAAGATTTCGACTAAAAGAAAAATAGAATTAAGAAAATGTAGCGTGTTTTAGGGCAAATGAGATTTAGTGAATCTTTCAATATCCAGTGTAAATTTATGTAAGTAGAACTTAATTAACCAAATAAAACTTCAAACCCCAAAAGGCTTACTTGCATCTACTCTTGAGAAATTTTTATACCAGATTTGATATACTTAATAGGACCTATATTCAGCGAGAAAATTGGATAAGAAACATATGGACCAAAACAGTGAATGAATTGGTTTCCATGCGAAGAAGCGAAACAGCCACGTGATGCCTGCAGTTTAGACGCTCATCGAACCGTTAATGGGACCCAGCTCAATGCAGAGAGTCACCTGGAGACCGCGGAATTGCCGAACGAAAATGGACAGCAAAATTCTGCCCGTGTTTTGTACAATTGGCATTAAAAGATGCCTGAAACAGAACTCGAATCCTGAAACTGAGTGCTGGAGGTATTGCTGCAATGCAGCCGAATAAAGGTAACAACTAATTGCTTCCAGCCTTCAAATGCATACTCTACTTCACTTGTTACGCTTACTAGCACGGAGGAAGTAAAAGTCAAAGCAAGGCCAGGGCCATTACAAGAGCAGGGCGCTCTGAACACAGTCACAAGATACTCCCAGAGACAGATGCCCACCTGTTTCATCTACGGCGGTACTAATCCAACAGGTAACACTCCAAAGCTCCACCTTGGCTGCGACCATGGACGAGCGGTCACATTCCGTACAGCGCACTCAGGAACGACTTGGCCTGGGAATTTCCGTTTAGTCATCCAAGCAACAGTTCGTCCCACACCCAGGAAGTGGCGCTGCTATTTCCGCTTTGCTGTCCAGCCATGTAGCCAGTTTCCGTCTGCCGCTCTGGTTGCCGCTAAGTGAACACACGCACTGCCACGCGCATGGTGTCCACGTGGCGACCGGGGGAATCTTGCGTGTAGCAAAGATATCGACTAACTCTGATCGGCGCCAGAATCACATCGAGCAGCAATACTGTTCAAATACTGTATTTGTCTTTAATTCTATTACGAAGTTTACTGATGCCCATTACTGTGGACTTTTTGTCTGATTGTTTTCAGTTGTTGTAGTTTATCTACAGCCTCGCCCTCTAATACGCTATTTTATGTTGCTCGGAGTGACGTGATGAGCTGCTGACTATGACGTCGGCTGCAGTCGGTATTGTGTATATTTTAAACTTCTTTTATGCGTGTTATTTACTAATTTTTAGAACTAAGAAATCAATGCCATTATTAGTTTCATACTCAACATTAATTTTGTTTCGTTTTGGTGGAGTTTATTTAGTTCTATTGCAGACTGATCAATTTCCTCCACTGTTACATCGAACAATGTAAGTGTACCACCCACATAGTGTTTGTAATACATAATTTCCCTTATTGTCAAATTGGATTAGAAAAAAAGATGGTTCCAAATGATTTACGTAAAATTTGCCTAGCAGGCTAGCCAGCCAAAATATCAAAATTAGTTTTCCACAAAAATAATATGAAACACAAAATTGTTTATAAGTTAGAAATAAAGAATGAAGTACACCACAAGTGTGGCACGTATAAATGGAAATAGCTGTTACCCATGGCTGCATTCGCATATCAGTAGCATGAAATGAAATGTGCGAAGGGCTTTACTGGCTGGTCTGGAAGTTTGGGCGATTTGTGCAAGTCTTTTTATTTCAGACAGCTTCGGCGGCTTGGGTGTAGATTATGGTAAAATTACGATGGCTGTTGTCATAGGAACGAGGGGGAAAAATCTACCTGACCGGAATTCTAACCCAGCGCCTCAGAGACGTAGGTCGAAAACACAAACCACAAGAAAAAATGGTTCAAATGGCTCTGAGCACTATGGGACTTAACTTTCGAGGTCATTAGTCCCCTAGAACTTAGAACTACTTAAACCGAACAAACTTATGGACGTCACACACATGCATGCCCACGGCAGGATTCGAACCTGCGACCGTAGTGGTCGCGCGGTTACAGACTGTAGCGCCTAGAACCGCTCGGCCACCACAGCCGGCTCCAAACCACAAGAGCACCAACTGTCCAGTAAAGTCTCCACGCGTCATAGAAGCCATATGAGACCTATGATGATCGGCGACTAAACTACAATGGGTTTGTGGCTGATATTAGTATGGAAGTACGGATTAAACACGTAGAGGATTGTGTAAAGCATTGTATCTATCACGTTAAACCGCACTACGTAGACCATATGGAACAATGAAACCTTTTTCACAAACTTAATAAAGCTGAAAAGTCAAAGAGTGTGTAGTGTTTTTGAAGTGTTATTATCGTTCCAGGTTTCGCGTTATATTCTTTAAGTCAATAAATGTGTTGTACTACATGCTGAAAGACGCGCACTTCATTCACCATTCAGTGCTCGCATTTTATGTTTCTAATCCCAGCACTCTGGTATTCGGTAATATAATAATTCAGGACGTGTTAATAATTCCTATGGGTTGCCTCATTTATTTGACGATGTTTGCAGTTTGTCTCACACTGAACTGTGAGAGGAGCTTGGCGCTAGAGGAATTTTCTTTATTTATGGGAGAGGGCAGCAGTCTTCCTAGCAGCCATGATGGCTTCCCGTTTCCGATCGCCAGGGTAGCACGTGGTGTCGTTTGAACGTTCAGTAGTGGCCAAAGTTTCTCCTGTTCTCAGTTCCCCAACCTGCCTTACCAACCTTGTAACTGCTATTTCTGCTCGATTTTAACGTCGCGAGGTCACGTCCCTGTGAGATTCCGGCCCTCTGACTGGCCAGTTCAGGTGCGCCCGTTTTTCGCCGGTAGGCGCCAACCGTCCTCCGCGGGTGGACAGAGGACAAAGGGGCGGCAGTTCAGTTCTAGTGTGAGCGAGCCTGAGGCCGGAGGTGCTGCTTACAGGAGATCAAGTTCGGTAAGCATGAGCGCCGACGTGCTCTGTAGCTTCGCGCCCTGCGGCCCAGAGGGAAACTTATAGGTCATTTTACTTTCGTGCATTAAGTACAGGTTTATGCAATTTTTCCGGGTTATAAGACTGTAGGTTTTCCTTGTACAGTTGGGCATAATGGACGAGATGTGTTGGTTAGTCACAGTAGCTTGCAGTACGGCACTAAAGTGTATACTTTCATGCTCGCTTTTCCGCTTCGTCTGGCAGTGGCTCTTTCATTTCTCGCGTGCAAAATTCGACTCGGAATTTAGGTCTTTCTAGCTTGAAAACTTGTGCCCTTTGTCCTACGCCACGTGGTGAGTGTCTGGCACCCCTTCATATTTCGTTAACGTAGTCGGACCGCGAGCCAAAGTTATCTAGTATCGCCAATATGAATAATTTCGCGTCTTGTTGCTTTTATTCCTTTTGTACAGGGGGCTACCTAGCGATTCACCCACAGTAGCATCTTTTTTAGTCTTTGGCTGATTCATGGTGGTGGACGTTGCATGCCTGCAACACCTTCCTTTAGTGAATTGGACTTCAATTGATAATAAGGCGATCGTTCCTAAAATTCCTTTTCTCCTGCTATCGTGGCTTATTATTAACGAGAGTTGGCGTAGGCTGCTGAACTCAATTCTTTCTTCCCAACACCCCCTTTTGATTGTATAATTGTTCAGTATTCAACTGTTAAATGAAAGAGTCCTTTAATCTTTACATTATCCCTTTCATTAAGTAAAATCACCCCTTGTGTCACAGTAGGACAATGCAGAACTATATCGGTTGCTATAAGGTCGTCAAGTCTCGCGCAGTTAATGATACGATAAAGATTCTTTATCGCGCGCCTGGCACGACCATTGCACGCATGGTACCGATAACAGTAATAATAATTTTCAAATATCCTCCATTGATAAACTGGTAAGTGTTCACGGCGCAGTGTGAGAACGTGAGCACTAAATCCACTAGATGTGGTGGAAGTAGCGGCCTCTGTGTAACCTTGCTGGTTTAGAAAAAATGTCAAAATTACAGCCCCTTCAGGAGGGTATAGTAACCTTAAAAATAAAACGAGACACCCCTTTTAATGCATTCTAAAGTAGCCCGTGTTCTTCCTTATTGTTCAAAGTATCTCCATACAAAATTTCCTAAAAATAGGATGAGCGTTTTAGTCATGAAAGCGTAGACTCCTCGTAGGGTACGGTGGTCGATACACTGTGACCAATTTTTATCCAAACCGTTGGGCAAGTTCATTGGTATTTTTTTTTTTGTTTTTTTTTCAGAAGGGTAGGTAGACAAGTGTTTGCCATCTTTCAACTGACTGGCGATTACAGAATCGAAGCGTACGCCTTGCAGTCTTCCTAAAACAATTTTACAGAAACTATTCGGTAAAAAGTTCATTTTCGCTTTACTTACAGTTCTTTATGTCAGGTTGATGATGATATTTCCATTATTTCGTGAATGGTCATAGTTATTGAAATATTTACGTGGAAATCAGATGCTGCGCGAAATTCGGAAAAGTTTGCAGTGAAAAACAGAGATCGCTATGAATTTGTGTTTGGGGCACATTACATACTATGCTGCTGCATATGAAATTTAGCTAACATTTGAATTTTCCTTCAGACTCGAGAAAACTGATCTGACGTAGCACATTCATCTGCGGTCACGCTTCGCCAGCGATAAGGCCAAAGTGAAATATGCACAACTTTCCCTATATTTCATAAACGGTTTCGGACATCAAAATGAGATTTTGGCAAATGAGAGCACATCAAGAGGTGAGTATTTTGCCATATGGTTATAATGCGAAACTTCGTTATCTATCATGTTATTCTACTAACTACGGACTTTTTCGATGAAAGAATGTAATTTTTAAGGGCTATTGATAGCTGGTGGAACGTGAAATGTGAAGACATTATATTTCCTTTTTGGACCGAGGATATGCCTTTTCATAAGCTACTGACCTCACATTTCCTCAGTTGCTCACTTAATAAACCACTGCTTCACGATTATCTCGCAGTAGTGTCTGTACAACACGGTAGTAAGGTGAGACTATGTAAACTCCGCTGTTTTGGGCAAAAGAAGCGAACTTTAACATGGCAACCAGAGAAATGTGTAGGTTTTACTTAAAATTTGCCATGCACGACGCTTCTCTGAAAGTTACGAGTGGTATACCAAAGTTTTGCCAGACTGTATCTATCCCTAACACACTGCGTGAGAAAGTCAAATAGGAATTGGACATGTTAGAATAAAAATAACATAATTGAGCCTGTCGCGATCACTAATTAGGACACACCCTTGAAACAAAGACACCTACAGAAGCAAATTACATAGGTAATAAAGTAGTCTCAGTTAGTACAACGAAAAAAACCTTTTGTCAACTTGTCTAAAACGCTACTGAAAGTGGGACTCTGTGATAATAAGGACAAATATTCCTTCATTTACAAAAAAATACAGTATCTCAGACACATACCGTTAGGAGATGGTATGCGCCTTGCCACCAAAAACTTGCAAGCCATTTCAGTGCCTCCAAAACCCACTAATGTAAAACAATTCCAATCAGTCTTAGGTCAAACTGATTGTTATAGAGGGTCCATACTGGCTGAGATGATACACATGTCGCCCACAAAAGGCGAAACGTGTAATTGGAAGAAGGAGGATTGTCAAATGCCTTCTGCTACGCTGGAATGCACTTCACTGGATTCTGAAGGCTTAGACATGTACGATCCTAATACAACATAAATAGCTGCAGCAGATGGTTCATAGAAAGTAGATGACGGTACCCGCTTTTATGGTACGGACCAACTCTGGCCGCCACATGATAAACCTCTGCAAACCTTCTTCCTTTTCACATGGGTCCACAGGCGAGCACTGGAGTAGTTGGGGGGGCTGATGGGGGGGGTGGGGGGGGGGGGTGGAAGTCACAGAATTGCAGCCGTCAACTAGCGACGGAGCCCTGCCACAAACTATAAACCTGTGGAGCAGAACCCACCAGTAATGGCGCTGAGGTCAGCGTGGCGGTGGATCTCGGCTGCGCACAAGAGGACCAGGAGGAGAAGGTGCTCTGCCTCTCCACTTCGAGGGCATGGAATGATGTGGCCGTGAGTCGCGACCCCTGTAAGCTAGACTTCCATCAAACGACGCGAGCTGCGCAGTACGACTGAGTCGCCAGGCGAAACGGGTCTGCCAGAAAACTCTCGCGGAACTACCTTCCGATTTGAATCACGTTGAAGAAGTATTTCCGAGCTCAGTATGCCTGCAGGCCACGATATAAGTCGTGAACTGCCGCTTATCCAGCTGCGTACTCCAGAATACGTTTGAGATCGCGCTCCTGCCAGAGTTCCAGTGAGAGCTCACCTGAGCTGCTGTTCCAGCTGGCGCCGCCGCCACTACCGCTACATTTCATCGAAGCTCGCGTGTCTGAAGGAGGATCTGCTGCTCTTCGACGAAGTACGACACCGGCACAGCGCTGTATGCACCGCATGGAAGAATGTACTGCGCAGCACTTGGAGGTAATTTCAGAGCAGCACTATCATAGGCTGGAAATATTTTACGACGATCTCTTGAAGTGGATATTGTTGTGACACTGACTAAATGAGCATTTTGGAAATAGGATTACAGTCGTTTCAGTAGTTGTGTTTCTACGTTTCCATGCTTGATGCTCGGATGGGCGTGGCGCCCCTGCTTTCAGTGACTTACGTGGCACATCGGTGTTTAGTTGCCAATATTCACGTTGTTTGGTTGATTTGGAGGTCATCGATCCCACCGGATAAGGGGAGGATGGGAAGAAAATCGGCCGTGCCCTTTCAAAGGAACCATCCCGGCATTTGCCTGTAGCGATTTAGAGAAATCACGGAAGACCTAAATCAGGATGGTCAGACGCTGGTTTGAACCGTGATACTCCCGAATGCGAGTCCAATGTTCTAACCACTGCGCCACCTCGCTGGATCATTCACGTTTGTCACAACATGTAGGTATAACAGTATCTGTATCACAAACCAAAAAGATGTCCCAAAAACGTCGGCCCTGCTGCATTTGATGTTAGGCACGGCATGACTCGGATATTGTTTATGTGTTTACTATTGTGACTTTCAAATCAAGTGTTCAAAGTGTGACTTTAAACAGCAATATATGCTTTAAAGAGACTCGGACAGACAATGCTGCTTGTTTAATTGCATCTGGACCTTTCGCAGCATAAGTCCATATTACATGACTTTTCATGTCGTTGAAGTCAGTTTTTCTTTGTATACGTATTATTTTATTCTTTTCCTTGGATAAAGTCTGCAAGTGTTAAATCTGATGATCATGTAGGTCATTTGTGCTTGTCAAACGACCAATCCAACAATCTCTAAATATTTGCCCACAGCTTGGAAACTGTGGTCCATCGACAAAACAAAGTCTCCTGTAAAAACGGTGCATCACTTTGTAGTTGTCGTGCATACTGTTCGTGGAATTGTAACAGATTTTCAAAGTTATAGCCATGAAAGTGTTAACGAAGCGAATTGGGAAAAGGAAGATAGGTATTTATAAGCAGTATTAGCAGAACACTCCTTCGGCAGATGGCACTTGCACATTCAGGTTGCCTCACAGTGCCATGTGGACGCTGGGCCGTTGCTGCGAAAATTTTGGTTGTTTTCCACTCACAAACTGTTGTTCTTTCTGGTTTGGCGTGTTCCATTCTCCACATTTCGTAGTTCACAGCCACAGCTCAGATCAAGTGAGCGTGGCTCTATCAGGATGGCTTTGAGAGTACAACAGCGCCACTTCTGCAACAGTTTGGAGACATTCTTCAGAAACGAGATTTATATCCGCTTTTCCGACTATTGTATACCCTGTGAAGGTATGGGTAGCTTCACGACAAGATGTCCGATTCGCACAGACTGCTGAGGTTCAAGCGCACAGGCGAAAATACGAACTGAATGTAAGTTACCTGTTTCCTTACTTTTAATACAGGTTGGAAGACATTTCTACCACCCCTTCTCGTAACAGAGGAGCAGTAGTTTGAACCGATGTTGCCTTGTTACTATTTGATGAAAGACAAGTTCCACTGACACAGGAAACAACAATGAGGACAGAAAAAAAAGTTCACCCTTCGGCAGTTACAAACGTTAAAAATAACTTGTGCAAGCCAAAAATTTGCCACATTATCACCATAACTTAGAGAAAGACGAGAAAACCTCAATATGTTGTGACATCGCTTTGGCGCCATTCGTTGCAGCTTGTGTGACTTCAGTACGCTGTAAGGTGTCGGGATTTTGAACATCTTACATGTCGGGTGCCTCAGTTTTACGTGTGGTTTATAGTGTTGCAAGACACTGGTTTTGCAACTTGGGCCGGCTCTTTGTGTGTATATTTCACTTGTTTGAGATACAGTGTACGTGGCATCGAGAGTGACGAGAATAACTCTCTTATGTAAATTTGCGTGTTCAATATATGTTCAAATGTGTCTGAAATCTCTTGGGACTTAACTGCTAACGTCATCAGTCCCTAAGCTTACGCACTACTTAACCTAAACTATCCTAAGGACAAACACACACACACCCATGCCCGAGGGAGATCTCGAACCTCCGCGGGACCAGCCGCACAGTCTATGACTGTAGCGCCTCAGACCGCTCGGCTAATCCGGCGCGGCTCGCATGTTTAAGTTAGGTAGACAGAGCGTGGAATCATCACAGGAGGAGGCCAGTTTTAGTCAGCCACACTGTGACACAATGGCCTGCAGAGCCGCAGCCTAGTCAAGGTCAAGAGCAGGTAATGGGCACGGCAGAGAACTGGGGGAAGAACAGTATATCAAGTGAGCGGCGCGTGAGGACGTAACTTACCACTCTTGTGGATGATGGAGTGTTAATAAAGGGTAACAGACGTGGCTCTTCACTCGAATGCCAGCCAGCTAGTCTACACTGTACTCATTAAGCCATCTGGTGATTGGGCAGCCGTGGCTACTAGAAGCGAAAGAGCGACTGCCATTGGCTGTTGCACCCAGTATCCAACACGACTGTAGAGGGAGATGAAGCGAGGCTGAGGAGACGCGCAACTGCCCGGTGCAACAGGCACTTTCCCTTGAGACGTCGCCGAGTGTGGTCGCAGGACATCCCTCTCTAACATGACGACAGGGAAAGGACTGCTGTCAACACTTTGTTCCCCCGGCTCCTAAATTAAGTCAACAGCCGGCTCAATTATTTTCGTAAATCGCCTGAGAGGGGAACGGATACAGCCAATTTAGCTAAATTCTTGCGCCAAGGCTCGATCCTATGACACGCGACAGCAGCCAATCCAACGACGCTGTGCAACACAAGGTTAGAACGCAGCACGCTATTTAATGTAAATGTCGTGTCACAAGCCAATTTTTACTCCAGTGATACTAAGCTCAAAGTAGGAAGACCTGTCCTCCTTGTGGTATTTCGAGAGGTTAACGCATTCTCTTCGTGACCTCGACGACCACGTTTGGTTAACATTTGTGGGGAAAGAATAAAATTTCTTAAAACTGATTACATTGTTCGGCTGGACATTAGGATAGTCTTCCACCAGAGCGTCTTCCTCTCAGTTTAAATAATTAACTACCCTGAATTTTGTGATAGTATTGATCTTTTATATTTTATGTTATTTTAGAAATTTGATACCAGGATCGCCTTGTCTGAGCAGGCGACTCCTGAGATTGCTCTTGTGCGTTGTAATGACCCAACATGTGCACATGTGATTCCAGTAAAATACAATTACAGGGAATAGTTGTTGTCTGTTCCCAGATAGAGATCTTCTTTCTACTCCACTGGAAAATTTTAGGAACATTTGGGGCAGCTATACTTTTGAACTCTAAACCTTTGGTGAATAATAGCACATTTCCTTACAGGTCGGGTTCAAACTGCGTTATGCGTGCTAAGAGGAATCTTGCACGCAATGCATACAAAGCATTCACTTATTACCGAACAGAGGCACGGTTAGAACGTTGACACCATTCTAAGAGTTGCTTATGACACATCTGTACGAACAGGGATGCTTCTCGCAACAAACAGCGTCAGGTACGCATGCACAGACGTATTAGAACTACTGAACTAAGTACAAATGTCTGTGTCCAAAAGATTGATTTATTCAGTAGCACAGATATTTAACTTCCATGTAATTCTTGTAGAAATAGTCCTAGCCTGTGGCCACGTCCTGTTTAGAGATTAACCTCCAATTGGTGAATACAACTGTCTTCTTCCCGACACACACACTGCTCCGCGGCGCCTTTTTGCGTTGTCGTGGCATACATACTGATTTGGTTGGCAAGCAAGTAGAGGCTCTTCAGCAGGTGAGCCGCTATAGAACTGCTTGTTGAGACGTGGAATGCGCAGTCGTGTGAAACTGTGCACTGGTGGTTCCGGATGTGCAGCACGGTTCTTTTCATACTGGCGACCTCTGCTGCAGGCTGCCGAACAGCTGGCAGTCTCACTGCGATTAGCGTGTAGGCTGCCCCGCTCAACTTGCGTTGGTAGAGGGAAGGCTAAACCTGCATGGGGTTGCCATCAGGCAACTCGGAATCACAACACTGGATATATTTGGAGTGGCCTAATTCAGCTGGCCCATTTTGCAAGGAAAATTGTGATTCGGTACAGATATCCTCGTCGATGCACCGTCATCGTGCGTGATCAGAGTTTTCTTGGCTATTATGTATGCCGGGAGTAAAATCAAGAAAGGTGCAAGGCAGGGCTGCTCATTATCAGCGGTGATATTTAATTTATATTCAGAAGAGACAATAAGGAATGTAAAGGAGTATCGTAGTGTGGGAACTCCTTGTGATGGATGGCAAATTGGCGTGATGTGTGTCGCTAATCAAATAACCTTAGTCGCCTAAAGAGGACATCAATGAAGCCAGGTGCTCAATGAAATGAAACGTGTGCTACTTGATTACTGCAATATGCACAAAAATAATGAAGGCAGTAGTGAGTGCAACGTGTGGCCCAGCTGAATAACTTGGTTCAGAGTCGTGAAGATGATGAATTTCGCTACACAGGGTATAGAAAATTGTGTCACGAAATTTTAAACCTGGATATCTGATGCCAGTAGGAAACAAAATTACTAATGTTGTGTAGGTCAACAATGCACAATTCTTAAACTACGGAAACTTGACGCCACGCGTTCTGATTGGCCACGGAATTGTCCTGTTCCCGGATGCTCTGGACAACGCATGGCAGTGAATGCTTTGCCTGCCGGAGATCGCGACGTATCCGTGGTAGCGCACCAGCCCTCCACTCCGGGGGCCTTGGGTCGAATCCGCCAGGCTCTCGACACATCCATTGTATTTTTATGGTGAGACGTGCAGGGAACAAACCGGTCAACAGTTATTAGTTCACGTACAGAAAGTCTTTTACAAATTGTGTTGGTCCTGATAAGAGCCTTCTTTGTAGCTGGAACATTGTTTACTTAAATCAGGTGCTCGAACTGGCGACCCTCTGACGCGACACAAGCTTGGAAACGCCGAACGGTGTTTTGCCGAACTCTTTCAAAGATTCCTGGCATTGTCCTGATGTGATTGGGGGCATGTTGAAAGCGATCCATTAATTCCTCCTCGTTTCAAGGTGTTTCGCATTCTGGTGGGTGAACTACAAACTTGAAGTATCCTCACAGGAAAAAGTCCGGTGACGTTAGGTCTGGTGATCGCGGAGTCCAAGTCCTATGAGCATCTCCGCCAATTACACGGCCGTTAAACAGTTCATTTAAATATCTGAGCACAGCACGACTGTTATGTGCGGGCGCTCCATCATGCTGCAACCACATGCGTAGCCGTATAAACAGGGGAACATCTTCCAGGAGGCCGGGTAGAGTTTCTTGGAAAAACTGAAGGTAATTTGTCCCGGTATGTCTAGGAGGTAGACGGACCAGCCAAATCAGATGGTTACACGCAATGCCTGCCCAGATGTTGAGCGAGAATCGTTTCTGGTGTCCGTGGACGTACGTGACGTGAGGATTTCCCCTTGCCCAGCATTGAACGTTGCTAGCGATGTAATGGCCATCCCAATGGAAGGTTGCCCCGTCGGTAAACAACACCATGGCAGCGAAGTTGGAATCTCGTGGAACATGTCGCAGAAACCACCGGTAAAACCCTAGCCTGTGTTCATAGTCAGCCACAGGACTTAGGTCTTGGAGAGGGTGGAAACTAGATGGATGCTCGCCGTCATCCCTCAAAACATCCCAGATTAATCGATGAGTGAACCTCACGTCATGTCCAAGCGCTCGAGTACTTGTCATAGGTGATTCCTCAAAGCACTTGAAAACAGTCTCTTCAAATTCAGCATCACCATTATATGCCGCCAACGAGCTGTTTCGCGAAGTCGCCGGTGAATTGCTGTAAACGTTTGCTTGTGTGGGTGGCGTCTTGCTGGGTACCATTCCTCGTACAACCGTCGAGCTTCATGCGCATTAACGTTGGCAAGTCAGTAAGCAAAAACCATATCTCGTTGCTCTTCAAACGAATACTGTGCCGCCATGCTTACTGTATGATTAAATCGCACGTGACGTGTGTGCTCTGAAGCGAAGCTTACATGTGAATGATTCTGATGTGAGGTGGAGACAAACAGCAAGACCTATTCGACACGTGTGCTTATTACGTTGGGGCAGTGACGGGGCGACGGACGTTTGTATGTGTGAACCGACAACAATAGCGGTGCCCATCAACTGACGAACGGCAACAGGGCAATCCCATGGCCAAACAGAGCACGTGGCGCCAAGGCTCCGTAGTTTAAAAATGGTTCATTGTCGACCTACACAACACTAGTAATTGTGGATCCTACTGGCATCGGCTATCCAGAGTTAAAATTTCGTGACACAATTTTTCGCACCCTTTATAAGGAAAAGACTAGACAAATAGAGAAGATGCAAAAGGACATAGCCGAAAGTATTGCAGGAGGAGTATTAATTTTCTATTGGAAGTACAAATGCAAACATAGAATAATGTAAATCTTGAGAACAGAAAACATTAATGAAAAGCAGTGTGTTTGAGCTCACCTCGCTGGCTGCGAAACGTGGTCAGTGGTGTGAAGGCAAGGCCATGGTTTCACGAAGCAGTTCTAATGTAAATGTGAACACGCAGGTGTCACTGGTCATGAATATGCACAACGGGAAATCCATAAAGCAATGAATTTACGTATGACAACACCATTATAATGATCGAAACAGTTATAGAGAATGGTTAATCCCTCACGGTGGAATAGAATAAACAGACATAGTGATATACACCGATATACGAAGTTGCCAATTTACATAATCATAATATTACAGAAATGTTTACAATTCTTTTACGAGACAGAGGTGGAATATCGCAAGTCATTTGTGTCCACGGAAGTATGAGTTATCACTGAGTATTGGCCTCATTGTGCTCAGGCGAAATAGAACGAACCAAAAATAAATACTCATTTCCCTCAGATAACACAATGAACACGCAAAACGAGAAGTTAGTTTGATTGAGCATAGCTTTAAAGAATACGTTAAATTCCTGTAGCGCATGTGAAACTTGAATGGACGAAGCAGTTAATGATCTCATCAAGTTCATCGAAAAAGTATGCTGAAAGCAGCTATCTCAGTCCTCACAAAGCAAGCATCTAGTATACATTCAGTCAAATATGAAGCAGGAGCAAGCGTGAGGCGTTGTTCCACAACACGCCGCTCTGCAATTTGGTTTTGCTGGCCAGTGTTCTGATTCTACTTAGACCATCCGCCCTTACTACTCGGTTATGCTGAAGTATTGTCCGTGATCGCGTGAGCCTGATCGCATCGGAGAACGTTAGGGCAATTGCCTACAAATTGAATAACTGATGACTGAGGAGAAGTATGTCATAAGCTATTTTGAAAATAGCTTTCTCCATTCTCGGCTTACGTCAATTTAGAATAATGTATACAAGCCGGTGCAATCACACACTGTAAAGAACGGAACGAAGACAGGGCAGCACGAAATTCTGAATAACTGGCGGCAAAATTAAATGAAGTAATTTCTAAATTTAAACGCCCGTAAGTCCAAAAGGAAAATGCCTGCTTGTTACCTGATCGATAATAACCGGAAGAGCAAGAAGGAAAGGTATTTTCAGACTAACATGCGCTATCAGAAGGTTGTCACACACGTAACCAACACCACAACACCGCACAAAATAAAACTGAAAAAATATTAGTAACTGCTTTAAGCAAAAAAAAGGCAGTCAAAAGTTATAATTCGGAATGTTAAGTACGTCATCGTTACTGAAACGACTGACTGATTAAGATATTTTACTATATGAAAAACTGCATTTCCTCACCCTAACCTATAAGTACATGTACGAAACTCATCAAATTCACAAAGAAGGTCATTGAAATATCTTAAACAACTGAGAAATTACTTGAGTGAATGAATTACAGCAATAATGCAACGCCAGAATACGAACCAATAAAATCAAAACAATTTAACACTCTGATGAAATAGCATTAAATTAAATTGGGCCAGTGCTTACATTTAATTTTAGTCTGCCAATAGTTCTTTAATTAAATGTACTATACTTCTCATTTAAACCATTACACTTCGTCTCTGTTATGCTGGAATTGAAAAGCTAACACACTGTGGTGTCATTACTCATACATAGTTTAACAGAAAAAATTGGCGGTATTAGTCTACTTAATATTATTCATTTCGTTTTCTATGAGTGAACGACACTCTGTGTTTGAATGTAGTAGGAAAGGTGATAATGACATAGATGAAAGATGAAATCGATGCGCTAGCATTGTAATATATCGCTATTATTACTTGAAATAAAATTAACTCAAAGTCAATATGAACGAAAATTGAAATGTTTCACAATCAATTGGAGATACTGAAAGGATGATTTCTAATTCAGTGACAATGTTCATTTCAATCCATTTATTTCGGGCACACACTGATTAGAAAATCTACATCTACATCTACATACATACTCCGCAATCCACCATACGGCGCGTGGCAGAGTGTACCTAGTACCACCACTAGCATCTTCTCTCCCTGTTCCACTCCCAAACAGAACGAGGGAAAAATGATTGCCTATATGCCTCTGTACGAGCCCTAATCTCTCTTATCTTATCATTGTGCTCTTTCCGCGAAATATAAGTTGGCGGCAGTAAAATTGTACTGCAGTCAGCCACAAATGCTGGTCATCTAAATTTCCTCAGTAGCGATTCACGAAAAGAACGCCTCCTTTCCTCCAGGGAAAACGCTGGAACAGTACAGTAGGTCGTATTAGTGTTTTATAAGCGGTCTCCTTTACAGATGACCCACATCTTCCCAAATTTCTACTAATGAACCGAAGACGACAATCCGCCTTCCCCACAACTGCCATTACATGCTTGTCCCACTTCATATCGCTCTGCAATGTTACGCACAAATATCCAATCGACGTGACTGTGTCAAGCGCTACACTACTAATGGAGTATTCAAACGTTACTGGATTCTTTTTCCTATTCATCTGCATTAATATACATTTATCTATATTTAGCTGCCATTCTTTAGACCAAACTCAAATCCTGTCCAAGTCATCTTGTATCCTCCTACAGTCACTCAATGACGACACCTTCCCGTACACCACAGCATCATCAGCAAACAGCCGCACATTGCTATCCACCCTATCCAAAATATCATTTATGTAGATAGAAAACAACAGAGGACCTACCACGCTCCCCTATGGCACTCCAGATGATACCCTCACCTCATATGAACACTCACCATCGAGGAGAACGTACTGGGATATATTACATAAGAAGTCTTCGAGCCACTCACATATTTGGGAACCAATCCCATATTGTCGTACCTTATTTAGAAGTCTGCAGTATGGCACCGAGTCAAACGCCGTCTGATACCCTTCATCCATGGTTCGCAAGGTGATATGTGAAAAAAGGGCGAGTTGTGTTTCGCAGGAGCGATGCTTTCTAAAGTCGTGCTGATGCATGGTCAGAAACTTCTCTGTTTCAAGGAAATTCATTATATTCGAACTGAGAATATGTTCGAGAATCCTACAACAAACCGATGTTAAGGATATTGGTCTGTAATTTTTAGGATCCGTCCTACCATTCTTATATACAGGCGTCACCTGCGCTTCTCTCCAGTAGCTCGGGACTTTATGTTGGGCAAGAGATTCGCGATAAATGCAAGCTAAGTAAGGAGCCAATGCATTAGACTACTCTCTGTAAAACCGAATTGGAATCCCATCAGGACCTGGCGATTTATTTATTTTCAACCCATTCAGCTGCTTCACAACCCCAGGGATGTCTATTACTATGTCCTCCATACGGGAATCTGTACGAGACTCAAACGGCGTTATGTTTGTACGATCCTCCTGCGTGAAAGGTTTCTCAAATGCTAAATTTAAAATGTCAGCTTTCGTTTTGTTGTCTTCCGTTGCCAGGCCACACGAATCAATGAGTGACTGGATGGAAGCCTTCGACCCGCTTACCGATTTTACGTAAGACCAGAATTTCCTTGGGTTTTCAGCATGATCTTTTGCTAAGGTATGACGGTGGTAGTGGTTGTATGCTTCGCGCATCGCTCTTTTTACAGCAGCACGAATCTCTACTAACTTTTGCCTGTCCACATTCTCCCGATCTTTCTCGTACACACTTTTTCGGCACATACTTCTCCAATGCGTGTTTTACAATGTGTTTAAAATTTGCCCATAATTCTTCCACGTCCATCGTACCGGAAGTAAATGAAGTCGATTCATTTACTAAGTGGGATGCTAACAACTGCTTATCTGCTCTTTCTATTAAGAAAAAACCAATCATGTGGGAGCATCTTGATATTCTTAAGGCCTCCCACATCTGACGGCACTTCTCACGCCCTGTGATGCTGTTATTACGTGGTGGGAGACTGTGGGTACTGTATTTAGGTATATCAGTTTCTTGTGTAAGAATAAAACTGTGTGACATATAACTATGATATGTGTATGTTTTAAGACTCGATGGGATAAAAACATTTCTCGAGAGTGATTACTATTTAACGCTTTCACACATTTTCTTACACTACATTACAAACGTTAATGTGTTTTGGGCCTGACAGGTTCACCACAAGCCAAAGATCGAGTAATCTCGTCTTGCGGAATTCTTTTGAAATAACGAAATCAGTAAACTCTGCGTGGCCTGTAGAAAGACTATCGCACTTCTTTCTTGTAATTTGGAAAAGATACAGATCCCATTTTGCAGATACGTTTGACTCACTTATTGTTGCGGATCCGACCAAAAATTTCTGCTATAATAGCTTCAGTTAATACAATGCTGAAGGAAATATATTGTGACTCACGATACGTAAATAATAGACTCAACTCCAAGTAATACTGTTCTTGGAAATTATACTTCATCTTGAATGCACTTGCATGAATCAACAACGAGCAATAAGAATAGCAGTCTCAGTAGCAGTTGGTGGAGGAGAAGTGGAAGTGAATGATTTTACATTGTTTTGTCAGGTTTATAGTTCTACAAGAGAAACAGTTTAGGTACGTAATGCTGTATTTTACATCATGTCTCTGGTTAACTTATAGTTGTTAGCTCTGGTAATTTATTATCTTAAGCACGTTGCCTCTTAATTAATTACAGTTTACTACTTGTAGGAAAAGAAACGTGAATAAAAATTTGAAAAATAACTAAAATCAGGGAAACGAGGCGCCATACAGCCCCGTGAATGATGAAAACGCTTTCACATTTCTAACCAAAGTGAATTCTGCACTGTGTCTTTGAATAGTACTGATAAATAAGTCTTTAAAATTGTATGACTGAAGTTTCTTTTTAAGTTCCATCATTTTTTCCTTGGCATAAATATTATTTTTGTTTTGTAGTATTTTGCTACATAATGCTTTTGTTTCTTTAATCAGATAATATTTCCTATTGTATGAACGATCTTTCTCGACACCCATCAAGAATATTATTTACACTGTTGTGAATCAGCTTCATCCGTAGTAACCTCTGCGAAATTTCTGTCTACGGCTTCACTTCATTAGTCGTTCATTTTATAACACAGTTCGATGGTTTCTCCGAGTCTTCACTCTTTATGGCATATATGAAGGGCATATTTCAATAGTGGTAAAAGTCAAATTTTGTTCATTTTGAGATACAGAATCCTAAAGTTAAATGAGCGCTGAAACATCTGCAGTTGAGGTATCAGAATTATTCAAACATATGGCTTCTTGCTAGAGATGAATCTTTCTTTGTTTGTTTGGATCATTAATTTCAGAAGCTTTATAGACAGAAAAGTGGAGGTAATGGACTTGTACCACACAAGAAAAAAAATGTTGAAATGTGTGTGAAACATTATGGAACTTAAGCTCGAAGTTCATCAGTCCCTAAGCTTACATACTACCTAACCTAAATTATACACACACACACACACACATCCATGCCCGAGGGAGGACTCGAACCTTCGCCGGGAGCAGCCGCACAGTCCATGACTGCAGCGCCTTTAGCGCCCTTTTTTTATCGAACGCGGGACCCTGTTATCCAGAGGCAGCAACACTACTCACTTTTTTTAACAGGATCGAACCCTCGCCCTCCTGCTGACTAACTCAAAACTCCATTTTTTTATAAATATATATACCACGAAACAGAGAGAATTTTTAATAAAGTGAAAAAAGAGAAGTAATATTGGCACCAGAGAGGGTTTATTTATTTTTTTTTTTTTTTATGAACCAGCCAACCATGAAATGCAATAATTTATCAATCTATCACGCTACCGATTCCGCTTTTTTCTTTTCTTTTTCTTTCACACACAGGAAACGTACCGTAATATACACTCAAATGGCAGTATATTCCTTCAAAAAACGAAAATATTATCTTTTCCTCCAAAACAGTTATTGAAGGCAATCAATTAAAATAAAACAAAAGAAGCCATTTCGACAAATACGAAAGGGTGAAATCAGAAAAACGTATAGGAAGGAATGGGCGTCAATTTTAACGTTCCCACACATTCTTTCTTCCGCCACTTCTACATTGTGGAACATCTGAATCCATAGAAGTGTCCACAAAAAATTTAAAAAAATTAAAAAGGGGGCCATGGCAACTCATCCAACGCCTTGGCGATGAAAAACAAGATACAAAATATTAGAAAAAAACTTACGATTATGGGGCATCCAGAGCCACGTCCAATGTGCGGTTGCCATATAGTGGGAAAAGGCACACGGATCTGCGTCATATTCACCATCACGTAGTGGACATGATGGCCTACAAGCCACATGACGGTATTGTTCTTCGATCGAGGAAAGAGAGTGGAATCGGGACGCACGAGAATCTCCCTCGAGATAGCCGCCTCCGACGTCCTGAGGTGAAAAGACAGTTGTCGGCGAAGCCATCTCCAATGGTCATGACCGCAGGAAATCAACCGATGAGATAATGTATCAGTTTCATGGCAACGATTGCAGCGATCCGTTACACTGGGGCCAATACGAAAAAGTCGCACGTTGGTAGGTACAATATCATGAACAACTTGGTACCACGAGGACGCCACTCCCATCGGCAAAGTCGGGAGGCTGATGTTAGACCAAACAAGCTTCCAGTTCGCGCCTGGCCACAGGGCTTCCACAGAGGGAAGACTATAAGGAGCTGGCCAGCCGGTTAACAGCATTTTTAGGGAGAGATTCGCTTGGGAAAGGATATTTACTCCTAAACAACTGACCTCAAGAAAAAATTCCCTGACGTGCCGTAATTTATAACTAATCGTACCAATATCTACTGGAGGTGTTAAACTCTCCGGTCGGATGCAGTCATATAGGCGAGCTTTAAGTGACTGGGGGGGGGGGGGGGCGTTGACACGTTAACACGGTGCGACGGATGAATGAGGCAGACGCCTTAACCTGAATGTCAGGTGTTGTGAATTGGAGGAGCCAATTCACGGGGTTTGGAGGAAGCCGAAAGGCTCGCGTTTAACTCACGCAGGCTGGCGTGAGGTCTGGAACAAAAGTAATTATACTATCAAGAAAAGTATGTAGCTGCTGGAAAACTTAACTTTAATCCATAATTGGTGAACATCGGTCTGACGGTACATGCATCACAAGATTAATTGCTAATGATAATGGCACCTTACTAGGTCGTAGCAAATGACGTAGCTGAAGGCTATGCTAACTATTGCCTCGGCAAATGAGAGCGTAATTTGTCAGTGAACCATCGCTAGCAAAGTCGGCTGTACAACTGGGGCGAGTGCTAGGAAGTCTCTCTAGACCTGCCGTGTGGCGGCGCTCGGTCTGCAATCACTGATAGTGGCGACAGGCGCGTCCGACATATACTAGCGGACCGCAGCCAATTTAAAGGCTACCACCTAGCAAGTGTGGTGTCTGGCGGTGACACCACATCAGGGATGACCAAACCTCCCAGCAAACGGGGCCGCGACATGGCCCCATAACGCACGCGAAATACAGAGAGGCGCCAGATAAACCTGCCAGTTAAACTTTGTAACTTGCGGGACACCATCGCAGGAAGTGGAAATATTTGTGCAATAAACATACGTTTCCATGACCCGAACCTTATGAAGAAGTGAGAGGGAGCGACGCTCGCGTTCAATGATTGCACCCTGAATCTTATCCGTGACAGACTTGCAGTTTATCGTAGCCATCTTTAGCGGACAGCTGTCAATTATAACACCCAACGATCGATATGGGGTGACCTTCGAAGCCCATGGAATTTCAGCAGCGTTAAATCCTCGCTAACTGAGTAAACGACATTTCTGGTCATTAACCCGCGCTCCCGTAAGACGACAAAAGGCATCCAAAACTTCCTTCAGCGGTGGTATATCATCATGGGTACGGAGAAGAACCATAACGTCATTAGCATATGCGCAAACGGTAAACCTTCCTCCCAGCAGCGACCATTAACTCAAACGAGCAGCTATAGTTCGCAATAATGGTTCCAGATACAGCACGTAGAGCGACATTGATAATGGACTCCCTTGAAGGACGCCCTGACACACTGCTATGGTGGAAATAAGACGGTCATTTACGTCAATGGATGCCCGAATATCAGTGATTAGAGAGCTAAACAGCCGTCGTGCAGCATTGTTAAAACCAACAGTCGTCAATACTCGCATAAGGAATCCATGATTCACGCGGTCTAACGCGTGAAAATCTATGAAAATCAATGAAAAGCAAAGCGCTTGGCACAGGAATGGTGGAAGCAATCGAAATTAAGTCTCGACATTCAGCAACGGGAGTCAAGAAAGTACGACCCGGAAGACAACTTTGATGACTCGCGATGATGGTAGTCAACAATACAGATATTCGGCTATTGACCGCCTGCTTCACTATTTTATAATCATAGTTGAAGAGGATTATTGGGCGGACCTGATCCACACGCGAACGTCCCGGGTTTATGGGAATCAGGACGATTTTAGCAACCTTAAAGCTGGGCGGGAGAAGGCCTCCCTGAAACACTTCATTCACCATGGAAGTTATCGTATTTCCTATTAAGGGCCAAAATCGAATACGATATTCTTTGGGAAGGCCATCGGGGCCTGGTGATTTGTGGGATGGAGAACGAGCCACAATATCAAGTATCTCATCGAGATGGAAAACAGAGAAAAAATCTTCAAGGAGAGCTGGTGTAACAACACGATCAAGGAGGGAGGTGAAATCAACAGACGCTGGACCATCTGAATCCACTTCAGCATAAAGCTCGGACTAGTACTGGTAAAGTTCACGCATGATATCAGATTGGGAGGACCTCTCACGCCCATCTGGAGAACGAATGGTAGAAAGACACGTTCTTTGAGATCGCTTGTGAAGCCGGAGAAGATGATAGAGAGAGGTCAACTCATCCTGTACGATTGAGCGAGGCTGGGAACGCAGTCACACCCCGTCCACTTGCCTGCGCTTGAGTTGGAGAAGTTTTGCCTTCACACGGTGGACGTCGACGACTCTCAAGGGGCATCACGAGCATTATCGTAAAGATCTCGAAGGACTGCATAATAAAATTCCCTAGTGCATCTTATTTCAGCCGCCTTTTCAGCGCTAAAATGCTTGAGTGTATTTCGAATCCGGGGTTTAGCAAAGGTAACCCACCATTCGAGAAGTGAGGAATAACGCGTCTTGGACTGGGTTGTCCACTGCCATACGTCTGCGATGATGCCTTTCAGTAGTAGTAGAGGTAGAGGGGTTTTTTGGGCGCACGACAGCAAGGTCTTCAGCGCCCGTTCAGTAACATAGAGAGACGGGTGTCAAGAAAAATCCCACAACAGGAATATAATACGGAACATAAAACACGGATAACAATCGTTGAAAAATATGTGCTCATCCACACCGAAGCGTGGGATGAAGCAAGGTGTCAACAGTATAACATGGACAACACAGGAAGAAAATGGTAGAGGGACCTAAAACAATGTAGCAGATGGAAGTGGCGAGCTGACCGCAAGGAAAAAAGAGAGGAGTCAGCCACTCTGCAACACACTAAAACCTCCAGCCTAAAAGTTTAGGCCAGAGTCCAGATACATCACAAAACTTAAAAACCCTAGACACACACGTCTCATCGTTAGCTAAAACACAAGGCAGATCCCATTCAACTTGTGCTTCCGGCCTTGCGTCACGGTATAAAATGCAGTCTGTTAAAATGTGGCGGACAGAGATCTGCACACAACAAGCATCACAAAACGGGGGATCCTCCCGCCGTAATAAATAGCTATGCGTCAGAGACAGTGCCCAATCCGAAGACGTGTGAGGGCCACCTCTTCCCGCCTGAGCAACCGGCAGGAGGAACGCCACGGCCGAGTGGTTGACTTGACCGACCGCAGTTTATTGGTCGTCACCGCCAGCCATTCGTCCTCCCACAACTCCATGCACTTCCTGTGGAGTGCAGCGATGACTGACTGCAAGGGGATAGGACACTGGACCACATCCTGCTCCCTGCAGGCCTCCTTGGCAGCCCGATCTGCCTGTTCATTGCCCCATATGCCGACATGACCAGGCACCCAGCAGAAGGATACCTCTTTACCCCGCTGTTGGAGCAAGTACAGTTGCTCATGTGTCAGCTGGACCATCTCCTCAGTCGGGTATAGGTTCTGCAGTGATTGTAAGGCACTAAGAGTATCGGAGCAGAGAAGAAATCGATCGCCCCGAACACGATGCATCTGCTCCAGTGCCTCCAGGATCGCGTGGAGCTCCGCTGCGAAAACGGTATATTCAACAGGGAGGCGAATCCGGGTAACATGATCAGGGAACACCACAGAACAGCCAAGGAAAGTCTCCTGTTTGGAGCCATCAGTATAAACGACAGTGAAACCGTGATGCACATCTAAAATGTTAAAAAACAGAGATTGGAACGTAAAATATGGTGTGCCATCTTTCTTAAAATTAGTCAAAACTAAAATAAGTTTCGGTCTCCGGAGGAGCCAAGGTGGAGATCTGCTCCAACCGCGACGTAAAACACGAAGACCAGCCATAGACATCGCACCGAGGCAACCCTGTGCGCGAATCCCATAGGGCTGCGTCGCACGTTGCCGGTTATGAAACAATCGTGCCAGAGGAGGCTGAGCAACGGTATGGTATGCAGGGGTGTATGGTGTGGACAAAGTTTTATACGCCTGGCGCACTGTAAGTAGCCGTCGCCGCACATGAAGTGGCGGTTCACCAGCCTCTGCACAGAGGCTTGGTATGGGGCTAGTTCGGAATGCCCCAGTGGCCAACCGAAGCCCTTCATGGTGGACAACGTCCAAAATCCTTAAGTAAGAAGGCCTCGCAGACCCATACACCGTGCACCCATAATCGAGCCGAGATCGCACAAACGCCCTGTAAAACTGGAGCAGACAAGTCCTGTCAGCTCCCCATGTACAGTGGCTAAGACATTTTAAAATACTTAAAGCCTGAAGCGACCGCCGTTTCAGGTCTTTAAGATGAGGTAACCACGTGAGCCTCGAGTCAAAAATGAGCCCCAGAAATCTCACCGTGTCTTTAAAAGTAAGAATAGTGTCCCTCAACCGCAACTCAGGAAAGGTTAAAATCGAACGAGAACGATTAAAAAGAACACATACAGACTTCTCGGTGGAAAACTTAAAACCACTCTTCCGCGCCCATTCATCCAAACGCCTAATCGTAAGTTGCAACTGACGAGTTGTCGTTGCAAGGCTTGAAGAAGAGCAGAACAAAGAGAAATCATCCACAAACAAAGAACACTGGACGGGACTTTTCACTATGGACGTAATGCTATTAATAGCGATGGCAAAGAGAGTCACACTTAAAACGCTACCCTGAGGGACACCATTCTCCTGCTCAAAGCGATCAGACAGGACGTCACCAATTCGGTATCGAAAATATCGTGGCGAGAGGAAAGACTGAATAAAAAGAGGAAGACAACCACGAAAACCCCATTCGTGAAGCTGCCCCTGGATGAGACGCCTCTAAGTGGTATCTTAGGCCTTCTCGATGTCGAAAAATACACCTAGAAGGTGATGACGGCGGAGGAAAGTTTGTTGTATAGCCGCATCCAGGAGGGCAAGGTTATGGAAAGTGGAACGAAACCTCCTGAACCCACACTGAAAGTGACTAAGGAGTTGCCGGGATTCTAACGTCCAGACAAGGCGGCGGTTGACCATGCGCTCCAAGGTCTTCCCTATGCAACTAGTGAGGGCAATACTACGGTAGCTACTTGGGCTCGTGCTGTCTTTCCCAGGTTTCAAAAAAGGGATCAAAACTGCCTCACGCCACGCGTCAGGAAAGTGACCCGACGCCCAAATGGCATTAAAAAGTGCGAGGAGGAGTTCTCTGTTGCGCATTGTGAGGCGCCATAGCATACTGTAATGGGTCCTGTCGGGACTAGGGGATGTGTCACGAGCTCCAGACAATGCAGAATCCAGCTCCCACATAGAGGATGGGCAGTTGTAAACTTCATGAGAGGTGGACTGGAAGTTCAGACTACATCTCTCAGCAACCGCTCTATGGCGCTGGAAACCTAGATCCTGACTGGTTGTTGCAGTAACTGTGGCAAAATACGCTGCCATAGTCTGGGCAATGTCTCGCGGATCCGTGTGGAGAGTGCCATTAGTCATTACAGCAGCTATGGGGCACCTCCCTCCTCTACCAGAAATTCTCCTGATGGTCTCCCACACAATGGAACTTTTGGTCGAACGATTAATGGTGTTCAGGAACGTTTGCCACGACCTCTTCTTGCTCTCACGAATAATGCGGCGACATCTTGCCCTCGCCACCCAAAAGGCTGCAAGATTCTCAGCAGCCGGCCGACACTTGAACCGACGCAGAGCTGCACGCCTGGCCCTGATTGCAGAGCGGCATTCGGCACTCCACCAAGGCACAGGTGGCCTCTTCCGGTGGCCTGTGGACTGTGGAATGGATGCTGCAGCGGCGTGGTGGACCGTTTTGGTAATATGATCCACACACACCTCAACATTCGCACAGTGTTCGAATTGGACCAACTGGCTATAAATTGTCCAGTCAGCTCCACTGAGCACCCATCGTGGTGGTCTCCTTTCGGGCCCCACGCCATCTGGCAGGTAAATCTGGATTGGGAAATGATCACTGCCGTGCAAGTCAGCAACCACTTCCTAGTGAGAACTGGCGGCAAGAGCTGGAGAGCAAAGCAAGAGATCAGTGGCAGAGAACGACCCAGTCACCGTGCAGAAATGAGTACTCTGTCCTCCATTGAGCAAGTAGGCACAGGATGACAGGGGAAGCCTCTCAATCGCTCTACCCCTGGGGCAGGTAATTGCAGAGCCCCAAAGCACATTGTGGGCATTAAAACCACCACAAATAATGAATGGCTGGGGGAGCTGTGTAAGAAGGTCAGTGAGGGCCGCTTCATCAAGAGCATCATGTGGGGGCAAGTAAAGTGAACAGACAGTCAATGGATGACGCACGTGCACGGACACAGCGACGGCCTGTAAAGTCGTCGTAAGTGAGAGAGGCGAGGAGTGGTAGTCCGTCCTGACGAAAATACCTACGCCTCCTCTAGATCTCTCTCCACGCAGGTAGTCCTTTTTGTAGAGTGTATAGCCTCGTATCTCAGGGGAATATGATGGATGGAAATACGTCTCCTGGAGACAGAAACACAGTGGTCTACCCTGAGAGAGTAGACGAAGTTCCTCCACATGGGTCCTGAACCCTCGCAAGTTCCACTGGAGTATGGGAGCCATCTATGATGGGGGTAGCACCTTCATCCTGTCTCTCCGACGGGGCGGGGAGACTGCAGCAGGTGGAGGGGCAGGCGTGGGGCGAGATGATTGCCCCACACACACATCGGAGTCCATCAACTCTGGGGAAGAGTCAGAGGAAGCCTCACGGAAAACCACATCTGCATGGTCAGACGGTTTACTACGGGATTTGACCCGCTGTTGCTGCTGTATGGGAGCTTTCTGCGGTTTGGTGGGCTTTGGGGGAGCTGATGTGGGAGTGGTAATGGCTGTACTGGGCTTCGGAACATCCTCAGCTGTTGGAGGCGTCAGGGGCTGGCCCAAGTTCGCCACTGTACCTTTGTCTGCCATTCGAATAGGGGCTACTGGCTCTGAAACACTGGCTGCCAACACTCACCACCTCTGTCTGCGTGGAGGCATCGACTTTTGGAGTAGGCTTCTGAACCAGGGAGGCAAAAGATGTAGCAAATGTGGGAGGTTGCATCGACTGAAAGATCTTCTTGGCCTCACCATAGGGGATACGCTTAGTTGTTTTGATTTCCTGGACTTTGCGTTCCTCTAAAAATATTCGGCAGTCCCTACTCCAAACAGGGTGGTTCCCACAGCAATTGATACATTTGGCTGGAGAGGAGCAACCAACTCCGTCATGAGCACCTATACCACACTTGCCACAAGTCGCGTCGCCTTTGCATCCTAAGTTGATATGCCCAAAACGCTGGCATTTGAAACAGCGCATTGGGGTCGGGAAATAAGGCCTCACACTAAGGCGAAGAAAGCCAGCTTTCACATGTTCAGGAAGTTTCGTGCTACTGAAGGTTAGAATAAAGGAGTCGAATTTGACAAGATTGCCATCAACCCTCCTCATGATATGTTGAACATCAACAATACCTGCCGGAGCCCACTTGCGTTGCAGTTCTTCCTTGGGAATGTCAACTAGATCATGGCACGTCACAACACCTTTGCTGTAGTTCAAGGTGCTGTGCAGTTCAGTGTCTATGGCATACTCTCCAAGGCATTTAGCAGACTGAAGTTTAGTCGCTTGCTGGGAAGTGGAAGTCTCCACTAGCAAGGTCCCATTACGTAAGCGCTTCACCGATTTTAAGGAGCCACAGATTCCCTCCAATCCCTTTTGTATATAGAAGGGCGAAACCTTCTCGAAACTACCCTTCTTCCGTTTCACAACGAGAAACACATTCGGATCACCAGAATGCATTCTGTTACCTAAGACTGGACTTGTCAAAGAAGTGCCAGAGTGAGGGGGACTGACTGCACGAGCCCTCTTAAGAGACTGGGTGTTAGAACCCTCCAGCGGCCCACCCTTTCCGCTGGGAGGAAGAAAAGAGGATTTCGAAGGATCCATCTCGGTCCCACGAGCAGCTAGGGAACTACAAGTCCACCTAGACAGAGCCCCGCGTGCCTAGGTAAGCCTTATACAACTGAGGTGTGGAAGGTTCCCCAGAGGTTACCCGCTAACGACTGTTCCACCTCAACAGCCATGCATCTCATCAGCGCGCAGCACACCTAGAGATTGAGGGGTTGTTTATAGAGGTTTATTCCATCCTCGCGATCCGGGCGGTTAAGCCAAGATCCCCACTCCCTGAGACAGACAACATTCCACCGCCGCGCCGCATGGTGGTCGTTGAAGTATGCCCAGAGCTTACGGTGACAGAGGACAGGCGGCGCTTACCAGTCCCCAGCTAAGGAACCCCGGGGTCGCCAAGCCCGTACCCAGCAAATGAATGCTGAGCCCCTGGGGGCGATGCCTTCCAGAGAGAGGTCCGTGAGATGTAGAGTGTTTAGCTTCCATAAAGGGCGAGAGAGATGGACCCGCTGCGGGACTTGGTTAAAAGTCATTTAAACTGCACGGTGATCAGTGAAACTGGCAGGAATTACATCAATCCATAGAAGCTGACCACATATGGGGGCAGATAAATTAAAACGGTTCAATCGGCTACGTGAAGTAGCTGTAAGAAATGTAAACCGCACCAATGTAGAATATCTGCAAACCCAAGCATCCTGGGGATGCAAGGACGTCACCATATCATTACTTTCACGACAAAATGTATAATTGGGGGTCTGATCAACACGGCGTAAGACGCAGTTAAAATCGCCCCCTAACAAAACCTTGCGCAGGTTCCGTCGGAGTAAATAAACAACTTCTTCCTTATAGAACCGCGTGCGATCGGATGAAAGACCAGATCCAGACAGAGCGTAAAGAAAAATTAAGGCGAGGTCATAAAAACTACAGCCTATACCTTGACCATCGTCTAGCGTTTCGAAGTCCGTCAGCGGGATTCCATCTCGATAAAGTAAAGCCATAAAAACACAGAATATCCAGGAAGACAAAACACATCAAGTAATACCTCTTGTAAACACACGATATCAGCCAGGGAATCGTAAATAAACTGGCGTAACGCAGCAAGCCGTAATTGGGAACGTAACCTATTAACATTGAGAATTAAAAATTTATACGCCTGCATCCGTTAACACATGCAAGGTCAATAAAACAACATTAAGGAAAAAGCACTATCACGTCCATCTCTCGCCAACGTCCGGAGGCGGGGAAAAGAAGGTCTAATGCTAGTCCTCCCCACCTGACGCCGAGGAATCCTCGCTTTTCTTTTACGACGCGCCGCGGCACGGGCAGGTTGAAAACGCTGTTTCACACCACTCCGTGAAAATATACACTCTTTATGTGGAGAGGTTGGGGGCACGTCAAGCTCCGATTTGACAGAGGAGCCATCGGCACCGCACTTATCGGAAGTCGGGAAACACAACTCAGAACGACCAACAGCAACATCAGGTACAGAAGAGACAGGTAATGCAGTGCCGGTGTCGGGTGGCATCTCCTGAACATCAGAAAGTGAACCCGTAGAATCTTGTTGCTCGACCGTCTCAGCGTGGAGGAGGGGTGGTACTGCACTAGAACACTGTAAAGGCTGGCCAGCAGGAGACGTCTCTGCGGGAACAACGGAACCCACGAGAACCGTCACGTCGACGGGTGAAGTGGGGGACGCAGATTGAACGCTCATTTCAACATCAACAGAAGCAGCTACATCCTCTCTGGTAATAATGGAACCACAATTAACATCAGTAGACAACGCATTACCGCCAGAAGGTGCACCCTCTGTCGCCGGCCGCGGTGGTCTCGCGGTTAAGGCGCTCAGTCCGGAACCGCGCGACTGCTACGGTCGCAGGTTCGAATCCTGCCTCGGGCATGGATGTGTGTGATGTCCTTAGGTTAGTTAGGTTTAAGTAGTTCTACGTTCTAGGGGACTGATGACCACAGAAGTTAAGTCCCATAGTGCTCAGAGCCATTTGAACCATTTTTTTTGCACCCTCTGTCAACGCCGTGTCAGAAGAACGAGACTGGAGTGGGGCGTCCTCGAAATCTGTACAGTCCTCAGTCCGCCGGCGGTTGACGTGCTCTGCAGGAGCCGTCGTCCCCTCGTGGACAGAAGCCGCACTGGTACTCGTCGGTAACGGTGGAAATTCGCGAGGAGTAGGGGATAATGTTGCCCCTACATCGCTTAAAGCTGGAAACTGACTGACAGCTGACTGCGAAGTTACTATGTCTGCTAACGCTAAAGGAAAACGTTTTTGATAAGACGACGTCAGAACAGTAGTACGGCGTTGGCAGTTAGATCTGAGATGACCACTTTCGTTACAGAGAAAACAAGTTCCTTCTTGCCCTGTATACGTAACATGGACGCGGTAATCACAAACAGTTAAGTGGGAAGGAATATTTTTTTAACGCACATTTCCACAGTGCGGATACCATTACAACACTGGAAGCGATGTTGTGCTGACCAGCGTTCCATCGAATATGCCGTATGATTCCAAAAGGAGGCAACGCTGTTTTAAGAAATGAATCGTCCACTGCAGGAGGAAGGTTATAAATTCTAACCGGAGTATACTCGAGTGCCGCATTTTCAAGGATGACGTGACTAACAGAACCATCGCGATGTGTAAACAACACTTTAGAACCAACTTTTTCTCTACTTGAACGGCATCATAAAACTTGACAAAGAATGCATACAAATCAGAATCTAGGTAATCATTATCTACCTGATCAGGTGTAACACGGATAACATCAGCCAACCAATCGTGACTTTTTAAGGAGCCAGGTTGAACACGACGCGTACTCTTGCCAAAACTGAAACGAACAGTAGCTCAACGAGGAACAGATTTAGGAGACTCGACAGACACCATGGCGCTGGCAGAAAACACCGCCGCCAAGAGGAAAACGACAACAAACTGCGCTACGCAACTACGATGTGACTCCGGCCGATACACCAACAAGACTGAGTAGCTTCGACACAAGCGGTGCTGCGACACAGGCGGAAGTTAAGGAAAACCTGCTCGCTCGACGTGCAAGGCGACACTGCGGCTAGACCGCTCGGCTAATCCCGCGCGGCCCACTGTTGAAATAAGCCCTTCATATACTACGTGGCTTGAAGTACAGAGCCAAAAAAAATATTTTTACCGCTCAGGAAAATCGATCGAAAACAAACTCCCCCATATGGGCAACGTCAGTCCCAAAACCTGACCTGAAGACCTGAGCGGAGCTTCAGGACCTTACGCTTTGCATTTTCTTCACAATCCTTCGTGCCACATATGATCAGTTATTGATTGATATAAATTATTTTCAGAATATTTCTGTCTTTCGCGCTGCCAACATTGTTTACTTTGGCGAAGAATTTGTGGTGAACGCTACGAGGGAGTTTCGTCTATAATCTCTACCTCTCATACGGATTATGCACTTGTGTCTGAACATAGCAGCTCTGTGGAAAGATAAGCGACACCTTTAGTCCTGCATACCTTTCTACAGAGCTACATGTCGCCCATTTCGATGAAAATTGTCTACACTCATAAGAGCGTATGTCGATCATCACAATAGACATAAAGCACTGACACCCTTTTTTATAAGCTTCGTGTCAATATCTACACACACTCTGTTTCAATGAATACTGTTGTGTTGGCAGAAGATCCAACACCGTGTTGCTAGTGGAGGCCGAAATGCGCGCATTTTAGCTCACGCAGGCTGGCGTGAGGAGGGAAGAACTATACTCACGTGAGGTCTGGAACATGACAAGGAATTAGAATTCAGAAAGCGGACGTAATTAGTTTGATACTTAACTTTAATCCGTTAATGATAAACGTCGCTCTTGACGGTACATGATTCACAATATTATCTGTTCAGAATACATTCATTGTAACTGAATATGGCGCCTTGCTAGGTCGTAGCAAATGATGTAGCTGAAGGCTATGCCAAACTGTCGTCTCTGCAAATGAGAGCGTATGTAGACCGTGAACCATCGCTAGCAAAGTGGGCTGTACAACTGGAGCGAGTGCTAGGGAGTCTCTAGACTAGACCTGCCGCGTGGAGGCGCTCGGTCTGTAATCACTGATAGTGGCGACACGCGGGTCCGACGTATACTCACGGACCGCAGCCGATTTAAATGCTACCACCTAGCAAGTGTGGTGTCGGGCGGTGACACCACAAATACTCAATATTTCACAAGTAATTAATTTATGTTTACCCATATAGATAGCGATTGCAATAGGTATTTGTCTTGATTACAACCTCAGTACAAAATTAAGTACTCACGTAAGGCTGCTTTGAAATTACAGCAAGTGTCCATATGTACAAGTGAACTTTGGCGTGAATTAAATACCTTCTCACAAACAGTACTTGTTTTGTAATGTCAGTTTCGTTTTGTGAAATACGAAGGACATCAATGCTGAGGTCTCTGACTGTGAGAAAAAATCTCCTAGAAACAGATGGAATTGCACGCAGGGAAAACTTTGCAGTAAAGCAGGATGTACGACGTAAAACCAACATTACCCAATTAAATGGCATTTCCGAAAAAAATAAGCTGAAATCCAGATGAACCATGGTTCAAGATAATGTTTGCTGACTGCCTATGGAACTGTCTACAACCAGGGATTTGTAAAGTCTTAGACATAAAACCTGTCGAGCTGCCACAAAGGCAGTCAGAATCGTTCACTCAAGATGGCCACTATAATCAGCTGGCCATAAGCATTCTATGTCTGCCCATGTGCACTACCTGGCAACACTGTAGAATGCAAACGTGCATGGAGTAAGTGCTGTCACCCTCCACGAGCTGTCGCAGTGCTGTATCTACTCAGGGGCTAGTGTTAAGCACCGTCCAATGTAAGTATAAAGTTTCGAGTTCTAGTCCACTCCATTCCTTTATTTTTAAATGACATTTAGATTGACTGAAATATAGTACGCTTCACATTCTAAGCCAGTTGTAATAACCAAACCTTCCACAAACTATTCTTCAAAACAGCTCGCGGCTGCATCAAGATAAGAACAGTTTATGCTTGAGAGGTTCCTCGCCTTCAGTGGCCACTGGCTACCAGCCATATTCCAAATGCCATCTAACGCAGGGTGCCGGTAGCTGGATGAATGTGGCACAGGGCTTTGAGTGAATTAACGAGATGTGTCAGGAAAGCAACAAGACTGATTTTCCTATCTACCAATGTTTTTATTGCTTTCAAACAACGATATTTTCCTCTTCAGAGTACTTCCCTTCGTCAGCTACTCACCAGTGGAGTCGTTGTTCTAGTCTTGGTAGTGGCGCTGAAAGGCCTTTAACGTGCCGGGCACATTCTTGACAGTGTTCTCCATAGTCCCAAAATACCAAAATAACGTCCTTTTTTAGGCATTTTCCAGTTTAGGGCGAATAAAAAAGTCACAAGGACTCACATCAGGTGAAAACAGGAGCTGCTGAACGGCAAGGGTCCCTTTTGAGGTCAAAAATTCCGTGATGGAAGTGGCCCTGTGGCATGGGGCATTGCCATGACGCAGCATCCAGTTGTCTGCAGTGTCTGGTCTCCCTCGTGTCACCCTTTCCCTGAGTCTTTCAAAGACAGCTTTATACAACTCTTGGTTGCCAGTTCGTCCAGGAGGAGCAGTATCACAGGATCACACACATTTCCCTTGTTTTCGTTGGTTTATGAAACTGTTCTCCCTCAGCGAGATTCATCTTCAACGCGTTCTCGACTTCCAAAAATGAATTGTGCCAGCAGAAATCTAGGGCTTTATATTAGAAATGTTCCCCAACGGCCTGTTTCAACTTGTCAAAGGTCACACACGTGGATTTCCCAAGTTCGACACAAAACGTAATGACATAACATTGCTCTAAATTCCACTGTTCCATTTTCATAACACACAACAAGGATATCACTACACTGATGGCGCTCTCTGACATCCCCTGATAGCTGTAAGGAGCTGAAACTCGGATGAGCATTTGGAAGGGATGAACACATAGGTCTGCACAAGTAGAACGACACAGCATTGCCAGCTCGGTTCGCAGTGTTGTCAGTCTCATTGCTTTTCTGAATGAGATTTTCACTCTGCAGCAAAGTGTGCGCAACCATGCGAGTGATCTGGTAATGCTGTGTTGTTGTTCTTGTGTAGAGCAATGCTTTCATCCCTCCCTGAAACTCAGAGTTTCACCTCTGTATATACATTATGTGATTCCTGAGAGTGCCATGAGTGGTGTTGCGTTTTTATTGTCTGTTACGAAAATGGAACAGGGGAATTTAGAGCAGCGTTATGCCATCAAGGTTGATGTTGAATTGGGGAATCCGCGAGTTTGACCTTAGATAACTAGAAACCGGTCCTTAGGAAACAATTTTATAAAGAGCGCAAGTTTCTCACTGTCGCTAATAGATTTAGGAAGACCTAGAACACGTTGAAGAAGAACTGTGCCCAGAGAGAGCCTTCAAAATCCGACCAAAACATCGAATGTGTGTGGGCTCTTGTGAGATTCTTCATCCACGACAAACCGTCAAGCAAGAGTTTCACAAAGGCGTCCTTTAAAAGCCAGGAAAAGTGTGAATCGAGTGAGGCTGGACAATACAGCAGGTGGATGCTGCTGGATTATGACAACACTCCACTTCGAGTGGTCACATCCATCACAGATTTTTTGACCTCAAACGGCATTTCTGTTGTTCCATAACCCTCAGTATTCACATGATTTGAGTCTCTGCCACTTTTTCTTTTCCCAAAACTGAATGTTGTTCAGAGTTCTCAAATTACGTCCATTTAAATTATTTTTCAAAGGATTGTGACAACCATGTTAAATGACCTAACAATTGAAGCCCTTCAGTTCTTATACCAAGACTGGAGTGACTCTACGGGAGTGCACATCCTGAAGGGAACTACTTAGGAGTGGACAATATTCTTGATGAAAAAATTAAAACTATGGTAGAAAAGTAATGACAGTGATGTTTTTTCTTACACATCTTGTATATGACATACACATACTGGGGCCAAACTGCTGGTACGAGGGTTGTATTCTCCTAAACTGTACTTGTACAATACGTCTTCTTTGTATGCGATTTCTACTTTTTGCGAGAATGCATTGAATGAAGTGTACAAGGATTTAATGCTTTACATTTTTCCTTTTCTTGGTTTAATACCATAACGTTGCATCGGTGTCAAAGCTAAAATTTATTTTGAACTTCTTTAGTCACAGAACTTTCCATCAAAAACAAGAGTGATATTTTTTCCTGGTGCAGTAGGTTTGCTTGTGTCATGAGGAAGCAAGACAACTCAGTCGCAAAAACAACGCTCCACATCAACCCAGGAGGAACAAGACTAAGAGGAAGACCGGCAAAGAGATGGACTGACAACGTCAGGGGAGACAAGCACGTTGTTGGCTTAACACCAGAAGATGTCAACGACAGGGAGAAATGAAGGAGATGCAGCAAAACAGCAGACACCGCTAGTCGGGATTAACGCTTGGTAAGAAAGAGAGAGTAGGTCAGCTTGTATTATTTTTCCTGTCTGACGTTATGGATCTCAAGTGTGATGGTATACTTTGAAGCTATTACTGTGATAACCTTTTTACTATTTACTTTTGTCCGTCTGTTTACTTTCCTTCATTTCCGTTTTAAACTACATAATCTCCTTACATTCGAGCGCTCACACACTTCCAACAATGAAATGTATGCCTCACCCCTCCTTTCTGTCTGTGTTATAGGATCCATCTTTCTAACGGAGGGTTAAACAACAGAATTATCGAAATGTATTTCTTGTTTTCCCAATTCCATAACTTGCATTGTTGTACATTACAAAATATCTTGGAGACTATGATTTACTTTTTCTGTACCATCACAGTCCTCACGCTTATGTGTACTTTGACAATAGGCATAATAATAGTCATTTAATATCTTACTTCCCATTCACTCCATCATTCCGCGACTACATCTACATGGATACTCTGCAAATCACATTTAAGTGCCTGGCAGAGGTTTCACCGAACCACCTTCACAATTCTCTATTATTCCAATCTCGTATAGCGCGCGGAAAGAATGAACACCAATATCTTTCCGTACGAGCTCTGATTTCCCTTATTTTATCGTGATAATCGTTTCTCCCTATGTAGGTCGGCGTCAACAAAATATTTTCGCATTCGAAGCAGAAAGTTGGTGATTGGGCTGGACATCATTAAAAGAAAGGCGTTTTTAGTTGCGACGCAAACTTCTTACGAAATTCCAAATCCTGCATCATTTCTGTGGCACTCTCTCCCACATTTCACGATAATAGAAAACGTGCTGCACTTCTTTGAACTTTTTCGATGTACTCCGTCAGTCCTATCTGGTACGTCTTCCATACTGCGCAGCAGTATTCTAAATTAAATACATGTGTTACATTTTCCAAGTGTCCTGCCAACAAAACGCAGTCTTCGGTTAGCCTTCCCCACGTTTTCTATGTGTTCTTTCCAGTTTCAGTTGCCAATTTTCGCACCATACAGATATATTTTCTAAATCGGTTTGCAATTTGTTTTGATCTTCTGATGACTTCATTAGTCGATAAACTACAGCGTCATCTGCAAACAACCTAAGATTACTGCGCAGATTGTCTCCCAAATCGTTTATATAGATAAGGAAAAGCAAAGGGGCTATAACACTACCTTGGGGAACCCAGAAATCACTTCTTACTTACTCGATGACTCTCCGTCAATTACTACGAACTGTGACCACGTTGACAGGAAATCGCAAATCCAGTCACATAACTGAGACGATGTTCCATAAGCACGCAATTTCACTACGAGCCGCTTTTGTAGTACCGTGTCAAAAGCCTTCCAAAAATTCCAGAAATACGGAATCGGTCTGAAATCCCTTGGCGCGACCATTACGGTCGCAGGTTCGAATCCTGCCTCTGGCATCGATGTGTGTGATGTCCTTAGGTTAGTTAGGTTTAAGTAGTTCTAAGTTCTAGGGGACTGTTGACCTCAGTTGTTAAGTCCCTAAGTGCTCAGAGCCATTTGAACCGTTTTTTCTTTTTTTTTTTTTTTGAAATCCCTTGTCAACAGCACTCAACACTTCACGTGAATAAAGAGCTTGTTGTATTTCACAGAAACGATGTTTTCTAAACCCATGTTGACTGTGTCTCAATAGACCGTTTTCTTCGAGGTAACTCATAATGTTAGAACACAATATATGTTCCAAAATCCTGCTGCATATCGACGTTAACGATATGGGCCTGTAATTTAGTTGATTACTCCTACTTCTTGAATATTAGTGTGACCTGTGCAACTTTCCAGTGTATGGGTACGGATCTTTGTCGAGCGAACGGTTGTATATGATTGTTAAGTATGGAGCTAATGCATCAGCAAACTCCGAAAGGAACCTAATTGGTATACAGTCTGGACCAGAAGACTTGCTTTTATTAAGTGACCTAAGTTGCTTCACTACCCCGAGGATATTTACTTCTACGTTACTCATGTTGGCAGCCATTCTCGATTCGAATTCTGGAGTATTTACTTCGTCTTCTTTTGTGAAGGCATTTCGGAAAGCTGTGTTTACGAACTCTGCTTTGGCAGCACTGGCTTCGCTAGTACCTCCATTGCAATCGCGCAGAGAATGCACTGATTGTTTCTTGCGCTAACATACTACACTTACGACCAGATTCTATTTGGATTTTCTGCCAGGTTTCGAGACAAAGTTTCGTTGTGGAAACTGACCATCTTTTACAGAAGCTCGAAATTTAGCGTGGACTTCAATGCGAGATGCTTATAACAATCTTGGGGATTTTGAGTCTTTTTAAATTTGGCATGTTTGTTTCGTTGTTTCTGCAACAATGTCCTAACCCGTTTGTTTACCAAGGAGGATCAGCTTCGTCGTTTGCTAATTTATTTGGTCTAAATCTCTCAATTGCCGCCGATACTGTTTCTTTGAATTCAAGCCACATCTGGTTTACACTTATATTATTAACTTGGAATGAGTGGAGATTGTCTCTCAGGAAGGCGTCAAGTGAATTTTTATCTGCTTTTTTGAATAGATATATTATTGGTTTATTTTTGGACTATTAGGGGGTTACAATATTCAATCTCGCTACGGGAACCCTATCTTCACTAATCCCTGTATCCGTTTTGATGCTCGTTATTAACACAGGATTATTTGTTGCTAAGATGTCAAGTGTGTTTTCACAAACGGATATGATTCACGTGGGCCTATGAACTAACTACTCGAAATAATTTTCAGAGAATGCATTTAGCACAATTTCGGCTGATATTTTATGCGTACCTCCGGAATTAAACATGTATTTTCGCCAACATATCGAGGGTACCACCAACTGTTACCGTATGAGGCTGGTACGAGTTTGAAATCAAACTCAAGTTTTCTTTGGACCTTTCAGCAACTGCATCATCTAAATTGGGAGGTCGGTAAAAGGATCCTATTGTTATTTTATTCCGGTTGCCAACAATGACCTCTGCCCATACTAATTCACAGGAAGTATTTACTTCAGTTTCGCGACAAGTTAAACTACTTCTAACAGAAACAAACACACCACCGCCAACAGTGTGTAGCTTATCGTTTCAGAACACTGTTAGGTTCTTCGCAAAAATTTCGGCAGAGCGTATATCCGGCTTTTGCCAGCTTTCAGTGCCTATAACGGTTTGAGCATCAGTGCTTTCTATTAGCGCTTGGAGCTCTGGTACTTTCTCAACACAGCTACGACAGTTTACAACTGTTATACCAATGGTTCCCCCATCTACGTTGTTCCTGTGTTCGGCCTGCCCCTTTGTGCCTTAAGCCCTTCTTGTTATTTCCCGAGATCCTCTAACCTTAAAAACAGCCCAGCCCACGCCACACAGTCGCTGCTACCCGTGTAGCAGCCTCCTGCGTATAGTGGACACCTGACCCAGTCAGCGGAACCCGAAACCAAACCACACTTTGGCACATGTCGAGGGATCTGCAGCCTCCACGGTCGCAGAACCGTCTGAGCTTCTGATTCAGACCCTCCACTCGGCTCTGTACCTCAGGTTCGCAAGCGGTCCTGTCGATTATGCTGCAAATGGTCAGCTCCGCATTGCTCTTGCCAGCAAGACTGGCCGCGTTTAACACTTCTGTTAGCCGCTCGAAATCAGAGAGAATCTCTTGTGATCCATAGTGACACACATCATTGGTACCGACACCCACCTGCAATTGGCTGCATCCTTTGCTCTTCATGGCATCCGGGAGGACCCTTTCCACATCTGGAATGACTCCACTCGGTATGCACTCGGATTGCACATTGGTTTTCTTTCCCTTCTTGGCAGCCAAGTCCCTAAGGGGCCCCATAACGCGCATAAAGCTGGAGCTCCGAACAACCGATAATCCCACCCTCTGTGATTGCCCGGATTTGCAGGCTGAGTGGTTTCAATTATAAACAAATTAGCAATAATTAATTACAGTCGTAATAAGCATAATGACCACAGTTTTGTTTCGAAATTATGTTTTAACCACCAGATAATTTCATAATCCATAAGAAGCTGATGCCTCTCGACCACAGACGTAACGATAACCATGGTTCACTGCTGAAAGCTGCTGCCCGCTGCGGGTTTCTTACATAACATGGGCGCGTAATGAAGCGCTGTGCCACAAGGTCATTCTTATTTTTTTTACTTTATTTTTATGTTTTTCATAGAATTGCTCTTACAAAAAACGGCCCTGAGCACTATTGGACTTAACATCTGAGATCATAAATCCCGTAGAACTTAGAACTTCTTAAACCTAAGTAACCTAAGAACGTCACATACATCCATGCCCGAGGCAAGATTCGAACGTGTAACCCTAACGGTCGCGCGGTTCCAAACTGAAGCGCCAGGAACCGCTCGGTCACTGCGGCCTGCAATTGCTTTTACAGTGCATGGTGATTCAGTTAATTGTGCAACTGGCGAAGATGATAACCGAAAACACGTAGCGACACATTCAATGTAAATGATGAAGTTCCTAGAGATTTCATATATATATAGTTATCCTGCACTGCTTCAGCGTTTACTAAGGGATTGGCATCGGAATGAAAAACAGTTTGAGTCACTCCAGTTTATCTTCCTTTCCCAGTATTGTATAATCATGATAGATCTAACGATAAATATGTGATACACGAGAATTGGTAGAATGTAAGACATATCTTGGTAGTGTATGAAATTTGCTAATGATTTGGACAAATGCACAGGCTGCGCATTTAGTAACAGAAAGTGACTGTCCGACAGTATTATCACAGCTACAGTCCACCTGTAATATAAATGAGTCGTGTGAACAAGGACCGACGCTGTAAATTTACCAATACTTTTCTGGATTCTAATATGGTACGAAACTTGTGGGAAGGTTACTGCTTAAACAAGACAATTTTCCGTAACTCGGCACACGCAGTACTCTAAAAACTTTTACGCGTGTGGTGCGACACTATACTCCAATCACAAAAGATTACCGTTTCATTCGTATTTCCACTTCTTCTGCTGCAGGGCGACAGTACAATTTGTTATGAAAATTTTGCACTTACGTCTTTTTACTATACAGCGGAAAAACACTGCAGTTGGCAGTCAAAACACCGTCTTTAACAACACAACCACCTTTAAACAAGTCTGTTGTGCGTTACAACCATTCAGCTTAATATTTCCCAATTGGAAATTCTAACGTGAATAGCTGTAATTAAAACTATCTTCACTTCTAGGTCGTCGTTTGTAGAATGATTAGTATTAATTTGAGTGTACGGTACGTTTCCTGTGTGAAAGAAAAAATGGAATTATTGTTACTTTTTACTCAGAACTTGCATTGTATATAAATTTTATTTACCACCTACTTAGTTTCATGGCATTACCTCAGACTATTCCTAAGCCGTGACGTCTATTTGTAGGTGATGATGTAGACATATAGCATTCTCAAAGGGAAAACATCAAATAAATGAGATGAAACACGTGGTCACCACACACACACACACACACACACACACACACATACACACAATGAACAGCTTCAATTAGCCTGAAACTATATTCATTAAATGTAAAGATCGAATAGAAAGCCATTTACATATATGATTCTATTAAATATTACATGCTTTTTAACTCGTCGGCAAAAAGCCAAATAATAATTTCTCGGAGAGTGGTAACAATTTTAGATCGATCCTATTTACGGCAAAGTTAAATTCAGTTTTCGAGACACATATTATAGTTGGATGTCAATTAAGCTCGAAGCTCACATTTTGCTAACGGGTGTGGTCAGTTATTCACATAAACAACTGACACGAACAGTGTAAAAGAAGCCTCAAATACTTCCTGCGCGGCTGCATGCGGGTTTCGCATGTCACTTGCGAGAATCTCCACTCGGGTTTAACGCTCTGAAATGATTACCATTGCTCTTCTTGGTCACGGAGTCTATGTGACGGCTTGACTTTCATCCTCCAAAGCGATAACATTGAAGGCACGGCTCACGCAACAATAAATGACAGTTGACGATCGCTGAAGTCATATCCGCGGAAACGCATCCCTTCAGTCGGAGCGTCGGGAAGTGTTCCCGTCGCTGTGCCCGAGGCGAAGAGGAAGCCGTACTACGTGCCGTGGCACGAGCACGGAAAGATAAGTGATGTGTTGCGCACGGTATCAGGTAAGAGACGTAGCAGTGGAAAGCGCATTGATTACAAGTTGCAGAATTTGGATGCTGTGTTTACCGCCCCACTTTCATGACAGGCCTTTAATATGGACTCAACAGCTTTGCAAGTTTCATTCAACGATATTACTTATTATGAGAGACAAAGATACTGAAGCACAGTGTAGTCGTTATTTCTTTGCTTGAAATGCGGGGCGGTTTGCGTGGTTTTGTTTGCTATGCAGTTCGTAAATACACGAAATGTAAAAGACATTATATATGACTTTCAAAATTCCCTTAGTGTTGATACACATTTCGAAGTGCTAGAGTTTAATCACTGTAGCTTCCATTTTGTATCTATTTTGCGTTTCATTAATACTTTGCTGAACTGACGTGAACTTATAGCGCGTGCTACTCAACCGTTGTACGCTCCTGTTGGTAATTTGTTGTCGTACGTCGTAGCCAGTCTGATTTTCAATTGCTACTGTGTACTATCACCAGTCGCTTTGGTTTTTTTTCCGACTATATCTCCATTTACGAAATTGGGGCTAAAAATTGCTCCGAGTGAAAGAAAGTACAAATCAACTTCGTGTATGAAACACAGAAAGTTACGAAGAAGCAGTATTGTTCTTTATCCACATCCGATTAATTATTCACCGTGTTCACTTCCTACCATTTTTCACGGGAACTCTAGCAATAAAAAGGTCATACGCAGGGTAAGTGCACCTTCACCTTTTCTTATGCAACGGTAGTTTGACGTGTGAGATGCACATGTGGTTGACTTGTAATCTTTGTTCATGTCTATATCAGCAGACACTGGTTGTAATATCATTTGCCTAACATCAGTGATATTACAACGTTCGCAGCAAATATGAGTAAGAAATAGTTTTTGTGTTTCATTTATTCCTAAATTTCAGTTTTATAGATAAAGTCAAGAAGGTTGTACATCCAAAAATGGGCCATACGATCAAGTCTGAACGTAATGGGTTGGGTATCCATGACCACAAACTTAACATTAACTTTATAACCATAGTCAGCTTAACATTAACTTTATAACCATAGTCAGGAATGCGATCTCTCCATCCCCTCTACCCAATAGCGATTAAACAAAAATGCGTTACGCAAATGGATACACCTCACATCATCATTTTCCTTTCAAGAATTAAGCTATCGCCCCTTCCAAACCTAACAAACAGAATCATTTCAATCTTTTCTGAAGTCCTCCAACAACTCTTTTCCCATTATAATTGTAGTTCACGATTTTCTGTAGAACCTGGCATTCTCATGAGGTTTTGTATCTATTTTTCAAGATCCATTCGATTTTCATGTTGAAAATATTTCATTCTGTTCCATGATTTCCAATCACGTCACTGTTCTTTCTTTTCATGGTCTCCAAAGTTTCATTTACATAGTGTAACAAAGTAATCACCATCATCCAGCATCATTAATATCCTTAGATCTTTGTCACACTTTAACAAAGTAATCACCATCATCCATCATCATTAATATCCTTTGGGCCTTTGTCACACTTTAGCGTGGGGTCTGCCTTGATACCATTGATTTGGCGATGTTAGGGTTAGTGGGTGGCTGGATGCACTTCCTCTTGTACCCCATACTCCCCGTGATGGAATTGGTGTCACTGTTCTTTCTTTTCATGGTCTCCAAAGTTTCATTTACATAGTGTAACAAAGTAATCACCATCATCCAGCATCATTAATATCCTTAGATCTTTGTCACACTTTAACAAAGTAATCACCATCATCCATCATCATTAATATCCTTTGGGCCTTTGTCACACTTTAGCGTGGGGTCTGCCTTGATACCATTGATTTGGCGATGTTAGGGTTAGTGGGTGGCTGGATGCACTTCCTCTTGTACCCCATACTCCCCGTGATGGAATTGGTGTACCTCAGCTGTATGTGTCTAGTGCTAGCCATGAAATAGTGCGAACGTTTTGAAATACCTGCGAGTAGTGTATCTGAAACGTATGGCGTGGGGGGGGGGGGGGGGGGGGGGGGGAAGAGCCCAGTATCCACCTGGTGGGATGTGGAAAACCGCCTAGAAACCACATCCAGGCTGACTGGCCGTCGTCGGTAATCTGCTGGGGGGTTACGATCCATAGCCGGGGCGCCTATGCGAGTCCAGGAAGCAGCGCATTAACGCCCTTGACTAATCTGGCAGGTCTAACGAAGTAATCACCATCACTTTATAAAATTTCGTACTGGTTTCTTTTTGCACTTTAGGGGTCACTTTTCTGTTACTGGTTCCAAACACAGTTCGAAGGTGGATTAATTTGAAAACAAAATTTTCAGTATCGTCGCCTAAACACTGGTTCTAAAAGCGAACTATCTAAGACACTTTCTGTCACACTGGATATTTTCTTCGGAATGTCATTATTTTTGTTTTATAGCTAGAAACTTTTATATTGCAAACTCATAGACAGCTGTGATACGGGATATGCATGTAAATCATACTTAAGCTGAACTGCAAATCTAAAGTCTAGTGGCGGAACATATTCACCTTTTAAAAATATCATAACATGGAAATAAACTGCAGTCGTGCATCGGAATCTACTACTAGACCCCGTTAAAGGTTCAAAGCACACACCGTTTGAAGCGTTACTCCCCCTGGACAGATGTCGGCATTGTGCACTTTGTGTGAAGGTATAAGGCTCACAGCAAACTTGCAGTAGTGCATCAAAATCTAATACTGGTCTCCCAGGAAAGGTTCAAAGCACAGACTGTTTGAAGCGTTACTGCCCCTGGACAGAAGTCGGCATTGTGCATTTTATATTCAACCCCGATGAAATTTCTGTGTCTCATCGTCAATGTGATGGTTCAAGGGTTACAGTAATCCTGCAGTGGTGCATCGGAATTTAATTCTGGTCTCAAAGGAAAGGTTCAAAGCACATATTGTTTGCGGCGTTACGACCCCTGAACAGAACTCGGAATTGTGCCTTTTGTATTCAATCCCGATGCAATTTCTGTGTTTCATCATCAATGTGAAGGTCCAAGGGTTACACTTAACTTGCAGTGGTGCATCGTAATCTACTACTGCTCTCACAGGAAAGGTTCCAGCACGGACTGCTTGAAGAGTCTCTCGCCCTGGACCGAGGTCGTCATTGTGCCCTTTGTGCGATTTTTGTGTTTCATCGTTAATGCAAATGTCCAAGAGTTACAGTAAACCTCCAATTGTGCTCCGTAGTCTACTGCTGGTGTCACGGGAAGGGTTCCAAAACAGACTGTTTGAGGCCTTTCTTCCCCTGGACACAAGTCAGCGCTGTGCCTTTTATTTCATTCCGATGCAATTTCTGTGTTTCATTGTCAACGTGAAGGACGGACCAATGGTTACAGTAACCTGCCGTGGTGCATCGGAATCTATTACTGGTCTGCCAGGAAAGATACCTACTCTGATTGTTTGAAGCGTTACTCCCCTTGGACATAAGTCGGGATTCAGCCTTTTGTATTCAATCCGATGCAATCTCTGTAATTCATTATCAGTGTGATGCACCAATGTTTACAATAACCTGCCGTGGTTCATCAGATTTCAATACTAGTCTCACAAGAAATGTGTAGTGGCTTGGCACGACAGCCTAGCCACTAGAAGGTAGCCGAAAGGCACGCGTTTAAGCTCACGCAGGCTGACGTGAGGTCTGGAACTGGTAAAGTAATTATACTATCAAGAAAGGTACGTAGCTGCTGGAATACTTAACTTTAATCCATAATTAGTGAACATGGATCTGACGGTACAGGCATCACAAGATTAGCAGCAAATGATAATGGCGCCTTGCTAGGTCGTAGCAAATGAAGTAGCTGAAGGCTATGCTAACTATTGCCTCGGCAAATGAGAGCGTAATTTGTCAGTGTACCATCGCTAGCAAAGTCGGCTGTACAACTGGGGCGAGCGCTAGGAAGTCTCTCTAGACCTGCCGTGTGGCGGCGCTCGGTCTGCAATCACTGACAGTGGCGACACGCGGGTCCGACGTATACTAACGGACCGCGGCCGATTTAAAGGCTACCACCTAGCAAGTGTGGTGTCTGGCGGTGACACCACAAAATATTCCATCTCAGATTGTTTGAGGCGTTACCCCCCTGGACAGAAGTCGGCATTGTGCCTTTTTTATTCAATCCTGATACAATTTCTGTTTTTCATCGGCAATGTAAAGGTCCAAGGGATACAGTTAATCTTTCATGGTGTATTGGAATGTAATACTGGTCTCACAGAAATTATTCAAACTCAGAATTTTAGAGGCGTGACTCCCCCTGGCAGAAGTCGCCATTGTGCTTTTTTTATTCAATACCGATGCAAATTCTGTGTTTCATCGTCAATGTGAACGACCAAGGGTTACAGTAATCCTGCAGTGGTGCATCGGAATTTAATACTGGTTTCAAAGTAAAGGTTCAAAGCACAGATTTTTTGGAGTGTTTCTTCCACCTGAACAGAACTCGGCATTGTGCCTTTTGTATTCAATCCCGATGCAATTTCATTGTCTCATCGTCAATGTAGATGCCGAAGGATTACAGTAAACTTGCAGTGGTGCATCGTAATCTGCTGCTAGACTCCGAGGAAAAGTTCCAGCACAGACCGTTTGAAGCGTTTCTCCCCCTGGACCGAAGTCAGCATTGGGCATTTGTATTCAATCCCGATGCAATAGCTGTGTTTCATCATCATGTACTATACCTGCCGAGATGCATCTGAATCTTATAATATACTCCCAGGGAAGGTTCAGATCACAGTTTGTTTGAAGCGTTACTCCCCCTGTACAGTAGTCGGCATTGTGCCTTCTTTATTTAATCCAGATGCAATTTCTGTGTTTCAGCGTCAATGTGAATGTCCAAGATTTTCAGTAAACCTGCAGTGGTGCATCGGAATCTACTATTGGATTATCAAGAAAGGTACATAGCACAGACTGATTGAAACATTACTCCCCACTGGACAGAAATTGGCATTGTGACTTTAGTATTCAATCCCGATGCAATTCCTATGTTTCGTCGTCAATGTTATGGTCGAAGAGCTACAGAAATCCTGTAGTGGTGCATCGGAATCTAATACTGGTCTCCCAGGAAAGATTCGAACACAGACTGTTTGTGGCGATACCCGCCGTGGACAAAAGTTGGCGTTGTGCCCTTTTTATTCAATCCCGAAGCAAATTCTGTGTTTCACCATCAATGTGAAGGTCAAAGGGTTACAGTAAACCTGCAGTGGTAAATCGGAATCTACTACTGGACTCCCAGGAAGTGTTCAAAGCACAGACTGTTTGGAGCGTTGCTCCCACTGGGCAGAAGTCGTCACTGTGCCTTTTGTATTCAGTCCGATGCAATATCTGTGATTCAAAGTCAGTGTGAAGCACCAGGGCGCACAACTACAGTGGTCATTAGCGCCCTGACTAAGTAATGAAAGCACTGCGAGGCACAAAATTAAAGCAGCAACTAAAAAGGACAAAACTATAAAAGACAAAAGATTGATAGAAAACAGTTTAATCAAATGTCCTTAGACAGGTCTATCAGGTGGATAAAACTAAGAACGCGAGCAGATGCTCCTGGGTCATCCGCTAAAATGGCATCCAGAGTACATGGCAATGTGGCGTACAGTCAGCAAGTGCTCACACGGGCAGAACCGCGCCGGCGCAGCCGTCAGCAGACGGCGATGGCTGAACCGGCAGTGTTGCATCGGAATCTATTGCTGGACTCCCAGGAATGGTTCCAAAGCACAGAACTTTAGAGACGTTATTATCTTTGGAAAGAAGCCGACATTGTGCCTTTTGTTTCAATCCCGATGCAATTTCTGTGTTTCATAGTCAATGTGAAAGTCCAAGGGTTACATTAAACCCGCAGTGGTGATTCCCAATTTAATACTGGTCTTCCAGAAAAGTTGCCAATACAGACTGTTTGAAGCGTTACTCGCCATAGACAGAAATCGGGGTTGTGTCTTTTTTATTTAATCCCTACGCAATTTTAGCCTTTCACCGTCAATATAATGGTCCAAGGGTTACAGTAAATCTGTAGCGGTGCATTGCAACCTACCATTGGACTCCCAGGAATGGTTCAAACACAGACTGTTTGAGGCGTTTCTCCACCTGGACAGAGGTTGGCATTATGCACTTTGTTTTTAATCCTGATGCAATTTCTGTGTTTCATCGTCAATGTGAAGGTCCAAGGGTTAGAGAATACCGGCCGTGGTGTATTGGAATCTGAAATTGGTCTCCCAGGAAAGTTTCCAACACAGTCTGTTTGATGCTCTATTCCCCCTGGACATAAGTCGGCATTTTGACTTTTGTATTCAATCACGTTACAATTTCTTGTTTCTTCGTCAATGTGATGGTCCAAGGATTACAGTAAACCAGCCGTGGTCTATCGGTATGTTATACTGGTCTCCCAGGAAAGGTTCAAGGAACAGACTGTTTGAAGCGTTACTAGCCAATCACAGAATTTGACATTGTGCATTTTGTATTCAATCCCGATGCCATTTCTGTGTGTCACCGTCTGTGTGTGGTCCAAGGATTGCAGTAAACGAGCCGCAATGCATCGGAATTAAACACCGGATCTCCAGGAAAGTTCAAAGCATAGACTGCTTGAGACGTTACTCTCCCTGAATAGATTTCGGCATTGTGCCTTTTTTATTATATACCGATGCAATTTTGCGTTTCATTGTCAATGTGAAGGCCCAAAGGTTACAGTAAACCTGCCGTGGAGGATCTAAATCTAATACTGGTCTTCCAGGAAAGTTTCCAACACAACCTGTTTTAAACGATACCCCACCTGGACAGAAGTCGGCATTACGACTTTTGTATTCAATCCCGATGCAATTTCTGTGTTTCATCGACAATGTAAAGGTCCAAGGCATACAGGTTTTAACCCCCTGGACAGACGTCGGCATTGTGCCTTTTGTATTCAGTCACGATGCAATATCTGTGTTTCATTATCAATGTGTAGATTCAAGTGTTACAGTGAGCCAGCAACCGTCTATCGGAATCTATTACTAGATTCCCATGAGAGGTTCTAACCACAAACTGTTTGACATCTTACTCCTCTTGACAGGAGTTGGCATTGTTACTCTTGTATTCAATCCCGTTGCAATTTCTGTGTTTCATCGTCAATGTAAAGGTCCAAGGGTTAAAGAATACCAGCAGTGGTGCATCGGAATCTAACACTGGACTCACAGGAATATTTCAATCACAGACTGTTTGAGGCCTTACTCCCCTGGACAGAAGTCGAAAATGTGCATTTTGTACTGAATACCGATGCAATTTCTGTGTTTCATCGTGTATGTAAAGGGCCACGTTTTACAGGAAACCTGCAGTGGTGCATCGGAAACTAATACTGTACTCCCATGAGAGTTTCAATCACAGACTGTTTGGGGCGCTACACCCCCTGGACAGAAGTCGGCATTGTGCCTATTGTATTTAATCTCGTGGCAAGTTTCATCGTCAATATAAGGGTCGAAGGGTTACAGTGAGCCTCCAGTCTTGTATCGGAATCCATAACTGGATTCCCGTGAAACGTTCAAACCACAGACTGTTTGAAGCCATACTCCACGTGGACACAAGTTGTCATTGTTCCTTTCGTATTCAATCACGATGTAATTTCTGTCTCTCGTCGTCAATGTAACGGTCCAAGGGTAACAGAAACCCTGCAGTGATGCATCAGAATCCAATACTGGAGTCTCAGAAAAGTTTCAATCCCATGCTGTTTGAGGTGTTGCTCCCCCTGGACAGAAGTCGGCATTGAGATTTTTGTATTCAATCACGATGCAATCTCGATGTTTCATCGTCAATGTAAAGTTCCAAGGATTACAATAATCACGCAGTGGTGCATAGGAAACTAACACAGGACTCCCACGGAAGTTTCAATCACAGACTGTTTGAGGCGTTGCTCCCCCTGGACAGAAGCCGGCATTGTTCCGAGTGCATTTAATCACGATGTAATTTCTGTGTTTCATCGTCAACGTAAAGGTCCAAGGTTTACAGTGAGCTTCCAGCCGTGTATCAGAATCAATTCGTATATTGCCATGAAAGGTTCGAACCGCAGATTGTTTCAAGCCATACTCCCTCTGGAAACAAGGCGTCATTGTTCCTCTGGTATTCAATCACGATGTACTTTCTGTGTTTCATCGTCTATGGAAACGTCCAAGGGTTATAGAAAACCTGCAGTGTTTCATCGGAATGTAATACTGGACTCCCAGGAATGATTCAATCACAAACTGTATGAGGCGGTCCTCCCCCTGGACAGAAGTCGCCATTGTGCATTTTGTACTTAACCTCGATGCAATCTCTGTGTTTCATCATCAATGTAAAGGTAAAAGGGTTACAGTAAACCTGCACTAGTGAATCGGAAACTAATACTGGACTCCCAGGAAAGTTTGAATCACAGACTTTTGGGGCGATACTCCCCCCGGATAGAAGTCGTACTTTTTCCACTAGTATTCAATTCTGATGCAATTTCTGTGTTTCATACACAATGTAAAGGTCCATGGCATACAGAAAATCTGCACTGGTATATCGGAATCTAATACTGGACTCGCGGGAAAGCTTCAGTCACAGACTGTTTGAAGCCTTACTCCCCCTAGACATGGGTTCACATTGTTCTTCCCGTATTCAGTCCCGATACAATTTCTATGTTTTATCGTCAACGTGAGAGTCCAAGGGTTGCAGAAAACCTACAGTCGTGCATCGGAATCTAATACTGGACTCCCAGGAAAGTTTCAATTACTAACTGTTTGAGGCGTTACTCCCCCTGGAAAGAAGACGGCATTGTGCCTTTTGTATTTAATCCCAATGGAATCTCTGTGTTTCATCGTCACTGTGAAGGTCCAAGGTTTACAGTGCTCTTCCGTTCATGTATCGGAATCTATTACTGGATTCCCATGAAAGGTTCAAACCGAAGACTGTTTGAAGCCATACTCCACCTGGACAAAAGTTGTCATTGTTCCTCTTGTATTCAATCACGAGGCAATTTCTGTGTTTCATCGTCAATGTATTGGACCAAGGGTTACGGAAAACCTGCAGTGGTGCATTGGAATCTAATACTGCACATCCACGAAAGTTTCAATCACAGACTGTTTGAGGCGTTACGCCCCCTGGATAGAAGTCGGCATTGTTCCTCTTGTATTCAATTCTGATGCAATTTCTGTGCTTCATCGTCAATGTGAAGGTCCAACGGATAACAGAAAACCTGCAGTGGTGCACCGGAATCTATTACAGGATTCCCAGGAAAGTTTCAATCACAGACTGTTTGAGGCGTTACTCCCCCTGGACAGAAGTCGGCATTGTTCCTCTTGTATTCAATTCCGATACAAATTTTGTGTTTCATCGTCAATGTTAAGGTCCAAGGCTTACAGAAAAACTGCAGTGGTGCATCGGAAACGAATACTGGACTCAAAGGAATGTTTCAATCACAGACTGTACCAGGCGTTACTCCCCTCGGACAGAAGGGGGAATTGTGATCTTTATATTCAATCACGATGCAATCTCTGTGTTTCATCGTCAATGTAAAGGTCCGAGGATTACAATAAACGAGCAGTGGTGCAAAGGAAACTAACACAGGACTCCCACGAAAGTTTCAATCACAGACTGTTTGAGGCGTTACTCCACTTGACAGGAAACGGCAATATTCCTCTTGCAATCAATCACGATGCAATATAGGGTTACAGTAAACCTGCACTAGTGAATCGGAAACTAATACTGGACTCCCGGTAAAGTTTCAATCATGGAATTTTGGGGCGATACTCCCACCGGACAGAAGTCGTCATTGTTTCTCTTGTATTCAATTTCGATGCGATTTCTGTGATTCATAGACAATATAAAGGTCCAAGGCATACAGAAAATCTGCACTGGTGCATCAGAATCTAATACTGGACTCCCAGGAAAGATTCCATCACAGACTGTTTGTGGCTTTACTCCTCATTGTTCTTCCTGTATTCAGTCCCGATACAATTTCTATGTTTCATCCTCAACGTGAAAGTCAAAGGGTTGCAGAATACCTGCAGTGGTGCCTCGGAATCTAATATTGAACTTCCAGGAAAGTTTCAATCACAGACTGTTTGAGGCGTTATTCCCCCTGAACGGAAGGCGGCATTGTTCCAATTGTTTTCAATCCCGATGCAAAATCTGTGTTTCATCGTTAATGTAGATGTCCAAGGCTTATAGAAAACCTTCAGTGGTTCAACGGGATCTAATACTGGACTCCCTGGAATGTTTCAATCACAGTCATTTGAGGTTTTACTCCCCCTGCACAGAAGTCTTCATTGTGCCTTTTCTATTCAATCCCGATTCAATCTCTGTGTTTCATTGTCAATGTAAAGTTTCAAGGGTTACAGAAAACTGGCAGTGTTGCATCGGAAACAAAAACTGGACTCCCAGGAAAGTTTCAATCACAGACTGTTTGAGGCGATACTCCCTTGGCCAGAAATCGCCAATGAGCCTTTTTTATTCGATCCCGATGCAACTAATGAGTTGCATCATAAATGTATAAGTCCAGGGGTTACAGAAAACCTGCAGTGCTGCAACGGAATCTAATACTGGACTCCCAGGAAAGTTTCAGTCACAGACGGTTTGAGGCGTTACTCCCCCTGCAAAGCAGTCGACATTGTTCCACTTGTATTCAATCCCGATTATATTTCTGTGTTTCATCGTCTATGTAAAGGTCCAAGGGTTACAGAAGACTTGCAGTGGCGCATCGGAATCTAACGCAGGACTCCCAGGAAAGTTCCAGCCACAGACTATTTGATGCGTTACTCCCCCTTGATGGAAGAGGGCAATGTGCCTTTTGTATTCAATCCCGATGCAATCTCTGTGTTTCATTGTCAATGTAAAGGTCCAAGGGTTACAGAAAACCTGCAGTGGTGCATCAGAATCTAATACTAGACCCAAAGGAATGTTTCAATCACAGACTGTAGAGGCGTTAATCCCCCTGGACAGAAGTTGGCATGGTGCCTTTTGTATTCAGCCCAAATGCAATTTCTGTGTTTCATCGTCAATGTAAGGGTCCAAGAGTTACAGAAAGCATGAAGTGGTGCATCGAAATCAAACACTGGACTCCCAGGAATGTTTCAATCAGAGACTGTTTGAGGCGATACTGCCCCTAGACAGATGTCAACAATGTGCATTTTGTATTGAATCCCGATGCAATTTCTGTGTTTCATTGTGTATGTAATGGGCCGCGTTTTACAGGAAACCAGCAGTGGTGCATCGTAAACCGGAAACTGATGCTGGACTCCAAGGAATGTTTCAATCACAAACTGTTTTAGGCGTTACGCCCCCCCCCCTGGACAGAAGTAGGCTTTGTTCCCTCTGTACGCAATCTCGATGACATTTCTGTGTTTTATCGCCAATGTAAACGTGAAACGGTTACAGCAAACCTGCAGTGGTGCATCGAAATCTAATACAGGACTCCCAGGGAAGTTTCGCTCACAGACTCTTTGAGGCGTTGCTCCCCCTGGATAGAAGTCGATAATGTGCATTTTGTATTGAATCCCGATGCAATTTCTGTAATTCATCGCGTATGTAAACGGCCAAATTTTACCGGTACCTGCAGTGGTGCATCGGAAACTAATACTGGACTCCTACGAAAGTTTCAATCACAGACTGTTTGGGGCGCCAATCCCTCTGGACAGAAGTCGGCATAGTGCCTTTTGTATTCAATCCCGATGAAATATCTGAGTTTCACCGACAATATAAATGTCCAAGGGTTACAAAAAAACCTGTAGTGGTGCACCGGAAACTACTACTAGACTCCCAGGAAAGTTTTAATTACAGAGTATTTCAGGCGTTACTCCCCCTGGACAGAAGTCGGCAATGAAAATTTTGCATTCATCCCGATGCAATTTCTGTGTTTCATCGAGAATGTAAAGGTCCACGGGCTACAGTAAACCTGCATTGGTGCATCGGTAATTAATGATGGACTCCCGGAAAGTTTCAAACACAGACTGTTTGAGGCGCTGCACCCCCTGGATAGAAGTCAGCATTGTTCCTCTTGTATTCAGTCCCAATGCAATTTCTGTGCTTCATCGTCAATGTGAGGGTTCAAGGGATACAGTAAACCTGCAGTTGTGCATCGGAATCTAAAACTGGTGACGCAAGAAAGTCTCAAAACATAGAAACTAAGAAACGTCTGTCTTCTTGTACTTAAGTTGGCATTGTGCCCTTTGTATTTAATTCCGATGCAATATTTGTGTTCCACTGTCAGAGTGAAAGTCCAAGGGATACAGTAATCCTGAAGTGAAATATCAGAATGTGAAACAGGTCTCACAGGAAAATGTCAAAGCACAGAGAGTAAGAAGACTACGTCTCCTTGTACATACGTCGGCACGGTGCCTTTTGTATTAAATTCCGATGCTATTTCTGTGTTTCATCGTCAATGTGAAGGTCCAAGGGATACAGTAAACCTGCAGCGGTGCATCGGAATGTAAAACTGATCTCACAGGAAAGGCTAAAAACAAAGATACTAAGAAAAAGCAGTCTTCTTGTACTTACGTCGACATTGTGCCTTTTGTATTTAATTCCGTTGCAATTTTTGAGACTCAACGTCAAAGTAAAGGTACAAGGGATACAGTAATCCTGAAGTGAAGCATTGGAATCTAAAACTGGTCTCACAGGAAAGGTTCAAAGCATAGACAGTAAGAAGACTCAGTCTTCTTGTACTTAATTCGGCATTGTGCCTTTTGCATTTCATTCCGCTTCAATTTTTGTGTTTCATCGTCAAAGTGACGGTCCAAGGGATACTGTAAACCTGAAGTGAAACATCGGAATCTAAAACTGATCTCACAGGAAAGGCTAAAAACAAAGATACTAAGAAAAAGCAGTCCTCTTGTACTTACGTCGACATTGTGCCTTTTGTATTTAATTCCGTTGCAATTGCTGTGTTTCATCGTCAAAGTGAGGGTCCAAGGGATACAGTAAACTCGAATTGAAGCATCGGAATCTAAAAACGGTCTCACAGGAAAGGCTCAAAGCATAAACAGTAAGAAGACTCAGTCTTTTTGCATTTAAACTGCATTGTGATTTTTGTATTTAATTTCGATAGAATTTCTGTGTTTCTTCGTCAATGTGAAGGTCCAAGGGATACAGTAAACCGGAAGTGAAGCATCGGAATCTTAAACTGGTGACATAGGAAAGGCTAAAAACAAAGATACTAAGAAAAAGCAGTCTTCTTGTACTTAAGTCGACATTGTGCCATTTGTACTTAATTCCGATGCAATTTTGGGGTTTCATCGTCAAAGTGAAGGTCCAAGGGATACAGTATACCTGATGTGCAGCATCGGAATCTAAAACAGGTGACACAATAAATGCTCAAATCATAGACACTAAGAAAAGTCAGTCTTCTTGTACCTAAGTTGACATTTTGCATTTTGTATTTAATTCCGATTATTTTCTTGTGTTTCATAGTAAAACTGAATGTCCAAGGGAGACAGTAAACCTGAATTGAAGCATCGGAATCTAAAGCTGGACTCACAGGAAAATGTCAAATCTAAGACGGTATGAAAACTCAGTCTTCTTGTAAGTAAGTCGGCATTGCGCCTTTTGATTTAATTCCGATCCAATATTTGTGTTTCATCGTGAAAGTGAAGGTCTAAGGGATACAGTACACCTGAAGTGAAGTGTCGGAATCTAAAACTGGTCTCACAGGAAAATGTCAAATCATAGACAGTAAGAAGACTCAGTCTTCTTGTACTTATGTCGGCATTGTGCTTTTGTATTTAATTCCGATGCAATTTTTGTGTTTCATCATCAAAGTGAAGGTCCAAGGGATACAGTAAACCTGAAGTGAAGCAACGGAATTTAAAACTGGTCTCACAGGAAAGGCTCAAAGCATAGACAGTAAGAAGATTCAGTCTTCTTGTACTTAAGTCGGCAATGTGCCTATTGTATTTAATGCCAATGCAGTTTCTGTGTTTCACTGTCATAGTGAACGTCCGAGTGTAAAGTAAACCTGCAGTTGTTCATCGTAATCTAAAACTGGTGAAACAGGAAAGGCTCAAATCATAGACAGTAGGAAAAGTCAGTCTTCTTGAACTTCAGTTGGCATTTTGCTTTTGGATTTAATTCCGATGCAATTTTTGCGTTTCATCGTTAAAGTGAAGGTACAAGGAATACAGAAACCTGCAGTTGTTTATCGGAATCTAAAACCGGTGACTCAGGAAGTCCTCAAAACATAGACACTAAGAAAAGTCAGTCTTCTTGTTTTTAAGACGACATTGTACTTTTGTATTTATTTCCGATTCTATTCTTGTGTTTCATCGTCAAACTGAAGGTCCATGGGATACAGTAAACCTGAAGTGAGGCATCGAAATCTAGAACTGGTCTCACAGGAATGGCTCAAAGCAGAGACAGTAAAAAGACTCAGTCTTTTTGTATTTAAGTTGCTTTGTGACTTTTGTGTTTAATTCCGAAGCAATTTCTTTGTTTCATCGTCAATGTGAACATCCAAGGGGTACAGTAAACCTGCAGTTATGCATCGGAATCTAAAAGTTGTGAACCAAAAAGGCTCAAATCATAGACACTAAGAAAGGTCAGTCCTCTTGTACTTAAGTCGAGATTGTGCCATTTGTACTTAATTCCGATGCAATTTTGGGGTTTCATCGACAAAGTGAAGGTCCAAGGGATATAGGATACCTGAAGTGAAGCACCGGAATCTAAAACAGGTGACACAGGAAAGGCGCATAACATAGACACTAAGAAAAGTCAGTCTTCTTGTACTTAAGTTGGCATTTTGCATTTCGTATTTAATTCTAATTCTATTCTTGTGTTTCATCATCAGACTGAAGGTCTAAGGGATACAGTAAACCTGATGTGAAGCATCGGAATCTAAACTGGTCTCACAGGAAAGGCTCAAAACATAGACAGTAAGAAGACTCAGTCTTTTTGTAATTAAGTCGGCATTGTGCAATTTCTATTTAATCCCGATGCAATTCTTGCGTTTCATCTTCAAAGTGAAGGTCCTAGGTATACAGTAAACCTGCATTTGTTCATCGTAATCTAAAACTGGTTTCACAGGAAAGGCTCAAATCATAGGCACTAAGAAAAGTGAGTCTACTTGTGCTTAAGCCGGCATTGTGCATTTTGTATTTAATTCAGATGCAATCTTTGCGTTTCATTGTCAAAGAGAAGGTCCATGGGATGCAGCATACCTGCAGTTGTGCATCGCAATCTAAAACAGGTCTCACAGGAATGGCTGAATTCATAGACGGTAAGAAGACTCAGTATTCTTGTACTTAAGTCGGCATTGTGCCTTTTGTATTTAATACCGATGCAATTTCTGTGTTTCATCGTCAATGTGAAGTTTCAAGGGATACAGTAAACCTGCGGTTGTGCATCGGAATGTAAAACTGGTGACATAGAAAAGGGTCAAATCATAGACACTAAGAAAAATCAGTCTCCTTGAACTTATGTCATAATTGTGCCTTTTGTATTTAATTCCGATGCAATTTTTGTGTTTCATCGACAAAGTGAAGGTCCAAGGGATACAGTAAAACTGAAGTGAAGCATCGGAATCTAAATCTGGTATCACAGGAAAGGCTCAAACATAGACGGTAAGAAAGCTCCGTCATCTTGTACTTAAGTCGGCATTGTGCCTTTTGTATTTAATTCCGATGCAATTTCTGTGTTTCATCGTCAATGTGAAGGTCCAAGGGATACAGTAAACCTGCTGTTGTGCATCAGAATGTCAGACTGGTGACACAGGAAAGGCTCAAAACATAGATACTATGAAAAGTCTGTCTTCTTGTACTTAAGTCGGCGTTGTGCCTTTTGTATTTAATTCCGATGCAATTTTTGTGTTTCTTCTTCAATGTCAGGGTCCAAGGGATACAGTTAAACTGAAGTGAAGAATCGTAATCTAAAACTAGGTCCATAGGAAAGGCTAGAAACATTGACAGTAAGAAGACTCAGTCTTCTTGTACTTAATTCGGCATTGTGCCTTTTGCATTTAATTCCGATCCAATTTTTGTGTTTAATCATCAATATGAAGGTCCAAGGGATACAGTAAACCTGAAGTGAAACATCGGCATCTATAACTGGCGTCACAGGAAAATTTCAAAACATAGACCGTAAGAACACTTAGTCTTCTTGTACTTAAGTGGGCATTGTGACTTTTGTGTTTAATTCCGATGCAATTTATGTGTTTCATCGTCAATGTGATGGTCCAAGGGACGCAGTAATCCTGCAGTTGTGCATCGGAATCTAAAACTGGTGACACAGGAAAGGCTCAAATCATAGAAACTAAGAAAAGTCAGTCTTCTGTACTTAAGTCGTCATCGTGAATTTTGCGTTTAATTCCGATGCAATTTTTGTGTTTAATCGTCAATGTGAAGGTCCAAGGGATACAGACAACCTGTAGTTGAGCATCGGAATCTAACACTGGTGACAGAGAAAAGTCTCAAAAAAAAAAAAAACAGTAAGAAGACTTAGTTTTCTTGTACTTAAGTTGGCAATGTGCCTTTTGTATTGAATTCCGTTCCAATTTCTGTGTTTCATCGTCAATGTGAATGTACAAGGGATACAGTATACCTGCAGTTGTGTATCGGAATCTAAAACAGGTGACACAGGGAAGGTTCGAGACATAGACAGTAAGAAGACTCAGTCTTCTTGTACTTCAGTGGGCATTGTGACTTTTGTATTTAATGCCATTGCAATTTCTGTGTTTCATCGTCCAAGTAAAGGCCCAAGGGATACAATAAACCTGAAGTGAAGCATCGGTATCTAAATCTGTTGACACAGGAACGGCTCAAACATAGATGGTAAGAAGACTCAACCCACTTGTACTTAAGTCGGCGTTGCACCTTTTGTATTTAATTCCGATGCTATTTCTGTGTTTCATCGCCAAAGTGAAGGTCCAAGGGGTACAGTAAACCTTAAGTGATCATCGGAATATAAAACTGGTCTCACAGGAAAGGCTCAAATCATAGTCGGTAGAAAAACTCAGTCTACTTGTACTTAAATCGGCATTGTGCTTTTGTATTTACTTTCGATGCAATTTGTGTGTTTCATCGTCCATGTGAAGGTCCAAGGAACACAGTAAACCGGAAGTGAAGCATCGGAATCTAGAACTGGTATCACAGGAAAGGCTCAATTCATAGACGGTAAGAAGACTCAGTATTCTTGTACTTAAGTCGGCATTGTGCCTTTTGTATTTAATACCGACGCAATTTCTGTGTTTCATCGTCAATGTGAAGGTCCAAGGGATACAGTAAACCTGAAGTGAAGCATCGCAATCTAAAACTGGTCTCCCAGGAAAGGCTTAAATCATAGACCGTAAGAACACTCAGCCTTCTTATACTGAAGTGGGCATTGTGAGATTTGTGTTTAATTCCGATGCAATTTATGGTTTTCATCGTCAATTTTAAGGTCCAAGGGATACATTAAACCTGCAGTTGTGCATCGGAATCTAAAACTGGTGACACAGGAAAGGCTCAAATCATAGAAACTAAGAATACTCAGTCTTCTGTACTTAAGTCGTCATTGTGCATTTTGCATTTAATTCCGATGCAATTTTTGTGTTTTATCGTCAATGTGAAGGTCCAAGGGATACAGTAAACCTGTAGTTGAGCATCGGAATCTAAAACTGGTGACACAGGAGAGGCTCCAAAAAAAAAAAAAAAAAAAAACAGTAAGATGACTCAGTTTTCTTGTACTTAAGTTGGCATTGTGCCTTTTGTATTGAATTCCGATGCAATTTCTGTGTTTCATCGTCAATGTGAAGGTACAAGGGATACAGTACACCTGCAGTTGTGTATCGGAATCTAAAACACGTGACACAGGAACGGTTCAAAACATAGACAGTAAGAAGACTCAGTCTTCTTGTACTTAAGAAGGCATTGTGCCTATTGTATTTAATTCCTATGGAATTTCTGTGTTTCATCGACAATGTAAAGGTCTTACCTTTAGTGTTTAATTCAGATGCAAATTTTGTATGTCATCGTCTAAGTGAATTTCCAAGGGATACAGTAAACCTAAAGTGAAGCATCGGAATCTATAACTGGTCTCACAGGAAACGCTCAAAACATAGACGGTAGGAAGACTCAATCTTCTTGTACTTAAGTGGGCATTGTGACTTTTGTATTTAATGCCATTGCAATTTCTGTGTTTCATCGTCCAAGTAAAGATCCAAGGGATACAGCAAACCTGAAGTGAAGCATCGGTATCTAAATCTGTTGACACGGAAAAAGCTAAAAACATAGACAGTAAGAAGACTTGGTCTTCTTGTACCAAAATCGGCATTGATCATTTTGTATTAATTCTGGTGTAATTTTTGTGTTTCATCGTCAAAGTGAAGGTCCAAGCGATACAGTAAACCTGCAGTAGTGCATCGGAATCTAAAACTGGTGACACAGGGAAGGCTCAAATCATAGACACTAAGAAAAGTCAGTCATCTTGTACTTATTTCGGCATTGTGCATTTTTTAATTATTGCCAATGCAATTTCAGTGTTTCATCGTGAATGTGAAGGTACAAGGGATACAGTAAACCTGAAGTTAAGCATCGGAATCTAAAACTGGTCTCACAGGAAAGGCTCAAATCATAGACGGTAAGAAGACTCAGCCTTCTTGCCCTTAAGTGGGCATTGTGAATTTTATATTTAATTCCGTTGCAATGTCTGTGTTTCATCGTCAAAGTGAAGGTCCAAGGGATACAGTAAACCTGCAGTAGTGCATCGGAATCCAAAACTGGTGACACAGGGAAGGCTCAAATCATTGACACTTAGAAAAGTCAGTCTTCATGTACTTAAGTCATCATTGTGCATTTTGCATTGGATTCCGATGCAATTGTTGTGTTTTATCGTCAAAAAAAAAAAAAAAAAAAAAAAAAAAAAACAGTAAGAAGACTCAGTTTTCTTGTACTTAAGTTGGCAATGTGCCCTTTGTATTTAATTCCGATTGAATTTTTGTGTTTCATCGTCAAAGTGAAGCTCCTAGGGATACAATAAACCTGAAGTGAAGCAACGGAATATAAAATTGGTAACACAGGATAGGCTAAAACATAGACGGTAAGAAAACTCAGTCTTCTTGTACTTAAGTCGGCATTGTGCTTTTTGTATTTAAATCCGATGCAATATTTGTGTTTCATCGTCAATGTGAAGTTTCAAGAGATACAGTAAACCAGCAGTTGCGCATCGGAACCTAAAGCTGGTAACACAGGAAAGGCTCAAAACATAGACACTAAAAAAGTCAGTCTCCTTGTACTTAAGTCGGCATTGTGCCTTTTGTATCTAATTACCGACACAATTTTGGTGTTTCATCGTCGAAGTGAAGGTCCAAGGGGGACAGTAAACCTGAAGACAAGTATCGAAATTTAAAACTGGTCTCACAGGAACGGCCCAAAACATAGACGATAAGAAGACTCAGTCTTCTTACCCTTAAGTCCGCATTGTGACTTTTGTATTTAATTCCGAAACAATTTTTGTGTTTCATCGTCAAAGTGAATGTCCAAGGGATACAGTAAACCTGCAGTTGTATATCGGAATCTAAAACTGGTGTCACAGGAAAGGGTCAGAACATAGACCGTAAACCGAGCGAGGTGGCGCAGTGGTTAGACACTGGCCTCGCATTCGGGAGGACGACGGTTCAATCCCGCGTCCGGCCATCCTGATTTAGGTTTTCCGTGATTTCCCTAAATCGCACCAGGCAAATGCCGGGATGGTTAATCTGTAAGGGCACGGCCGACTTCCTTCCCCATCCTTCCCTAATCCGATGAGACCGATGACCACGCTGTCTGGTCTCCTTCCCCAACCAACCAACCAACCATAGACCGTAAAAAGACTCAATCTTCTTGCACTTAGGTTGACATTGTGCCTTTTGTATCTAATTCCGACGTAATTTCTGTGTTTCGTCTTCAAAGTGATGGTCCAACGGATACAGTAAACCTGCAGTTATTCATCGGAATCCAATATTGGTGACACAGGATAGGCTCAAATCATAGACACTGAGAGAAGTCAGTCTACTTGTACTTAAGACGGCATTGTGCCTTTTGTATTTAATTCCTATGCAATTTTTTCATTTCATCGTGAAAGTTAAGGCCCAAGGGATACAGTAAACCTGCTGTTGTGCATAGTAATCTGAACTGGTGACACATGAAAGCCTCAAAACATAGACACAAAGACAATTCAATCTTAACGTACTTAAGTCGTCATTCTGCCTTTTGTATTTAATTCCGACACTACTTTTGTGTTTCTTCGTCAAAGTGAAGGTCCAAAGGATACAGTAAACCTGAAGAGAAGCATCGGAATCTTAAACTAGTCTCACAGGAATCGCTCAAATCATAGACGGTAAGAAGCTTCAGTCTTCTTGTACTTAAGTGGGCATTGTGATTTTGTATTTAATTCCGATGCAATTTCTGTATTTCATCGTCAATGTGAAGGTCCAAGGGATACAGTAAACCTGAAGTGAAGCATCGGAATCTTCAACTGGGCCCACAGGAATCGCTCAAATCATAGACGGTAAGAAGACTCAGTCTTCTTGTAATTAAGTGGGCATTGTGATTTTGTATTTAATTCCGATGCAATTTCTGTGTTTCATCGTCAATGTGAAGGTACAAGGGACACAGTACACCAGCAGTTGTGTATCGAAATCTAAAACAGGTGACACAGGAAAGGTTCAAAACATAGACAGTAAGAAGACTCAGTCTTCTTGTACTTAAGAAGGCATTGAGCCTATTGTATTTAATTCCTATGGAATTTCTGTGTTTCATCGACAATGTAAAGGTCCTACCTTTAGTGTTTAATTCAGATGCAAATTTTGTGTGTCATCGTCTAAGTGAATTTCCAAGGGATACAGTAAACCTAAAGTGAAGCATCGGAATCTATAACTGGTCTCACAGGAAAGGCTCAAAACATAGACGGTAGGAAGACTCAATCTTCTTGTACTTAAGTGGGCTTTGTGACTTTTGTATTTAATGCCATTGCAATTTCTGTGTTTCATCGTCCAAGTAAAGATCCAAGGGATACAGTAAACCTGAAGTGTAGCATCGGTATCTAATTCTGTTGACATGGGAAAGGCTAAAAACATAGACAGTAAGTAGACTTGGTCTTCTTGTACTAAAATCGGCATTGATCATTTTGTATTAATTCTGGTGTAATTTTTGTGTTTCATCGTCAAAGTGAAGGTCCAAGGGATACAGTAAACCTGCAGTAGTGCATCGGAATCTAAAACTGGTGACACAGGGAAGGCTCAAATCATAGACACTAAGAAAAGTCAGTCATCTTGTACTTATTTCGGCATTGTGCATTTTTTAATTATTGCCAATGCAATTTCAGTGTTTCATCGTGAATGTGAAGGTCCAAGGGATACAGTAAACCTGTAGTTGAGCATCGGAATCTAAAACTGGTGACACAGGAGAGGCTCAAAAAAAAAAAAAAAAAACGGTAAGATGACTCAGTTATCTTGTACTTAAGTTGGCATTGTGCCTTTTGTATTGAATTCCGATGCAATTTCTGTGTTTCATCGTCAATGTGAAGGTACAAGGGATACAGTACACCTGCAGTTGTGTATCGGAATCTAAAACAGGTGACACAGGAAAGGTTCAAAACATAGACAGTAAGAAGACTCAGTCTTCTTGTACTTATGAAGGCATTGTGCCTATTGTATTTAATTCCTATGGAATTTCTCTGTTTCATCGACAATGTAAAGGTCCTACCTTTAGTGTTTAATTCAGATGGAAATTTTGTGTGTCATCGTCTAAGTGAATTTCCAAGGGATACAGTAAACCTGAAGTGAAGCATCGGAAACTATAACTGGTCTCACAGGAAAGGCTCAAACCATAGACGGTAGGAAGACTCAATCTTGTTGTACTGAAGTGGGCATTGTGACTTTTGTATTTAATGCCATTGCAATTTCTGTGTTTCATCGTCCAAGTAAAGATCCAAGGGATACAGTAAACCTGAAGTGAAGCATCGGTATCTAAATCTGTTGACACGGGAAAGGCTCAAAACATAGACAGTAAGAAAACTTGGTCTTCTTGTACTAAAATCGGCATTGATCATTTTGTATTAATTCTGGTGTAATTTTTGTGTTTCATCGTCAAAGTGAAGGTCCAAGGGATACAGTAAACCTGCAGTAGTGCATCGGAATCTAAAACTGGTGACACAGGGAAGGCTCAAATCATAGACACTAAGAAAAGTCAGTCATCTTGTACTTATTTCGGCATTGTGCATTTTTTAATTATTGCCAATGCAATTTCAGTGTTTCATCGTGAATGTGAAGGTCCAAGGGATACAGTAAACCTGAAGTTAAGCATCGGAATCTAAAACTGGTCTCACAGGAAAGGCTCAAATCATAGACGGTAAGAAGTCTCAGCTTTCTTGCGCTTAAGTGGGCATTGTGAATTTTATATTTAATTCCGTTGCAATTTCTGTGCTTCATAGTCAAAGTGAAGGTCCAAGGGATACAGTAAACCTGCAGTAGTGCATCGGAATCCAAAACTGGTGACACAGGGAAGGCTCAAATCATTGACACTTAGAAAAGTCAGTCTTCATGTACTTAAGTCATCATTGTGCATTTTGCATTGGATTCCGATGCAATTGTTGTGTTTTATCGTCAAAGTGAAGCTCCAAGGGATACAGTAAACCTGAAGTGATGCGTCGGAATCACACGGAAGGCTCAAACAGAGACGTTAAGTAGACTCAGTAATCTTGTACTTAAGTCATCATTGTGCCCTTTGTATTTAATTCCGATTCTATTTCTGTGTTTCATCGTCAATGTGAAGGTCCAAGGGATACAGTAAACCTGAAGTGTAGCATCGGAATTTGAAACAGGTCTCACAGGAAAGGCCCAAAACATAGACAGTAAGACTCAGTCTTCTTGTTCTTAAGCCGGCATTGTGCCTTTTGTATTTAATTCCGATGGAATGTCTGTGTTTCATCGTCAAAGGGAAGGTCCAAGGGATACAGTAAACCTGAATTGAAGGTTCGGAATTTAAAACTGGTATCACAGGAAAGCCTCAAATCATAGACGGTAAGAAGACTCAGTCTCCTCGCACTTAAGTCGGCATGGTGTAATTTCAATTTAATTCCCATGCAATTTCTGTGTTTCATCGTCAAAGTGAAGGTTCAAGGGATACAGTAAACCTGCAGTTGTGCATCGGAATCTAAAAGTGGTGACACAGGAAAGGCTCAAAACATAGACACTAAGAAAAGTCAGTCTTCCCGTACATAATTCGGCATTGTGAATTTTGTATTTAATTCCAATGCAATTGTTGCGTTACATCGTCAACGTGAAGGTGCAAGGGATTCTGTAAACCTGCAGTTGTGCAACGGAATCTAAAACAGGTGTCACAAGAAAGGCTCAAATCATAGACACTAAGAAATGTCAGTCTTCTTGACATAATTCGGCATTGTGACTTTTGTATTTAATGCTGATGCAAATGTTGCGTTACATCGTCAAAGTGAAGGTGCAAGGGAAACCTGCTGTTGTGCATCGGAATCTAAAACTGGTCTCATAGGTAAGGCTCAAATCCTAGACTGTAAGAAAACTCAGTCTTCTTGTACTTAAGTCGGCATAGTGCCTTTTGTATTTAATTCCGATGAAATTTCTGTCTTTCATCGTCAATGTGAAATTTCAAGGGATACAGTAAAGTGGCAGTTGTGCATCGGAATCTAAAACTGGTGGCACAGGAAAGGCTCAAAACATACACATTAAGAAAAGTCAGTTTTCTTGTACATAAGTCGGCATTGTGACGTTTGTATTTAATTCCGATGCAATTTTGTGTTTCATCGTCAAAGTGACGGTCCAAGGGATGCAGTAAACCTGCAGTTGTGCAACGGAATCTAAAGCTACTGACTCAGGAAAAGCTCAAATCAAAGACACTAAGAAAAGTCAGACATCTTGTACTTAAGTAGGCATTGTGCCCTTTGTATTTAATTCCGATGGAATTTTTGTGTTTCATCGTCAAAGTGAAACTCCCAGGGATACAATAAACCTGAAGTGAAGCAACGGAATATAAAACTGGTATCACAGGATAGGCTAAAACATAGACGGTAAGAAAACTCAGTCTTCTTGTACTTAAGTCGGCATTTTGCTTTTTGTATTTAAATCCGATGCAATTTCTGTGTTTCATCGTGAATGTGAAACTTTAAGAGATACAGTAAATCAGCTGTTGCCCATCGGAATTTGAATCTGGTGACACAGGAATTTCTCAAATCATAGACAATAAGAGAAGTCAGTCTTCTTGTACTGAAGTTGGCATTGTGCATTTTGTACTTAATTCCGAAGGAATTTTTGTGTTCCATCGTCAAAGTGAAGGTCCAAGGGATACAGTAAACTTGAAGTGAAGCATCTGAATCTAAAACTGGTATCACAGGAAAGGTTCAAAACATAGACGATAAGAAGACTCTGTCGACTTGCACTTATGTCGGCATTGTGCAATTTCTGTTTAATTCTGATGCCATTTCTGTGTTTCATCGTCAAAGTCAAGGTCCAAGGGATACAGGAAACCTGCATTTGTTCATCGGAATCTAAAACTGGTGTCACAGGAATGGCCTAATTCATAGACACTAAGAAAAGTCAGTCTTCTTGTACTTAAGTCGGCATTGTGCCTCTTGTATTTAATTCCGATGCAATTTCCAACTTTCATCGTTAAAGTGAAGTTTCAAAAGATACAGTAAACTGGCAGCAGTGCATCGGAATCTGAAACTAGTGACTCAGGAAAGGCTCAAAATATAGGCAATAAGAAAAACCAGTTTTCTTGTACTTAGTTCGGCATTGTTCCTTTTGTTTTTAATTCCGATGCAATTTTTGTGTTTCATCATCAAAGTGAAGCTCCCAGGGATACAATAAACCTGAAGTGAAGCATCGGAATATAAAACTGGTATCACAGGATGGGCTAAAACATAGACGGTAGGAAAACTCAGTCTTCTTGTACTTAAGTCGGAATTGTGCTTTTTGTATTTAAATCCGATGCTATCTCAGTGTTTCATTCTTCACAGGAATGGCTCAAAGCATAGCCGGTAGAAGACTCAGTCTTCTTGTACTTAAGTATGCATTGTGCCTTTTGTATTTAATTCCGATGTAATTTCTGTGCTTCATCTTCAAAGTGAAGGTCCAACGGATACAGTAAACCTGCAGTTGTTCATTGGAATCTAATATTGGTGACACAGGAGAGGCTCAAATCCAAGGCTTTAAGAAAAGTCAGTCTTCTTGTACTTAAGTCGGCATTGTGCCTTTTGTATTTAATTCCGATGCAATTTTTGTGTTTCATCGTGAAAGTGAAGGTCCAAGGGATACAGTAAACCTGCAGTTGTGCATCGTAATCTAAAACTGGTGACACAGGAAAGGTTCAAAACATAGACACTAAGAAAAGTCAGTCCTCTCGTAGGTAAGTCAGCAGTGGGCATTTTGTATTTCATTCCGATGCAATTATTGAGTTCCATCATCAAAGTGAAGGTCCAAGGGATACAGTAAACCTGAAGTGAAGCATCGGAATCTAAAACAGGTCTCACAGGAAAGGCTCAAAGTATAGATAGTAAGAAGACTCAGTCTTCACGTACCTAAGTCGGCATTGTGCCTTTGGTATTAAATTCCGATACAATTTATGTGTTTCACCGTCAATGTGAAGGTCCAAGGGATACAGTACACCTGCAGTTGTGCATCGGAATCTAAAACTGGTGACACAGGAAAAGCTCTAAACATAGACACTAAGAAAAGTCAGTATTCTTGTACTTAAGTAGGCATTGTGCCTTTAGTATTTAATTCCGATGCAATCTTTACGTTTCATCGTCAAAGTGAAGGTAAAACTGATACAGTAAACCTGCAGTTGTGCATCGCAGTCAAAAACTGGTGACACAGGAAAGGCTCAAAACATAGACACTAAGAAAAGTCAGTCTTGTTGTACTTAAGTCTGCACTGTGTCTTTTGCATTTAGTTCCGATGCTATTTTTGTGTTTCATCGTCAAAGTCAAGGTACAAGTGATACATTAAACCTAAAGTGATCCATAGGCATTTAAAACTGGTCTCACATGAAAGCCTCGAAACATAGACAGTAAGAAGATTCAGACTTCTTTGCACTTATTTCGGCATTGTTCCTCTTGTAATTAATTCCGATGCAATTTCTGTGATTCATCGTCAAAGTGAAGGTCCAAGGGATACAGTAAACTTGCAGTTGTTCATCGAAATCTAACATTTATGCCACAGGAAAGGCTCAAATCATAGACACAAAGACAATTCGGTCTTCTTGTACTTAAGTCGGCATTGTGCCTTTTGTATTTAATTCCGATTCGATTTCTGTGTTTCATCTTCAAAGTGAAGGTCAAAGGGATACAGTAAACTTGCAGTTATTCATCGGAATCTAAAACTGGTGACACAGGAACGGCTCAAATCATAGACACTAAGAAACGTCAGTCTACTTGTACTTATGTCGGCATTATGCATTGTGAATTTAATTCCGATGCAATTTCTGTGTTCCATCGTCAAAGTGAAGGTCCAATTGATACAGTAAACCTGCAGTTGTGCATCAGAATCTGAAACTGGTGACACATTAAAGCCCCAAAACATAGACACCAGGACAATTCAGTCTCCTTGCACTTAAGTCGGCATTGTACCTCTTGTATTTAATTCCGATGCAATTTTTGTGTTTCATCGTCAGAGTGAAGGTCCAAGGGATACACAACACCTAAAGTGAAGCATCGGAATCTAAAACTGGTCTTTCATGCTAGTCTCAAAACATAGACAGTAAGAAGACTCAGCCTTATTTTGCACTTATGTCGGCATTGTGCCTTTTGTATTTAATTCCGATGCAATTTTTGCATTCGATCGTCAAAGTGAAGGTCCAAGGGATACAGTAAACATGCAGCTACGCATCGGAATCTACAACTGGTGACACATGAAAGCCCCAAAGCATAGACACTAAGACAATTTAGCCATCTAGCACTTAAGTCGGCAATGTTCCTTTTGTCTTTAAATCGGATGCAAATTATGTGTTTCATCGTCAAAGTGAATGTCCAAGGGATACAGTAAACCTAAAGTGAAGCATCCGAATCTAAAACTGATCTCACAGGAAAGGCTCAAAACATAGACAGTAAAAAGACTCAGTCCTCTTGTACGTATATCGGCATTGTGAATATTGTATTTAATTCCGATGCAACTTCTGTGATTCATCGTGAAAGTGGAGGTCCAAGGGGTACAGTAAATCTGCAGATGCTCATTGGAATCTAATGTTGGCGACAAAGGAAAAGCTCAGATCATAGACATTAAGAAAATAGTCAGTCTCCTTGTACTTAAGTCGGCATTGTGCATTTTGTATTTCATTCCTATGCAATTTTTGGGTATCGTCGTCAAAATGAAGAACCTAGGGATGCAGTAAACCTGCAGTTGTGCATCGGAATCTAAAACTGGTCTCACAGGAAAGGCTCAAAACATAGACGGTTAGAAAACTCAGTCTTCTAGTACTTAGGTCAGCATTGTGCTTTAGAATTTAATTGCGATGCAATTTCTGGGTTTCATCGTCAATGTGAAGGTCCAATGGATACAGTACCCTGCATTTGTCCTTCGGAATCTAAAACTGGTGACAAAGGAAAGGCTCAAATCATAGGCACTAAGAAAAGTCAGTCTTCTTGTACTTAAGTCGGCATTGTGCCTTTTGTATTTGATTCCCATGCAAGTTTTGCGTTTCATCGTCAAAGTGTAGGTCCAAGGGATACAGTAAACCTGCAGTTGTGAATCGGAATCTAAAACTGGTGACACAGGAAAGGCTCAAAGCATAGACACTATAAAAAGTCAGTCTTCTTGTACTTAAGTCGGCATTTTGCATTTTTGTATTTAATTCCGATTGAATTTTTGTGTTGCTTCGACAAAGTGATACTCCAAGGGATACACTAAACCTGAATTGAAGCATCGGAAACTAAAACAGGTCTCACAGGAATGGCTGAAAACGTAGATCGTAAGAAGACTCAGCCTTCTTGCACTTAAGTCGGCATTGTGCCTATTATATTATATTCCGATGTGATTCCCATGCAAGTTTTGCGTTTCATCGCCAAAGTGTAGGTCCAAGGGATACAGTAAACCTGCAGTAATTCACCGGAATCTAAAATTGGTGACACAGGAAAGGCTCAAAACATAGACACGAAGAAAAGTCAGTCTACTTGTACTTGAGTCGGCATTGTGCCTTTTGTATTTAATTCCGACGCAAGTTTTGCATGTCATCGTCAAAGCGAAGGTCCAAGGGATACAGTAAACCTGCAGTTGTGCATCGGAATCTGAAACTGGTTACACATGGAAGCCTCAAAACATAGACACAAAGACAATTCAGTGTTCTTGTACTTAAGTCGGCATTGTGTCTTTTGTATTTAATTCCGATGCTATTTTTGTGTTTCATCGTCAAAGTGAAAGTCCGAGGGATACAGTAAACCTGCAGTTGTGCATCGGAATCTAAAACTGGTGACACAGGGAAGGCTCAAAACATAGACACTAACAAAAGTTAAGCTTCTTGTACTTAAGTCGGCATTGTGTCTTTTGTATTCAATTCCGATGAATTTATTGTGTTTCATCGTCACCGTGAAGGTCCAAGGGATTCAGTAAACCTTAAGTGGTGCATAGTAATCTAAAACTGGTCTCACAGGAAAGGCTTAAAACGTAGACAGTAAGAAGAGTCAGTCTTATTGTACTTAAGTCGGCATTGAGCTTCTTGTATTTAATTCCGATGTAATTTCTGTGTTTCATCGTCAATGTGAAGGACCAAGGGAAACAGTAAGCCGGAGGTGAAGCATCTGAATCTAAAACAGGCTTCACAAGAAAGGCTCAAATCATAGACACTAAGGAAACTCAGTCTTCTTGTACTTAAGTCAGCATAGTGCCTTTTGTATTCAATTCCGATGCAAGTTTTGTGTTTCATTGTCAAATTGAAGGTCCGAGGGATACAGTAAACCTTAAGTGAAGCATCGGAATCTAAAACTGGTCTCACAGGAGAGGCTTAAAACATAGACTGTAAGAGGAGTCAGTCTTCTTGTACCTAAATCGGCATTGTGTCTTTTGTATTCAATTCCGATGCAACTTCTGTGTTTCATCGTCAATGTGAAGGTCCAAGGGATACAGTAAACCTGCAGTTGTGCATCGGAATCTAAAACTAGTGACACAGAAAATGCTCCAACAAAGACACCAAGAAATGTCAGTCGTCTTGTACTAAAGTCGGCATTGTGCGATTTGTATTTAATTCCGATCCTATTTTTGTGTTTCATCGTCAATGTGATGGTCCAAGGGGTACAGTAAACCTAATGTGAATATCCGAATCTACAAATGATCTCACAGGAAAGTCTCAAAAGATAGACAGTAAAAAGACTCAGTCTTCTTGTACTTACATCGGCATTCTGCATTTTGTTTTTAATTCCGATGCAATTTCTGTGTTTCATCGTCAAAGTGGAGGTCCAAGGGATACAGTGAATCTGCAGTTGCTCTTCGGAACCTAATATTGGTGACAAAGGAAAGGCTCAAATCGTAGACATTAAGAAAACAGTCAGTCTTCTTGCAATTCTTGGGTTTCGTCGTTAAAGTGAAGGTCCAAGGGATACAGAAATCCTGCAGTTGTGCATCGGAATCTAAAACTGGTGACACAGGAAAGGCTCAATCACAGACACCAAGAAATACAAGTCTGCTTGTACTTAAGTCGGCATTGTGCCTTTTGTATTTATTTCCGTTGCAATTTTTGTTTTTTATCGTCAATGTGAAGGTCCAAGGGATACAGTAAACCTGTAGTTGAGCATCGGAATCTAAAACTGGTGACACAGGAGGAGCTCAAATTAAAAAAAAACAGTAAGATGACTCAGTTATCTTGTACTAAAGTTGGCATTGGTCCTACCTTTAGTGTTTAATTCAGATGCAAATTTTGTGTGTCATCGTTTAAGTGAATTTCCAAGGGATACAGTGAACCTAAAGTGAAGCATCGGAATCTATAACTGGTCTCACAGGAAACGCTCAAAACATAGATGGTAGGAAGACTCAATTTTCTTGTACTTAAGTGGGCATTGTGACTTTTGTATTTAATGCCATTGCAATTTCTGTGTTTCATCGTCCAAGTAAAGATCCAAGGGATACAGTAAACCTGAAGTGAAGCATCGGTATCTAAATCTGTTGACACGGGAAAGGCTCAAAACGTAGACAGTAACAAAACTTGGTCTTCTTGTACTAAAATCGGCATTGATCATTTTGTATTAATTCTGGTGTAATTTTTGTGTTTCATCGTCAAAGTGAAGGTCCAAGGGATACAGTAAACCTGCAGTAGTGCATCGGAATCTAAAACTGGTGACACAGGGAAGGCTCAAATCATAGACACTAAGAAAAGTCAGTCATCTTGTACTTATTTCGGCATTGTGCATTTTTTAATTATTGCCAAGGCAATTTCAGTGTTTCATCGTGAATGTGAAGGTACAAGGGATACAGTAAACCTGAAGTTAAGCATCGGAATCTAAAACTGGTCTCACAGGAAAGGCTCAAATCATAGACGGTAAGAAGACTCAGCCTTCTTGCACTTAAGTGGGTATTGTGAATTTTATATTTAATTCCGTTGCAATTTCTGTGTTTCATCGTCAAAGTGAAGGTCCAAGGGATACAGTAAACCTGCAGTAGTGTATCGGAATCCAAAACTGGTGACACAGGGAAGGCGCAAATCATTAACACTTAGAAAAGTCAGTCTTCATGTACTTAAGTCATCATTGTGCATTTTTCATTGGATTCCGATGCAATTGTTGTGTTTTATCGTCAAAGTGAAGCTCCAAGGTATACAGTAAACCTGAAGTGAAGCGTCGGAATCACACGGAAGGCTCAAACAGAGACGTTAAGGAGGCTCAGTAATCTTGTACTTAAGTCGGCATTGTGCCCTTTGTATTTAATTCCGATTTTATTTCTGTGTTTCATCGTCAATGTGAAGGTCCAAGGGATACAGTAAACCTGAAGTGTAGCATCGGAATTTAAAACAGGTCTCACAGGGAAGGCCCAAAACATAGACAGTAAGACTCAGTCTTCTTGTTCTTAAGCCGGCATTGTGCCTTTTGTATTTAATTCCGATGGAATGTCTGTGTTTCATCGTCAAAGGGAAGGTCCAAGGGATACAGTAAACCTGAATTGAAGGTTCGGAATTTAAAACTGGTATCACAGGAGAGCCTCAAATCATAGACGGTAAGAAGACTCAGTCTCCTCGCACTTAAGTCGGCATGGTGTAATTTCAATTTAATTCCCATGCAATTTCTGTGTTTCATCGTCAAAATGAAGGTCCAAGGGATACAGTAAACCTGCAGTTGTGCATCGGAACCTAAAAGTGGTGACACAGGAAAGGCTCAAAACATAGACACTAAGAAAAATCAGTCTTCCCGGACATAATTCGGCATTGTGAATTTTGTATTTAATTCCGATACAATTGTTGCGTTACATCGTCAACGTGAAGGTGCAAGGGATTCTGTAAACCTGCAGTTGTGCATCGGAATCTAAAACAGGTGTCACAAGAAAGGCTCAAATCATAGACACTAAGAAATGTCAGTCTTTTTGTACATAATTCGGCATTGTGACTTTTGTATTTAATTCCGATGCAAATGTTGCGTTACATCGTCAAAGTGAAGATGCAAGGGAAACCTACTGTTTTGCATCGGAATCTAAAACTGGTCTCACAGGAAAGGCTCAAATCCTAGACCGTAAGAAAACTCAGTCTTCTTGTACTTAAGTGGGCATAGTTCCTTTTGTATTTATTTCCGATGAAATTTCAGTCTTTCATCGTCAACGTGAAATTTCAAGGGATACAGTAAAGTGGCAGTTGTGCATCGGAATCTAAAACTGGTGACACAGGAAAGGCTCAAAACATACACATTAAGAAAAGTCAGTTTTCTTGTACATAAGTCGGCATTGTGACGTTTGTATTTAATTCCGATGCAATTTTGTGTTTCATCGTCAAAGTGACGGTCCAAGGGATGCAGTAAACCTTCAGTTGTGCAACGGAATCTAAAGCTACTGACTCAGGAAAAGCTCAAATCATAGACACTAAGAAAAGTCAGACATCTTGTACTTAAGTAGGCATTGTGCCCTTTGTATTTAATTCCGATGGAATATTTGTGTTTCATCGTCAAAGTGAAGCTCCTAGGGATACAATAAACCTGAAGTGAAGCAACGGAATATAAAATTGGTATCACAGGATAGGCTAAAAAATAGACGGTAAGAAAACTCAGTCTTCTTGTACTTAAGTCGGCATTGTGCTTTTTGTGTTTAAATCCGATGCAATATCTGTGTTTCATCGTCAATGTGAAGTTTCAAGAGATACAGTAAACCAGCAGTTGCGCATCGGAACCTAAAGCTGGTAACACAGGAAAGGCTCAAAACATAGACACTAAAAAAGTCAGTCTCCTTGTACTTATGTCGGCATTGTGCCTTTTGTATCTAATTACCGACACAATTTTGGTGTTTCATCGTCGAAGTGAAGGTCCAAGGGGGACAGTAAACCTGAAGACAAGTATCGAAATTTAAAACTGGTCACACAGGAACGGCCCAAAACATAGACGATAAGAAGACTCAGTCTTCTTACCCTTAAGTCCGCATTGTGACTTTTGTATTTAATTCCGAAACAATTTTTGTGTTTCATCGTCAAAGTGAATGTCCAAGGGATACAGTAAACCTGCTGTTGTATATCGGAATCTAAAACTGGTGTCACAGGAAAGGGTCAGAACATAGACCGTAAACCGAGCGAGGTGGCGCAGTGGTTAGACACTGGCCTCGCATTCGGGAGGACGACGGTTCAATCCCGCGTCCGGCCATCCTGATTTAGGTTTTCCGTGATTTCCCTAAATCGCTCCAGGCAAATGCCGGGATGGTTCCTCTGTAAGGGCACGGCCGACATCCTTCCCCATCCTTCCCTAATCCGATGAGACCGATGACCACGCTGTCTGGTCTCCTTCCCCAACCAACCAACCAACCATAGACCGTAAGAAGACACAATCTTCTTGTACTTAAGTTGGCATTGTGCCTTTTGTATCTAATTCCGACGTAATTTCTGTGTTTCGTCTTCAAAGTGATGGTCCAACGGATACAGTAAACCTGCAGTTATTCATCGGAATCCAATATTGGTGACACAGGATAGGCTCAAATCATAGACACTGAGAGAAGTCAGTCTACTTGTACTTAAGACGGCATTGTGCCTTTTGTATTTAATTCCGATGCAATTTTTTCATTTCATCCTGAAAGTTAAGGCCCAAGGGATACAGTAAACCTGCTGTTGTGCATAGTAATCTGAACTGGTGACACATGAAAGCCTCAAAACATAGACACAAAGACAATTCAATCTTAACGTACTTAAGTCGACATTCTGCCTTTTGTATTTAATTCCGACGCTACTTTTGTGTTTCATCGTGAAAGTTAAGGCCCAAGGGATACAGTAAACCTGCAGTTGTGCATCGAAATCTGAAACTGGTGACACAGGAAAGGCTCTAAACATAGACACTAAGAAAGGTCAGTATTCTTGTACTTAAGTAGGCATTGTGCCTTTAGTATTTAATTCCGATGCAATCTTTACGTTTCATCGTCAAAGTGAAGGTAAAACGGATACAGTAAACCTGCAGTTGTGCATCGCAGTCAAAAACTGGTGACACAGGAAAGGCACAAAACATAGACACTAAGAAAAGTCAGTCTTGTTGTACTTAAGTCTGCATTGTGTCTTTTGCATTTAGTTCCGATGCTATTTTTGTGTTTCATCGTCAAAGTCAAGGTACAAGTGATACATTAAACCTAAAGTGAACCATAGGCATCTAAAACTGGTCTCCCATGAAAGCCTCGAAACATAGACAGTAAGAAGATTCAGACTTCTTTGCACTTATTTCGGCATTGTTCCTCTTGTAATTAATTCCGATGCAATTTCTGTGATTCATCGTCAAAGTGAAGGTCCAAGGGATACAGTAAACCTGCAGTTGTTCATCGAAATCTAACATTTATGCCACAGGAAAGGCTCAAATCATAGACACAAAGACAATTCGGTCTTCTTGTACTTAAGTCGGCATTGTGCCTTTTGTATTTAATTCCGATTCGATTTCTGTGTTTCATCTTCAAAGTGAAGGTCAAAGGGATACAGTAAACTTGCAGTTATTCATCGGAATCTAAAACTGGTGACACAGGAAAGGCTCAAATCATAGACACTAAGAAACGTCAGTCTACTTGTACTTATGTCGGCATTATGCATTGTGAATTTAATTCCGATGCAATTTCTGTGTTCCATCGTCAAAGTGAAGGTCCAATTGATACAGTAAACCTGCAGTTGTGCATCGGAATCTGAAACTGGTGACACATTAAAGCCCCAAAACATAGACACTAAGACAATTCAGTCTCCTTGCACTTAAGTCGGCATTGTACCTCTTGTATTTAATTCCGATGCAATTTTTGTGTTTCATCGTCAAAGTGAAGGTCCAAGGGGTACATTAAACCTACAGTTGTGCATCGGAATCTAAAACTGGTGACACAGGAAAGGTTCAAAACATAGACACTAAGAAAAGTAAGTCTTCTTGTACGTAAGTCGGCATTGTGCATTTTGTATTTAATTCCGATGCAATTGTTGTGTTCAATCGTCAAAGTGAATGTCCAAGGGATACAGTAAACCTGCAGTTGTGCATCGAAATCTAAAACTGGTGACACAGGAAAGGCTCAAATCATAGACACTAACAAAAGTCAGTCTTCTTGTACTTAAATGGGCATTGTGACTTTACCATTTAATTCCGATGCTACTTTTTGTTTCATCGTCAGAGTGAAGGTCCAAGGGATACACAAAACCTAAAGTGAAGCATCGGAATCTAAAACTGGTCTTTCATGCTAGTCTCAAAACATAGACAGTAAGAAGACTCAGATTTATTTTGCACTTATGTCGGCATTGTGCCTTTTGTATCTAATTCCGATGCAATTTTTGCATTCGATCGTCAAAGTGAAGGTCCAAGGGATACAGTAAACATGCAGCTACGCATCGGAATCTGCAACTGGTGACACATCAAAGCCCCAAAACATAGACACTAAGACAATTCAGCCATCTTGCACTTAAGTCGGCAATGTTCCTTTTGTCTTTAAATCGGATGCAAATTATGTGTTTCATCGTCAAAGTGAATGTCCAAGGGATACAGTAAACCTAAAGTCAAGCATCCGAATTTAAAACTGATCTCACAGGAAAGGCTCAAAACATAGACAGTAAAAATACTCAGTCCTCTTGTACGTATATCGGCATTGTGAATATTGTATTTAATTCCGATGCAACTTCTGTGATTCATCGTGAAAGTGGAGGTCCAAGGGGTACAGTAAATCTGCAGTTGCTCATTGGAATCTAATATTGGCGACAAAGGAAAAGCTCAGATCATAGACATTAAGAAAATAGTCAGTCTTCTTGTACTTAAGTCGGCATTGTGCATTTTGTATTTAATTCCTATGCAATTTTTGGGTATCGTCGTCAAAATGAAAACCTAGGGATGCAGTAAACCTGCAGTTGTGCATCGGAATCTAAAACTGGTCTCACAGGAAAGGCTCAAAACATAGACGGTTAGAAAACTCAGTCTTCTAGTACTTAGGTCAGCATTGTGCTTTAGAATTTAATTGCGATGCAATTTCTGGGTTTCATCGTCAATGTGAAGGTCCAATGGATACAGTACCCTGCATTTGTCCTTCGGAATCTAAAACTGGTGACAAAGGAAAGGCTCAAATCATAGACACTAAGAAAAGTCAGTCTTCTTGTACTTAAGTCGGCATTGTGCCTTTTGTATATAATTCCGATGCAATGTTTGTGCTTCAACGTCAAAGTGAAGTTCGAAGGGATACAGAAACCTGAAGTGTAGCATCGAAATCAAAAACTGGTATCACAGGAAATGCTCATAACATAGACGGTAAGAAGACTCAGTATTCTTGTACTTAAGTCGGCATTGTGCCTTTAGTATTTATTTCCGATTCGATTTCTCTGTTTCATCATCAAAGTCAAGGTCCAAGTGATACAATAAACCGGTAGTTATTTATCGGAATCTAAAACTGGTCTCACAGGAAAGGCTCGAAACATAGACGGTTAGAAAACTCAGTCTTCTAGTACTTAAGTCGGCATTGTGCCTTTAGAATTTAATTGCGATGCAATTTCTGGGTTTCATCGTCAATGTGAAAGTCCAATGGATACAGTACCCTGCATTTGTCCTTCGGAATCTAAAACTGGTGACAAAGGAAAGGCCCAAATCATAGACACTAAGAAAAGTCAGTCTTCTTGTACTTAAGTCGGCATTGTGCCTTTTGTATATAATTCCGATGCAATGTTTGTGCTTCAACGTCAAAGTGAAGTTCGAAGGGATACAGAAACCTGAAGTGTAGCATCGAAATCAAAAACTGGTATCACAGGAAAGGCTCACAACATAGACGGTAAGAAGACTCAGTATTCTTGTACTTAAGTTGGCATTGTGCCTATTATATTATATTCCGATGTGATTTCTGTGTTGCATCTTCAAAGTGAAGGCCCAACGGATACAGTAAACCTGCAGTAATTCACCGGAATATAAAATTGGTGACGGTAAGAAGACTCAGTATTCTTGTACTTAAGTCGGCATTGTGCCTTTTGTATTTAATACCGATGCAATTTCTGTGTTTCATCGTCAATGTGAAGTTTCAAGGGATACAGTAAACCTGCGGTTGTGCATCGGAATGTAAAACTGGTGACATAGAAAAGGGTCAAATCACAGACACGAAGAAAAGTCAGTCTACTTGTACTTGAGTCGGCATTGTGCCTTTTGTATTTAATTCCGACGCAAGTTTTGCATGTCATCGTCAAAGCGAAGGTCCAAGGGATACAGTAAACCTGCAGTTGTGCATCGGAATCTGAAACTGGTTACACATGGAAGCCTCAAAACATAGACACAAAGACAATTCAGTGTTCTTGTACTTAAGTAGGCATTGTGCCTTTTGTATTTAATTCCGATGCTATTTTTGTGTTTCATCGTCAAAGTGAAGGTCCAAGGTTTACAGAAAACCTGAAGTGAAGCATCAGAATCTAAAACTGGTCGCACAGAAAAGGCTCAAATCATAGACAGTAAGAAGCCTCAGTCTTCTTGTACTGAAGTGGGCATTGTAACTTTTGTATTGAATTACGATGCAATTTCTGTGTTTCATCGTGTGACCGAAGGTCGAAGGGATACAGTAAACCTGTAGTGAAGCATGGGAATCAAAAAATTGGTCAAACAAGAAAGGCTCAAATCATAGACACTAAGATAAGTCAGACCTCTTGTTCTTAAGTCAGCATTGTGCCTTTTGTATTTAATTCTGATGCAATTATTGTGTTCCATCGTCAAAGTGAAAGTCCGAGGGATACAGTAAACCTGCAGTTGTGCATCGGAATCTAGAACTGGTGACACAGGGAAGGCTCAAAACGTAGACACTAAGAAAAGTTAAGCTTCTTGTATTTAAGTCGGCATTGTGTCTTTTGTATTCAATTCCGATGAATTTATTGTGTTTCATCGTCACCGTGAAGGTCCAAGGGATTCAGTAAACCTTAAGTGGTGCATAGTAATCTAAAACTGGTCTCACAGGAAAGGCTTAAAACGTAGACAGTAAGAAGAGTCAGTCTTATTGTACTCAAGTCGGCATTGAGCTTCTTGTATTTAATTCCGATGTAATTTCTGTGTTTCTTCGTCAAAGGGGAGGTCCAAGGGATACATTAAACTGAAGTCAAGCAGCGGAATCTAAAACTGGTGACAAAGGAAACCTCAAAACATAGCCACTAAGAAAAGTCAGACTTCTTGTACTTAAGTCTGCATTGTGCCTTTTGTATTTAATTCCGATGCAATTTTTGTGTTTCATCGTCAAAGTGAAGGACCAATGGAAACAGTAAGCCGGAGGTGAAGCATCTGAATCTAAAACAGGCCTCACAAGAAAGGCTCAAATCATAGACACTAAGGAAACTCAGTCTTCTTGTACTTAAGTCGGCATAGTGCCTTTTGTATTTAATCCCGATGCAAGTTTTGTGTTTCGTTGTCAAATTGAAGGTCCAAGGGATACAGTAAACCTTAAGTGAAGCATCGGAATCTAAAACTGGTCTCACAGGAGAGGCTTAAAACGTAGACTGTAAGAGGAGTCAGTCTTCTTGTACCTAAATCGGCATTGTGTCTTTTGTATTCAATTCCGATGCAATTTCTGTGTTTCATAGTCAATGTGAAGGTCCAAGGGATACAGTAAACCTGCAGTTGTGCATCGGAATCTAAAACTAGTGACACAGGAAATGCTCCAACAAAGACACCAAGAAATGTCAGTCATCTTGTACTAATGTCGGCATTGTGCGATTTGTATTTGTTTCCGATCCTATTTTTGTGTTTCATCGTCAATGTGATGGTCCAAGGGGTACATGTAAACCTAATGTGAACATCCGAATCTACAAATGATCTCACAGGAAAGTCTCAAAACATAGACAGTAAAAAGGCTTAGTCATCTTGTACTTACATCGGCATTGTGCATTTTGTTTTTAATTCCGATGCAATTTCTGTGTTTCATCGTCAAAGTGGAGGTCCAAGGGATACAGTGAATCTGCAGTTGCTCTTCGGAACCTAATATTGGTGACAAGGGAAAGGCTCAAATCATAGACATTAAGAAAATAGTCAGTCTTCTTGCAATTCTTGGGTTTCGTCGTTAAAGTGAAGGTCCAAGGGATACAGAAAACCTGCAGTTGTGCATCGGAATCTAAAACTGGTGACACAGGAAAGGCTCAATCACAGACAAAAAGAAATATCAGTCTGCTTGTACTTAAGTCGGCATTGTGCCTTTTGTATGTATTTCCGTTGCAATTTTTGTGTTTCATCGTCAAAGTGTAGGTCCAAGGGAAAGAGTAAACCTGAAGTGAAGCATCGGAATTGAAAACTGGTCTCAAAGGAAAGGTTCAAAGCATAGACAGTAAGAAGACTCAGTCTTGATGTACTTAAGTCGGCATTGTGCCTTTTGTATTTAATTCCGATTCAATTTCTGTGTTTCGTCGCCAATGTGAAGGTCCAAGGGATACTGTAAACCTGCAGTTGTGCATCAGAAGCTAAAAGTGGTGATACAGGAAAGGCTCAAAATCATAGACACAAAAAAAGTCAGTCTTCTTGTACTTAAGTCGGCATTGTGCATTTTGTATTCAATTCCGATGCAATTTTTGTGCTTCATCGTCAAAGTGAAGGCCCAAGGGATACAGTAAACCTGAAGTGAAGCATCGGTATCTAAAGTGGTATCACAAAAACGGCTCAAAACATAGACGGTAAGAAGACCCAGTATTCATGTACTTAAATCGGCATTGTGCCTTTTGTATTTAATTCGGAAGCAATTTTTGTGGTTCATCGTCAAAGTGAAGGTCCAAGGGATACAGAAAACCTGGAATTGTCCATCGTAATATAAAACTGGTGACACAGGAAAGGCTCAAATCATAGACACTTAGAAAAGTCAGTCTTCTTGTACTTAAGTCTGCATTGTGCTTATGTATTTAATTCCGATGCAATCTTTGCGTTTCATCGTCAAAGTGAAGGTCTAAGAGATACACTAAACCTAAATTGAAGCATCGGAACTAAAACTGGTCTCAGAATAAAGCCTCAAAACATAGACAGTAAGAAGACTCAGTCTGCTTTGCACTTATGTCGGCACAGTTCTTTTGTATTTAATTCCGATGCAATTTTCGTGTTTCATTGTCGAAGTGAGGGTCCAAGGGGTACAGTAAACCTCAAGTGAAGATTCGGAATCTAGAAATTTTCTCACAGGAAAGGCTCCAAACGTAGACAGTAAGAAGGCTTAGTATTCTTGCACTTATGTCGTCATTGTGCCTTTTGTGCTTAATTCCGATGCTATTTTTGTGTTTCACCGTCAAAGTGAATGTAAAACAGATGCAGTAAACTTGTAGTGAAGCATCGGAATCAAAAACGGGTCTCACAGGAAAGGCCCAAAACATAGACAGTAAGAAGACTCCGTCTTCTTGTACTTATGTCGGCATTGTGGCTTTTGTATTTAATTCCGATGCAATTTTTGTGTTTCATCGTCAAAGTGAAGGCCCAAGGGATACCTTGAACCTGAAGTGAAGCATTGGAATCTAAAACTGATCTCACAGGAGAGCCCCAAAACATTGACAGTAAGAATACTTAGTCTTCTTGTACTTAAATCGCCATTGTGGCTTTTGTATTTAATTCCGATGCAATTTCTGTGTTTCATCGTCAAAGTGAAGGTCCAAGGAATACAATGAATCTAAAGTGAAGCATCGGAATTAAAACTGGTCTCACAGGAGAGTCTCAAAACATTGACAGTAAGATTACTCAGTCTTCTTGTACTTAAGTCGGCATTGTGTGTTTTGTATTTAATTCCGATGCAAATTATGTGTTTCATCGTCAAAGAGAAGTTCCAAGGGTTACAGTAAAACCGGAAGTGAAGCATCGGAATCCAAAACTATTCTCACAGGAAACGTTCAAAGCATAGACACCAAATAATTAAGTCTTCTTGTACTTAAGTCGGCTTTGTGCCTTTTGTATTTAATTCCGATGCAATTTCTGTGTTTCATGGCCAAAGTGGAGGGCCAAGGGATACAGTAAACCTGAAGTGAAGCATCGGTATCTAAAGTGGTATCACAAAAACGGCTCAAAACATAGACGGTAAGAAGACCCAGTATTCATGTACTTAAATCGGCATTGTGCCTTTTGTATTTAATTCGGAAGCAATTTTTGTGGTTCATCGTCAAAGTGAAGGTCCAAGGGATACAGAAAACCTGGAATTGTCCATCGTAATATAAAACTGGTGACACAGGAAAGGCTCAAATCATAGACACTTAGAAAAGTCAGTCTTCTTGTACTTAAGTCTGCATTGTGCTTATGTATTTAATTCCGATGCAATCTTTGCGTTTCATCGTCAAAGTGAAGGTCTAAGAGATACACTAAACCTAAATTGAAGCATCGGAACTAAAACTGGTCTCAGAATAAAGCCTCAAAACATAGACAGTAAGAAGACTCAGTCTGCTTTGCACTTATGTCGGCACAGTTCTTTTGTATTTAATTCCGATGCAATTTTCGTGTTTCATTGTCGAAGTGAGGGTCCAAGGGGTACAGTAAACCTCAAGTGAAGATTCGGAATCTAGAAATTTTCTCACAGGAAAGGCTCCAAACATAGACAGTAAGAAGGCTTAGTATTCTTGCACTTATGTCGTCATTGTGCCTTTTGTGCTTAATTCCGATGCTATTTTTGTGTTTCACCGTCAAAGTGAATGTAAAACAGATGCAGTAAACTTGTAGTGAAGCATCGGAATCAAAAACGGGTCTCACAGGAAAGGCCCAAAACATAGACAGTAAGAAGACTCCGTCTTCTTGTACTTATGTCGGCATTGTGGCTTTTGTATTTAATTCCGATGCAATTTTTGTGTTTCATCGTCAAAGTGAAGGCCCAAGGGATACCTTGAACCTGAAGTGAAGCATTGGAATCTAAAACTGATCTCACAGGAGAGCCCCAAAACATTGACAGTAAGAATACTTAGTCTTCTTGTACTTAAATCGCCATTGTGGCTTTTGTATTTAATTCCGATGCAATTTCTGTGTTTCATCGTCAAAGTGAAGGTCCAAGGAATACAATGAATCTAAAGTGAAGCATCGGAATTAAAACTGGTCTCACAGGAGAGTCTCAAAACATTGACAGTAAGATTACTCAGTCTTCTTGTACTTAAGTCGGCATTGTGTGTTTTGTATTTAATTCCGATGCAAATTATGTGTTTCATCGTCAAAGAGAAGTTCCAAGGGTTACAGTAAAACCGGAAGTGAAGCATCGGAATCCAAAACTATTCTCACAGGAAACGTTCAAAGCATAGACACCAAATAATTAAGTCTTCTTGTACTTAAGTCGGCTTTGTGCCTTTTGTATTTAATTCCGATGCAATTTCTGTGTTTCATGGCCAAAGTGGAGGGCCAAGGGATACAGTAAACCTGCAGTTGTTCAACGGAAACTAAAACTGGTGACCCGGGAAAGGCTCAAATCATAGACACTAAGAAAAGTCAGTCTTCTTGTACTTAAGTCGGCATTATGCATTTTGTATTTAATTCCGATTTAATATTTGGATTGCATCGTCAAAGTGAAGGTCCAAGGGATACATTAAACATGAAGTGAAGCTTCAGAATCTGAACCTGGTCTCACGGGAAAGGCTTAAAACATAGACGGTAAGAACACTCAGTCTTTTTTTACTTAAGTAGGCATTGTGCCTTTTGTATTTGAATCCGAAGAAATTTCAGTGTGTCATCGTCAATGTGAAGTTTCAAGAGATACAGTAATCCTGCAATTGTGCATCGGAATCTAAAACTTGTGACCAAGGAATGGCTCAAAACATAGACACCAAGAAAAGTCAGACCTCTTGTACTCGAGTCGGCATTGTGCATTTTGTATTTAATTCCGATGCATATTTTGTGTTTCATCGTCAAAGTGAACGTCCATTTGGTACAGTAAACCTGAAGTGAAGCATAGGAATTTCAAACTGGTCTCACAGGAAAGGCCCAAAACATAGACGGTATTAACACTAAGTCTTGTTCTTAAGTGGGCCTTGTGACTTTCGTATTTCATTCCGATTCAATTTCTGTGTTTCGTCGTCCATGTGGAGGTCCAAGGGATACAGTAAACCTGAAGTGAAGCATCGGAATCAAAAACTGGTCTCACAGGAAAGACTCAAGACATTGACAGTAGGAAGACTCAGTCTTCTTGTACTTAAGTCGGCATTGTGGCTTTTGGACTTAATTCCGATGCAATATCTGTGTTTTATCGGCAACGGGAAAGTCCAAGGGTTACAGTAAACTGAAGTGAAGCATCGGAATCTAAAACTAGTGACACAGGAAAGTTAAAATCGTAGACACTAAGAAAAGTCAGTCTTCTTGTACTTATGTAGGCATTGTGCCTTTTGTATTTAATTCGAATGCATGTTTTGTGATTCATCGTCAAAGTGATCGTCTAAGGGATACAGTAAGCCTACGGTGAAATCTCGGGATCTAAAACTGGTCTCACAGGAAAGGCTCCAAGCATAGACAGTAAGAAGACTCAGTCTCCTTGTACTAAGTCGGCATCATGCCTTTTGTATTTATTGCCGATGCAATTTCTGTGTATCATCGTCCATGTGAAGGTCCAAGGGATACAGTAAACCTGAAGTGAAGCATCGGAATCTAAAACTGGTCTCACAGGAAAGGCTCTAAACACAGACGGTAAGAAAACACAGTATTCTTTACTTAAGTCGGCATTGTGCCTTTTGTATTTAAATCCGATGCTATTTCTGTGTTTTATCGGCAAAGGGAAAGTCCAAGGGTTACAGTAAACTGAAGTGAAGCATCGGAATCTAAAACTGGTGACACAGGAAAGCCTCAAAACATAGACACTAAGAAAAGTCAGTCTTCTTGTACTTAAGTCGGCATTGTGAATTTTGTATTTAATTCCGATGCAATTTTTGTGTTTCATCGTCATTGTGAAGGTCCAAGCGATACAGTAAACTTGCAGATGTGTATCGGAATCTAAAACTGGTAACAGAGTAAAGGTTAAGTAGGCGTGGGCATTGTGTATTTAATTCCTATGCAATTTTTGTGTTTCATCGTCATTGTGAAGGTCAATGGATACAGTAAACCTGCAGTTGTGCATCGAAATCTACAACTCATGACACAGATAAGGTTCAAATCATTGAGACTAAAGAAAGTAAGTCTTCTTGTAGTTAATTCGGCATTGTGCCTTTTGTATTTAATTCCGATGCAATTTTAGTGTTTCATCTTCAATGTGAAGGACCAAGGGATACAGTAGGCCTGAAGTGAAGCATCGGAATCCAAAACAGGTCCCTCAGGAAAGGCTCAAAACATAGACGTCAAGAAACTTCTGTATTCTTGTACTTAAGTCGGCATTGTGCCTTTTGTATTTAATTCCGATGCTATTTTTGACTTTCATCTTCAAAGTGAAGGTCCAACAGATACAGTAAACCTGAAGTGAAGCATCGGAATCTAAAACTGGTCTCATAGGAAAGGCTCAAAACATAGACAGTAAGAAGACTCCGTCGTCTTGAACTTATGTCGGCATTGTGCATTTTGAATTTAATTCCGATTCAATTTCTGTGTTTCATCGTCAACGTGGAGGTCCAAGGGCTACAGTTAATCAGCAGTTGTTCATTGGAATCAAATATTGGTGACACAGGAATGGCTCAAATCATAGACATTAATAAAAGTCAGTCTTATTCTACATAAGTCGGCATTGTGCCTTTCGTATTAAATTCCGATGCAATTTTTGTGTTTCACCGTTAATGTAAAGGTCGTATGGATACAGAAAACCTGCAGTTGTGCATCGGAATCTAAAACTCATGACACAGAAAAGTCTCAAAGCATAGACCATAAGAAAAGTCAGTCTTCTTGTACATAAATCGGCATTGTGCATTTTGTATTTAAATCCGATGCAATTTTTGTGTTTCATCGTCAGTGCAAGGTCCAAGGGTACAGTAATCTTGCAGTCGTTCATCGGAATCTGAAACTGGTGACAGAGGAAAGGCTCAAATCATAGACACTAAGAAAAGTCAGTCTTTCTGTACTTAAGTCGGCATTGTGAATTTTGTATTTAATTCCGATAGAAGTTTTGCATTTCATCGTCAAAGTGAAGGTCCAAGGGATAGAGTAAACCTGCAATTGTGCATCGAAAACTAAAACTGGTGACACAGGAAAGGCTTAAAGCATAGGCGGTATGAAAACTCAGTATTCTTGTACTTAAGTCGACATTGTGCATTTTGTATTTAATTCCATTGCTATTTTTGACTTTCATCGTCAAAGTGAAGGTCCAACAGATACAGTAAACCTGAAGTGAAACATCGGAATCTAAAACTGGTCTCACAGGAAAGGCTCAAAACATAGACAGTAATAAGACTCCGTCTTCTTGAACCTATGTCGGCATTGTGCCTTTTGTATATAATTCCGATTCAATTTCTGTGTTTCATCGTCAACGTGAAGGTCTAAGGGCTACATTAAATCTGCAGTTGTTCATTGGAGTCAAATATTGGAGACACAGGAATGGTTCAAATCATAGGCATTAACTTTTGTATTTAAATCCGATGCAATATTTGTGTTTCACCGTCAAAGTAAAGGTCCAAGGGATACAGTAAACCTGCAGTTGTGCGTTGGAATCTAAAACTGGTGACACAGGAAAGGCTCAAAAAATAGTCACTGAGAAAAGTTAGTCTTCTTTTACTTAAGTCGGCATTGTGCATTTTGTATTTAATTCCGATGCAATTTTTGTGTTTCATCTTCAAAGTGAAGGTCCAAGGGATACAGAAAACCTGAAGTGAAGCATCGGAATCTAAAAGTGGCCTCAAAGGAAAGGCTCAAATCATTGACACCATGAAAAGTCTGTCTTCTTGTAGTTAATTCGGCATTGTGCCGTATGTATTTAATTCCGATGCAATTTTTGTGTTTCATCACCAATGTGAAGGTCCAAGGGATACAGTAAACCTGCAATTATGCATCGTAATCTGAAACTTGTGACACCGGAATGGCTCAAAACATAGACATTGAGAAAAGTGAGTCTTATTGTACATAAGTCTGCATTGTGCCTTTTGTATTTAATTCCGATGCAACTTTTGTGTTTCATCGTCGAAGTGAAGACCAAGGGATATAGAAAACCTGAAGTGAAACATCTGAATCTAAAACTGGTCGCACAGGAAAGGCTCAAATCATAGACAGTAAGAAGACTCCGTCTTCTTAAACTTATGTCGTCATTGTGCCTTTTGAATTTAATTCCGATTCATATTCTGTGTTTCATCGTCAACGTGAAGGTCCAAGGGCTACAGAAAACCTGCAGATGTTCATTGGAATCTAATATTGGTGACACAGGAAAGGCTCAAATCATAGACATTACGAAAAGTGAGTCTTATTGTACAAAAATCGGCATTGTGCCTTTTGCATTTAATTCCGATGCAATTTTTGTGTTGTACCGTCAAAGTAAAGGTACAACGGAAACAGTAAACCTGCAGTTGTGCATCGGAATCTAAAAATGGTGACCCAGGAAAGGCTCAAAACGTAGACACTAAAGAAAGTCAGTCTTCTTGTACTTATGTCGGCATTGTGCATTTTGTATTTAATTCCGAAGCAACTTTTCTGTTTCATCGTCAAAGTGAAGGTCCAAGGGATACAGTAAACCTAAAGTGAAGCATCGGAATCTAAAACTGGTCTCAATGGAAAGGCTCAAAACATAGACGGTGAGAAAACACTGTCCTCTTGTACTTATGTCGGCATTGTGCCTTTTGTATTTATATCCGATGCTATTTATATGTTTCTTCGTCAATGTGAAGTTTCAAGAGATAGAGTAAACCTGCAGTTGTGCATCGTAATCTAAAGCCGGTGACACAGGAAAGACTCAAAACATAGACACTAAGAGAAATCAGTCTTCTTGTACTTAAGGCGGCATTGTGCCTTTTGTATTTAATTCCGATGCAATTTCTGTGTTTCATCGTCAAAGTGAAGGTCCAAGGGATAAAGTAAACCTAAAGTGAAACATCGGAATCTAAAACTGGTGACAAAGGAAAGGCTCAAATCATAGACACTAAGTAAAGTCAGTCTTCTTGTACTTAAGTCGGCATTGTGCCTTTTGTATTTAAATCCGATACTGTTTTTGTGTTTCAACGTCAATGTGAAGGTCCAAGGGATACAGTAAACCTACAGTAGTTGCGTCGGATTCTAAAACTGGTGACAGAGGTAATGCTCAAATCATAGACACTAAGTAAAGTCAGTCTTATCGTACTTAGGTCGGCATTGTGCATTCTGTGTTTCATCGTCAATGTGAGGGTCCAATGGATACAGTAAACCTGCAGTTGTGCATCGGAATCTAAAACTCATGACACAGAGAAGGCTCAAAACATAGTCACTTAGAAAAGTCAGGCTTCTTGTACTGAAGTCGGTATTGTGCCTTTTGTATTTAATTCCGATGAAATTTTTGTGTTTCATCGTCAATGTGAAGGTTCAAGGCATACAGTTAACCTGTAGTCGTGCATCGAAATCTAAAAGTGGTTATAGAGGAAAGGCTCAAATCATAGACACTAAGAAAAGGCAGTCTTCTTGTACCTAAGTCGGAATAGTGCTTTTGTATTTCATTCAGAGGCGATTTTTTGCGTTTCATCATCAAAGTGAAGGTCCAAGGGATACAGTAAACCAGCAGTTGTGCATCGGAATCTAAAACTGGTGACTCAGGAAAGGCTAAAATCATAGACACTAAGAAAAGACAGTCTTCTTATACTTAAGACGGCATTGTGTTTTATGCTTTTAATTCTGATGCTATTTTTGTGTTTCATCGTTAAAGTATAGGTCCAAGGGATACAGTAAACTTAAGGTGAAGCATCGGAATTTAAAACTGGTCTCACAGGAAAGGCTCATTACATAAACGGTAAGAAAACACTGTCTTCTTGTACTTAAGTCGGCATTGTGCCTTTTGTATTTAAATCCGATGCAATTTATGTGTTTCATCGTCAATGTGAAGTTTCAAGAGATAGAGTAAACCTGCAGTTGTGCATCGGAATCTAATGCCGGTGACACAGGAAAGACTCAAAACATAGACTCTAAGAGAAGTCAGTCTTCTTATACTTAAGTCGGCATTGTGCCATATGTATTTAATTCCGATGCAATTTCTGTGTTTCAACGTCAAAGTGATGGTGCAAGGGATACAGTAAACATAAAGTGAAGCATCGGAATCTAAAACTGGTGACAGAGGAAAGGCTCAAATCATAGACACTAAGTAAAGTCAGTCTTCTTGACTTAAGTCGGCATTGTGCAATTTGTAATTAATTCCGATGCAATATTTGTGTTTCATCGTAAATGTGAAGGTGTAATGGATACAGTAAACCTGCAGTTGTGCATTGTAATCTAAGACTCAAGACACAGAAAGGGCTCAAAACATAGTCACTAAGAAAGGTCAGCCTTCCTGTAATTAAGTCGGAATGTGCCTTTTGTATTTAAATTCGAAACAGTTTTTGTGTTTCAACGTCAATGTGAAGGTCCAAGGGATGCAGTAAACCTAAAGTTTTGCATCGGATTCTAAAACTGGTGACAGAGGTAAGGCTCAAATCATAGACACTAAGTAAAGTCAGTCATCTCGTACTTAGGCAGGCATTGTGCATTTTGTGTTTCATCGTCAATGTGAAGGTCCAAGGGATACAGTAAACCTGCAGTTGTGCATCGGAATCTAAAACTGGTGACACAGGAAAGACTCAAAACATAGACACTAAGAGAAATCAGTCTTCTTGTACTTAAGGCGGCATTGTGCCTTTTGTATTTAATTCCGATGCAATTTCTGTGTTTCATCGACAAAGTGAAGGTCCAAGGGATACAGTAAACCTAAAGTGAAACATCGGAATCTAAAACTGGTGACAAAGGAAAGGCTCAAATCATAGACACTAAGTAAAGTCAGTCTTCTTGTACTTAAGTCGGCATTGTGCCTTTTGTATTTAAATCCGATACTGTTTTTGTGTTTCAACGTCAATGTGAAGGTCCAAGGGATACAGTAAACCTACAGTAGTTGCGTCGGATTCTAAAACTGGTGACAGAGGTAAGGCTCAAATCATAGACACTAAGTAAAGTCAGTCTTATCGTACTTAGGTCGGCATTTTGCATTCTGTGTTTCATCGTCAATGTGAGGGTCCAATGGATACAGAAAACCTGCAGTTGTGCATCAGAATCTAAAACTCATGACACAGAAAAGGCTCAAAACATATTCACTTCGAAAAGTTAGGCTTCTTGTACTGAAGTCGGTATTGTGCCTTCTGTATTTAATTCCGATGAAATTTTTGTGTTTCATCGTCAATGTGAAGGTTCAAGGCATACAGTTAACCTGTAGTCGTGCATCGGAATCTAAAACTGGTGACAGAGGAAAGGCTCAAATCATAGACACTAAGTAAAGTCAGTCTTCTTGACTTAAGTCGGCGTTGTGCAATTTGTAATTAATTCCGATGCAATATTTGTGTTTCATCGTAAATGTGAAGGTGTAATGGATACAGTAAACCTGCAGTTGTGCATTGTAATCTAAGACTCAAGACACAGAAAGGGCTCAAAACATAGTCACTAAGAAAGAACAGCCTTCCTGTAATTAAGTCGGAATGTGCCTTTTGTATTTAAATCCGATACAGTTTTTGTGTTTCAACGTCAATGTGAAGGTCCAAGGGATACAGTAAACCTAAAGTTTTGCATCGGATTCTAAAACTGGTGACAGAGGTAAGGCTCAAATCATAGACACTAAGTAAAGTCAGTCTTCTCGTACTTAGGCAGGCATTGTGCATTTTGTGTTTCATCGTCAATGTGAAGGTCCAAGGGATACAGTAAACCTGCAGTTGTGCATCGGAATCTAAAACTGGTGACACAGGAAAGGCTCAACTCATAGACACTAAGAAGTGTCAATCCTCTCGTACTTAAGTCGGCATTGTGTCTTCTGTATTTAATGCCGATGCAATTTTTGTGTTTCATCGTCAAAGTGAAGCTCCAAGGGATATAGTAAGCCTGAAGTAAAGCATCGGGATCTAAAACTGGTTTCACAGGATAGGCTCAAATCATAGACACTAGGAAAAGTCAGTCTTCTTGTAGTTAAGTCGTCTTTGTGCCTTTTTTATTTAATTAACATGCAATTTTTGTGTTTCATCGTCAAAGTGAAGGTCCAAGGGATACAGTAAACCTGAAGTGAAACATCGGATACTAATACTGGTCTCACAGGAAAAGCTCAAAATTTTAGACGGTAAGAACACTCAGTCTTCTTGTACTTTAGTCGGCATTGGGCCTTTGGAAATAGATTAAGATGCTATTTCTGTGTTTCAACGTCAAAGTGAAGGTCCACGGGATACAATAAACCTGAAGTGAAGCATCGGAATGCAAGACTGGTCTCACATGAAAGGCTCAAAACATAGATGGTAAGAAGACTGAGTCATCTTGTACTTAAGTCGGCATTGTGCCTTTTGCATTTAATTCCGATGCAATTTCTGTGTTTCAACGTCAAAGTGAATGACCAACGGATACAGTTACACTGAAGTGAAGCATCGGAAATTAAAACTGGTCGCACAGGAGAGGTTCAAACATAGACACTAAAAAAAGGCACTCTTCTTGTACATAAGTCGGCATTGTGCATTTTGTATTTAATTCCGATGCAATCTTTGTGTTTCATCGTCAAAGTGAATGTCCAAGCGATAGAGTAAACCTGAAGTGAAGCATCGGAATCTAAAACTGGTCTCACAGTAAAGGCTCAAAACATAGACACAATGGAACGTCAGTCTTCTAGTACTTATGTCGGCATTGTGCCTTTTGTATTTAATTCCAATGCAATTTTTGTGTTTCATCGTCAAAGTGAAGGTCCAAGGAATACAGTACACCTGAATTGAAGCATCGGAATCTAAAACTGGACACACAGGAAAGGCTCAAATCATAGACAGTAAGAAGACTCGGTCTTCTTGTACTTAAGGCAGCATTGTGTCTTTTGTATTTAATTCCGATGCAATTTCTGTGTTTCTTCGTCAATGTGAAGGTCCAAGGGATACAGGAAAACTGCAGTGGTGCATCGGAATGTAAAACTGGTGACACAGGAAGGGCTCAAACGTAGACGCTAAGAATTGTCAGTCTTCTTGTACTTAAGTCGGCATTGTGCGTTTTGTATTTAATTCCGATGCAATTTCTGTGATTCATCGTCAAAGTGAGGGTCCAAGTGATACAGTAAACCTGGGGTGAATCATCAGAATCTAAAACTGGTCTCACAAGATAGGGTAAAATCATAGACACTAAGAAAAGTCAGTCTTCTTGTACTTAAGGTGGCATTGTGCGTTTTGTATTTATTTCCCATGCAATTTTTGTGTTTCATCGTCAAAGTGAAGGTCCAAGGAATACAGTAAACCTGAGGTGAAGCATCGGAATCTAAAACTGGTCTCACTCGATAGGCTCAAATCATAGACACTAAGAAAAGTCAGTCGTCTTGTACTTAAGTTGGCATTGTGACTTTCGTATTTAATTCCGATGCAATTTCTGGGTTTCATCGTCACCGTGATGTTCCAAGGGATGCAGCAACTCTGCAGTTGAGCATCGGAATCTAAAACTGGTGACACAGGAAAGGCTCAAAACATAGATACTAAGAAAAGTCACTCTTCTTGTACTTAAGTCGGCATTGTGCCTTTTATATTTGATTCCGATGCAATTTTTGTGTTTCATCTTCAACGTGAAGGTGCAAGGATGCAGTAAACCTGATGTGTCGCATCGTAATCTGAAACTGGTCCCACAGGAATGGCTCAAACAATAGACGGTAAGAAGACTCAATCATGCTGTACTTTCGTCGGCGTTGTGCCTTTTGCATATAATTGGGACGCAATTACTGAGTTTAAAAGTCACTCTTGTTGTACTTAAGTCGGCATTGTGCCTTTTGTATTTAATTCCCATGCAATCTTTGCGTTTCATCGTCAAAGTGAAGGTACAAGGGATACAGTAAACCTGAAGTGAAGCATCGGAATCTAAAACTGTTCTCACAGAGAAGGTTCAAACCATAGACAGTATGAAGACTGAGTCTTCTTGTACTTAAGCCTTCGTTGTGCCTTTTGTATTTAATTCCTCTGCTATTTCTGTGTTTTCGTCGTCAATGTCAATGGCCAAGGGAAACAAAAAAACTGCAGTTGTACATCGGAATCTAAAACTGGTGACACAGGAAATGCTAAAAACATAGACACTAAGAAAAGTCAGTTTTCTTGCACATAAGTCGGCATTGTGCCTTTTGTATTTAATTCCGATGCAATTTCCGTGTTCTATCGTCAATTTGAAGGTCCAAGGGATACAGTAAACCTGAAGCGAAGCATCGGAATACAAAACTGGTCTCACAGGAAAGGCTACAAACATTGACGGTAAGACGACACAGTGTTCTTGTACTTAAGTTGGCATTGTGCCTTTTGTATTTAATTGCGATGTAATTTCTGTGTTTCATCGTCAAATTGAAGGTCCAAGTGATACAGTAAACTTAAAGTGAAGCATCGGAATCTAAAACTGGTCTCACAGGACAGGCTCAAAGCATAGACACTAAGAATCGGCAGTCTTCTTGTACTTAAGTCGGCATTGAAGGCTTTTACATTTAATTCCGATGCAATTATGTGTTGCATCGTCAAAGGGAAGGTCCAAGGGATACAGTGAACCTGCAGTGTAGCATCGGAATCTAAAACTGGTGTCACAGGGAAGGCTGAAAACATAGACAGTAAGAAGACTCAGTCTTCTTGCACTGAAGTCGGCATTGTGCCTTTTGTATTTAATTCCGATGTGATTTCTGTGTTTCATCGTCAAATTGAAGGTCCAAGTGATACAGTAAACCTGCAATGTAGCATCGGAATCCAAAACCGGTGTCACAGGAAAGGCTCAAATCATTGATGGTAAGAAGACTCTGTCTTCTTGTACTTAAGTGGCCATTGTGCGTTTTGTATTTAATTCCGGTGCAATTTTTGTTTCATCGTAATATGAAGGTCCAAGGGATACAGTAAATCAACAGTTTTGCTTCGGAATCTGAAACAGGTGACACAGAAAAGGCGCAAAGAACGACACTAAGAAAAGTTAGTCCTCTTGTACTCAAGTTGGCATTGTGCCTTTTGTATTTAATTTCGATGCAATTATGGTGTTTCTTCGACAAAGTGAAGGTCAAAGGGATACTGTAAACGAGGAAGTGAAGCATCAGAATCTAAAACTGGTGACACAGGACAGGCTCAAAACATAGACAAGAAGAAAAGTCATTGTTCTTGTACTTACGTCGGCATTGTGCCTTTTATATTTAATTCCGATGCAATTTTTGTGTTTCATCGTCAAAGTGAAGGTCCAAGGGATAGAGTAAACCCGAAGTGAAGCATCGGAATTTAAAACTGGTCTCACAGGGAAGGCTCAAAACGTAGACAGTAAGAAGACACAGTCTTCTTGTACTTAAGCCAGAATTGTGCCTTTGTATTTAATTCCGGTGCAATTTCTGTGTTTCATCGTCAATGTGAAGGTGCAAGGGATACAAAAAAACAGCAGTTGTGCATCGGAATCTAAAAACTGGTGACACAGGAACGGCTCTAAACACAGACCTAAGAAAAGTTACTCTTCTTGTACGTAAGTCGGCATTGTGCCATTTATATTTAATTCCGAAGCAATTTTTGTGTTTCATCGTCAAAGTGAAGTTGCAAGGTTGCAGTAAACCTGATGTGAAGCATTGTAATCTAAAACTGGTCGCACCGGGAAGGCTCACTACATAGACAGTAAGAAGACACAGTCTTTTTTTATTTAAGCCTGGCAATGCGCCTGTTTTATTTAATTCCGGTGCAATTTCTGTGTTTCATCGTCAATGTGAATATCCAAGGGATACAAAAAAAAACAGTTGTGCATCGGAATCTAAAACTGGTGACACAAGAAATGCTCAAAACAAAGACACAAACAAAAGTCAGTCTTCTTGCACTTATGTCGGCATTGTGCATTTTGAATTGAATACCGATGCAATTTCTGTGTTCAATCGTTAATGTGAAGGTCCAAGATATACAGTCAACCTGTAGTGAAGCATCGGAATCTAAAACTGGTTTTACAGGATAGGCTAAAATCACAAACACTAAGAAAAGTCAGTCTTCTTGTACTTAAGTAGGCATTGTGCCTTTTGTAGTTAATTCCGATGCAATTTTTGTGTTTCATCGTGAAAGTGAAGGTCCAAGGGATACAGTGAACATGTAGTGAAGCATCGGATTCTAAAACCGGTCTCGCAGGATAGGCTCAAATCATAGACACTAAGATAAGTCAGTCTTCTTGCACTTAGGTTGGCATTGTGACTTTCGTATTTAATTCCGATGCAATATCTGTGTTTCATCGTCAACATGATGGTCCAAGGGATACAGCAAAACTGCAGTAGAGCATCGAAATCTAAAACTGGTGACACAGGATAGGCTCAAAACAACGACACTAAGAAATGTAGGTCTTCTTGTACTTAAGTCGGCATTGTGCCCTTTGTATCTAATTCCGTTGCAATTTCTGTGTTTCTTCGTCAATGTGAAGGTCCATGGGATACAGATAAACTGCAGTTGTGCATCGAAATTTAAAACAAATGACACAGGAAAGGAGCGAAACATAGACACTAAGAGAAGTCAGTCTCTTGGACTCAAGTCGGCATTGTGCCTTTTGAATTAAATTCCGATGCAATTTCTGTGTTTCACCGTCAGTGTGAAGGTCCAAGCGATACAGTAAACCTGAAGTGAAGCATCTTAATCTAAAACTGGTCTCACAGGAAAGGCTCAAAACAACGACACTATGAAGAGTCAGTCTTCTTGTACTTAACTGGGCATTGTGCGTTTTGTATTTCATTCCGATGCAATTTATGTATTTCAACGTCAAAATGAACGTCCAAGGGATACAGTATCCATGAAGTGAAGCATCGGATTCTACAACTGGTCTCACAGGAAAGGCTCAATACATAGATACTAAGAAACGTTAGTCTTCTTGTACTTAAGTTGGCATTGTGCCATTTGTATTTAATTTCGAAGCAATTTTTGTGTTTCATCGTCAAAGTGAACGTCCAACGAATACAGTAAACCTGAAGTGAAGCATCGGAATCTAAAACTGGTCTCACAGGATAGGCTCAAATCAGAGTCACTAAGATAAGTCAGTCTTCTAGTACTTAAGGTGGCATTGTGATTTTCGTATTTAATTCCGATGCAATTTCTGAGTTTCATCGTCATCATGATGGTCCGAGGGATATAGCAAATCTGCAGTAGAGCATCGGAATCTAAAACTGGTAACACAGGAAAGGCTCAAAACAACGACACTAAGAAAAGTAAGTCTTCTTGTACATAAATCGGCATTGTGCCTTTTGTATTTAATTCCGATGCAATTTTTGTCTTTCATCGTGAACGTGAAGGTCCAAAGGATACAGTAAACCTGCAGTGTAGCATCGGAATCTGAAACTGGTCTCACAGGAAAGGCTCAAATCGTAGACGGTAAGACGACTCAGTCTTCTTGAACTTAATTCGGCATTGTGCCGTTTGTATTTAATTCCGATGCAATTTCTGTGTTTTATCGTAATATGAAGGTCCAAGGGATACAGAAAACCTGAAGTGAAGCATCGGAATCTACAACTGGTCTCACAGGGAAGGCTCAAAACATAGACGGCAAGAAGACCCAATCTTCTTGTACTTAAGTCGGCATTTTCCCTTTTGTATTTAATTCCGATGCAAATTTTGTGTTTTATCGACAATGTGAAGGTCCAAGGGATACAGTAATCCTGAAGTGAATTATCGGAATCAAAAACTGGTCTCACAGAGAGGGCTCAAAGCATACACCGTAAGAAGACTAAGTATTCTTGTACTAAGGTCGGCATTGTGACTTTTGTATTTAATTCCGTTGCAATTTCTGTGTTTCATCGACAATGTGTAGGTCCATGGGATACAGAAAAATTGCAGTTGTGCATCGAAATGTAAAACAGGTGACACAGGAAAGGATCAAAATATAGACACTAAGAAAAGTCAGTCATCTTGCACTTTAGTCGGCATTGGGCCTCTTGAATTTAATTCCGATGCAATTTCTGTGTTTCATCGTCAGTGTGAATGTCCAAGCCATACGATAAACCTGAAGTGAAGCATCGGAATCTAAAACTGGTCTCAGAGGAAGGTTCAAAACATAGACACTAAGATAAATCAGTCTTCTTGTTCTTAAGTCGGCATTGTGCAATTTGTATTTATTTCCGATGCAATTTTTGCGTTTCATCGTCAAAGTGAAGGTCCAAGTGATACAGTAAACCTGTAGTGAAGCATCGGAATCTGAAACTAGTCTTACAGGATAGGCTCAAAACACAGACACTAAGAGAGGTCAGTCTTTTTGTACGTAAGTCGGCATTGTGCATTTTGTATTTAATTCCGAGCCAATATTTGTGTTTCATCGTCAAAGTGAAGGACCAAGCGGTACAGTAAACCTGAAGTGAAGCGTCGGAATCAAAAACTGGTCTCACAGGAAAGGCTCAAATAATAGACGGTAACAACACTCAGTCCTCTTTTACTTAAGTCGGCATTGGGCTTTTTGTATTTAATTCCGATACAATTACTGTGTTTCATCGTCAATGTGAAGGTCCAAGTGATACAGTAATTCTGAAGTGAAGCATCGGAATCTAAAACTGGTCTCACAGGATAGGCACAAATCATAGACACTAATAAAAGTCAGTCTTGTTGTACTTAAGTTGGCATTGTTTCTTTTGTATTTAATTGCGATGAAAATTTTGTCTTTCATCGTCAAAGTGAAGGTCCAGGGGATACAGTAAACCGGAAGTGAAGCATCGGAATCTGAAACTGGACTCACAGGGAAAGCTCAAATCATAGACAGTAAGAAGACAATAGGCACAATATATCTGATTCATCGTCATAGTGAAGGTCCAAGGGGTACAGTAAACCTGAAGTGATGCATCGGAATCTAAAACTGGTCTCACAAGAAAGGCGCAAAACATTGACAGTAAGAAGACTCAGTCTTCTTGTTCATAAGTCGGCATTGTGCCTTTTGTAGTTAATTCCAATGCAATTTTTGTGTTTCATCGTCAAAGTGAAGGTCCAAGAGATACAGTAAACCAGAAGTGAAGCATAAGAAACTAAAACAGGTCTCACAGGGAAGGCTCAAATCATGGACAGTAAGAAGACTTTATCGTCTTGTACATAAGTCGACAATGTGATTTTTGTATTTAATTCCGATGCAATTTCTGTGCTTCATCGGCAATGTTAAGGTCCAAGGGATACAGAAAAACGGCAGTTGGCAACGGAATGTAAACAGGTGACACAGGAAAGGCTCACATCATTGACACTTAGATAAGTCAGTCTCTTGCACTTAACTCGGCATTGTGCATTTAGTAATTAATTCCGATGTAATTTCTGTGTTTCATCGTCAATGTGAAGTTCCAAGGTATACAGTAAATCTGCAGTTGTGCATTGAAGTCCAAAACTGGTGATACAGGAAGGGCTCAAAACAACGACAATAAGAAAAGTCAGTCTTCTTGTACTTAAGTAGGCGTTGTGCCTATTGTATTTAATTCCGATGCAATTTTTGGGTTTCATCGGCAAAGTGAAGATCGAAGGGAAACTGTAAACATGAAGTGTAGAGTCGGAATCTAAAACCGGTCACACAGGGACGGCTCAAAACATAGACAGTAAGAAGACTCAGTCTTCGTGTACTTACGCGGGCATTGTGCCTCTTGTATTAAATTCCGATGCAATTTCTGTGTTTTCGCCGTCAATGTGTAGGTCCAAGGGTTACAAAAAAACTGCAGTTGTGCATCGGAATCTAAAACTGGTGACACAGGAAATGCTCAAAACATAGAAACTAATAAAAGTCAGTCTTCTTGTACTTAAGCCGGCATTGTGCCTTTTGTATTTAATTCCGATGCAATTTCTGTGTTTCATCGTCAATGTGAAGGTCCAAGGGATACAGTGAAACTGAAGTGAAGCATCGGAATCTATAACTGGTCACACAGGGAAGACTCAAAACATAGACAGTAAGAAGATTCAGTATTCGTGTACTTAAGTCGGCATTGTGCCATTTGTATTTAATTCCGATATAATTTCTGTGTTGAATCGTCAATGCGAAGATCCAAGCGATAGAGAAAATCTGTGTTTCATCGTCAAGGTGAATGTCCAAGGGATACAGTAAACCTGAAGTGAAGCATCGGAATCTAAATCTGGTCTAACAGGGAAGGCTCAAAACATAAACAGTAAGAAGACTCAGTCTTCTTGTACTTAAGTCGGCATTGAGCTTTTTGTGTTTAATTCCGATGCAATTTCTGTGTTTCAACGTCAAAGTGAAGGTCAAAGGGTTACAGTATGCCTGAAGAGAAGCATCGGAATCTAAAACTGGTCTCACATTGAAGGCTCAAATCACAGACAGTAAGAAGTCTCATTCTTCTGGTACAAGAGCCGGCATTCTTCTTTTTGTACTAAATTCCGACACAATTTCTTTGTTTCATCATCAATGTGAAGGTCCAAGGGATACAGTAAACCTGAAGTGAAGCATCGGAATCTAAATCTGCTCTCACAGGAAAGGCTCAAATCATACACGGTAAGAAGACTCAGTCTTCTTGTACTTAAGTCGGCATTGTGCAATTTGTATTTAATACCAATGCAATTATTGTGTTTCATCGTCTCAGTGAAAGTCCAAGGCATACATGAAACCAGCAGGTGTGCATCGGAATCTAAAACTGGTCTCACAGGAAGGGTTGAAATCATTGACGGTAAGAAGAGTAAGTCTTCTTGTACTTAAGTCGGCATTGTGCCTTTTGAATTTTATTCCGACACAATTTCTGTGTTTCATCTTCAATGTGAAGGTCCATTGGATACAGTAAACCTGAAGTGCAGCATCGGAATCTAAATCCGGTCTCACAGGAAAGGCTCAAAGCATATATGGTAAGAAGACTCAGTCTTCTTGTACTTGTGTCGGCATTGTGCATTTTGTATTTCATTCCGATGCTATTTCTGTGTTACATCGTCAAAGTAAAGGTCCAAGGTATACAGAAATACTGCAGTTGTGCATCGGAGTCTAAAACTGGTGACACAGGAAGGGCTCAAAACATAGACATTGAGAAAAGTGAGTCTTAGTGTACTTAGGTCGGCATTGTGCCTCTTGTATTTAATTCCGATGCCAATTCTGGGTTCCATCGTCAATCTGAAGCTCCAAGGGTTGCAGTAAACCTGAAGTGAAGCATCGGAATCTAAATCCGGTCTCACAGGAAAGGCTCAAAGCAGAGATGGTAAGAAGACTAAGTCTTCTTGTACTTAAGTCGGCATTGTGCCTTTTGTATTTAATTCCGATGCAACTTCTGTGTTTCATCGTCAATGTGATGGTCCAAGGGATACAGTAAACCTGAAGTCAAGCATTGGAATCAAAAACTGGTCTCAGAGGAAAGATTCAAAACATAGACACTAAGAAAAAACAGTCCTTTGTACTTAAGTAAGCAGTGTGGCGTTTATATTTAATTCCGATGCTATTCTTGTGTTTCATCTTCAAAGTGAAGGTCCAAGGGATACAGTAAACCTGAAGTGAATCATCGGAATCTAAAACTGGTCTCACAGGAAAAGCTCAAAGTATAGACAGTAGGAGGACTCGGTCTTCTTGAACTTAAGTCGGCATTGTGTCTTTTGTATTTAGTTCCGATGCAAATTCTTTGTTTCATCGTCAATGTGAAGGTCCAAGGGATACAGTAAACATAAAGTGAAGCATCGGAATCTAAAACTGGTCTCACAGGAAAGGCACAAACATAGACAGTAAGAAGACTAAGTCTTCTTGTACATAAGTCGGCATGGTGCCTTTTGTACTTAATTCCGATTCAATGTCTGTGTTTCTCCGTCAATGCGATGGTCAATGGGACACAGTAAACCTGCACTTGTTCATCGGAATCTAAAACTAGGGACACAGAAAAGGCTCAAAACATAGACACTGAGAAAAGTCAGTCTTCATGTACTTAAAACGGCATTGCGCCTTTTGAATTTAATTCCAGTGCAATATCTACGATTCATCGTCAGTATGTAGGTCCAAGTGATACGGTTAACCCGAGGTGAAGTATCGGAATCTAAAACTGGTCTCACAGAAAAAGCTCTAAACACAGATAGAAAGAAGAGTCAGACTTCTTGTACTTCAGTCGGCATTGTGCCTTTTGTATTTAATTGCGATGCAACTTCGGTGGTTCACCGTCAATGTGTAGGTCCAACGGATACAGTAGACCTGAAGTGAAGCATCGGAATCTAAAACTGGTCTCACAGGAAAGGCTCGAATCATGGACGGTGGAAAGATTCAGTCTCCTTGTACTTAAGTCGGCATTGTGCCTTTTGTATTTAATTCCGAAACAATTTCTGTGGTTCATCGTCTATGTGGAGGTCCAAGAGATACAGTAAATTTGCAGTTGTGCTTCGGAATCAAACACTGGTGACACAGAAAAGGCTCAAACGTAGACGGTAAAAAGACTCAGTGTTCTTGAACGTGAGTCGGCATTGTGCCTTTTGTATTTAGTTCCGATACTAATTCTTTGTTTCATCGTCAATGTGATGGTCCAAGGGGTATAGTAGGCCTGAAGCGAAGCATCGGAATGTAAAACTGGTCCCACAAGAAAGGCTCAAAACATAGACAGTAAGAAGACACAGCCTTCTTGTACTTTAGTGGGCATTGTGCCTTTTGTATTTAATTCCGATGCAATTTCTGTGTTTCATCGTCAATATGACGGTACAAGGGATACAGTAAACCCGCAGTTGTGCTTCGGAATCCAACACAGGTGACACAGGAAAGGCTCAAACATAGACACTAAGAAAAGTCAGTCTTTTTTTAATTAAGTCGGCAATGTGCCTTTTATAGTTAATTCCGATGCAATTTTTGTGTTTCATCGTCAAAGTGAAGGTCTAATGGATACAGTGTCCCTGAAGTGAAGCATCGGAATCCAAAACAGGTCTGACAGTAAAGGCTCAAAACACAGTCGGTAAGAAGACACAGCCTTCTTGTACTTATGTCGGTATTGTGCCTTCTGTATTTATTTCCGATGCAATTCTTGTGTTTCATCGTCAATGAGAAGGTCCAAGCGATACAGTAAACCTGAAGTGAAGCATCGGAAACTAAAACTGCTGACACAGGAAGGGCTCAAAACATAGACAGTAAGAAGACTGAGTCTTCTTGCGCTTAACTCGGCATTGTGCCCGTTTGTATTTAATTCCTTTGCAATTTCGGTATTTAATCGTCAATGTGAAGGTCCAAGTCATACAGTAAACCTGAAGTGAAGCACCGGAATCTAAAACTGGTCTCACAGGAAAGGCTCAAAACATAGATGGTAAGAAGACACAGTCTTCTTGTACTAAAGTCTGCATTGTGGCTTTTGTATTTAATTCCGATGCAATTTCAGTGTTTCATCGTCTATGTGGAGGTCCAAGAGATACAGTAAACCTGCAGTTGTGCTTCGGAATCTAACACTGGTGACACAGGAAAGTCTCAAAACATAGACACGTAGAAAAGTCAATCTTTTTTTCACTTAAGTTGGCACTGTGCCTTTTGTATTTAATTCCGATGCAATTTTTGTGTTTCATCGTCAAAGTGAAGGTTTAAGGGTAACAGTAAACCTGAAGTGAAGCATCGGAATCTGAAACAGGTCTCACAGGAAAGGCTCAAAAACATAGACACTAAAAAAAGTCAGTCTTCTTGTACATAAGTCGGCATTGTGCCATTTGTATTTAATTCCGATGCAATTGCTCTGTTTCATCGTCAAAGTGAAGGTCCAAGCGATACAGTAAACCTGCAGTTCTGCATCGGAATCAAAAATTGGTGTCACAGGAAAGGCTCAAATCATAGACACTAGGAAACGTCTGTCTTCTTGTTCTTAAGTCGGCATTGTGCCTTTTGCATTCGATTCCGATGCAATTTCCGTGTTTCATCGTCAATGTGAAGGTCCAAGGGGCACAGTAAACCTGCAGTTGTGCTTCTAAATCTAAAAATGGTGACACAGGAAAGGCTCAAAACATAGACACTGAGAAGTGTCAGTCTTCTTGTACTTAAGGCGGCATTGTGACTTTTGTACTTAATTCCGGTGCATTATCTGTGATTCATTGTCAGTATGTAGGTCCAAGTAATACAGTTAACCTGAGGTGAAGCATCGGAATCTAAAACTTATCTGACTGGGAAGGCTCGAAGCATAGACAGTAAGAAGACTCAGTCTTGTTGTACTTAAGTCGGCATTGTGCCATTTGTATTTAATTCCGATGCAATTTCTGTCTTTCATCGTCAATGTGAAGGTCCAATAGATACAGTAAACCTGCAGTTGTGCTTCGGAATCTAACACCGGTGACACAGGAAAGGCGCAAATCGTAGACACCAAGACAAGTCAGTCCTTTTGTACTTAAGTCGGCATTGTGTCTTTTGAATTTAATTTCGATGCAATTTCTGTGTTTCTTCGTCAATGTGAAGGTCAATGGGATACAGTAAATCTGCAGTTCTGCATCGGAATCTAATGCTGCTCTCACAGGAAAGGCTCAAAACATAGACGGTTGGTTAGAAGTCATAGTCTTGTTGTATTTAAGTCGTCATTGTGCTTTTGTATTTAATTCCGATGCAATTTCAGCGTTTCATCGTCAATGTGAAGGTCCAAGGGATACAGTAAACCTGAAGTGAAGCATCAGGAATCTAAAACTTGTCTCACAGGAAAGGCTCAACACATAGACGCTAAGAAAACTCAGTCTTCTTGTACTTAAGTCAGCATTGTGCCTTTTGTATATAATTCCGATTCAATCACTGTGTTTCATCGTCAATGTGAAGGTCCAAAGGTACAGTAAACCAGCAGTTGTGCAACGGAATGTAAAACTGGTGACACAGGAAAGGCATAGACATAAAAAAAAACCAGTCTTCTTGTACTTCAGTCGGCATTGTGACTTTTGCATTTAACTCTGATGTAATTTTTGTGTTTCATCGTCAAAGTGAAGATCCAAGGTATACAGTAAACCAGAAGGAAAGCATCGGAATTTAAAACTGGTCTGACAGGAAACGCTCAAAGCATAGATTCTAAGAAAGGTCAGCCTTCTTGTACCCAAGTCGGCATTGTATCTTTTGTATTTAATTCCGATGCAATTTCTGTGTTTCATCGTCGAAGTTAAGGTCCAACGGATTCAGTGAACGTGAAGTGAAACATCAGAATCTGAAACAGGTATCACAGGAAAGCCTCAAATCATAGACACTAAGAAATGTCAGTCTTCTTGTACTTATGTCGGCATTGTGCATTTTGTATTTAATTATCACGCAATTTCTGTGTTTCATCGTCAATGTGAAGGTCCAAGGGATACAGTAAACCTGAGGTGAAGCATCGGAATCTAAAACTGGTCTCACAAGAAAAGCTCAAATATTAGACAGTAAGAAGAGTCAGACATCTTGTACTTAAGTCGGCGTCGTGCCTTTTTCATGTAATTACGATGCAATGTCTTTGACCCATCGTCAATGTGGTGGTCCAAGGGATACACTAAATCTGAAGTGAAGCATCGGAATGTAAAATCGATCCCACAGGAAAGGCTCTAAGAATAGATCGTATGAAGACACAGCCTTGTTGTACTTATGTCGGCATTGTGCCTTCTGTATTTAATTCCGATGCAATTTCTGAGTTTCATCGTCAATGTGAAGGTCCAAGGGATACAGTAAAGCTGAAGTGAAGCATTGGAAAATACAACTGCTGACACAGGAATGGCTCAATGCATAGACAGTGAGAAGACTCAGTCTTCTTGTACTTAACCCGGCATTTTGCCCGATTGCATTTAATTCCGATGCAATTTCGGTGTTTTATCGTCAATGTGAAGGTCCAAGGTTTACAGTAAACCGAAAGTGTAGAATCGGAATCTAAAACTGGTCTCACAGGAAAGGCTCAAAACATAGACGGTAAGATGACTCAGTCCTCTTGTACTAAAGTCGGCATTGTCCCTTTTGTATTTAATTCCGATGCAATTTTTTTGTTTCATCGTCAAAGTGAAGGTCCAAGGGATGCAGTAAAACTCAAGTGAAGCATCGGAATCTAAAACTGGTGACACAGGGAAGGCTCAAATCATAGGCACTATGAAAAGTCAGTCTTCTTGTACATAAGTCGGAATTGTGCCTATTGTATTTCATTCCGATGCAATTTCTGTGTTTTATCGTCAATGTGAAGGTCCAAGCGATACAGTAAACCTGCAGTTGTGCATTGGAATCTAAAACAGGTGACACAGGAAATTCTCAAACATAGGCACTTTGAAAAGTCAGCGTCCTTGGACTTATGTCGGCATTGTGGCTTTTGTATTTAATTCCATTGCAATTTTTGTGTTTCATCGTCAAAGTGAATGTCCAAGGGATACAGTAAACCTGAACAGAAACATCGGAATCTATAACTGGTCTCAGTGGAAAGGCTCACAACATAGACGGTTAGAAGACTCAGTCTTCTTGTACTTAAGTGGGCATTGTGCCTTTTGTATTTAATTCCAATACAATTTCAGTGTTTCATCGTCAAAGTGAAGGTCCAAGCGATACAGTAAACCTCCAGTTGTGCATCGGAATCTAAAACTGGTCTCACAGGAAAGGTTCAAATAATAGACACTAAGAAGGGGCAGTCTTCTTGTACTTAAGTCGGCATTGTGCCTTTTGTATTTAATTTCGATGCAATTTCTGTGTTTCTTCGTCAATGTGAAGGTGCAAGCGATACAGTAAACCTGAAGTTCTGCTTCGGAATCAAAAATTGGTGTCAAAGGAAAGGCTCAAATCATAGACACTAGGAAACGTCTGTCTTCTTGTACTTAAGTCGGCATTGTGCCTTTTGCATTCAATTCCGATGCAATTTCCGTGTTTCATCGTCAATGTGAAGGTCCATGAGACACAGTAAACCTGTAATTGCGCTTCTAAATCTAAAACTGGTGACACAGGAAAGGCTCAAAACATAGACACTGGGAAAAGTCAGTCTTCTTGTACTTAAGGGGGCATTGTGCCTTTTGTACTTAATCCCGGTGCAATATCTGTGATTCATCGTCAGTGTGTAGGTCCAAGTGATACAGTTAACCTGAGGTGAAGCATCGGAATCTAAAACTGGTCTCACAGGAAAAGCTCAAAACATAGACAGTTAGAAGAGTCAGACATGTTGTACTTAAGTCGGCATTGTGCCATTTGTATTTATTTCCGATGCAATTTCTGTGTTACATCGTCAATGTGAAGGTCCAATAGATACAGTAAACCTACAGTTGTGCTTCGGAATCTAACACCGGTGACACAGGAAAAGCGCAAATCGTAGACACCAAGATAAGTCAGTCTTTTTGTACTTAAGTCGGCATTGTGTCTTTTGAATTTAAATTCGATGCAATTTCTGTGTTTCTTCGTCAAAGTGAAGGGCCAAGGGATACAGTAAACCTAAAGTGAAGCATTGGAAACTACAGCTGCTGACACAGGAAAGGCTAAAGCATAGACAGTGAGAAGATTCAGTCTTCTTGTACTTAACTCGGCAATGTGCCCGTTTGTATTTAATTCCGATGCAATTTCGGTGTTTTATCGACAATGTGAAGGTCCAAGGGATACATTAAAACTGAAGTGAAGCATCGGAATCTAAAGCTGGTCTCACAGGAAAGGATCAAAACATAGACGATTAGAAGTCCTATTCCTCTTGTATTTAAGTCGTCATTGTGCCTTTTGTATTTAATTCCGATGCAATTTCAGTGTTTCATCGTCAATGTGAAGGTCCAAGGGATAAGGTAATCCTGCAGTTGTGCATCGGAATCTAAAACTGGTGACATAGGAATGGCTGAAATCATAGGCACTATGAAATGGCAGTCTTATTGTACTTATGTCGGCATTGTGCCTTTTGTAATTAATTCCGATGCAATTATTGTGTTTCATCGTCAAAGTGAAGATCCAAGGGATACAGTAAACCTGAAGTTAAGCATCTGGAATCTAAAACTTGTCTCACAGGAAAGGCTCAACACATAGACACTAAGAAATGTCAGTCTTCTTGTACTTATGTCGGCATTGTGCATTTTGTATTTAATTATCACGCAATTTCTGTGTTTCATCGTCAATGTGAAGGTCCAAGGGATACAGTAAACCTGAGGTGAAGCATCGGAATCTAAAACTGGTCTCACAAGAAAAGCTCAAATATTAGACAGTAAGAAGAGTCAGACATCTTGTACTTAAGTCGGCGTCGTGCCTTTTTCATGTAATTACGATGCAATGTCTTTGACCCATCGTCAGTGTGGTGGTCCAAGGGATACACTAAATCTGAAGTGAAGCATCGGAATGTAAAATCGATCCCACAGGAAAGGCTCTAAGAATAGATCGTATGAAGACACAGCCTTGTTGTACTTATGTCGGCATTGTGCCTTCTGTATTTAATTCCGATGCAATTTCTGAGTTTCATCGTCAATGTGAAGGTCCAAGGGATACAGTAAAGCTGAAGTGAAGCATTGGAAAATACAACTGCTGACACAGGAATGGCTCAATGCATAGACAGTGAGAAGACTCAGTCTTCTTGTACTTAACCCGGCATTTTGCCCGATTGCATTTAATTCCGATGCAATTTCGGTGTTTTATCGTCAATGTGAAGGTCCAAGGTTTACAGTAAACCGAAAGTGTAGAATCGGAATCTAAAACTGGTCTCACAGGAAAGGCTCAAAACATAGACGGTAAGATGACTCAGTCCTCTTGTACTAAAGTCGGCATTGTCCCTTCTGTATTTAATTCCGATGCAATTTTTTTGTTTCATCGTCAAAGTGAAGGTCCAAGGGATGCAGTAAAACTCAAGTGAAGCATCGGAATCTAAAACTGGAGACACAGGGAAGGCTCAAATCATTGGCACTATTAAAAGTCAGTCTTCTTGTACATAAGTCGGAATTGTGCCTATTGTATTTCATTCGGATGCAATTTCTGTGTTTTATCGTCAATGTGAAGGTCCAAGCGATACAGTAAACCTGCAGTTGTGCATTGGAATCTAAAACAGGTGACACAGGAAATTCTCAAACATAGGCACTTTGAAAAGTCAGCGTCCTTGGACTTATGTCGGCATTGTGGCTTTTGTATTTAATTCCATTGCAATTTTTGTGTTTCATCGTCAAAGTGAATGTCCAAGGGATACAGTAAACCTGAACAGAAACATCAGAACCTATAACTGGTCTCAGTGGAAAGGCTCACAACATAGAAGGTTAGAAGACTCAGTCTTCTTGTACTTAAGTGGGCATTGTGCCTTTTGTATTTAATTCCAATACAATTTCAGTGTTTCATCGTCAAAGTGAAGGTCCAAGCGATACAGTAAACCTCCAGTTGTGCATCGGAATCTAAAACTGGTCTCACAGGAAAGGTTCAAATAATAGACACTAAGAAGGGGCAGTCTTCTTGTACTTAAGTCGGCATTGTGCCTTTTGTATTTAATTTCGATGCAATTTCTGTGTTTCTTCGTCAATGTGAAGGTGCAAGCGATACAGTAAACCTGAAGTTCTGCATCGGAATCAAAAATTGGTGTCAAAGGAAAGGCTCAAATCATAGACACTAGGAAACGTCTGTCTTCTTGTACTTAAGTCGGCATTGTGCCTTTTGCATTCAATTCCGATGCAATTTCCGTGTTTCATCGTCAATGTGAAGGTCCAAGAGACACAGTAAACCTGTAATTGCGCTTCTAAATCTAAAACTGGTGACACAGGAAAGGCTCAAAACATAGACACTGGGAAAAGTCAGTCTTCTTGTACTTAAGGGGGCATTGTGCCTTTTGTACTTAATCCCGGTGCAATATCTGTGATTCATCGTCAGTATGTAGGTCCAAGTGATACAGTTAACCTGAGGTGAAGCATCGGAATCTAAAACTGGTCTCACAGGAAAAGCTCAAAACATAGACAGTTAGAAGAGTCAGACATCTTGTACTTAAGTCGGCATTGTGCCATTTGTATTTATTTCCGATGCAATTTCTGTGTTACATCGTCAATGTGAAGGTCCAATAGATACAGTAAACCTACAGTTGTGCTTCGGAATCTAACACCGGTGACACAGGAAAGGCGCAAATCGTAGACACCAAGATAAGTCAGTCTTATTGTACTTAAGTCGGCATTGTGTCTTTTGAATTTAAATTCTATGCAATTTCTGTGTTTCTTCGTCAAAGTGGAGGGCCAAGGGATACAGTAAACCTAAAGTGAAGCATTGGAAACTACAGCTGCTGACACAGGAAAGGCTAAAGCATAGACAGTGAGAAGATTCAGTCTTCTTGTACTTAACTCGGCAATGTGCCCGGTTGTATTTAATTCCGATGCAATTTCGGTGTTTTATCGACAATGTGAAGGTCCAAGGGATACATTAAAACTGAAGTGAAGCATCGGAATCTAAAGCTGGTCTCACAGGAAAGGATCAAAACATAGACGATTAGAAGTCCTATTCCTCTTGTATTTAAGTCGTCATTGTGCCTTTTGTATTTAATTCCGATGCAATTTCAGTGTTTCATCGTCAATGTGAAGGTCCAAGGGATAAGGTAATCCTGCAGTTGTGCATCGGAATCTAAAACTGGTGACATAGGAATGGCTGAAATCATAGGCACTATGAAATGGCAGTCTTATTGTACTTATGTCGGCATTGTGCATTTTGTAATTAATTCCGATGCAATTATTGTGTTTCATCGTCAAAGTGAAGATCCAAGGGATACAGTAAACCTGAAGTTAAGCATCTGGAATATAAAACTTGTCTCACAGGAAAGGCTCAACACATAGACACTATGAAAATTCAGTCTTCTTGTACTTAAGTCGGCATTGTGCCTTTCGTATGTAATTCCGATGCAATTACTGTGTTTCGTCGTCAATGTCAAGATGCAAGAGATACAGTAAACCAGATGTGAAGCATTTTAATCTAAAACTGGTCTCACAGGAAAGGCTCAAATCATAGACGGTTAGAAGTCCCAGTCTTCTTGTATTTAAATCGGCATTGTCCTTTTTGTATTTAATTACGATGCAATTTTTGTGTTTCATCGTCCAAGTGAAGGTCCAAGGGATACAGTAAACAAAACGTGAGCCATCGGAATCTAAATCTGGTGACACAGGAAAGGCTCAAAGAATAGACAGTAAGAAGACTCAGCCCAACTGTACTTAAGGTAGCATTGTGCCTTTTGTATTGCATTCCGATGCAATTTTTGTGTGTCATCGCCAAAGTGAAGGCCCAAGGGATACAGTAAACCTAAAGTGAAGCATCGGAATCTAATACTTGTCTCACAGGAAAGGCTCAAAACATAGACACTAAGAAAAGTCAGTCTTCTTGTACTTCAGTCGGCATTGTGACTTTTGCATTTAATTCCGATGTAAATTTTGTGTTTCATCGTCAAAGTCAAGGTCCAAGGGATACAGTAAACCTAAAAGAAAACATCGGAATTTAAATCTGGTCTCACAGGAAAGGCTCAAAGCATAGATTCTAAGAAAGGTCAGCCTTCTTGTACCCAAGTTATCACTGTACCTTTTGTATTTAATTCCAATGCAATTTCTGTGTTTCATCGTCGAAGTTAAGGTCCAACGGATTCTGTAAACCTGAAGAGAAACATCGGAATCCAAAACTGGTCTTACAGGAAAGGCTCAACGAATAGACGGTTAGAAGACTCAGTCATCTTGTACTTAAGTCGACATTGTGCCTTTTGTATTTAATTCCAATGCAATTTCAGTGTTTCTTCGTCAAAGTGAAAGTCCAAACGATACAGTAAACCTGCAGATGTGGTTCGGAATCTAAAATTGGTCTCACAGGGAAGGCTCTAAACATAGACACTAAGAAAAGTCTGTCTTCTTGTACTTAAGTAGGCATTGTGCTTTTTGTATGTAATTCCTATGCAATTTCTGTGTCTCATCGTCAATGTGAAGGTCCAAGTGATGCAGTAAACCTGCAGTGAGCTTCTTAATAGAACGGGTGAAACAGGAAAGGCTCAAGATATAGACACTAAGAGAAGTCAGTCTTTTTGTACTTAGTCGGGAATATGCCTTTTGTAGTTTATTCCGATGCAATTTTTGTGTTTCATCGTCAAAGTGCAGGTCCAAGGGATACAGTAATCCTGAAGTGAAGTATCGGAATCAGAAACTGGTCTCACAGGGAACGCTCATAACATAGACAGTAAGAAGACTCAGCCTTGTTTTTCTTAAGTCGGCATTGTGCCTTTTGTATTTAATTCCGATGCAATTTCTGTGTCTCATCGTCAATGTGAAGGTCCAAGAGATACAGTAAACCTGCAGTGAGCCTCGGAATATAAAACTAGTGACACAGGAAAGGCTCAGAATATAGACACTTATAAAAGTCAGTCTTTTTGTCCTTAAGTCGGTAATGTGCCTTTTGTAGTTAATTTCGATGCAATCTTTGTGTTTCATCGTCAAAGTGATGGTCTAAAGGATTCAGTAAACCTGAAGTGGAGCATCTGAATCTAAAACAGGTCAGACAGGAATGGCTCAAATCGTAGACGGTAAGAAGACACAGTCTTCTAGTACTTAACTTGGCATTTCGTCTTTTGTATACAATTCCGATGCAATTTCTATTTTTCTTCGTCAATGTGAAGGTTCAAGGGATACAGTGAACCTGTAGTTGTGCATCGAAATCTAAAACTGGTGACAGGGGAAGGCTCAAAACATAGACACTAAGAAAAGTCTGTCTTCTTTTACTTAAGTCGGCATTGTGCCTATTGTATGTAATTCCGATGCAATTTCTGTGCCTCATCGTCAATGTGAAGGTCCAAGTGAAACAGTAAACCTGCAGTGAGCTTCTTAATAAAACTGGTGACACAGGAAAGGCACAAAATATAGACACTAAGAGAAGTCAGTCGTTTTGTACTTAGTCGGCAATGTGCCTCTTGTAGCTAATTCCGAAGCAATTTCTGTGTTTCATCGTCAATGAGAAGGTCCAAGGGCTACAGTAAACCTCCAGTTGTGCATTGTAATCTAAAACTGGTGACACAGGAAACGCTCGAAACATAGACACCAAGAAAAGTTAGTCTTTTTGTACTTAAGTCGGCATTGTGCCATTTGTATTTAATTTCGATGTACTTTCTGCGTTTCATTGTCAAAGTGAAAGTCCAAGGGATACAGTAAACCTGAAGTGGAGCATCGAAATCTAAAACAGGTCTTACAGGAAAGGCTCAAAGCATAGGTGGTAAGAAAACTCAGTCTTCTTCCACTTAAGACGGCATTGTGCTCTTTGTATTTAATTCCGAAGCTATTTCTGTGTTTCATCGTCAATGTGAAGGTCCAAGTGATACAGTAAACCGGCAGTTGTGCATCGGAAACTAAATATGGTGACACAGGAAAGGCTCAAAACATAGACGGTAAGAAGACTCAGTCTTCTTGTACTTAAGACGCTATTGTGCCTTTTATATTTAATTCGGATGTCAATTCTGAGCTTCATCGTCGATGTGAAGGTCCAAGGGATACAGTAAACCTGCAGTTGTGCATCGTAATCTCTAACTGGGGACACAGGAAAGGCTCAAAACATAGACACTAAGAAAGTCAGCCTTCTTGTACTTAAGTCGGCATTGTGCCTTTTGTCTTTAATTCCGATGCAATTTTTGGTGTTTCATCGTCAAAGTGAAGGTCCAAGGGATACAGTAAACCAGCAGTTGTGCATCATAATCTAAGACTGGGGACACAGGAGAGGCTCAAAACATCGACACCAAGAAAAGTCAGTCTCCTTGCACTTAGGTCGGCATTGTACCTTTTGTATTTAATTCCAATGCAATTTTTGTATTTCATCGTCAAAGTGAAGGTCCAAGTGATACAATAAACCTGAAGTGGAGCAGCGGAATCTAAATCTGGTCTCACAGGAAGGGCTCAAAACATAACTTGAGTCGGCATTGTGCCTTATGTATTTAATTCAGATGCAATTTCTGTGTTTCATCGTCAATGTGAAGGTCCAGGGAATACTGTAAACCTGAAGTGAAGCATCGGAAGCTAAAACTGGTCACACAAGAAAAGCTCAAAACATAGACAGTAAGAAGACTCAGTATTCCTGTACTTAAGTCGGCACTTTGCCCTTTGTGTTTAATTGAGTTGCAATCTCTGTGTTTCATTCTCAAAGTGAAAGTCAAAGGGATACAGTAAACCTGCAGTTATGTAACAGAATCTAAAACTGGTGACACAGGAAAGACTCAAAACATAGATACCACAAAAAGACAGTATTCTAGTACTGAAGTCGGCATTGTGCCTTTTGTATTTAATTCATATGCATTTTCTGTGTTTCATCGTCAATGTGAAGGTCCAAGCGAAACAGTAAACCTGTAGTTGTGCATCATAATCTAAAACTGGGGACACAGGAAGGGCTCAAAACATAGACACAAAGAAATGTCAGCCTTCTAGTACTTATGTTGGCATTGTGCGTTTTGTATCTAATTCCAATGCAATTTTTGTGGTTCATCGTCAAAGAGAAGGTCCAAGGGATAAAGTAAACCTGAGGTGAAGCTACGGAATCTAAAACTGGTCTCACAGGAAAGGCTCAAAACATAGACGGTAAGAAGGCTCAGTCTTCTTGTACATAAGTCGGCAATGGGAATTTTGTATTTAATTCCGATGCAATTTTTGTGGTTCATCGTCAAAGAGAAGGTCCAAGGGATACAGTAAACCTGAAGTGATGCATCGGAATCTAAAACTCGTCTCACAGGAAGGGCTCAAAACATAGACACTAAGAAGTCTCAGTCTTCTTGTACTTGAGTCGGCATTGTGCCTTATGTAATTAATTCCAATGCAATTTTTGTGGTTCATCGTCAAAGTGAAGGACCAAGGGATACAGTAAACCTAAGGTGAAGCATCGGAATCCAAAACTGGACTCACAGGAAAGGTTCACAACATAGACACTAAGGAAAGTCAGTCTTCTTGTGCTTCAGGCGGCATTGTGACTTTTGTATTCAATTCCGATGCAATTTCTGTGTTTCATCGACAAAGTGAAGGTCCAAGGAAAACAGTAAACCTGAAGTGAAGCAACGGAATCTAAATCTGGTCTCTCTGGAAAGACTCTAAACATAGACGGTAAGATGACTCAGTCTTCTTGTACATAAGTCGGCATTGTGCCTTTTGTATTTAATTCCGATGCAATTTTTTTGTTTCATTGTCAAAGTGAAGGACCAAGGGATGCAGTAAACCTGAAGTGAAGCATCGGAATCTAAAACTGGTCACACAGGAAAAGTTCAAATCATAGACACTAAGAAAAGTCAGTCTACCTGTACTTAAGTCGGCATTGTGTATTTTGTATTTAATTCCGATGCAATTTTTGTGTTTCTTCGTCAAAGTGAATGTTCAAGGGATTAAGGAAACCTGATGTGAGTCATCGGAATCTTAAACAGGTTTCAGAGGAAAGGCTCAAAGCATAGAAAGGAGAAGACTCAGTCTCCTTCTACTTAAGACAGCATTGTGCATTTTGTATTTAATTCCGCTGCAATTTCCGTGTTTCATCGTCAATCTGAAGGTCCAAGGGATACAGTAAACCAGCAGTTGTGCGTCGGAATCTAAAACTGGTGACACAGGAAAGGGTCAAACATTGACACAAGGAAAAGTCAGTCTTTTTGTACTTAACTCGGCATTGTGGCTTTTGTATCTAATTCCGATGCAATTTAAGCGTTTCATTGTCAAAGTGAAGGTCCAAGGGATACAGTAAACCTGAAGGGAAGCATCGGAAGCTAAAATTGGTCTCACAGGAAGTGCTCAAATCATAGACTGTTAGAATACACAGTCTTCTTGTACTTAAGTCGGCTATGTGCCTTTTGTATTTAATTTCGTTGCAATTTCTGTGATTTATCGTCAATGTGAACGTCCAAGGGATACAGTAAACCAACAGTTGTGCATCATAATCTAAAACTGGGGACACAGGAAAGGCTCAAAATATAGACACTAAGAATAGTCTGTCATCTTGTACTTAAGTTGGCAATGTGCCTTTTGTATTTAATTCCGATGCAATTTGTTTGATTCATTGTCAAAGTGAAGGTCCAGGGCATACAGTATACCTGACGTGAAGCATCGGAATCTGAAACTGGTCTCACAGGAGAGGTTTAAAACATAGACACTAAGAAGAGTCTGTCTTCTTGTACTTAAGTCGGCTTTGTGGCTTTTGTATCTAAATCCGACGCAATTTTTGTGTTTCATTGTCAAAATGAAGGTCCAAGGGAAACAGTAAACCTGAAATGAAGCATCGGAATCTACAACTGGTCTCACAGGAGAGGTTTAAAACATAGACACTAAGAAGAGTCTGTCTTCTTGTACTTAAGTCGGCATTGTGGCTTTTGTATCTAATTCCGACGCAATTTTTGTGTTTCATTGTCAAAGTGAAGGTCCAAGGGAAACAGTAAACCTGAAATGAAGCATCGGAATCTACAACTGGTCTCACAGGAAGGGCTCAAAATATAGACGGTAAGAACACTCAGTCTTCTTGTACTTAAGTCGGCATTGTGCCTTTTGTATTTAATTCCGTTTTAATTTCTGTGTTTCATCGTCAAAGTGAAGGCCCAAGGGCTACAGTAAACCTGTAGTTGTGCATCGGATTCTTAAACTGGTGACACAGGAAAGGCTAAAAACAAATAAGGTAAGAAGACTCAGTCTCCTTCTACTTAAGAAGGCTTTGTGAATTTAGTATTTAATTCCGATGCAATTCATGTGTTTTATCGTCAATGTGAAGGTCCAAGTGATTCAGTAAACCAGTAGTTGTGCATCGGAACCCAAACCTGGTGACACAGGAAAGGCATAAATCATATACAGGAAGAAAACTCAGTCATCTTGTACTTAAGTCGGCAGTGTGGCTTTTGTATTCCATTCCGATGCAATTTCTGTGATTCATCGTCAATGTGAAGGTCCAAGGGGTACAGTAAACCTACAGTTGTGCATCGGAATCTAAAACTGGTGACACAGGAATGGCTCAAAACTTTGAAGGTTAGAAGACTCAGTCTCTTTGTACTTAAGAAGGCATTGTGAATTTTATATTTACTACCGATGCAATTTCTGTTTCATCGTCAATGTGAGGGTCCAAGGGATGCGGTATATCTGCAGTTGTGCATCGGAATCTCAAACTGGTGACACAGGAAAGGCTAAAAACATATAAGGTAAGAAGACTCAGTCTCCTTCTACTTAAGAAGGCATTGTGAATCTTGTATTTAATTCCGATGCAATTTCTGTGTTTCATCGTCAATGTGAAGGCCCAAGGGATACAGTGAGCCTGTAGTTGTGCATCGGAATCTTAAACTGGTGACACAGGAAAAGCTCAAAAGATGGACACTAAGAAAGTCAGTTTTCTTCTACTTTAGTCGGCATTGTGCCTTTTGTATGTAATTCCGATGCAATTTTTGTGTTTAATCGTCAAAGTGAAGGTCCAAGGGATACATTAGTCCTGAAGTGAGTCATCGAAATCTAAAACTGGTCTCACAGGAAAGGAGCACAACGTAGACTCTATGAACACACAGTCTCCTTGTACCTGAGTCGGCATTGTGCCTTTTGTATTTAATTCAGATACAATTTCTGTGTTTCATCGTCAATGTGAAGGTCCAAAGGATACAGTAAACCTGCAGTTGTGCATCGGAATCTAAAACTGGTGACACAGGAAAGGTTCAAAACATGGACACTAAGAAAAGTCTGTCTTTCTGTATTTAAGTCGGCATTGTGACTTTGTATTTAATTCCGATGCAATTTTTGTGTTTCACCGTCAAAGTGAAGGTCCAAGGGATACAGTAAACCTGAAATGAAGCATCGGAATATAAAACTGGTCTCACAGGATGGGCTCAAAACATAGACGGTAAGAGGACTCAGTCTTCTTGTACTTAAGTCGGCATTGTGCCTTTTGTATTTAATTTCGTTGCAGTTTCAGTGTTTCATCGTCAATGTGGAGGTCCAGGGGATACAGTAAACCAGCAGTTGTGCATCATAATCTAAAACTGGGGACACAGGAAAGGCTCAAAACATAGACATTAAGAAAAGTCTGACTTCTTGTACTTAAGTCGGCATTGTGCCTTTTGTATTTAATTCCGATGTAATTTTTTTGATTCATTGTCGAAGTGAAGGTCCAGGACATACAGTATACTTGACGTGAAGCATCAGAATCTAAAACTGGTGACACAGCCAAGGCTCAAAACATGGACAGTAAGAAGACTTAGTCTCCGTGTACCTAATTCGGCATTATGCCTTTTGTATATAAACCCGACGCAATTCTTGTGTTTCATTGTCGACGAGAAGGTCCAAGGGATACAGTAAACCTGAAGTGAAGCATCGGAATATATAACTGGACTCACAGGAGGGGCTCAATACATAGATACTAAGAAGGGTCAGTCTTCTTGTACTTAAGTCGGCATTGTTCCTTTTGTATGTAATTCCGAAGCAATTTCTGTGTTTCATTGTCAAAGTGAACGTCCAGGGCATACAGTGTACCTGACGTGAAGCGTCGGAATCTAAAATTGGTGACACAGGAAAGGCTCAAAACATGGACAGTAAGAAGAATCAGTCTTCGTGTACCTAATTTGGCATTGTGCCCTCTGTTTTTAAATCCGACGCAATTCATGGGTTTCATTGTCGAAGTGAAGGTCCAAGGGATACAGTAAACCTGAAGTGAAGCATCGGAATATAATACTGGACTCACAGGAAAGGTTAACAAAATAGACGGTATGAAGACTCAGGCTTCTTGTACTTAAGTCAGCATGGTGCATTTGTATTTAATTCCGATGCAACTTCTGTGGTTCATCGTCAATGGAATATAGTAAACCTGCCGTTTTGCATCGGAATCTGAAACTGGTCTCAGAGGAAAGGCTCTAAACATAGACGGTAATAAGACTCAGTTTTCTTGTACTTAAGTCGGCATTGTGCCTTTCGTATTTACTTCCGATACAATTTTTTTGTTTCATCGTCAAAGTGAAGGTCCAAGGGATACAGTAAACCTGAAGTGAAGCTTCGGAATCTAAAACTGGTCTCACAGGAAAAGTTCAAATCATAGACACTAAGAAAAGTCAGTCTACCTGTACTTAAGTCGGCATTGTGTATTTTGTATTTAATTCCGATGCAATTTTTGTGTTTCTTCGTCAAAGTGAATGTCAAGGGATTAAGGTAACCTGATGTGAGGCATCGGAATCTAAAACAGGTCTCAGAGGAAAGACTCAAAGCATAGAAAGGGAGAAGACTCAGTCTCCTTCCACTTAAGACGGCATTGTGCATTTTGTATTTAATTCCGATGCAATTTCCGTGTTTCATCGTCAATCTGAAGGTGCAAGGGATACAGTAAACCTGCAGTTGTGCGTCGGAATCTAAAACTGATGACACAGGAAAGGCTCAAACATTGACACAAAGAAAAGTCAGTCATTTTGTACTTAAGTCGGCATTGTGGCTTTTGTATCTAATTCCGACGCAATTTTTGTGTTTCATCGTCAACGTGAAGGTCCAAGGGATACAGTAGACCTTAAGGGAAGCATCGGAAGCTAAAACTGGTGACACAGGAAAGGCTCAAAACATGGACAGTAAGAAGACTCAGTCTTCGTGTACCTAATTCGGCATTGTGCCTTTTGTATTTAAATACGACGCAATTCTTGTGTTTCATTGTCGAACGGAAGGTCCAATGGATACAGTAAACCTGAAGTGAAGCATCGGAATCTAAAACTGGACTCAGAATGAAGGTTCCCAAAATAGGCGGTAAGAAGACTCAGGCTTCTTGTACTTAAGTCGGCATGGTGCATTTGTATTTAATTCCGATGCAACTTCTGTGATTCATCGTCAATGGGATATAGTAAACCTGCAGTTTTGCATCAGAATCTAAGACTGATCTCACTGCAAAGGCTCAAAACATAGACGGTAAGAAGATTCTGTCTTCTAGTACCTAAGTCGGCATTGTGCCGTTTGAATTTAATTCCGATGCAATTTTTGTGTTTCAACATCAAAGTGAAGGTCCAAGGGATACAGTAAACCTGAAGTGAAGCATCGGAATCTGAAACTGGTCTCACAGGAGGGGTTCAAAACATAGATACTAAGAAGAGTCAGTCTTCTTGTACTTAAGTCGGCATTGTGGCTTTTGTATCTAAGTCCGACGCAATTTTTGGTGTTTCATCGTCAAAGTGAAGGTCCGAGGGATGCAGTAAACCTGAAGTGAAGCATCGGAATCTGAAACTTGTCTCACAGGAGAGGTTCAAAACATAGATACTAAGAAGAGTCAGTCTTCTTGTACTTTAGCCGGCATTGTGGCTTTTGTATCTAATTCCGACGCAATTTTTGTGTTTCATTGTCAAAGTGAAGGTCCAAGGGATACAGTGAACCTGAAGTCAAGCATCGGAATCTAAAACTGGTCTCACAGGAAAGGCTCAAAACATAGACGATAAAAAGACTCAGTCTTCTTGTACTTATGTCGGCATTGTGCCTTATGTATTTACTTCCGATGCAATTTCTGTGTTTCATCGTCAAAGTGATGGTCCAAGGGATACAGTAAAACTGAAATGAAGCATCGGAATCTACAACTGGTCTCACAGGAAGGGCTCAAAATATAGACGGTAAGAAGACTCAGTCTTCTTGTACTTATGTCGGCATTGTGCCGTTTGAATTTATTTCCGTTGCAATTTTTGTGTTTCATCGTCAATGTGAACGTCCAAGGGATACAGTAAACCTGCAGTTGTGCATCGGAATCTAAAACTGATGACACAGGGAGGCTCAAAACACAGATACTAAGAAAGGTCAGTCTTTTTGTACTTAAGTTGGCATTGTGCCTTTTGTATTTATTTCCGATGCAATTTTTGTGTTTCATTGTCAACGTGAAGGTCCAAGGGATACAGTAAACCTGGAATGAAGCATCGGAAACTACAACTGGTCTCACAGGAAGGGCTCAAAATATAGACGGTAAGAAGACTCAGTCTTCTTGTACTTAAGTCTTCATTGTGCCTTTTGTATTGAATTCCGATGTAATTTTTGTGATTCAGCGTCAGTATGTAGGTCCAATAGATTGTGGTCAGAGTCCACATCTGCCCCTGGAAATGTCTTACAATTTAAAACCTGGTTCCTAAATCTCTGTCTTACCATTATATAATCTATCTGATACCTTTTAGTATCTCCAGGGTTCTTCCATGTATACAACCTTCTTTCATGATTCTTAAACCAAGTGTTAGTTATGATTATGTTGTGCTCTGTGCAAAATTCTACCAGGCGGCTTCCTCTTTCATTTCTGTCCCCCAATCCATATTCACCTACTATGTTTCCTTCTCTCCCTTTTCCTACACTCGAATTCCAGTCACCCATGACTATTAAATTTTCGTCTCCCTTCACAATCTGAATAATTTCTTTTATTTCATCATACATTTCTTCAATTTCTTCGTCATCTGCAGAGCTAGTTGGCATATAAACTTGTACTACTGTAGTAGGTGTGGGCTTCGTATCTATCTTGGCCACAATAATGTGTTCACTATGCTGTTTGTAGTAGCTTACCCGCATTCCTATTTTCCTATTCATTATTAAACCTACTCCTGCATTACCCCTATTTGATTTTGTGTTTATAACCCTGTAGTCACCTGACCAGAAGTCTTGTTCCTCCTGCCACCGAACTTCACTAATTCCCACTATATCTAACTTCAACCTATCCATTTCCCTTTTTAAATTTTCTAACCTACCTGCCCGATTAAGGGATCTGACATTCCACGCTCCGATCCGTAGAACGCCAGTTTTCTTTCTCCTGATAACGACATCCTCTTGAGTAGTCCCCGCCCGGAGATCCGAATGGGGGACTATTTTACCTCCGGAATATTTTACCCAAGAGGACGCCATCATCATGTAATCGTACAGTAAAGCTGCATGCCCTCGGGAAAAATTACGGCTGTAGTTTCCCCTTGCTTTCAGCCGTTCGCAGTACCAGCACAGCAAGGCCGTTTTGGTTATTGTTACAAGGCCAGATCAGTCAATCATCCAGACTGTTGCCCTTGCAACTACTGAAAAGGCTGCTGCCCCTCTTCAGGAACCACACGTTTGTCTGGCCTCTCAACAGATACCCCTCCGTTGTGGTTGCACCTACGGTACGGCTATCTGTATCGCTGAGGCACGCAAGCCTCCCCACCAACGGCAAGGTCCGTGGTTCATGGGGGGTGAGCAAGATGTATGAAACAGGCGAAATACCCTCAGACTTCAAGAAGAATATAATAATTCCAATCCCGAAGAAAGCAGGTGTTGACAGATGTGAAAATTACCGAACTATCAGCTTAATAAGTCACAGCTGCAAAATACTAACACGAATTCTTTACAGACGAATGGAAAAACTAGTAGAAGCCAACCTCGGGGAAGATCAGTTTGGATTCCGTAGAAACACTGGAACACGTGAGGCAATACTGACCTTACGACTTATCTTAGAAGAAAGATTAAGGAAAGGCAAACCTACGTTTCTAGCATTTGTAGACTTAGAGAAAGCTTTTGACAATGTTGACTGGAATACTCTCTTTCAAATTCTAAAGGTGGCAGGGGTAAAATACAGGGAGCGAAAGGCTATTTACAATTTGTACAGAAACCAGATGGCAGTTATAAGAGTCGAGGGACATGAAAGGGAAGCAGTGGTTGGGAAGGGAGTAAGACAGGGTTGTAGCCTCTCCCCGATGTTGTTCAATCTGTATATTGAGCAAGCAGTAAAGGAAACAAAAGAAAAATTCGGGGTAGGTATTAAAATTCATGGAGAAGAAATAAAAACTTTGAGGTTCGCCGATGACATTGTAATTCTGTCAGAGACAGCAAAGGACTTGGAAGAGCAGTTGAATGGAATGGACAGTGTCTTGAAAGGAGGATATAAGATGAACATCAACAAAAGCAAAACGAGAGTAATGGAATGTAGTCTAATTAAGTCGGGTGATGCTGAGGGAATTAGATTAGGAAATGAGGCACTTAAAGTAGTAAAGGAGTTTCGCTATTTGGGGAGCAAAATAACTGATGATGGTCGAAGTAGAGAGGATATAAAATGTAGGCTGGCAATGGCAAGGAAAGCGTTTCTGAAGAAGAGGAATTTGTTAACATCCAGTATTGATTTAAGTGTCAGGAAGTCATTTCTGAAAGTATTCGTATGGAGTGTAGCCATGTATGGAAGTGAAACATGGACGATAAATAGTTTGGACAAGAAGAGAATAGAAGCTTTCGAAATGTGGTGCTACAGAAGAATGCTGAAGATTAGATGGGTTGATCGCATAACTAATGATGAAGTATTGAATAGGATTGGGGAGAAGAGAAGTTTGTGGCACAACTTGACCAGAAGAAGGGATCGGTTGGTAGGACATGTTCTGAGGCATCAAGGGATCACCAATTTAGTATTGGAGGGCAGCGTGGAGGGTAAAAATCGTAGAGGGAGACCAAGAGATGAATACACTAAGCAGATTCAGAAGGATGTAGGTTGCAGTAGGTACTGGGAGATGAAAAAGCTTGCACAGGATAGAGTAGCATGGAGAGCTGCATCAAACCAGTCTCAGGACTGAAGACCACAACAACAACAAATGTAGGTCCAAGTGATACAGTAAACCTGAAGTGAAGCATCGGAATCTAAAACTGGTCTCACAGGAAAGGCTCAAAACATAGGCGGCAAGAAGACTCTGTCCTGTTGAACTTAATTCGGCATTGTGGCTTTTGTATTTAATTCCGATGCAATTTCTGTGTGTTTTATCGTCAAAGTGAAGGACCAAGGGATACAGTAAATATGAAATGAATCATCGGACTCTGAAACTGGTCTCATAGGAAAGGCTCAAAGCGTAGATGGTAAGAAGACTCAGTCTTCTTCCACTTGAGCCGGCAATGTGCAATTTGTAATTAATTCCGAAGCAATTTCTGTGTTTCATCGTCAATGCAAAGCTCCAAGTGATACAGTAAAGCTGTGGTTGCGCATCGCAAACCAAAACTGGTGACACAGCAAAGGCTCAGAACATAGACGGTAAGAAGACTCAGTCTTCTTGTACTTAAACCGACATTGTGGATTTTGTATTGAATTCCGATGCAAGTTTTGTGTTTCATCGTCAAAGTGAAGGCCAAGTGGTATAGTAAACCGGAATTGAAGCAACGGAATCTAAATCAGGTTTCACTGGAAAGGCCCAAACATAGTCTGTAAGAAGACTCAGTCTTCTTGTACTTAAGTCGACATTGTCCGTTTTGTATCTAATTCCGATGCAATTTCTGTGTTTAATCGTCAAAGTGAAGGTCCAAGGGATGCAGTAAACCTGAAGTGAAGCATCGGAATCTGAAACTGGTCCCACCTGAAAGGCTGAAATCATAGACGGTAAGATGACTCAGTGTTCTTGTAGTTAAGTCGGCATTGTGCCTTTTGTATTGAATTCCGATGCAATTTTTGTGATTCATCGTCAATATGTAGGTAGGTCCAAGTGATACTGTAAACCTAAGTGAAGCATCGGAATCTAAAACTGGTTTCACAGGAAAGGCTCAAAACATAGACAATAGGAAGGATCAGTCCTCTTGTACGTTAGTCGGCATTGTGCCTTTTGTATTTAATTCCGATGCAATTTCTGTGTTTCATCGTTAAAGCGTAGGTCCAAGGGATACAGTTAAACTGAAGTGCAGCATCGGACTCTAAAACTGGTCTCACAGGAAGGGCTTATAACATAGATGGTATAACGACTCAGTCTTCTTGTACTTAAGATGGCATTGTGCCTTTTGTGTTTAGTTCCGTTGCAAAATATGTGTTTAATCGTCAATGTGATGGTCCAAGAGATACAGTAAACCAACAGTTATGCATCATAATCTAAAACTGGGGACACAGGCAATGCTCAAAACATAGACACTTCGAAAAGTCAGTCTTCTTGTACTTAAGTCGGCATTGTGCCTTTTGGATTTAATTCCGACGCAATTTTTGTGGTTCATCGTCAATGTTAATGTTCAAGGGATACAGTAAACTTGAAGTGAAGCATCGGAAACTAAAACTCGCCACACAGGAACGGCTCAAAGCGTAGACAGTAAGAGGCCTCAGTCTTCTTGTACTTAAGTCTGCATTGTGCCTTTTGTATTTCATTCCCTTGCAATCTCTGTGTTTCATCGTCAATGTGAAGGTCCAAGGGATACATTAAAGCTTCAGTTGTGTGTCGGAATCTATATCTGGTGACACAGGGAAGGCTGAAATCTTAGACACTAAGAAAAGTCAGTATTTTTGTACTTAAGTCGGCATTGTGCTTTTTGTATTTAATTCCGTTGCAATTCTTGTGTTACATCGTCAGAGTGAACGTCCAGGGCATACAGTATACCTGACGTGAAGCATCGAAATCTAAAACCGGTGACACGTAAAAGGCTCAAAACATAGACAGTTACAAGACTCAGTCTTCTTGTACCTAATTCGGCATCGTTCTTTTTGTATTTAATTCCGATGCAATTTTTGTGTTTCTTTGTGGAAGTGAAGGTCCAAAGGATACAGTAAACCTGAAATGAAGCATCGGAATAAAAAACTGGTCTCACAGGATAGGCTCAAAACATGGACGGTAACAAGACTCAGTCTTCTTGTACTTAAACCGACATTGTGGATTTTGTATTGAATTCCGATGCAAGTTTTGTGTTTCATCGGCAAAGTGAAGGGCCAAGTGACATAGTAAACCGGAATTGAAGCAACGGAATCTAAATCAGGTTTCACTGGAAAGGCCCAAAACATAGTCGGTAAGAAGACTCAGTCTTCTTGTACTTAAGTCGACATTGTCCGTTTTGTATCTAATTCCGATGCAATTTCTGTGTTTATTCGTCAAAGTGAAGGTCCAAGGGATGCAGTAAACCTGAAGTGAAGCATCGGAATCTGAAACTGGTCTCACTGGAAAGGCTGAAATCATAGATGGTAAGAAGACTCAGTCTTCTTGTACTTAAGTCGGCATTGTGCCTTTTGTATTGAATTCCGATGCAATTTTTGTGATTCATCGTCAGTATGTAGGTAGGTCCAAGTGATACTGTAAACCTAAGTGAAGCATCGGAATCTAAAACTGGTTTCACAGGAAAGGCTCAAAACATAGACGGTAGGAAGGATCAGTCCTTATGTACGTTAGTCGGCATTGTGCCTTTTGTATTTAATTCCGATGCAATTTCTGTGTTTCATCGTTAAAGCGTAGGTCCAAGGGATACAGTTAAACTGAAGTGAAGCATCGGAATCTAAAACTGGTCTCACAGGAAAGGCTCAAAGCATAGACACTAAGGAAGTGAGTCTTCTGTAACTTTAGCCGACATTGTGCCTTTTGTATTTAATTCCGACGCAATTTTTGTGTTTCACCGTCTAAGTGTCGGTCCAAGGGATACAGTAGACCTGAAATGAAGCATCGGAATCTAAAACTGGTCTCACAGGAAGGGCTTATAACATAGATGGTATAACGACTCAGTCTTCTTGTACTTAAGATGGCATTGTGCCTTTTGTATTTAGTTCCGTTGCAAAATCTGTGTTTAATCGTCAATGTGATTGTCCAAGAGATACAGTAAACCAGCAGTTATGCATCATAATCGAAAACAGGGGACACAGGCAATGCTCAAAACATCGACACTAAGAAAAGTCAGTTTTCTTGTACATAATTCGGCATTGTGCCTTTTGGATTTAATTACGACGCAAACCTGAAATGAAGCATCGGAATAAAAAACTGGTCTCACAGGATAGGCTCAAAACATAGACGGTAACAAGACTCAGTCTTCTTGTACTTAAGTCTTCATTGTGCCTTTTGTATTGAATTCCGATGTAATTTTTGTGATTCAGCGTCAGTATGTAGGTCCAAGTGATACAGTAAACCTGAAGTGAAGCATCGGAATAAAAAACTGGTCTCACAGGATAGGCTCAAAACATAGACGGTAACAAGACTCAGTCTTCTTGTACTTAAGTCGGCGTTGTGCCTTTTGTATTTAATTCAAATGCAATTTCTGAGTTTCATCGTCAATGTGAAGGTCCAAGGGATACAGTAAACCTGCAGTTGTGCATCGGATTCTAAAACTGGTGACACAGGAAAGGTTCAAAACATGGACACTAAGAAAAGTCTGTCTATTTGTATTTAAGTCGGCATTGTGACTATGTACTTAATTCCGATGCAAGTTTTGTGTTTCACCGTCAAAGTGAAGGTCCAAGGGATACAGTAAACCTGAAATGAAGCATCGGAATATAAAACTGGTCTCATAGGATGGGCTCAAAACATAGACGGTAAGAAGACTCAGTCTTCTGGTACATAAGTCGGCATTGTGCCTTTTGTATTTAATTTCGTTGCAGTTTCAGTGTTTCATCGTCAATCTGAAGGTCCAAGGGATACAGTAAACCAGCAGTTGTGCATCATAATCTAAAACTGGGGACACAGGAAAAGCTTAAAACATAGACACTAAGAAAAGTCTGACTTCTTGTACTTAAGTCGGCATTGTGCCTTTTGTATTTAATTCTGATGCATTTTTTTTGATTCATTGTCGAAGTGAAGGTCCAGGACATACAGTATACTTGACGTGAAGCATCGGAATCTAAAATTGGTGACACAGGGAAGGCTCAAATCATGGACAGTAAGAAGACTTAGTCTTCGTGTACCTAAGTCGGCATTGTGCCTTTTGTATATAAATCCGACGCAATTCTTATGTTTCATAGTCGACGTGAAGGTCCAAGGGATACCGTAAACCTGAAGTGAAGCATCGGAATATAAAACTGAACTCACAGGAGAAGCTCAATACATAGATACTAAGAAGGGTCAGTCTTCTTGTACTTAAGTCGGCATTGTTCCTTTTGTACTTAATTCCGAAGCAATATCTGTGTTTCATTGTCAAAGTGAACGTCCAGGGCATACAGTATACCTGACGTGAAGCATCGGACCTCTAAATTTGGTGACACAGGAAAGGCTCAAAACATGGACAGTAAGAAGACTCAGTCTTCGTGTACCTAATTTGGCATTGTGCCTTCTGTATTTAAATCCGACGCAATTCTTGGGTTTCATTGTTGAAGTGAAGGTCCAAGGGATACAGTAAACCTGAAGTGAAGCATCGGAATCTAATACTGGACTCACAGGAAAGGTTAACAAAATAGACGGTATGAAGACTCAGGCCTCTTGTACTTAAGTCAGCATGGTGCATTTGTATTTAATTCCGATGCAACTTCTGTGGTTCATCGTCAATGGGATATAGTAAACCTGCAGTTTTGCATCGGAATCTAAAACTGGTCTCACAGGAAAGGCTCTAAACATAGACGGTAATAAGACTCAGTCTTCTTGTACTTAAGTCGGCATTGTGCATTTCTTATTTACTTCCGATGCAATTTTTTTGTTTCACCGTCAAAGTGAAGGTCCAAGGGATACAGTAAACCTGAAGTGAAGCATCGGAATCTAAAACTGGTCTCACAGGAAAAGCTCAAATCATAGACACTAAGAAAAGTCAGTCTACCTGTACTTAAGTCGGCATTGTGTATTTTGTGTTTAATTCCGATGCAAATTTTGTGTTTCTTCGTCAAAGTGAATGTTCAAGGGATTAAGGAAACCTGATGTGAGGCATCGGAATCTAAAACAGGTCTCAGAGGAAAGGCCCAAAGCATAGAAATGAGAAGACTCAGTCTCCTTCTACTTAAGACGGCATTGTGCATTTTGTATTTAATTCCGATGCAATTTCCGTGTTTCATCGTCAATCTGAAGGTCCAAGGGTTACAGTAAACCTGCAGTTGTGCGTCGGAATCTAAAACTGATGACAGAGGAAAGGCTCAAACATTGACACATAGAAAAGTAAGTCTTTTTGTACTTAAGTCGGCATTGTGGCTTTTGTATCTAATTCCGACGCTATTTTTGTGTTTCATCGTCAAAGTGAAGGTCCAAGGGATACAGTAAACCTGAAGGGAAGCATCGGAAGCTAAAACTGGTCTCACAGGATGGGCTGAAATCATAGACTGTTAGAATACACAGTCTTCTTGTACTTAAGTCGGCATTGTGCCTTTTGTATTTAATTTCGTTGCAATTTCTTTGATTAATGGTCAATGTGATCGTCCAAGGGATACAGTAAACCAGCAGTGCATCATAATCTAAAACAGGGGACACAGGAAAGGCTCAATCATAGACACTAAGAAAAGTCTGTCTTCATGTACTTAAGTCGGCATTGTGCCTTTTGTATTTAATTCCGATGCAATTTTTTTGATTCATTGTCAAAGTGAAGGTCCAGGGCATACACTATACCTGACGTGAAGCATCGGAATCTAAAACTGGTGACACAGGAAAGGCTCAAAACATGGACAGTAAGAAGACTCAGTCTTCGTGTACCTAATTCGGCACTGTGCCTTTTGTATTTAAATCCGACGCAATTCTTTTGTTTCATTGTCGAAGTGAAGGTCCAAGGGATACAGTAAACCTGAAGTGAAGCATCGGAATCTAAATCTGGCCTCACAGGAATGGTTCAATACATAGACACTAAGAAAAGTCAGTCTCCTTGTACTTAAGTTGGCATTGTGCCTTTTGTACCTAATTCCGATGCAATTCCTATGTTTCATCGTCAAAGTGAAGGTCCAAGGAATACAGTAAACCTGAATCAAGCATCGGAATCTAAAGCTGGTCTCAGTGGAACGGCTCAAAACATAGACAGTAAGAAGAATCGGTCTTCCTGTACTTAATTGGGCATTGTGCCTTTTTTATTGAATTCCGATACAATTTTTGTGATTCATCGTCAAAGTGAAGGTCCAGGGAATACAGTAAACCTGAAGTGAAGCTTCGGAATCTAAAACTGGACTCACAGGAAAGGTTCACAACATAGACAGTAAGAAGACTCAGGCTTCTTGTACTTAAGTCGGCATTGTGCCTTTCGTATTTAATTCCGACGCAATTTCTGTGTTTAATCGTCAAAGTGAAGGTCCAAGGGATGCAGTAAACCTGAAGTGAAGCATTGGAATCTAAAACTGGTATCTCTGGAAAGGATGAAATCAGAGATGGTAAGAAGACTTAGTCTTCTTGTACTTAGGTCGGCATTGTGTCTTTTGTATTGCATTCCGATGCAATTTTTTTGATTCATCGACAGTATGTGGGTAGGTCCAAGTGATACAGTAAACCTGAAGTGAAGCATCGGAATCTAAAACTGGTTTCACAGGAAAGGCTCGAAACATAGACGGTTAGAAGACTCAGTCCTCTTGTACTTAAGTCTGCATTGTGCCTTTTGTATTTAATTCCGATGCAATTTCTGTGTTTCATTGACAAAGTGAGTGTCCAAGGGATACAGTCAACCTGAAGTGAAGCATCGGAAACTAAAACTGGTCTCACAGGAAAGGGTCCAAGCATAGATGGTTAGAAGACTCAGTTTTCATCAACTTAAGACAGCATTGAGCGTTTTGTAATTAATTCCGGAGTAATATCTGTGTTTCATCGTCAATGTGAAGGTCCAAGTGATACAGTAAACATGAAGTGAAGCATCGGAATCTAAAACTGTATTCACACGAACGGTTCACAACATAGACCGTAAGAAGACTCAGGCATCTTGTACTTAACTCGACATTGTGCCTTTTGTATTTAATTAATATGCAATTTATGTGCTTCATCGTCAAAGTGAAAGTATATGGGATACAGTACACCTGCAGTTGTGCATCGTAATCTAAAACTGGGGACACAAGAAAGGCTCAATTATAGACACTAAGAAAAGTCAGTCTCCTTGTACTTAAGTCAGCATTGTGCCTTTTGTATCAAATTCCGATGCAATTTCTGTGTTTCATCGTCAAAATGAAGGTCCAAGGGATACAGTAAACCTGAATTGAAGCATCGGAATCTAAAACTGGTCTCACTGGAACGGCGCAAAACATAGACAGTAAGAAGACTCAGTCTTCCTGTACTGAAGTGGGCATTGTGCCTTTTGTATTGATTTCCGATGCAATATTTGTGATTCATCGTCAAAGTGAAGGTCCAAGTGATACAGTAAACCTGAAGTGAAGCATCGGAATCTAAAACTGTATTCACGCGAACGGTTCACAACATAGACCGTAAGAAGACCCAGGCATCTTGTACTTAACTCGACATTGTGCCTTTTGTATTTAATTCATATGCAATTTATGTGCTTCATCGTCAATGTGAAAGTCCATGGGATACAGTACACCTGCAGTTGTGCATCGTAATCTAATACTGGGGACACAGGAAAGGCTCAAACATAGACACTAAGAAAAGTCAGTCTTCTTGTACTTAAGTCGGAATTGTGCCTTTCATATTTAATTTCATGCAGTTTTTGTGTTTCATCGTCAAAGTGTAGGTCCAAGGGAAACAGTAAACTTCAAGTGAAGATTCGGAATCTAAAACTGGTCTCACAGGAAATGCTCTAACAATAGACAATAAGAAGACTCAGTCTTCTTGTACTTAAGCCGGCATTGTGTCTTTTGTATTGAATTCCAATGCAATTTTTGTGATTCGTCGTCAGTATGTAGGTAGGTCCAAGTGATACAGTAATCCTGAAGTGAAGCATCGGAATCTAAAACTGATTTAACAGGAAAGGCTCAAAACATAGACGGTAAGAAGACTCAGTCCTCTTGTACTTAAGTCTGCATTGTGCCGATTGTATTTAATTCCGATGCAATTTCTGTGCTTCATTGTCAAAGTGAAGGTCCAAGGGATACAGTGAACCTGAAGTGAAGCATCGGAAACTAAAACTGGTCTCACAGAAAAGGCTCAAAGCATAGATGACAAGAAGACTCAGTTTTCTTCTACTTAAGACGGCATTGTGCGTTTTGTAATTCCTTCCGAAGCAATTTCTGTGTTTCATCGTCAATGTGAAGGTCCAAGTGATACAGTAAACCTGCTTTTGAACATCGGAAACTATACCTGATGATACAGGAATGGCTCAGATCATAGACGGTCAGAAGACTGAGTCCTCTTGCCCTTAAGTCGGCTTTGTGCTTCTTGTATTTAATTCATATGCGATTTCTGTGTTTCATCGTCAATGTGAAGGTCCAAGGGATACAGTAAACCTGTAGTTGTGCATCGTAATCTAAAACTGGGGACACAGAAAAGCCTCAAAACATCGACACTTAGAAAAGTCAATCTTCTTGTACTTAAGACGGCATTGTGCCTTTTAAATTTAATTACGATGCAATTTTTGTATTTGATCGTCAAAGTAAAGGTCCAAATGATACAGTAAACCTCAAGTGAAGCATCGGAATCTAAAACTGGTCTCACAGGATATGCTCTGATCATAGGCACTAAGAAGAATCAGTTGTCTTGTACTTGTGTCGGCTTTGTGCCTTTTGTATTTGATTCCGATGCAATTTCTGTGTTTCTTCGTCATTGTGAAGTCCAAGCTATACAGTAAACCTGCAGTTGTGCATCGGAATCTAAAACTCTTGACACAGGAAAGGCTCAAAACATAGACACTAAGGAAAGTCAGTCTTCTTGTACTTAAGTCGACATTGTGCCTTTTGTATTCATTTCCGACGCAATTTCTGTGTTTCATCGTCAAAGTGAAGGTCCAAGAATTACAATAAACCTGAAGTGAAGCACTGGAAACTAAAACTGGTCTCACTGGAAAGGATCAAATCATAGGCGATAAGAGGACTCACTCTTCCTGTATTTAAGTCGACATTGTACCTTTTGTGTTTAAACCCGATGCAATTTCTGTGTTTCATCGTCAAAGCGAAAGTCCAAGGGATACAGTAAACCTGAAGTGAAGCATCGGAATCTAAATCTGGCCTCACATGAATGGTTCAATACATAGACACTAAGAAAAGTCAGTCTCCTTGTACTTAAGTTGGCATTGTGCCTTTTGTATCTAATTCCGATGCAATTTCTGTGTTTCATCGTCAAAGTGAAGGTCCAAGGGATACAGTAAACCTGAATTGAAGCATTGGAATCTAAAACTGGTCTCACTGGTACGGCTCAAAACATAGACAGTAAGAAGACTCTGTCTTCCTGTACTTAATTGGGCATTGTGCCTTTTGTATTGAATTCCGATGCAATTTCTGTGATTCATCGTCAAAGAGAAGGTCCAGGGGATACAGTAAACCTGAAGTGAAGCATCGGAATCTAAAACTGGACACACAGGAAAGGTTCACAACATAGACAGTTAGAAAACTCTGGCTTCTTGTACCTAAGTCGGCATTGTGCCTTTCGTATTTAATTCCGACACAAATTCTGTGTTTAATCGTCAAAGTGAAGGTCCAAGGGATGCAGTAAACCTGAACTGAAGCATCGGAGTCTAAAACTGGTCTCGCTGGAAAGGCTGAAATCATAGACGGTTGAAGACTCAGTCTTCGCGTACTTAGGTCGGCATTATGTCTTTTGTATTGCATTCCGATGCAATTTTTGTGATTCATCGTCAGTATGTGGGTAGGTCCAAGTGATACAGTAAACCTGAAGTGAAGCATCGGAATCTAAAACTGGTTTCACAGGAAAGGCTCAAAACATAGACGGTAAGAAGACTCAGTCCTCTTGTACTTAAGTCGGCATTGTGCCTTTTGTATTTAATTCCGATGAAATTTCTGTATTTCATTGACAAAGTGAAGGTCGAAGGGATACAGTCAACCTGAAGTGAAGCATCGGAAACTAAAACTGGTCTCACAGGAAAGGGTCCAAGCATAGATGCTTAGAAGACTCAGTTTTCATTTACTTAAGACAGCACTGTGCGTTTTGTAATTAATTCCGGAGCAATATCTGTGTGTCATCGTCAATGTGAAGGTCCAAGTGATACAGAACACCTGAAGTGAAGCATCTTAATCTAAAACTGTATTCACGCGTACGATTCACAACATAGACCGTAAGAAGACTCAGGCATCTTCTACATAACTCGACATTGGGCCTTTTGTATTTAATTCATATGCAATTTATGTGCTTCATCGTCAATGTGAAAGTCCAAGGGATGCAGTACACCTGCAGTTGTGCATCGTAATCTAAAACTGGGGACACAGGAAAGGCTCAAACATAGTCACTAAGAAAAGTCAGTCTTCTTGTACCTAAGTCGGCATAATGCCTTTTGTATCCAATACCGATGCAATTTCTGTGTTTCATAGTCAAAGTGAAGGTCCAAGGGATACAGTAAACCTGAATTGAAGCATCGGAATCTAAAACTGGTCTCGCTGGGAAGGCTCAAAACATAGACAGTAAGGAGACTCAGTCTTCCTGTACTGATGTGGGCATTGTGCCTTTTGTATTGATTTCCGATGCAATATTTGTGACTCATCGTCATAGTGAAGGTCCAGGGGATACAGTAAACCTGAAGTGAAGCATCGGAATCTAAAACTGGAGTCACAGGAAAGGTTCACAACATAGACGATAAGAAGACTCAGGCATCTTGTACTTAAGTCGGCATTGTGCGTTTTGTATTTAATTCCGATGCAATTTCTGTGTTTCATTGACAAAGTGAAGGTCCAAGGGATACAGTCAACCTGAAGTGAAGCATCGGAAACTAAAACTGGTCTCACAGGAAAGGGTCCATGCATAGATGGTTAGAAGACTCAGTTTTCATCAACTTAAGACAGCATTGTGCGTTTTGTAATTAATTCCGGAGCAATATCTGTGTTTCATCGTCAATGTGAAGGTCCAAGTGATACAGTAAACCTGAAGTGAAGCATCGGAATCTAAAACTGTATTCACGCGAACGGTTCACAACATAGACCGTAAGAAGACTCAGGCATCTTGTACTTAACTCGACATTGTGCCTTTTGTATTTAATTCATATGCAATTTATGTGCTTCATCGTCAATGTGAAAGTCAAAGGGATTCAGTACACCTGCAGTTGTGCATCGTAATCAAAAACTGGGGACACAGGAAAGGCTCATACATAGACACTAAGAAAAGTCAGTCTTCTTGTACTTAAGTCGGCCATGTGCCTTTTGTATATAATTCCGATGCCATTTCTGTGTTTAATCTTCAAAGTGAAGGTCCAAGGGATGCAGTAAACCTGAAGTGAAGCATCAGAATGTAAAACTGGTCTCTCTGCCAAAGCTGATATCATGGACGGTAAGAAGACTCAGTCATCTTGCAATAAAGCTGGCATTGTGTCTTTTGTATTGAATTCCGATGCAATTTTTGTGATTCGTCGTCAGTATGTAGGTAGGCCCAAATGATACAGTAATCCTGAAGTGAAGCAACGGAATCTATAACTGATTTCACAGGAAAGGCTCAAAACATAGACGGTAAGATGACTCAGTCCTCTTGTAGTTAAGTCAGCATTGTGCCGATTGTATTTAATTCCGATGCAATTTCTGTGCTTCATTGTCAAAGTGAAGGTCCAAGGGATACAGTGAACCTGAAGTGAAGCATCGGAAACTAAATCTGGTCTCACAGAAAAGGCTCAAAGCATAGATGGTAAGAAGACTCAGTTTTCTTCTACTTAAGACGGCATTGTGCGTTTTGTAATTACTTCCGAAGCAATTTCTGTGTTTCATCGTCAATGTGAAGGCCAAGTGATACAGTAAACCTGCTTTTGCACATCGGAAACTATACCTGGTGATACAGGAATGGCTCAGGTCATAGACGGTCAGAAGACTGAGTCCTCTTACCCTTAAGTCGACTTTGTGCCTCTTGTATTTAATTCATATACGATTTCGGTGTTTCATCGTCAATGTGAAGGTCCAAGGGATACAGTAAACCTGTAGTTGTGCATCGTAATCTAAAACTGGGGACACAGGAAAGCCTCAAAACATCGACACTAAGAAAAGTCAGTCTTCTTGTACTTAATACGGCATTGTGCCTTTTATATTTAATTACGATGCAATTTTTTTTATCGTCAAAGTGAAGGTCCAAATGATACAGTAAACCTCAAGTGAAGCATCGGGATCTAAAACTGGTCTCACAGGAAATGCTCTAAACATAGGCAGTAAGATGACTCAATAGTCTTGTACTTGTGACGGCTTTGTGCCTTTTGTATTTAATTCCGATGCAATTTCTGTGTTTCTTCGTCATTGTGAAGTCCAAGCTATACAGTAAACCTGCAGTTGTGCATCGGAATCTAAAACTCTTGACACAGGAAAGGCTCAAAACATAGACACTAAGGAAAGTCAGTCTTCTTGTACTTAAGTCGGCATTGTGCCTTTTGTATTCATTTCCGACGCAATTTCTGTGTTTCATCGTCAAAGTGAAGGTCAAAGAATTACAATAAACCTGAAGTGAAGCAGTGGAATCTAAAACTGGTCTCACTGGAATGGCTCAAACCATAGACGATAAGAGGTCTCACTCTTCTTGTACTTAAGTCGACATTGTACCTTTTGTGTTTAAACCCGATGCAATTTCTGTGTTTCATCGTCAAAGTGAAAGTCCAAGGGATACAGTAAACCTGAAGTGAAGCATCGGAATCTAAATCTGGCCTCACAGGAAAGGTTCAAAACATAGACACTAAGAAAAGGCAGTCTCCTTGTACTTAAGTCGGCATTGTGCCTTTTGTATCTAATTCCGATGCAATTTCTGTGTTTCATCGTCAAAGTGAAGGTCCAAGGGATACAGTAAACCTGAATTGAAGCATCGGAATCTAAAACTGGTCTCACTGGAACGGCGCAAAACATAGACAGTAAGAAGACTCAGTCTTCCTGTACTGAAGTGGGCATTGTGCCTTTTGTATTGATTTCCGATGCAATATTTGTGATTCATCGCCAATGTGAACGTCCAAGTGATACAGTAAACCTGAAGCGAAGCATCGGAATCTAAAACTGTATTCACGCGAACGGTTCACAACATAGACCGTAAGGAGACCCAGGCATCTTGTACTTAACTCGACATTGTGCCTTTTGTGTTTAATTCATATGCAATTTATGTTCTGCATCGTCAATGTGAAAGTCCATGGGATACAGTACACCTGCAGTTGTGCATCGTAATCTAAAACTGGGGACACAGGGAAGGCTCAAACATAGACACTAAGAAAAGTCAGTCTTCTTGTACTTAAGTCGGCATTCTGCCTTTTATATTTAATATCATGCAGTTTTTGTGTTTCATCGTCAAAGTGAAGGTCCAAGGGAAACAGTAAACTTCAAGTGAAGATTCGGAATCTAAAACAGGTCTCACAGGAAATGCTCTAACTATAGACAATAAGAAGACTCAGTCTTCTTGTACTTAAGTCGACATTGACCCTTTTGTATTGAATTCCGATGCACGTTTTGTGTTTCATCGTCAAAGTGAGGGACGATGTGATACAGTAAACCTGAATTGAAGCATCGGAATCTAAAACTGGTCTCACTGGGAAGGCTCAAAACAGACAGTAAGAAGACTCAGTCTACCTGTACTGAAGTGGGCATTGTGCCTTTTGTATTGATTTCCGATGCACTATTTGTGATTCATCGTCAAAGTGAAGGTCCAGGGGATACAGTATACCTGTAGTTGTGCATCGTAATCTAAAACTGGGGACACAGGAAAGCCTCAAAACATCAACACTAAGAAAAGTCAGTCTTCTTGTACTTGACACGGCATTGTGCCTTTTATATTTAATTACGATGCAATTTTTTTTATCGTCAAAGTGAAGGTCCAAATGATACAGTAAGCCTCAAGTGAAGCATCGGGATCTAAAACTGGTCTCACAGGAAATGCTCTAAACATAGGCATTAAGAAGACTCAGCAGTCTTGTACTTGTGTCGGCATTGTGCCTTTTGTATTTAATTCCGATGCAATTTCTGTGTTTCTTTGTGATTGTGAAGTTCAAGCTATACAGTAAACCTGCAGTTGTGCATCGGAATCTAAAACTCTTGACACAGGAAAGCATAGATGGTAAGAAGACTCAGTTTTCATCTACTTAAGACGACATTGTGCGTTTTGTAATTAATTCCGAAGCAATATCTGTGTTTCATCGTCAATGTGAAGGTCCAAGTGATACAGTAAGCCTGAAGTGAAGCATCGGAATCTAAAACTGTATTCACGCGATCGGTTCACAACATAGACCGTAAGAAGTCTCAGGCATCTTGTACTTAACTCAACATTGTGCCTTTTGTGTTTAATTCATATGCAATTTATGTGCTTCATCGTCAATGTGAAAGACCAAGGGATACAGTACACCTGCAGCTGTGCATCGTAATCTAAAACTGGGGACACAGGAAAGGCTCAAACATAGACACTAAGAAAAGTCAGACTTCTTGTACTTAAGTCGGCATTGTGCCTTTTATATTTAATTTCATGCAATTTTTGTGTTTCATCGTCAAAGTGAAGGTCCAAGGGAAACAGAAAACTTCAAGTGAAGCTTCGGAATCTAAAACAATAAGAAGACTCAGTCTTCTTGTACTTAAGACGACATTGTCCCGTTTGTATTGAATTCCGATGCAAGTTTTGTGTTTCATCGTCAAAGTGAAGCTCGAAGTGATACAGTTAACCTGAAGTGAAGCTACGGAATCTAAATCTGGTCTCACTGGAATGGCCCAAAACATAGACATGAAGAACACTCAGTCGTCTTGTACTTAAGTCGACATTGTGCCTTTTGTATCTAATTCCGCTGCAATTTCTGTGTTTCATCGTCAAAGTGAAGGTCCAAGGGATACAGTAAACCTAAAGTGAAGCATGGGAATCTAAATCTGGCCTCACAGGAAAGGTTCAAAACATAGACACTAAGGAAGGTCAGTCTTCTTCAACTTAAGTCGGCATTGTGCCTTTTGTATGTAATTCCGATGCAATTTCTGTGTTTCATCGTGAAAGTGAAGGTCCAAGGGATACAGTACACCTGAATTGAAGCATCGGAATCTAAAACTGGTCTCACTGAGAAGGCTCAAAACATAGACAGTAAGAAGACTCGGTCTACCTGTACTGAAGAGGGCATTGTGCCTTTTGTATTGATTTCCGATGCAAAATTTGGGATTCATCGTAAAGTGAAGGGCCAGGGGATACAGTAAACCTGAAGTGAAGCATCGGAATCTAAAACTGGACTCACAGGAAAGGTTCACAACATAGACGATAAGAAGACTCAGGCATCTTGAACTTAAGTCGGCATTGTGCGTTTTGTATTTAATTTCGATGCAATTTCTGTGTTTAATCGTCAAAGTGAAGCTCCAAGGGATGCAGTAAACCTGAAGTGAAGCATCGGAATCTAAAACTGGTCTCTCTGCCAAGGCTGATATCATGGACGGTAAGAAGACTCAGTCTTCTTGTAATTAAGCCGGCATTGTGTCTTTTGTATTGAATTCTGATGCAATTTTTGTGATTCGTCGTCAGTATGTAGGTAGGTCCAAGTGATAGAGTAATCCTGAAGTGAAGCATCGGAATCTAAAACTGATTTCACAGGAAAGGCTCAAAGCATAGATGGTAAGAAGACTCAGTTTTCTTCTACTTAAGACGGCATTGTGCGTATTGTAATTACTTCCGAAGCAATTTCTGTGTGTCATCGTCAATATGAAGGTCCAAGTAATACAGTAAACCTGCTTTTGCACTTCGGAAACTATACCTGGTGATACAGGAATGGCTCAGATCAAAGACGGTCAGAGGACTCAGTCCTCTTCCCCTTAAGTCGGCTTTGTGCCTCTTGTATTTAATTCATATGCGATTTCGGTGTCTCATCGTCAATGTGAAGGTCCAAGGGATACAGTAAACCTGTAGTTGTGCATCGTAATCTAAAACTGGGGACACAGGAAAGCATCAAAACATCGACACTAAGAAAAGTCAGTCTTCTTGTACTTAAGACGGCATTGTGCCTTTTATATTTAATTACGATGCAATTTTTGTATTTGATCGTCAAAGTGAAGGTCCAAATGATACAGTAAACCTCAAGTGAAGCATCGGAATCTAAAACTGGTCTCACAGGAAATGCTCTAAACATAGGCACTAAGAAGACTCAGTAGTCTTGTAGTTGTGTCGGCTTTGTGCCTTTTGTATTTCATTCCGAAGCAATTTCTGTGTTTCTTTGTCATTGTGAAGTCCAAGCTACAAAGTAAACCTGCAGTTGTGCATCGGAATCTAAAACTCTTGACACAGGAAAGGCTCAAAGCATAGACACTAAGGAAAGTCAGTCTTCATTACTTAAGTCGGCAATGTGCCTTTTGTATTCATTTCCGACGCAATTTCTGTGTTTCATCGTCAAAGTGAAGGTCCAAGAAATACAATAAACCTGAAGTGAAGCACTGGAATCTTAAACTGGTCTCACTGGAAAGGCTCAAATCATAGACGAAAAGAGGACTCTCTCTTCTTGCACTTAAGACGACATTGTACCTTTTGTGTTTAATTCCGATGCAATTTCTGTGTTTCATCGCCAAAGTGAAGGTCCAAGGGATACAGTAAACCTGAATTGAAGCATCGGAATCTAAAACTGGTCTCACTGGAACGGCTCAAAACATAGACAGTAAGAAGACCCAGTCTTCCTGTACTTAATTGGGCATTGTGCCTTTTGTATTGAATTCCGATGCAATTTTTGTGATTCATCGTCAAAGTGAATGTCCAGGGTATACAGTAAACCTGAAGTGAAGCATCGGAATCTAAAACTGGTCTCGCTGGAACGGCTCAAAACATAGACAGTAAGAAGACTCAGCCTTCTTGTACTTAAGTCTGCATTGTGTCTTTTGTATTTAATTCCGACGCAATTTCTGTGTTCAATCGTCAAAGTGAAGGTCCAAGGGATGCAGTAAACCTGAAGTGAAGCATCGGAATCTAAAACTGGTCTCTCTGGAAAGGCTGAAATCATAGACGGTAAGAAGACTCAGTCTTCTTGTACTTTGGTTGGCATTGTGTCTTTTGTATTGCATTCCCATGCAATTTTTGTGATTCATCGTCGGTGTGTGAGTATGTCCAAGTGATACAGTAAACCTGAAGTGAAGCATCGGAATCTAAAACTGGTTTCACAGGAAAGGCTCAAAACATAGACGGTAAGAAGACTCAGTCCTCTTGCGCTTAAGTCGGCATTGTGCTTTTTGTATTTAATTCCGATGCAATTTCTGTGTTCAATCGTCAAAGTGAAGGTCCAAGGGAAACAGTAAGCTTCAAGTGAAGCTTCGGAATCTAAAACTGGTCTCACAGGAAATGCTCATACCATAGACAACAAGAAGACTCAGTTTTCTTGTACTTAAGTCGACATTGCCCCTTTTTAATTGAATTCCGATGCAAGTTTTGTGTTTCATCGTCAAAGTGAAGGTCCAAGGGGTACAGTAAACCTGAAGTGAAGCATCGGAAACTAAAACTGGTCTCACAGAAAAGGCTCAAAGTATAGATGGTAAGAAGACTCAGTTTTCATCTACTTAAGACGGCATTGTGCGTTTTGTAATTAATTCCGAAGCAATTTCTGTGTTTCATCGTCAATGTGAAGGTCCAAGTGATACAGTATACCTGCTTTTGCAAATCGGAAACTATACCTGGTGATACAGGGATGGCTCAGATCATAGACGATCAGAAGTCTCAGTCCTCTTGCCCTTAAGTCAGCTTTGTGCCTCTTGTATTTAATTCATATGCGATTTCTGTGTTTCATCGTCAATGTGACGGTCCAAGGGATACAGTAAACCTGTAGTTGTGCATCGTAATCTAAAACTGGGGACACAGGAAAGCCTCAAAACATAGACACTAAGAAAATTCAGTCTTCTTGTATTTAAGACGGCATTGTGCCTTTTGTATTGAATTCCGATGCAATTTTTGTGATTCATCGTCAAAGTGAATGTCCAGGGTATACAGTAAACCTGAAGTGAAGCATCGGAATCTAAAACTGGTCTCACTGGAGAGGCTCAAAACATAGACACTAAGAAAATTAAGTCTTCTCGTACTTTAGTCGGCATTGTGCCTTTTATATTTAATTCTGATACAATTTTTGTATTTAACTGTCAAAGTGAAGGTCCAAGGGATACAGTAAACCTGAAGTGAAGCTTCGGAATCTAAAACTGGTCTCGCAGGAAATGCTCTAAACATAGACACTAAGAAGACTCTGTCATCTTGTACTTGAGAAGGCATTCTGCCTTTTGTAATTAGTTCCGATGCAATTTCTGTGTTTCTTCGTGAAAGTGAAGGTCCAAGAAATGCAGTATACCTGAAGTGAAGCATCGGAATCTACAACTGGTCTCACTGGAAAAGATGAAATCATAGACGGTAAGAAGACTCAGTCTTCTTGTACTTAAGTCGGCAGTGTGTCTTTTGTATTGAATTCCGATGCAATTTTTGTGATTCATCGTCAGTATGTAGGTAGGTCCAAGTGATACAGTAAACCCGAAGTGAAGCATCGGAATCTAAAACTTGTCTCACAGGTAAGGCTCAAATCATAGATGGTAAGAAGACTCTGTCTGCTTCTGCTTAAGCCAGCTTTGAGCATTTTGTATTTAATTCCGAAGCAAGTCCTGTGTTTCATCGTCAATGTGATGGTCCAAGTGATACAGTAAACCAGAGGTTGCCCATCGGAAACTAAACATGGTGATACAGGGAAGGCTCAAAACATAGACGGTAAGTGGACTCAGTCTTCTAATACTTAAGTCGGCAATGTGCCTTCTGTATTTAGTTCATATGCAATTTCTGTGTTTCATCGTCAATGTGAAGGTCCCAGGGATACAGTAAACCTCAAGTGAAGCATCGAAATCTAAAACTGGTCTCTCAGGAAATGCTCTAAACATAGACACTAAGAAGTCTCTGTCATCTACTACTTGAGTCGTCCTTGTGCCTTTTGTATTTAATTCCGTTGCAATTTTTGTGTTTCATCGTCGAAGTGAAGGTCCAAGGGTCACAGTAAATCTGAAGCGAGGCATCGGTATCTAAAAATGGACTCACAGGATAGGTTAACAACATAGATGGTAAGAGGACTCTGGCTTCTTGTACTTCAGTCGGCATTGTGCCTTTTGTATTTAATTCCGATGCAATAACTGTGCTTCATCGTCAAAGTGAAGGTCCAAGGGATGCAGTAAACCTGAAGCGAAGCATCGGAATCTAAAACTGGACTCACTGGAAATCCTGAAATAATAGACGGTAAGAAGACTCAGTCTTCTTGTACTTAAGTCGGCATTGTGTCTTTTGTGTTGAATTTGGATGCAATTTTTGGGATTCATCGTAAGTATGTAGGTCCAAGTGATACAGTGAACCTGAAGTGAAGCATCGGAATCTAAAACTGGTCTCACAGGAAAGGCCCAAAACATAGACGGTATGAAAACTCAGTCCATTTGTACTGAAGTCGGCATTGTGCCTTTTGTATTTAATTCATATGCAATATCTGTGTTTCATCGTGAATGTGAAGGTTTAAGTGATACAGTAAACCTGCAGTAGCGCATCGGAAACCAAACCGGGTGACCCAGGAACGGCTCAAAACATAGACAGAAAGTAGACTCGGTCTTCTTGTACTTAAGTCGGCATTGTGCCTTTTGTATTTAATTCATATGCAATATCTGTGTATCATCGTCAATGTGAAGGTCCAATGGATACAGTAAACCTGCAGTTGTGCATCGTAATCTTATTCTGGGGACACAGGAAGGGCCCAAAACATAGACTCTAAGAAAAGGCCGTCTTCTTGTACTTAAATCTTCATTGTGCCTTTTTTTATTTAATTCTGATGCAATTTTAGTGTTTGAACGACAAAGTGAAGGTCCACGGTATACAGTAAACCTGAAGTGAAGCATCGGAATCGAAAACTGGTCTCACAGGAAATGCTCAATTCATAGACACTAAGAAGTCTCAGTCTTCTTGGACTGGAGTCGGCATTGTGCCTTTTGTTTCAATTTCCGATGCAATTTATGTTTTTCATCGTCAATGGGATACAGTAAACCTGCAGTTGTGCATAGGAATCTAAAACTGGTCTCACAGGAAGGCTCAAAACATAGCCCATAAGAAGACTCAGTCTTCTTGTACTTAAGTCGGCATTGTGCCTTTTGTATTAAATTCCGATGCTATTTTTGTGTTTCATCGTCAAAGTGAAGGTGCAAGGGATTAAGTAAACCTGAAGTGAAGCATTGAAATCCAAAACAGGTCTCACAGGAAAGGATCAAATCATAGAAGGTAAGAAGACTCGGTCTCTTTCAACTTAAGACGGCATTGTGCATTTTGTATTTGATTCCAATGCAATTACTGTGTTTCATCGTCAATGTGAAGGTCCTAGTGATACAGTAATCTTTCAGTTGTGCATCGGAAACCAAACCTGGTGACACAGGAGAGGCACAAATCATAGACAGTAAGAAGACTCTGTCATCTTGTACTTAAGTCGGCATTGTGCCATTTGTATTTAATTCATATGCAATTTTTGTGTTTCATCGTCAATGTGAAGGTCCAAGGGATACAGTATAACTGCAGTTGTGCATCATAATCTAGAACTGGGGATACAGAAAATGCACAAAACATAGACACTAAGACAAGTCAGTCTTCTTGTACTTAAGTCGGTATTGTTCTTTTGTATTTAATTCATATGCAATTTCTGTGTTTCATCGTCAATGTGAAGGTCCAAGGTATACAGTAAACATGAAGTGAAGCTTCGCAATCTAAAACTGGTCTCACAGGAAACGCTCAAAACATAGACAGTAAGAAGACCCAGTCTTGTTGGACTTGAGTCGGCATTGTTCCTTTTGGATTTAATTCCAATGCAATTTCTGTGGTTCTTCGTCAATGTGAAGCTCCAAGGGATACAGTAAACCTGCAGTTGTGCGTCGGAATCTAATACTGGTGACACCGTTAAGGCTCAAAACATAGACACTAAGAAAAGTCATTTTTTTTGTACTTAAGTCAGCATTGTGAATTTTGTATTTAATTCCGATGCAATATCTGTGTTTCATCGTTAAAGTGAAGGTCTAAGTGATACAGTAAACCTGATGTGAAGCATCGCAATCTAAAACTGGTCCCACAGGGAAATCTCAAAACATAGGCGGTAAGAAGACTGGGTCTTCATGTACTTAAGTCGACATTGTGCCTTTTGTATTTAATTCCGAAGCAATATTTGTGTTTCATTGTCAACGTGAAGGTCCGAGGGATACAGTAAACCCGAAGTGTAGCGTCGGAATCTAAAACTGGTCTCATAGGAGAGGCTCAAAACATAGACACAAAGAAGACTCAGTCATCTTGTACTTAGGTCGCCATTGTGCCGTTTGAACTTAATTCCGATGCTATTATTTTGTTTCATCGTCAAAGTGAAGGTCCAAGGGATACAGTAAACCTGAAGTGAAGCATCGGAATCTAAAACCAGTCTCACAGGAATGGCTCAAAACATAGATGGTGAGAAGACTCAGTCTTCTTGTACTTAAGTCCTCATTGTGCTTTTGTATTTAATTCATATGCAATTTCTGTGTTTCATCGTCAATGTGAAGGTCCAAGGTATACAGTAAACCTGCAGTTGTGCATCGGAATGTATAACTGGTGACACAGGAAAGGCTCAAAACATTGACACTAAGAAATGTCAGTGTTCTTGTACTTAAGTCGGCATTGTGACTTTTGTATTTAATTACGATGCATTTTCTGTGTTTCATCGTCAAAGGGAAGGTCCAAGGGATACAGTAGGCCTGAAGTGATGCATCGTAATCTGAAACTAGTCTAACATTAGAGGCTGAAAACATAGAAACTAAGAAGAGTCAGACTACTTGTACTTAAGTCCTCATTGTGGCTTTTGTTTCTAATTCCGATGCAATTTTTGTGTTTCATTGTCAAAGTGAAGGTCCAAAGGAGTAAGTAAACCTGAAGTGAAGCATTGAAATCTAAAACAGGTCTCACAGGAAAGGATCAAATCATAGAATGTAAGGAGACTTAGTCTCTTTCCACTTAAGACGGCTTTGTGCATTTTGTATTTAATTCGGATGCAATTTCTGTGTTTCATCGTCAATGTGAAGGTCCTAGTGATACAGTAAACCTTCAATAGTGCATCGGAAACCAACTCTGGTGACACAGGAAAGGTACAAATCTTAGACAGTAAGAAGACTCGGTCATGTTGTACTTAAGTCGGCATTGTGCCTTTAGTATTCAATTCATATACAATTTTTGTGTTTCATCGTCAATGTGAAGGTCCAAGGGATACCGTATACCTGCAGTTGTGCTTCAGAATCTAAAACTGTGGACACAGAAAAGGCTCAAAACATAGACACTAAGATAAGTCAGTCTTCTTGTACTTAAGTCAGCATTGTGCCTTTTGGATTTAATTCCGACGCAATTTTTGTGTTCCATCGTCAAAGTGAAGGTCCAAGGGATACAATAAGCCTGGAGTGAAACTTCGTTATCTAAAACTGGTCTTACAGGAAAGGCTCAAAGCATGGAATGTAAGAGGACTCAGTCTAGTTCTACTTAAGACGGTATAGTGCATTTTGTATTAGATTCCGAAGCAATTTCTGTGTCTCATCGTCAATGTGAAGCTCCAAGGGATACAGTAAACCAGAAGTGAAGCATCGGGATCTAAAACTAGCCTCACAGGAAAGGCTCAATGCATGGACGATAAGAAGACTCAGTCTTCTTCTACTTACGACGGTATAGTGCATTTTGTATTTGATTCCGAAGCAATTTCTGTGTTTCATCGACAATGTGAAGGTCTAAGTGATACAGTAAACCTGCAGTTGTGCGTCAGAAACTAAACAAGGTGACACAGGAAAGGCTCAAAACATAGTCGGTAGGAAGTCTCAGTCATCTTGAACTTGAGTCGGCATTATGGTTTTTGTATTTAATTCATTTGGATTTTCTGCGTTTCATCGTCAATGTGGAGGTTCAAGGTATACAGTAAACCTGCAGTTGTGCATCGGAATCTATAACTGGTGACACAGGAAAGGCTCAAAACATAGACACTAAGAAATGTCAGTGTTCTTGTACTTAAGTCGGCATTGTGACATTTGTATTTAATTACGATACATTTTCTGTGTTTCATCGTCAAAGGGAAGGTCCAAGGGATACAGTAGGCCTGAAGTGATGCATCGTAATCTGAAACTAGTCTAACATCAGAGGCTGAAAACATAGAAACTAAGAAGAGTCAGACTACTTGCACTTAAGTCCTCATTGTGGCTTTTGTATCTAATTCCGATGCAATTTTTGTGTTTCATCGTCAACGTGAAGGTCCAAGGGATACTGTAAACCTAATGGGAAGCATCAGAATCAAAAACTGGTCCCACAGGAAAGGCTCAAAACATAGACCATAAGAAAACTCAGTCTTCTTGTACTTAAGTCGGCATTGTGCCTTTTGTATTTAATTCCGAAGCAATTTCTGAGTTTCATTGTCAACGTGAATGTCCAATAGAATCAGTAAACCTGAAGTGAAGCGTCGGAATCTAAAACTGGTCTCACAGGAAAGGCTCCAAATATGGACACTAAGAAGACTCAGTCTTCTTGTACTTAAGTCGGCAGTGTGCCGTTTGTATTTAATTCCGATGCTATATTTGTGTTTCATCGTCAAAGTGAAGGTCCAAGGGATTAAGTAAACCTGAAGTGAAGCATTGAAATCTAAAACAGGTCTCACAGGAAAGGATCAAATCATAGAATGTAAGGAGACTTAGTCTCTTTCCACTTAAGACGGCTTTGAGCATTTTGTATTTAATTCGAATGCAATTTCTGTGTTTCATCGAAAATGCGAGGGTCCTAGTGATACAGTAAACCTTCAATAGTGCATCGGATACCAACCCTGGTGACACAGGGAAGGTACAAATCTTAGACAGTAAGAAGACTCTGTAATGTTGTACTTAAGTCGGCATTGTGCCTTTTGTATATAATTCATATCCAATTTTTGTGTTTCATCGTCAATGTGAAGGTCCAAGGGATACCGTATACCTGCAGTTGTGCATCATAATCTAAAACTGTGGACACAGAATAGGCTCAAACATAGACACTAAGATAAGTCAGTCTTCTTGTACTTAAGTCGGCATTGTGCCTTTTGGATTTAATTCCGACGCAATTTTTGTGTTCCATCGTCAATGTGAAGGTCCAAGGGATACAGTAAGCCTGAAGTTAAACTTCGTGATCTAAAACTGGTCTTACAGGAAAGGCTCAAAGCATGGACGGTAAGAGGACTCAGTCTACTTCTACTTAAGACGGTATAGTGCATTTTTTATTTGATTCCGAAACAATGTCTGTGTTTCATCGTCAATGTGAAGCTCCAAGGGATACAGTAAACCAGAAGTGAAGCATCGGAATCTAAAACTGGCCTCACAGGAAAGGTTCAAAGCATGGACGATAAGAAGACTCAGTCTTCTTCTACTTACGACTGTATAGTGCTTTTTGTATTGAATTCCGATGGAATTTTTGTTTTTCATCGTCAACGTGACGGTCCAAGTGATACAGTAAACCCAAAGTGAAGCGTCGGAATCTAAATCTGGTCTCACAGGAAAGTTTCAAAACATGGACACTAAGAAGACACAGTCATCTTGTATTTAAGTCGGCATTGTGCCGTTTGTATTCAATTATGAACCAATTTTTGTGTTTCATCGTCAAAGTAAAGGTCCAAGGAATACAGTAAACCTGAAGTGAAGCATCGAAATCTAAAACTGGTCACACAGGAGAGGTTCAAAACATAGACACTAAAAAGAGTCAGTCTTCTTGGACTCAAGTTGGCATTGTGGCTTTTGTATTAAATTCCGATGCAAATTTTGTGTTTCATCGAAAAAGTGAAGGTCCAAGGGATGCAGTAAACCTGATGTGAAGCATCGGAATCTAAAACTGGTCTCACTGGAAAGGTTATATCATAGACAAAAAGAAGAATCAGACTTCGTGTACTTAGTTCGGCATTGTGTCTTTTGTATTGAATTCCGATGCATATTTTGTGTTTCATCGTCAAAGTGAAGGTCCAAGGGATACACTAATCCTGCAGTTGTGCATCGGAAACTAAACCTGGTGCCACAGGAATGTCTCAAAACATAGGCAGTAAGAATACTCAGTCTTCTTGTAATTGAGTCGGCATTGTGCCTTTTGTATTTAATTCCGATGCAATTTCTATGTTTCACCGTCAAAGAGATTGTCCAAGGAATACAGTAAACCTGCAGTTGTGCATCGTAATCTAAAACTGGGACACATAAACTGCTCAAAACTTAGACACTAACGAAAGTCAGTCTTTTTGTACTGAAGTCGGCATTGTTCTGTTTGTATTTAATTCCGACGCAATTTTTGTGTTTCATCGTCAAAGTGAAGGTCCAAGGGATACAGTAAACCTGAAGTGAAGCATCGGAATCTGAAACTGGTCTCACAGGGAAGGCTCAAATCATAGACACTAAGAAGACTCAATCTTCATGTACTTAAGTTGGCATTGTGCCTTTTGTATTTAATTCCAATGCAATGTCTATGTTTCATCGTCCAAGTGATGGCCCACGGGATACAGTAAACTTGAAGTGAAGCATCGGAATCTCAAACTGGTCTCACAGGAAAGGTTCAAAACATAGAAAGTATGAAGACTCAGTCCTCTTCTACTTAAGACGGCATTGTGCATTTTGTATTTAATTCCGATGCAATTTCTGTGTTTCATCGTCTAAGTAAAGATCCAAGGGATACAGTTAACCTGAAGAGAAGCATCGGAATCTAAAACTGGTCTCACAGGGAAGGCACATAAAATAGACAGTAAGATGACTCAGTCTTCTTGTACCTAAGTCGGCATTGTGCCTTTTGTATTTAATTCCGATGCAATGATGGTGTTTCATCGTCAAAGTGAAGGTACAAGGGATACACTAAACCTGAAGAGAAGCATCGGAATCTAAAACTGGTCTCACAGGAAAGTTTCAAAGCATAGGCGGAAAGAAAACTCAGTTATTTCGTACTGAAGTCGGCATTGCTCCTTGTGTATTTAACTCCGATGCAATTTCAGTGTTTAATCGTCAATGTTACGGTCCAAGGGATACAGAAAAACTGCAGTTGTGGATCGGAATGTAAAACTGGTGACACAGGAAAGGCTCAACACATAGACACTAAGAAAAATCAGTCTTTTGTACTTAAGTCGGCATTTAGCCTTTTGTATTTAATGCCGATGCAATTTCTGTGTTTCATCGTCAATGTGAAGGTCCAAGGGATAAAGTAAACCTGAATTGAAGCATCGGAATGTAAAACTGGTGACGCAGGAAAGCCACAAATTATAGACACTAAGAAAAGTCAGTCTTCTTGAACTTAAGTCGGCATTGTGCCCTTTGTATTTAATACCGATGCAATTTTAGTGTTTCATCGTTAAAGTGTAGATCCAAGGGATACAGAAAAACTGCAATTGTGCATCGGAATCTAAGACTTGTGACACAGGAAGGGCTCAAAGCATAGACACTAAGAAAAGTCAGTCTTCTCGTACGTAAGTCGTCATTGAGCCTTTTGAATTTATTTGCGATGCAATTTCTGTGTTACATCGTCATAGTGAAGGTGCAAGGGATACAGTAAACATGAAGTGAAGCATCGGAATCTAAAACGGGTCCCACAGGAAAGGCCAAAAGCATAAACACTAAGAAAAGTCAGTCTTCTTGTACTTAAGTAGGCATTGTCTTCTTTGTATTTATTTCCGATTCAATTTCCGTGTTTCATCGTCAATGTGACGGACCAAGATACACAGTAAATCTCCAGTTGTGCATCGGAGTCTACAAATGGTGACACAGGAATGGCTCAGAACACAGACACTAAGAAAAGTCAGTCCTCTTGTACTCATGTCGGCATTGTGCCTTTTGTATCTAATTCCGATGTAAATTATGTGTTTCTCGTCATCGTGTAGGTCCAAGGGATCCAGTAAACCTGAAGTGAAGCATCGGAATCTAAAACTGGTCTCACAGGAAAGGCTCAAAACATAGACGGTACGAAGACTCAGTCGTCTTGTACTTAACTCGGCATTGTGCCTTTTGTGTTTAACTCCCAAAAAATTACTGTGTTTCAACGTCAAAGTGAAGGTCCAAGGGATACAGTATACCTGAAGTGAAGCATCGCAACCTCAAACTGGTCCAACAGGGAAGGCTGAAAACATATACACTAAGAAAAGTCAGTCTTCTTGTACTTAAGTCGGAATTGTGCCTTTTGTATTTAATTCCGATGCAATTTTCGTGTTTCTCGTCAACGTGAAGGTCCAAGGGATATAGTAAACCCGAAGTGAAGCACCGTAATCAGAAACTAGTCTCACAGGAAAGGCTCAAAACATAGACACTAAGAAGGGTCAGTCTTCTCGTACTGAAGTCGGCATTGTGCCTTTAGTATTTTATTCCGATGCAGTTTTTGTGTTTCATCGTCAAAGTGAAGGTCCAAGGGATATAGTAAACCCGAAGTGAAGCACCGTAATCAGAAACTAGTCTCACAGGAAAGGCTCAAAACATAGACACTAAGAAGGGTCAGTCTTCTCGTACTGAAGTCGGCATTGTGCCTTTAGTATTTTATTCCGATGCAGTTTTTGTGTTTCATCGTCAAAGTGAAGGTCCAAGGGATACAGTAAACCTGAAGTGAAGCATCGGAATCTAAATGTGGTCCCACAGGAAAGGCTCAAAACGTAGATGGTATGAAGACTCAGTCTTCTTGTACTTAAGTCAGCATTGTGCCTTTTGTATTTAATTCCGATGCAATTTTTGTGTTTCACCGTCAAACCGAAGATCCAAGGGATACAGTAACCCTGAAGTGAAGCATCGGAGTCTAAAACTAGTCTCACAGAAACGGCTGAAAACATAGACGGTAAGAAGACACAGTCTTCATGTACTTAAGTCGGAACTGTGCTTTTTGTATTTAATTCCGGTGCAATTTTTGTGTTTCATAGGCAAAGTGAAGGTCCAAGGGATACCGTGAACCAGAAGCGAAGCATTGGAATCTATTACTGGTGTCACAGGAAAGGCTCAAAACATAGACAGTAACAAGACCAGTCTTCTTGTACTTAAGCCGGCATTGTGCCTTTTGTATTTCATTCCGATGCAATTTCTGTGTCTCATCGGCAAAGTGAAGGTCCAAGGGATACAGTAAACAGGAAGTGATGCATCTGAACCTAAATCTGGTGACACAGTAAACGCCCAAAACATATACAGTAAGAAGACTCTGTCTTCCTGTACTTAAGTCAGTCTTGTGCCTATTGAATTGAATTCCGATGCAATATTTGTTTTTCATCGTCATAGTGAAGGTCCAAGGAATGCAGTAAACCTAAAGTGAAGCATTGGAATCTAAAACTGGTCTCACAGGAATGGCTCAAAACGTATAAAGTTAGAGAATTCAGTCTTCTTGTACTTAAGTAAGCATTGTGCCTTTTGTATTTAATTCTAATGCAGGTACTGTGTTTCATCGTCACTGCGAAGGTCCAAGGTGATACAGTAAACAAGCAGTTGTGCAACGGAATCTAAAACTGGTGACACAGGAACGGCTCAAAACATAGACACTAAGAAAAGTCAGTCCGCCTGTACTTAAGTCGACATTGTGACTTTTGTATTTCATTCCGATGCAATTTCTGTGTTTCATCGTCAAAGTGAAGGTCGAGGGGATAGAGTAAACCTGGATTAGTGCATCGGAATCTAGAACTGGTCTCACAGGAAAGGTTTAAATAATTGACACTAAGAAAAGTCAGTCTTCTTGTACTTAAGTCGGCATTGTGCCTTTTGTATTTAATTGCGATGCAATTTCTGTGTTTCATCGTCAAATTGAAGGTCGAAGGGATACAGTAAACATGAAGTGATGCATCGGAATCTAAAAGTGGACTCTCAGGAAAGGCTGAAAACATAGGCAGTAACAAAAGTCAGTCTTCTTGAACTTATGTCGGCATCGTACCTTTTGTATTTAATTCCGATGCAATTTCTGAGTTTCGTCGTCAATTTGAAGCTCCAAGGGATATAGTAAATCTGCACATGTGCATCGGAATCTAAAACTGGTGACACAGGAAAGGCTCAAAACACTGGCATTAAGAAAAGTCAGTCTACTTGTACTTAAGACGGCATTGAGCCATTTGTATTTAATTCCGATGCAACTTTTGTGTTTCATAGTCAAAGTGAAGGTCCAAGGGATACAGTAAACAGGAAGTGATGCATCTGAACCTAAATCTGGTGACACAGCAAACAGGAAGTGATGCATCGGAACCTAAAACTGGGGACACAGGAAACGCTCAAAACATAGACAGTAAGAAGACGCAATCTTCCTGTACTTAAGTCACCATTGTGCCTTTTCAATTGAATTCCGATGCAATATTTGTGTTTCATCGTCAAAGTGAAGGTCCAAGGGATATAGTAAACCTGAAGTGAAGCATCGGAATCTAGAACTGGTCTCACAGGAAAGCCTCAAAACATAGACGGTAAGGAGTCTCAGTCTTCTTGTACTGAAGTCGGCATTGTGCCTTTTGTATTTAATTCCGATCCTATTAATGTGTTTCATCGTCAATATGAAGGTCCAAGGGAAACAGTAAACTAGAAGTGATGCATCGTAATCTAAAACTGGTCTCACAGGAATGGTTCAAAACACCGTCTCTAAGAAAATTCTGACTTCTTGTGCTTAACACGGCATTGTGCCATTTGTATTCAATTCCGATGCAATTACTGTGTTTCATCGTCACTGTGAAGATCCAAGGGATACAGGAAACCAGCAGTTGTGCAACGGAACCTAAAACTGGTGACACTGGAAAGGCTCACATCATAGACACTAACAAAATTTAGTCTTCTTGTACTTAGGTCGGCATTGAGACTTTTGTATATAAATCGGATGCAATTTTTGTGTTTCATCGTTAAAGTGAAGGTCCAAGGGATACAGTAAACCTGAAGTGAAGCATCTGAATCTAGAACTGGTCTCACAGGAAAGGCACATAACATAGACAGTAAGAAGACTCAGTCTTCTTGTACTTAAGTCGGCATTCCTCCTAGTGTATTTAATTCCGATGCGATTTCTGTGTTTCATCGTCAATGTTACGGTCCAAGGGATACAGAAAAACTGCAGTTGTGGATCGTAATGTAAAACTGGTGACACAGGAAAGGCTCAACACATAGACACTAAGAAAAATCAGTCTCTTGTACTTAAGTCGGCATTGTGCCCTTTGTGTTTAAGTCCGAGGCAATTTTTATGTTTCACCGTCAAAGTGAAGGTCCAAGGGATACAGTAAACCTGAAGTAAAGCATCGGAATCTAAAACTGGTCACACAGGGAAGGCTCTAAACATAGCCAGTAAGAAGAATCAGTCTTCTTGTACTCAAGTCGCCAATGAGCATTTTGTATTTCACTCCGATGCAATTTCTGTATTTCATCGTCTATATGACGGTCCAAGGGATACAGTATATTTGCAGTTGTGCATCGGAATCTAAGACTGGTGACACAGGAAGGGCTCAAAACATAGACACTACGAAAAGTCAGTCTTCTCGTACATAAGTCGGCATTGACCCTTTTGAATTTATTTGCGATGCAATTTCTGTGTTTCATCGTCAAAGTGAAGGTCCAAGGGATACAGTAAACAGGAAGTGAAGCATCGGAATCTAAAACTGATGACACAGGAAAGGCTCGAAACATAGTCTGTTAGAAGACTCAGTCTTCTGGTACATAAGTCGGCATTGTGACTTTTGCATTTAATTCCGATGCAATTTTTGTGTTTCATTGTCAAAGTGAAGGTCCAAGGGATACAGTAAACCTGAAGTGAAGCATCGGAATCTGAAACCGGTCTCACAGGAAAGGCTCAAATCATAGACGGTAAGAAGACTCAGTCTTCTTGTACCGAAATCGGCATTGTGCATTTTGTATTTAATTCCGATGCAATTTCTGTGTTTCATCGTCAAATTGAAGGTCGAAGGGATACAGTAAACATGAAGTGATGCATCGGAATCTAAAAGTGGACTCTCAGGAAAAGCTGAAAACATAGGCAGTAACAAAAGTCAGTCTTCTTGTACTTATATCGGCATCGTACCTTTTGTATTTAATTCCGATGCAATTTCTGAGTTTCGTCGTCAATTTGAAGCTCCAAGGGTTATAGTAAATCTGCACATGTGCATCGGAATCTAAAACTGGTGACACAGGAAAGGCTCAAAACACAGACATTAAGAAAAGTCAGTCTACTTGTACTTAAGACGGCATTGAGCCATTTGTATTTAATTCCGATGCAACTTTTGTGTTTCATAGTCAAAGTGAAGGTCCAAGGGATACAGTAAACAGGAAGTGATGCATCTGAACCTAAATCTGGTGACACAGCAAACAGGAAGTGATGCATCGGAACCTAAAACTGGGGACACAGGAAACGCTCAAAACATAGACAGTAAGAAGACGCAATCTTCCTGTACTTAAGTCAGCATTGTGCCTTTTCAATTGAATTCCGATGCAATATTTGTGTTTCATCGTCAAAGTGAAGGTCCAAGGGATATAGTAAACCTGAAGTGAAGCATCGGAATCTAGAACTGGTCTCACAGGAAAGCCTCAAAACATAGACGGTAAGAAGTCTCAGTCTTCTTGTACTGAAGTAGGCATTGTGCCTTTTGTATTTAATTCCGATCCTATTAATGTGTTTCATCGTCAATATGAAGGTCCAAGGGAAACAGTAAACTAGAAGTGATGCATCGTAATCTAAAACTGGTCTCACAGGAATGGTTCAAAACACCGACTCTAAGAAAATTCTGACTTCTTGTGCTTAACACGGCATTGTGCCATTTGTATTCAATTCCGATGCAATTACTGTGTTTCATCGTCACTGTGAAGATCCAAGGGATACAGGAAACCAGCAGTTGTGCAACGGAACCTAAAACTGGTGACACTGGAAAGGCTCACAACATAGACACTAACAAAATTTAGTCTTCTTGTACTTAGGTCGGAATTGAGACTTTTGTATATAAATCCGTTGCAATTTTTGTGTTTCATCGTTAAAGTGAAGGTCCAAGGGATACAGTAAAACTGAAGTGAAGCATCTGAATCTAGAACTGGTCTCACAGGAAAGGCACATAACATAGGCAGTAAGAAGACTCAGTCTTCATGTACTTAAGTCGGCATTGCTCCTAGTGTATTTAATTCCGATGCAATTTCTGTGTTTCATCGTCAATGTTACGGTCCAAGGGATACAGAAAAACTGCAGTTGTGGATCGTAATGTAAAACTGGTGACACAGGAAAGGCTCAACACATAGACACTAAGAAAAATCAGTCTCTTGTACTTAAGTCGGCATTGTGCCCTTTGTGTTTAATTCCGAGGCAATTTTTGTGTTTCACCGTCAAAGTGAAGGTCCAAGGGATACAGTAAACCTGAAGTAAAGCATCGGAATCTAAAACTGGTCAGACAGGGAAGGCTCAAAACATAGCCAGTAAGAAGAATCAGTCTTCTTGTACTTAAGTCGCCAATGAGCATTTTATATTTCACTTCGATGCAATTTCTGTATTTCATCGTCTATATGACGGTCCAAGGGATACAGTATATTTGCAGTTGTGCATCGGAATCTAAGACTGGTGACACAGGAAGGGCTCAAAGCATAGACACTACGAAAAGTCTGTCTTCTCGTACATAAGTCGGCATTGACCCTTTTGAATTTATTTGCGATGCAATTTCTGTGTTTCATCGTCAAAGTGAAGGTCCAAGGGATACAGTAAACAGGAAGTGAAGCATCGGAATCTAAAACTGATGACACAGGAAAGGCTCGAAACATAGTCTGTTAGAAGACTCAGTCTTCTGGTACATAAGTCGGCATTGTGACTTTTGCATTTAATTCCGATGCAATTTTTGTGTTTCATTGTCAAAGTGAAGGTCCAAGGGATACAGTAAACCTGAAGTGAAGCATCGGAATCTGAAACCGGTCTCACAGGAAAGGCTCAAATCATAGACGGTAAGAAGACTCAGTCTTCTTGTACCGAAATCGGCATTGTGCCTTTTGTATTTAATTCCGATGCAATTTCTGTGTATCACCGTCATTGTTAAGGTTCATGGGATACAGTAAATCTGAAGCGAAGCATCGAAATCTAAAACTGGTCTTACAGGAAAGGCTCAAAACATAGACAGTAAGAAGAGTCAGTCTTCTTGTACTTAAGTCGGCATTGCGCCTGTTGTATTTAATTCCGTTGCAAATTCTGTGGTTTATCGTCAATCTGATGGTGCAAGTGATACAGTAATTATGCAGTTGTGCATCGGAATCTAAATCTGGTGACACAGGAAAGGATCAAAACAGCAACACTAAGAAAAGTCAGTCTTCTAGTACTTAAACCGGCATTGTGCCATATCTATTTAATTCCGATGCTATTATGGTGTTTCTTCGACAAAGTGAAGATATAAGGTATACAGCAAATCTGAAGTGAATCATCGTAATCTAAAACTGGAGAAACAGGAAAGGCTCAAAACATAGGCACTAAGAAAAGTCAGTCTTCTTGTACTTAAGTCGGCATTGTGCCTTTTGTATTTAATTCCGATGCAATATTTGTGTCTCATTGTCAAAGTGAAGGTCCAAGGGATACTGTAAACCCGAAGTGAAGCATTGCAATCTAAAACTGGTCTCACAGGAAAGGCTCAGACATAGACGATAAGAAGAGACAGTCTTCTTGTACTTAAGTCGGCATTGTGCATTTGTATTTAATTCCGTTGCAATTTCGGTGTTACATCGTCAAAGTTAAGGTCCAAGGGAAACAGTAAACCAGAAAGTGAAGCAGCCGAATCTAAAACTGGTTACACAGGAAAGTCTCAAATCATAGACACTAAGTAAAGTCAGTGTTCGTGTACCTAAGTTGACATTGTGCCTTTTGTATTTAATTCCGATGCAATTTCAGTGTTTCATCGTCAATGTGAAGGTCCAAGGGTTACAGTAAATCTGAAGTGAAGCTTCAGAAGGAAAAACAGGTCTCACTGGAAAGGCTCAAATCATAGACAGTAAGAAGACTGAGTGCCCTTGTACTTGTGTCGGCATTGTGTCTTTTGTATTTATTTCCGATGCAATTTCTGTGTTTCATCGTCAAAGTGAAGGTCCAAGGGATACAGTAAACCTTATGTGAAGCATCGGAATCTAAAACTGGTCTCACAGGAATGGCTCAAAACATAGTCGGTTAGAAGACTCACTCTTTTTGTACTTAACTCGGCATTGTGCCTTTTGAATTTAATTGGCATGCAATTTCTGTGTTACATCGTCATAGTGAATGTCCAAGGGATACAGTAAACATGAAGTGAAGTGCCAGAATCTAAAACTCGTCTCACAGCAAAGGCTTAAACATAGACACAAAGAAAAGTCAGACTTCTTTTACTTAAGTCGGCATTGATCCTTTTGTATTTAATTCCGATGCAATTTCTGTGATTCATCGTCAATGTGAAGGTCCAGGATATACAGTAAATCTGCAGTTATGATCGGAATCTAAAAATGGTGACACAGGAAAGGCTTAAAACACAGACACTAAGAAAAGTCAGTCTTCTTGTACTTAAGTCGGCATTGTGCCATTTGTATTTCATAACGATGCAATTTATGTGTTTCATCGTCAAAGTGAAGGTCCAAGGGATACGGAAAACCGGAAGTGAATCATCAGAATCTAAAACAGGTGACACTGGAGAGCCTCAAAACATAGACAGTGAGAAGACTCAGTCTTCTTGTACTTAAGTCAGCATTGCGTTTTTGGATTGAATTCCGATGCAATTTTTGTGTTTCATCGTCAAAGTGAATGTCCAAGGGATACAGTAAACCTGATGTGAAGCATCGGAATCTAATACTGGTCTCACAGGGAATGCTCAAATCATAGAGAAATAGAAGACTCAGTCTTCTTGTACTTAAGTGGGCATTGTGCCTTTTGTATTTAATTCCGGTGCGATTTCTGTGTTTCATCGTCAATGTGATGGTCCAAGGGATACAAGAAAACTGCAATTGTGCATCGGAATCTGAAACTGGTGACACAGGAAGGGCTCAAAACATAGACACTAAGAAAAGTCAGTCTTCTTGTACTTAAGTCGGCATTGTGACGTTTGAATTTACTTCCGATGCAATTTTGTGTGTTTCATCGTCAAAGTGAAGGTCCAAGGGATACAGTAAACCTGAAGTGAAACATCGGAATCTAAAACCGGTCTCACAGGAAAGGCTCAAAACATAGACGGTAAGAAGTCTATGTCTTCCTGTACCCAAGTCGGCACTGTGCCTTTTGTATTTAATTCCGATGCAATTACTGTTTTTCATCGTCAATGTGAAGGTCCAAGGAATACAGTAAACCTAAAGAGAAGCATCGGAATCTAAAACTGGGGGCATAGGAAACGCTCAAACATAGACACTAAGAAAAGTCAGTCTTCTTGTACTTATGTTGGCATTGTGACTTATGTATTTAATTCCGATGCAATTTTTGTATTTCATCGTCAAAGTGAAGGTCCAAGGGATACAGTAAATCTGAAGTGAGGCATCGGAATCTAAAACTGGTCTCACAGGGAAGGCTCAAAAGATGCGCAAAACTATAGACCCATATCTCTGACGTCGATCTGTTGTAGAATTTTAGAACATGTTTTTTGCTCGAGTATCATGTCGTTTCTGGAAACCCAGAATCTACCATGTAGGAATCAACATGGATTCCGGAAACAGCAATCGTGTGAGACCCAACTCGCTTTATTTGTTCATGAGACCCAGAAAATATTAGATACAGGCTCCCAGGTAGATGCTATTTTTCTTGACTTCCGGAAGGCTTTCGATACGGTTCCGCACTGTCGCCTGATGAACAAAGTAAGAGCCTACGGAATATAAGACCAGCTGTGAGGCTGGATTGAAGAGTTTTTAGCAAACAGAACACAGCATGTTGTTATCAATGGAGAGATGTCTATAGACGTTAAAGTAACCTCTGGCGTGCCACAGGGGAGTGTTATGGGACCATTGCTTTTCACATTATATATAAATGACCTAGTAGATAGTGTCGGAAGTTCCATGCGGCTTTTCGCGGATGATGCTGTAGTATACAGAGAAGTTGCAGCATTAGAAAATTGTAGCGAAATGCAGGAAGATCTGCAGCGGATAGACACTTGGTGCAGGGAGTGGCAACTGACCCTTAACATAGACAAATGTAATGTATTGCGAATACTTAGAAAGAAGGATCCTTTATTGTATGATTATATGATAGCGAAACAAACACTGGTAGCAGTTACTTTTGTAAAATATCTGGGAGTATGCGTGCGGAACGATTTGAAGTGGAATGATCATATAAAATTAATTGTTGGTAAGGCGGGTACCAAATTGAGATTCATTGGGAGAGTGCTTAGAAAATGTAGTCCATCAACAAAGGAGGTGGCTTACAAAACACTCCTTCGACCTATACTTGAGTATTGCTCAACAGTGTGGGATCCGTACCAGATCGGTCTGACGGAGGAGATAGAGAAGATCCAAAGAAGAGCGGCGCGTTTCGTCACAGGGTTATTTGGTAACCGCGATAGCGTTACGGAGCTGTTTAATAAACTCAAGTGGCAGACTCTGCAAGAGAGGCGCTCTGCATCGCGGTGTAGCTTGCTGTCCAGGTTTCGAGAGGGTGCGTTTCTGGATGAGGTATCGAATATATTGCTTCCCCCTACTTATACCTCCCGAGGAGATCACGAATGTAAGATTAGAGAGATTAGAGCGCGCACGGAGGCTTTCAGACAGTCGTTCTACCCCCGAACCATACGCGACTGGAACAGGAAAGGGAGGTAATGACAGTGGCACGTAAAGTGCCCTCCGCCACACACCGTTGGGTCGCTTGCGGAGTATAAATGTAGATGTAGATGTAGATGTAAGAAAAGTCAGTCTTAATGTACTTAAGTCGGGATTGTGCAATTTGTAGTTAATTCCGATGCAATTTTTGTGTTTCATCGGCAAAGTGAAGATTCAAGTGATACAGTAAACCTGAAGTGAAGCATCGGAAAGTAAAACTGGTTTCACAGGAAAGGCCAAAACTTAGACGATAGGAAGACTCAGTCTTCTTGTACTTAATCGACATTGTGCCTTTTGTACTTAATTCCGATGCAATTTTTGTATTTCATCGTCGAAGTGAAGGTCCAAGGGATACAGTAGACCTGAAGTGAAGCATCAGTTTCTGAAACTGGTTTCACAGGAAAGGCTCAAAACATAGACACTAAGAAAAGTCAGTCTTCCTGAACTTATGTGGACTTTCTGCATTTTGTATTTAATTCCAATGCATTTACTGTGTTTCATCGTCAATGTGAAGGTCCAAGGGATACAGAAAACCTGAAGAGAAGCATCGGAATCTAAAATTGGTGACATAGGAATGGCTCAAAACATATACACTAAGAAAAGTCAGTCTTCTTGTAATTAGGTCGATATTGTGCTTTTGTATTTAATTCCGATGCATTTTCGGTGTTTAAACGTCAATGTGTAGGTCCAACGGACACAGTAAACCTGCAGTTCTTCATTGTAACCTAAAACTGGTCGCACAGGATCTGCTCGAAACATAGACACTGAGAAAAGTCAGTCTTTATGTACTTAAGTCGGCATTGTGCCTTTTGTATTAAATTCCGATGCAACTACAGTGTTTCAATTTCAATGTGAAGTACCAAGGGGTACAGTATACCTGCAGCTCTGCATCGGAATCTATAACTGGTTGCACAGGAAAGGCTCAAATCATAGACAGTATGAAGAATAAGTCTTCTTGTACTTAAGTCGGCATTGTGCCTTTTGTATTTAATTCCGATGCAATTTTGGTGTTTCATTGTCAAAGTGAAGGTCCAAGGGATCCAGTAAACCTGAAGTCAAGCATCGGAATATAAAACTGGACTCACAGGAAAGGCTCGAAGCATAGACTCTAAGAAAAGTCTGTCTTCTTCTGCTTAAGTCGGCATTGTGTCTATTGTATTTAATTCCGATGCAATTTCTATGTTTCATCGTGAATGTGAAGGTCCAAGGGATACAGTAATCTTGAAGTTGTGCATCAGAATCTAAAACTGGGGACACAGGAAACGCTCAAAAGATAGACACTCAGAAGAGTTTGTCATGTTGTACTTAAGTCGGCATTGCGCCTTTTGTAATTCATTCCGATTCAATTTTGGTGTTTTATCGTCAATGTGAAGGTCCAAGGGATACACTAATCCTGAAGAGAAGCATCGGAATCGAAAACTGGTCTCACAGGAAAGGCACAAACGTAGACGGTAAGAAGACGCAGTCTTCTTGTACATAAGTCGGCATTGAGCCTTTTGTATTTAATTCCGATGCAATTACTGTGTTTCATCGTCACTGTGAAGGTCCAAGGGGTACAGTAAACCTGCAGTTGTGCATCGGAATCAAAAACTGGTGACACATGAAAGGCTCAAATTCATAGACAGTAAGAAGGCCCAGTCTTCTGGTACCTAAGTCGGCATTGTGCCTTTTGTCTTTAATTCCGATGCAAATTCTGTGTATCATCGGCAATTGTAAGGTCCCAGGGATACAGTAAACCTGCAGTTCTGCATCGGAATATAAAACTGGTGACACAGGAAAGGCTCGAAACATAGACACTAAGAAAAATCTGTCGTCTTGTACTTAAGTCGGCATTGTGCGTTTTGTTTTTCATTCCGATGCAATTTCGGTGTTTTATCGTCAGAGTGAAGGTCCATGGGATACAGTCAACCTGAAGTAAAGCATCGGAATCTAAAACTGGTCTCACAGGAAAGGCACAAACGTAGACGAAAAGAAGACGCAGTCTTCTTGTACATAAGTCGGCATTGAGCCTTTTGTATTTAATTCCGATGCAATTACTGTGTTTCATCGTCACTGTGAAGGTCCAAGGGGTACAGTAAACCTGCAGTTGTGCATCGGAATCAAAAACTGGTGACACATGAAAGGCTCAAATTCACAGACAGTAAGAAGGCCCAGTCTTCTGGTACCTAAGTCGGCATTGTGCCTTTTGTCTTTAATTCCGATGCAAATTCTGTGTATCATCGGCAATTGTAAGGTCCCAGGGATACAGTAAACCTGCAGTTCTGCATCGGAATATAAAACTGGTGACACAGGAAAGGCTCGAAACATAGACACTAAGAAAAATCTGTCGTCTTGTACTTAAGTCGGCATTGTGCGTTTTGTTTTTCATTCCGATGCAATTTCGGTGTTTTATCGTCAGAGTGAAGGTCCATGGGATACAGTCAACCTGAAGTAAAGCATCGGAATCTAAAACTGGTCTCACAGGAAAGGCACAAACGTAGACGGTAGGAAGACGCAGTCTTCTTGTACATAAGTCGGCATTGAGCCTCTTGTATTTAATTCCGATGCAATTACTGTGTTTCATCGTCACTGTGAAGGTCCAAGGGGTACAGTAAACCTGCAGTTGTGCATCGGAATCAAAAACTGGTGACACATGAAAGGCTCAAAATCATTGACAGTAAGAAGGCCCAGTCTTCTGGTACCTAAGTCGGTATTGTGCCTTTTGTCTTAAATTCCGATGCAAATTCTGTGTATCATCGGCAATTGTAAGGTCCCAGGGATACAGTAAACCTGCAGTTCTGCATCGGAATCTAAAACTGGTGACACAGGAAAGGCTCGAAACATAGACACTAAGAAAAATCAGTCATCTTGTACTTCAGTCGGCATTGTGCGTTTTGTATTTCATACCGATGCAATTTCGGTGTTTTATCGTCAGAGTGAAGGTCCATGGGATACAGTCAACCTGAAGTGAAGCATCGGAATCTAAAACTGCTCTCCCAGGGAAGGCTCAAATCATAGAATGTAAGAAGAGTCAGTCTTCTTGTACTTAGTTCGGCATTGTGCCTTTTTATTCAATTCCTTTGCAATTTCTATGTTTGATCGTCAATAAGACGTTCCGAGGGATACAGTAAACCTGAAGTGAAGAATTGGAATCTAAAACTGGTCTCACAAGAAAGGTTCAAAATATAGACAGTAAGAAGAGTCAGTCGTCTTGTACTTAAGTCGGCATTGTGCCTTGTGTATTTAATTACGATACAATTTCTGTGTTTCATCGTCAATAAGACGGCCCAAGGGATACAGTAAACTTGAAGTGAAGCATCGGAATCCAAAACTGGTCTCACAGGAAAGGTTCAAAATATAGTCAGTACGAAGAGTCAGTCTTCTTGTACATAAGTCGGCATTGTGCCTTTTGTATTTAATTCCGATGCAATTTCTGTGTTCCATCGTCAATAAGAAGGTCCAAGGGATACAGTAAACCTGAAGTGAAGCATCGGAATCTAAAACTGGTCTCAGTGGAAAGACTGAAATCATAGAAAGTTAGATGAGTCAGACTTCCTGTACTTAAGTCGGCATTGTGCCTTTTGTATTTAATTCTGATGCAATTTCTGTGTTTCATCGTCAATAAGAAGGTCTAAGGGATACAGTAAATCTGAAGTGAGGCATCGGAATCTAAAACTGGTCTCACAGGGAAGGCTCAAAAGATGCGGAAAACTATAGACCCATATCTCTGACGTCGATCTGTTGTAGAATTTTAGAACATGTTTTTTGCTCGAGTATCATGTCGTTTCTGGAAACCCAGAATCTACCATGTAGGAATCAACATGGATTCCGGAAACAGCAATCGTGTGAGATCCAACTCGCTTTATTTGTTCATGAGACCCAGAAAATATTAGATACAGGCTCCCAGGTAGATGCTATTTTTCTTGACTTCCGGAAGGCTTTCGATACGGTTCCGCACTGTCGCCTGATGAACAAAGTAAGAGCCTACGGAATATAAGACCAGCTGTGAGGCTGGATTGAAGAGTTTTTAGCAAACAGAACACAGCATGTTGTTATCAATGGAGAGACGTCTATAGACGTTAAAGTAACCTCTGGCGTGCCACAGGGGAGTGTTATGGGACCATTGCTTTTCACATTATATATAAATGACCTAGTAGATAGTGTCGGAAGTTCCATGCGGCTTTTCGCGGATGATGCTGTAGTATACAGAGAAGTTGCAGCATTAGAAAATTGTAGCGAAATGCAGGAAGATCTGCAGCGGATAGACACTTGGTGCAGGGAGTGGCAACTGACCCTTAACATAGACAAATGTAATGTATTGCGAATACTTAGAAAGAAGGATCCTTTATTGTATGATTATATGATAGCGAAACAAACACTGGTAGCAGTTACTTTTGTAAAATATCTGGGAGTATGCGTGCGGAACGATTTGAAGTGGAATGATCATATAAAATTAATTGTTGGTAAGGCGGGTACCAAATTGAGATTCATTGGGAGAGTGCTTAGAAAATGTAGTCCATCAACAAAGGAGGTGGCTTACAAAACACTCCTTCGACCTATACTTGAGTATTGCTCAACAGTGTGGGATCCGTACCAGATCGGTCTGACGGAGGAGATAGAGAAGATCCAAAGAAGAGCGGCGCGTTTCGTCACAGGGTTATTTGGTAACCGCGATAGCGTTACGGAGCTGTTTAATAAACTCAAGTGGCAGACTCTGCAAGAGAGGCGCTCTGCATCGCGGTGTAGCTTGCTGTCCAGGTTTCGAGAGGGTGCGTTTCTGGATGAGGTATCGAATATATTGCTTCCCCCTACTTATACCTCCCGAGGAGATCACGAATGTAAGATTAGAGAGATTAGAGCGCGCACGGAGGCTTTCAGACAGTCGTTCTACCCCCGAACCATACGCGACTGGAACAGGAAAGGGAGGTAATGACAGTGGCACGTAAAGTGCCCTCCGCCACACACCGTTGGGTCGCTTGCGGAGTATAAATGTAGATGTAGATGTAGATGTAAGAAAAGTCAGTCTTAATGTACTTAAGTCGGGATTGTGCAATTTGTAGTTAATTCCGATGCAATTTTTGTGTTTCATCGGCAAAGTGAAGATTCAAGTGATACAGTAAACCTGAAGTGAAGCATCGGAAAGTAAAACTGGTTTCACAGGAAAGGCCAAAACTTAGACGATAGGAAGACTCAGTCTTCTTGTACTTAATCGACATTGTGCCTTTTGTACTTAATTCCGATGCAATTTTTGTATTTCATCGTCGAAGTGAAGGTCCAAGGGATACAGTAGACCTGAAGTGAAGCATCAGTTTCTGAAACTGGTTTCACAGGAAAGGCTCAAAACATAGACACTAAGAAAAGTCAGTCTTCCTGAACTTATGTGGACTTTCTGCATTTTGTATTTAATTCCAATGCATTTACTGTGTTTCATCGTCAATGTGAAGGTCCAAGGGATACAGAAAACCTGAAGAGAAGCATCGGAATCTAAAATTGGTGACATAGGAATGGCTCAAAACATATACACTAAGAAAAGTCAGTCTTCTTGTAATTAGGTCGATATTGTGCTTTTGTATTTAATTCCGATGCATTTTCGGTGTTTAAACGTCAATGTGTAGGTCCAACGGACACAGTAAACCTGCAGTTCTTCATTGTAACCTAAAACTGGTCGCACAGGATCTGCTCGAAACATAGACACTGAGAAAAGTCAGTCTTTATGTACTTAAGTCGGCATTGTGCCTTTTGTATTAAATTCCGATGCAACTACAGTGTTTCAATTTCAATGTGAAGTACCAAGGGGTACAGTATACCTGCAGCTCTGCATCGGAATCTATAACTGGTTGCACAGGAAAGGCTCAAATCATAGACAGTATGAAGAATAAGTCTTCTTGTACTTAAGTCGGCATTGTGCCTTTTGTATTTAATTCCGATGCAATTTTGGTGTTTCATTGTCAAAGTGAAGGTCCAAGGGATCCAGTAAACCTGAAGTCAAGCATCGGAATATAAAACTGGACTCACAGGAAAGGCTCGAAGCATAGACTCTAAGAAAAGTCTGTCTTCTTCTGCTTAAGTCGGCATTGTGTCTATTGTATTTAATTCCGATGCAATTTCTATGTTTCATCGTGAATGTGAAGGTCCAAGGGATACAGTAATCTTGAAGTTGTGCATCAGAATCTAAAACTGGGGACACAGGAAACGCTCAAAAGATAGACACTCAGAAGAGTTTGTCATGTTGTACTTAAGTCGGCATTGCGCCTTTTGTAATTCATTCCGATTCAATTTTGGTGTTTTATCGTCAATGTGAAGGTCCAAGGGATACACTAATCCTGAAGAGAAGCATCGGAATCGAAAACTGGTCTCACAGGAAAGGCACAAACGTAGACGGTAAGAAGACGCAGTCTTCTTGTACATAAGTCGGCATTGAGCCTTTTGTATTTAATTCCGATGCAATTACTGTGTTTCATCGTCACTGTGAAGGTCCAAGGGGTACAGTAAACCTGCAGTTGTGCATCGGAATCAAAAACTGGTGACACATGAAAGGCTCAAATTCATAGACAGTAAGAAGGCCCAGTCTTCTGGTACCTAAGTCGGCATTGTGCCTTTTGTCTTTAATTCCGATGCAAATTCTGTGTATCATCGGCAATTGTAAGGCCCAGGGATACAGTAAACCTGCAGTTCTGCATCGGAATATAAAACTGGTGACACAGGAAAGGCTCGAAACATAGACACTAAGAAAAATCTGTCGTCTTGTACTTAAGTCGGCATTGTGCGTTTTGTTTTTCATTCCGATGCAATTTCGGTGTTTTATCGTCAGAGTGAAGGTCCATGGGATACAGTCAACCTGAAGTAAAGCATCGGAATCTAAAACTGGTCTCACAGGAAAGGCACAAACGTAGACGGTAAGAAGACGCAGTCTTCTTGTACATAAGTCGGCATTGAGCCTCTTGTATTTAATTCCGATGCAATTACTGTGTTTCATCGTCACTGTGAAGGTCCAAGGGGTACAGTAAACCTGCAGTTGTGCATCGGAATCAAAAACTGGTGACACATGAAAGGCTCAAAATCATTGACAGTAAGAAGGCCCAGTCCTCTGGTACCTAAGTCGGTATTGTGCCTTTTGTCTTAAATTCCGATGCAAATTCTGTGTATCATCGGCAATTGTAAGGTCCCAGGGATACAGTAAACCTGCAGTTCTGCATCGGAAACTAAAACTGGTGACACAGGAAAGGCTCGAAACATAGACACTAAGAAAAATCAGTCATCTTGTACTTCAGTCGGCATTGTGCGTTTTGTATTTCATACCGATGCAATTTCGGTGTTTTATCGTCAGAGTGAAGGTCCATGGGATACAGTCAACCTGAAGTGAAGCATCGGAATCTAAAACTGCTCTCCCAGGGAAGGCTCAAATCATAGAATGTAAGAAGAGTCAGTCTTCTTGTACTTAGTTCGGCATTGTGCCTTTTTATTCAATTCCTTTGCAATTTCTATGTTTGATCGTCAATAAGACGTTCCGAGGGATACAGTAAACCTGAAGTGAAGAATTGGAATCTAAAACTGGTCTCACAAGAAAGGTTCAAAACATAGACAGTAAGAAGAGTCAGTCGTCTTGTACTTAAGTCGGCATTGTGCCTTGTGTATTTAATTACGATGCAATTTCTGTGTTTCATCGTCAATAAGACGGCCCAAGGGATACAGTAAACTTGAAGTGAAGCATCGGAATCCAAAACTGGTCTCCCAGGAAAGGTTCAAAATATAGTCAGTAAGAAGAGTCAGTCTTCTTGTACATAAGTCGGCATTGTGCCTTTTGTATTTAATTCCGATGCAATTTCTGTGTTCCATCGTCAATAAGAAGGTCCAAGGGATACAGTAAACCTGAAGTGAAGCATCGGAATCTAAAACTGGTCTCAGTGGAAAGACTGAAATCATAGAAAGTTAGATGAGTCAGACTTCCTGTACTTAAGTCGGCATTGTGCCTTTTGTATTTAATTCTGATGCAATTTCTGTGTTTCATCGTCAATAAGAAGGTCTAAGGGATACAGTAAATCTGAAGTGAGGCATCGGAATCTAAAACTGGTCTCACAGGGAAGGCTCAAAAGATGCGGAAAACTATAGACCCATATCTCTGACGTCGATCTGTTGTAGAATTTTAGAACATGTTTTTTGCTCGAGTATCATGTCGTTTCTGGAAACCCAGAATCTACCATGTAGGAATCAACATGGATTCCGGAAACAGCAATCGTGTGAGACCCAACTCGCTTTATTTGTTCATGAGACCCAGAAAATATTAGATACAGGCTCCCAGGTAGATGCTATTTTTCTTGACTTCCGGAAGGCTTTCGATACGGTTCCGCACTGTCGCCTGATGAACAAAGTAAGAGCCTACGGAATATAAGACCAGCTGTGAGGCTGGATTGAAGAGTTTTTAGCAAACAGAACACAGCATGTTGTTATCAATGGAGAGACGTCTATAGACGTTAAAGTAACCACTGGCGTGCCACAGGGGAGTGTTATGGGACCATTGCTTTTCACATTATATATAAATGACCTAGTAGATAGTGTCGGAAGTTCCATGCGGCTTTTCGCGGATGATGCTGTAGTATACAGAGAAGTTGCAGCATTAGAAAATTGTAGCGAAATGCAGGAAGATCTGCAGCGGATAGACACTTGGTGCAGGGAGTGGCAACTGACCCTTAACATAGACAAATGTAATGTATTGCGAATACTTAGAAAGAAGGATCCTTTATTGTATGATTATATGATAGCGAAACAAACACTGGTAGCAGTTACTTTTGTAAAATATCTGGGAGTATGCGTGCGGAACGATTTGAAGTGGAATGATCATATAAAATTAATTGTTGGTAAGGCGGGTACCAAATTGAGATTCATTGGGAGAGTGCTTAGAAAATGTAGTCCATCAACAAAGGAGGTGGCTTACAAATCACTCCTTCGACCTATACTTGAGTATTGCTCAACAGTGTGGGATCCGTACCAGATCGGTCTGACGGAGGAGATAGAGAAGATCCAAAGAAGAGCGGCGCGTTTCGTCACAGGGTTATTTGGTAACCGCGATAGCGTTACGGAGCTGTTTAATAAACTCAAGTGGCAGACTCTGCAAGAGAGGCGCTCTGCATCGCGGTGTAGCTTGCTGTCCAGGTTTCGAGAGGGTGCGTTTCTGGATGAGGTATCGAATATATTGCTTCCCCCTACTTATACCTCCCGAGGAGATCACGAATGTAAGATTAGAGAGATTAGAGCGTGCACGGAGGCTTTCAGACAGTCGTTCTACCCCCGAACCATACGCGACTGGAACAGGAAAGGGAGGTAATGACAGTGGCACGTAAAGTGCCCTCCGCCACACACCGTTGGGTCGCTTGCGGAGTATAAATGTAGATGTAGATGTAGATGTAAGAAAAGTCAGTCTTAATGTACTTAAGTCGGGATTGTGCAATTTGTAGTTAATTCCGATGCAATTTTTGTGTTTCATCGGCAAAGTGAAGATTCAAGTGATACAGTAAACCTGAAGTGAAGCATCGGAAAGTAAAACTGGTTTCACAGGAAAGGCCAAAACTTAGACGATAGGAAGACTCAGTCTTCTTGTACTTAATCGACATTGTGCCTTTTGTACTTAATTCCGATGCAATTTTTGTATTTCATCGTCGAAGTGAAGGTCCAAGGGATACAGTAGACCTGAAGTGAAGCATCAGTTTCTGAAACTGGTTTCACAGGAAAGGCTCAAAACATAGACACTAAGAAAAGTCAGTCTTCCTGAACTTATGTGGACTTTCTGCATTTTGTATTTAATTCCAATGCATTTACTGTGTTTCATCGTCAATGTGAAGGTCCAAGGGATACAGAAAACCTGAAGAGAAGCATCGGAATCTAAAATTGGTGACATAGGAATGGCTCAAAACATATACACTAAGAAAAGTCAGTCTTCTTGTAATTAGGTCGATATTGTGCTTTTGTATTTAATTCCGATGCATTTTCGGTGTTTAAACGTCAATGTGTAGGTCCAACGGACACAGTAAACCTGCAGTTCTTCATTGTAACCTAAAACTGGTCGCACAGGATCTGCTCGAAACATAGACACTGAGAAAAGTCAGTCTTTATGTACTTAAGTCGGCATTGTGCCTTTTGTATTAAATTCCGATGCAACTACAGTGTTTCAATTTCAATGTGAAGTACCAAGGGGTACAGTATACCTGCAGCTCTGCATCGGAATCTATAACTGGTTGCACAGGAAAGGCTCAAATCATAGACAGTATGAAGAATAAGTCTTCTTGTACTTAAGTCGGCATTGTGCCTTTTGTATTTAATTCCGATGCAATTTTGGTGTTTCATTGTCAAAGTGAAGGTCCAAGGGATCCAGTAAACCTGAAGTCAAGCATCGGAATATAAAACTGGACTCACAGGAAAGGCTCGAAGCATAGACTCTAAGAAAAGTCTGTCTTCTTCTGCTTAAGTCGGCATTGTGTCTATTGTATTTAATTCCGATGCAATTTCTATGTTTCATCGTAAATGTGTAGGTCCAAGGGATACAGTAATCTTGAAGTTGTGCATCAGAATCTAAAACTGGGGACACAGGAAACGCTCAAAAGATAGACACTCAGAAGAGTTTGTCATGTTGTACTTAAGTCGGCATTGCGCCTTTTGTAACTCATTCCGATTCAATTTTGGTGCTTTATCGTCAATGTGAAGGTCCAAGGGATACACTAATCCTGAAGAGAAGCATCGGAATCGAAAACTGGTCTCACAGGAAAGGCACAAACGTAGACGGTAAGAAGACGCAGTCTTCTTGTACATAAGTCGGCATTGAGCCTTTGGTATTTAATTCCGATGCAATTACTGTGTTTCATCGTCACTGTGAAGGTCCAAGGGGTACAGTAAACCTGCAGTTGTGCATCGGAATCAAAAACTGGTGACACATGAAAGGCTCAAATTCATAGACAGTAAGAAGGCCCAGTCTTCTGGTACCTAAGTCGGCATTGTGCCTTTTGTCTTTAATTCCGATGCAAATTCTGTGTATCATCGGCAATTGTAAGGTCCCAGGGATACAGTAAACCTGCAGTTCTGCATCGGAATATAAAACTGGTGACACAGGAAAGGCTCGAAACATAGACACTAAGAAAAATCTGTCGTCTTGTACTTAAGTCGGCATTGTGCGTTTTGTTTTTCATTCCGATGCAATTTCGGTGTTTTATCGTCAGAGTGAAGGTCCATGGGATACAGTCAACCTGAAGTAAAGCATCGGAATCTAAAACTGGTCTCACAGGAAAGGCACAAACGTAGACGGTAAGAAGACGCAGTCTTCTTGTACATAAGTCGGCATTGAGCCTCTTGTATTTAATTCCGATGCAATTACTGTGTTTCATCGTCACTGTGAAGGTCCAAGGGGTACAGTAAACCTGCAGTTGTGCATCGGAATCAAAAACTGGTGACACATGAAAGGCTCAAAATCATTGACAGTAAGAAGGCCCAGTCTTCTGGTACCTAAGTCGGTATTGTGCCTTTTGTCTTAAATTCCGATGCAAATTCTGTGTATCATCGGCAATTGTAAGGTCCCAGGGATACAGTAAACCTGCAGTTCTGCATCGGAATCTAAAACTGGTGACACAGGAAAGGCTCGAAACATAGACACTAAGAAAAATCAGTCATCTTGTACTTCAGTCGGCATTGTGCGTTTTGTATTTCATACCGATGCAATTTCGGTGTTTTATCGTCAGAGTGAAGGTCCATGGGATACAGTCAACCTGAAGTGAAGCATCGGAATCTAAAACTGCTCTCCCAGGGAAGGCTCAAATCTTAGAATGTAAGAAGAGTCAGTCTTCTTGTACTTAGTTCGGCATTGTGCCTTTTTATTCAATTCCTTTGCAATTTCTATGTTTGATCGTCAATAAGACGTTCCGAGGGATACAGTAAACCTGAAGTGAAGAATTGGAATCTAAAACTGGTCTCACAAGAAAGGTTCAAAATATAGACAGTAAGAAGAGTCAGTCGTCTTGTACTTAAGTCGGCATTGTGCCTTGTGTATTTAATTACGATGCAATTTCTGTGTTTCATCGTCAATAAGACGGCCCAAGGGATACAGTAAACTTGAAGTGAAGCATCGGAATCCAAAACTGGTCTCACAGGAAAGGTTCAAAATATAGTCAGTAAGAAGAGTCAGTCTTCTTGTACATAAATCGGCATTGTGCCTTTTGTATTTAATTCCGATGCAATTTCTGTGTTCCATCGTCAATAAGAAGGTCCAAGGGATACAGTAAACCTGAAGTGAAGCATCGGAATCTAAAACTGGTCTCAGTGGAAAGACTGAAATCATAGAAAGTTAGATGAGTCAGACTTCCTGTACTTAAGTCGGCATTGTACCTTTTGTATTTAATTCTGATGCAATTTCTGTGTTTCATCGTCAATAAGAAGGTCTAAGGGATACAGTAAATCTGAAGTGAGGCATCGGAATCTAAAACTGGTCTCACAGGGAAGGCTCAAAAGATGCGGAAAACTATAGACCCATATCTCTGACGTCGATCTGTTGTAGAATTTTAGAACATGTTTCTTGCTCGAGTATCATGTCGTTTCTGGAAACCCAGAATCTACCATGTAGGAATCAACATGGATTCCGGAAACAGCAATCGTGTGAGACCCAACTCGCTTTATTTGTTCATGAGACCCAGAAAATATTAGATACAGGCTCCCAGGTAGATGCTATTTTTCTTGACTTCCGGAAGGCTTTCGCTACGGTTCCGCACTGTCGCCTGATGAACAAAGTAAGAGCCTACGGAATATCAGACCAGCTGTGAGGCTGGATTGAAGAGTTTTTAGCAAACAGAACACAGCATGTTGTTATCAATGGAGAGACGTCTATAGACGTTACAGTAACCTCTGGCGTGCCACAGGGGAGTGTTATGGGACCATTGCTTTTCACATTATATATAAATGACCTAGTAGATAGTGTCGGAAGTTCCATGCGGCTTTTCGCGGATGATGCTGTAGTATACAGAGAAGTTGCAGCATTAGAAAATTGTAGCGAAATGGAGGAAGATCTGTAGCGGATAGACACTTGGTGCAGGGAGTGGCAACTGACCCTTAACATAGACAAATGTAATGTATTGCGAATACTTAGAAAGAAGGATCCTTTATTGTATGATTATATGATAGCGAAACAAACACTGGTAGCAGTTACTTCTGTAAAATATCTGGGAGTATGCGTGCGGAACGATTTGAAGTGGAATGATCATATAAAATTAATCGTTGGTATGGCGGGTACCAAATTGAGATTCATTGGGAGAGTGCTTAGAAAATGTAGTCCATCAACAAAGGAGGTGGCTTACAAAACACTCCTTCGACCTATACTTGAGTATTGCTCAACAGTGTGGGATCCGTACCAGATCGGTCTGACGGAGGACATAGAGACGATCCAAAGAAGAGCGGCGCGTTTCGTCACAGGGTTATTTGGTAACCGCGATAGCGTTGCGGAGATGTTTAATAAACTCAAGTGGCAGACTCTGCAAGAGAGGCGCTCTGCATCGCGGTGTAGCTTGCTGTCCAGGTTTCGAGAGGGTGCGTTTCTGGATGAGGTATCGAATATATTGCTTCCCCCTACTTATACCTCCCGAGGAGATCACGAATGTAAGATTAGAGAGATTAGAGCGTGCACGGAGGCTTTCAGACAGTCGTTCTTCCCCCGAACCATACGCGACTGGAACAGGAAAGGGAGGTAATGACAGTGGGACGTAAAGTGCCCTCCGCCACACACCGTTGGGTCGCTTGCGGAGTATAAATGTAGATGTAGATGTAGATGTAAGAAAAGTCAGTCTTAATGTACTTAAGTCGGGATTGTGCAATTTGTAGTTAATTCCGAAGCAACTTTTGTGTTTCATCGGCAAAGTGAAGATTCAAGTGATACAGTAAACCTGAAGTGAAGCATCGGAAACTAAAACTGGTTTCACAGGAAAGGCCAAAACTTAGACGATAGGAAGACTCAGTCTTCTTGTACTTAATCGACATTGTGCCTTTTGTACTTAATTCCGATGCAATTTTTGTATTTCATCGTCGAAGTGAAGGTCCAAGGGATACAGTAGACCTGAAGTGAAGCATCAGTTTCTGAAACTGGTTTCACAGGAAAGGCTCAAAACATAGACACTAAGAAAAGTCAGTCTTCCTCAACTTATGTGGACTTTCTGCGTTTTGTATTTAATTCCGATGCATTTACTGTGTTTCATCGTCAATGTGAAGGTCCAAGGGATACAGAAAACCTGAAGAGAAGCATCGGAATCTAAAATTGGTGACATAGGAAAGGCTCAAAACATATACACTAAGAAAAGTCAGTCTTCTTGTAATTAGGTCGATATTGTGCTTTTGTATTTAATTCCGATGCATTTTCGGTGTTTCAACGTCAATGTGTAGGTCCAACGGACACAGTAAACCTGCAGTTCTACATCGTAACCTAAAACTGGTCGCACAGGATCTGCTCGAAACATAGACACTGAGAAAAGTCAGTCTTCATGTACTTAAGTCGGCATTGTGCCTTTTGTATTAAATTCCGATGCAACTACAGTGTTTCAATTTCAATGTGAAGTACCAAGGGGTACAGTATACCTGCAGCTCTGCATCGGAATCTATAACTGGTTGCACAGGAAAGGCTCAAGTCATAGACAGTATGAAGAATAAGTCTTCTTGTACTTAAGTCGGCATTGTGCCTTTTGTATTTAATTCCGATGCAATTTTGGTGTTTCATTGTCAAAGTGAAGGTCCAAGGGATCCAGTAAACCTGAAGTCAAGCATCGGAATATAAAACTGGACTCACAGGAAAGGCTCGAAGCATAGACTCTAAGAAAAGTCTGTCTTCTTCTGCTTAAGTCGGCATTGTGTCTATTGTATTTAATTCCGATGCAATTTCTATGTTTCATCGTGAATGTGAAGGTCCAAGGTATACAGTAATCTTGAAGTTGTGCATCAGAATCTAAAACTGGGGACACAGGAAACGCTCAAAAGATAGACACTCAGAAGAGTTTGTCATGTTGTACTTAAGTCGGCATTGCGCCTTTTGTAATTCATTCCGATTCAATTTTGGTGTTTTATCGTCAATGTGAAGGTCCAAGGGATACACTAATCCTGAAGTGAAGCATCGGAATCGAAAACTGGTCTCACAGGAAAGGCACAAACGTAGATGGTAAGAAGACGCAGTCTTCTTGTACATAAGTCGGCATTGAGCCACTTGTATTTAATTCCGATGCAATTAGAGTGTTTCATCGTCACTGTGAAGGTCCAAGGGGTACAGTAAACCTGCAGTTGTGCATCGGAATCAAAAACTGGTGACACATGAAAGGCTCAAAATCATTGACAGTAAGAAGGCCCAGTCTTCTGGTACCTAAGTCGGTATTGTGCCTTTTGTCTTAAATTCCGATGCAAATTCTGTGTATCATCGGCAATTGTAAGGTCCCAGGGATACAGCAAACCTGCAGTTCTGCATCGGAATCTAAAACTGGTGACACAGGAAAGGCTCGAAACATAGACACTAAGAAAAATCAGTCATCTTGTACTTCAGTCGGCATTGTGCGTTTTGTATTTCATACCGATGCAATTTCGGTGTTTTATCGTCAGAGTGTAGGTCCATGGGATACAGTCAACCTGAAGTGAAGCATCGGAATCTAAAACTGCTCTCCCAGGGAAGGCTCAAATCATAGAATGTAAGAAGAGTCAGTCTTCTTGTACTTAGTTCAGCATTGTGCCTTTTTATTCAATTCCTTTGCAATTTCTGTGTTTGATCGTCAATAAGACGTTCCGAGGGATACAGTAAACCTGAAGTGAAGAATCGGAATCTAAAACTGGTCTCACAGGAAAGGTTCAAAATATAGACAGTAAGAAGAGTCAGTCGTCTTGTACATAAGTCGGCATTGTGCCTTTTGTAATTAATTCCGATGCAATTTCTGTGTTTCATCGTCAATAAGAAGGTCCAAGGGATACAGTAAACCTGAAGTGAAGCATCGGAATCTAAAACTGGTCTCAGTGGAAAGGCTGAAATCATAGAAAGTTAGATGAGTCAGTCTTCCTGTACTTAAGTCGGCATTGTGCCTTTTGTATTTAATTCTGATGCAATTTCTGTCTTTCATCGTCAATAAGAAGGTCCAAGGGATACAGTAAACCTGAAGTGAAGCATCGGAATCTAAAACTGGTCTCACAGGAAAGGCTCAAATCATAGGTAGTATGAAAAGTCCGTGTTCATGTACTTAAGTCGGCATTGTGCCTTTTGTATTTAATTCCGGTGCAATTTCTGTGTTTCATCGTCAATACGATGGTCCAAAGGATACAGTATACTTGACGTGAAGCATCCGAATCTAAAACTGGTCTCACAGGAGAGGTTCAAAATATAGACAGTATGAAGAGTCAGTCTTCTTGTACTTAAGTCGGCATTGTGCCTTTTGTATTTAATTCCGATGCAATTTCTGTGTTTCATCGTCAATAAGAAGGTCAAAGGGATACAGTAAACTTGAAGTGAAGCATCGGAATCTGAAACTGGTCTCACAGGAAATGATCAAAATATAGACAGTAAGAAGAGTCAGTCTTCTTGTACTTAAGTCGGCATTGTGCCTTTTGTATTTAATTCCGGTGCAATTTCTGTGTTTGATCGACAATAAGAAGTTCCGAGGGATACAGTAAACCTGAAGTGAAGAATTGGAATCTAAAACTGGTCTCACAGGAAAGGTTTAAAAAATAGACAGTAAGAAGAGTCCGTCTTAATGTACTTAAGCCAGCGTTGTGCCTTTTGCATATGAATCCCATGCAATTTCTGAGTTTCATCGTCAATAAGAAGTTCCAAGGGATACAGCAAACTTGAAGTGAAGCATCGGAATCTAAAACTGGTCTCACAGGAAATGATCAAAATATAGACAGTAAGAAGAGTCAGTCTTCTTGGACTTAAGTCGGCATTGTGCCTTTTGTATTTAATTCTGATGCAATTTCTGTGATTCATCGTCAATACGAAGGTCCAAGGGTTACAGTAAACCTGAAGTGAAGCATCGGAATCCAAAAGTGGTGTCACAGGAAAGGTTCAAATCATGGACAGTAAGAAAAGTCAGTCTTCTTGTACTTAAGTCGGCACTGTGCCTTGTGGATTTAATTACGATGCAATTTCTGTGTTACATCGTCAATAAGAATGTGCAAGGGATACAGTAAACTTGAAGTGAAGAATCGGAATCTGAAACCGGTCTCACAGGAAAGGCTCAAATAGTACAATGTATGTAGAGTCAGTCTTCTTGTACTTAAGTCAGCATTGTGCGTTTTGTATTTAATTCCGATGCAAATTCTGTGTTTCATCGTCAATAAGAAGGTCCAAGGGATACAGTAAACCTGAAGTGAAGCATCGGAATCTAAAACTGGTCTCACAGGAATGTCTTAAATCATAGAATGTAAGGAGAGTCAGTCCTATTGTACTTAAGTCGGCATTGTGCCTTTTGTATTGAATTCCGATTCAATATCTGTGCTTCATCGTCCATAAGAAGGTCCAAGGAATACAGCAAATCTGAAGTGAAGCATAGGAAGCTAAAACGGGTCTCACAGGAAAGGTTCAAAACATAGACAGTAAGAAGAGTCAAACTTCTTGTACTTAAATCGGCAATGTGCCTTTTGTATTTAATTCCGATTCAATTTCTGCGTTTCATCGTCAATAAGAAGGTCCAAGGGAAACAGTAAACCTGAAGTGAAGCATCGGAATCTAAAACTGGTCTCAGTGGAAAGGCTCAAATCATAGACAGTAAGAAGGGCACGTCTTCTTGTACTTAAGTCGGCATTGTGCCTTTTGTATTTAATTCCGATGCAAATTCTGTGTTTCATCGTCAATAGGAAGGTCCAAGGGATACAGTAAAAGTGAAGTAAAGCATCGGAATCTAAAACTGGTCTCACAGGAAAGGCTCAAAACATAGGCAGTAAGGAAAGTCCGTCTTCATGTACTTAAGTTGGCATTGTGCCTTTTATTTAATTCCGACGCAGTTTCTGTGTTTCTTCGTCAATAAGAATGTCCAAGGGATACAGTAAACTTGGAGTGAGGCATCGGAATCTATAACTGGTCTCACAGGCAAGGTTCAATTCAAAGACTGTAAGAAGAGTCAGTGTTAATGTTCTTATGTCGGCATTGTGCCTTTTGTTTTTAATTCCGATGCAATATCTGTGTTTCATCGTCAATAAGAAGGTCCAAGAGATGCAGTAAACCTGAAGTGAAGCATCGGAATCTAAGACGTGTATATCAGGAAAGGTTCAAAATATAGACAGTATGAAGAGTCAGTCTTCTTGAACCTAAGCCGTCATTGTGCCTTTTGTATTTAATTCTGAAGCAATTTCTGTGTTTCATCGTCAATAAGAAGGTCCAAGAGATGCAGTAAACCTGAAGTGAAGCATCGGAGTTTAAAACTGGTCTAACAGGAAAGGTTCAAAACACAGACAGTACGAAGAGTCAGTCTTCTTGTACTTAAGTCGGCATTGTGCCTTCTGTATTTATTTCCTAAGCTATTTCTCTGTTTCATCGTCAATAAGAAGGTCCAAGGGATACAGGAAACCTGAAAGTGAAGCATCGGAATCTAAAACTGGTCTATCAGGAAAGGTTCAAGACATAGACAGTAAGAAGAGTCAGTCTTCTTGTACTTAAGTCGGCATTGTGCCTTTGGTATTTAATTCCGATGCAGTTTCTTTGTTTCATCGTCATTAAGAACGTCCACGGGATACAGTAAACCTGAAGTGAAGCATCGTAATCTAGAACAGGTCTCACAGGAAAGGTTCAGAACATGGGCAGTAAGAAGAGTCTGTCTTCTTGTACTTAAGTCGGCATTCTGCCTTTTGTATTGAATTCCGCTGCAATTTCTGTGTTTCATCGTCAATAAGAACGTCCAAGGGATACAGTAAACCTGAAGTGATGCATCGGAATGTAAAACTGGTCTCACAGGAAAGGTTCAAATCATAGTCAGTAAGAAGAGTCAGTATTCTTGTACTTAAGTCGGCATTGTGCCTTTTGTATTTAATTCCAATGTAATATCTGTGTTTTATCGTCAATAAGAAGGTCTAAGGGATACAGTAAACGTGAAGTGAAGCATCGGAATCAAAAACTGGTCTCACAGGAAAGGTTCAAATCATATACAGTAGGAAGAGTCAGTTCTCTTGTACTTATGTCGGCATTGTGCCTTTTGTATTTAATTCCGATGCAATTTCTGTGTTTCATCGTCATTAAGAAGGTCCCAGGGATACAGTAAACCTGAATTGAAGCGTCGGAATCTAAAACTGGTCAAACAGGAAAGGCTCAAAATATAGACAGCAAGAAGAGTCAGTCTTCTTGAACCTAAGTCGGCATTGTACCTTTTGTATTTAATTCCGATGCAATTTCTGTGTTTCGTCGACAATAAAAAGGTCCAAGAGATGCAGTAAACCTGAAGTGAAGCATCGGAGTCTAAAACTGGTGTAACAAGAAAGGTTAAAATCATAGACAGTACGAAGAGTCAGGCTTCTTGTACTTAAGTCGGCATTGTGCCTTTTGTATTTATTTCCGATGCAATTTCTGTGTTTCGTCGACAATAAGAAGGTCCAAGAGATGCAGTAAACCTGAAGTAAAGCATCGGAATCTATAACTGGTCTCATAGGAAAGGTTCAAATCATAAAATGTAAGAAGAGTCAGTCCTCTTGTACTTAAGTCGACATTGTGCATTTTGTATTTAATTCGGATGCAATTTCTGTGTTTCATCGTCAATATGAAGGCCCAAGGTATACAGTAATCCTTAAGTGATGCACCGGAATCGAAATCTGGTCTCACAGGAAAGGTTCATATCATAGAATGTAAGAAGAGTCAGTCCTCATGTACTTAAGTCGGCATTGTGCCTTTTGTACTCCAATCCGATGAAATATCTGTGTTTCATCGTCAATAAGAAGGTCCATGGGTTACAGAAAACCAGACGTGAAGCATTGGAATGAAAACTGGTCTCACTGGAAAGGTTCAAAACATAGACAGTAAGAAGAGTCAGTCTTCTTGTACTTAAGTCTGCATTGTGCCCTTTGAATTTAATTCCGATTTAATTTCTGTGTTTCATCGTCATTAAGAAGGTCCCAGGGATACAGTCAACCTGAAGTGTAACATCGGAATCTAAAACTGGTCTAACAGGAAAGGTTCAAAACATAGTCAGTAAGAAGAGTCAGTCTTCTTGAACCTAAGTCGGCATTGTGCCTTTTGTTTTCCATTCCGATGCAATTTCTGTGTTTCATCGTCAATAAGACGGTCCAAGGGATACAGTAAACCTGAAGTGAAGCATCGGCATCGAAAACAGGTGTCACAGGAAAGGTTCAAAAGATAAACAGTAAGAGGAATCAGTCTTCTTGTACTTAAGTCGCCAATGTGCCCTTTGTATTTATTTCCGATACAATTTCTGTGTTTCATCGTCAATAAAAAGGTCCAAGGGATACAGTAAACCTGAAGTGAAGCAGCGGAAAGTAAAACCGGTCTAACAGGATAGGTTCAACCATAGACTGTTAGACGAGTCAGTCTTCTTGTACTTAAGTCGGCATTGTGCCTTTTGTATTTAATTCCGATGCAATTACGGTGTTTCACTTTAATGTGAAGGTCTAAGGGATACAGAAAACCAGCAGTTGTGCAACGGAAATTAAAACTAGTGACACAGGAAATGCTCAAAACTTAGACACTGAGAGAAGTCAGACTTCTTGTACTTAAGTCGGCATTGTGCCTTTTGTATTTAATTAAAATGCAATTTTTGTGTTTCATCGTCAAAGTGAAGGTCCAAGGGATACAGTGAACATGAAGTTAAGCATCAGCATCTAAAACTGGTGACACAGGAAAGGCTCAAAGCGTAGACAGTAAAAAGGCTCAGTCTTCTTGTGCTTCTGTCGACATTGTGCATTTTGTATTTAATTCCGATGCAGTTTCTGTGTTTAATCGTGAATGTAATGTTCCAAGGGCTACAGTAAACCTGCAGTTGTGCATCGGAAACTAAAAGTGGTGACTCAGGAAAGGCTCAAATCATTGACAGTAAGAAGACTCAGTATCCTTGTGGTTAATTCGGCATTGTGCCATTTGTAATTAATTCCGATGCAATTTCTGTGTTTCATCGTCAATGGGAAGGTCCAAGGGATACAGTTAACCTACAGGAGTGCATCGGAATCTAAAACTGGTGACACAGGATAGGCTGGAGGAATAGTCACTTAGAAAAGTCAGTCTTTCAGTACTTAAGTCGGCATTGTGCGTATAGTAATTCATTCCGATGCAATTTCTGTGTTACATCGTCAATGTGAAAGTCCAAGGGATACAGTAAACCTGAAGTGAAGCATCGAAATTTAAAACTGGTCTCACAGGAAAGGCTCAAAACAAAGACGGTAGGGAGACTCAGTCGTCTTGTACTTAATTCGGCATTGTACCTTTTGTATTTAATTCACATGCAATTTCTCTGTTCATCGTCAATGTGAAGCTCCAAGGGATACAGTAAACCTGAAGTGAAGTATCGGAATCAGGAACTGGTGCTACAGGAAAGGCTCAAACACTGACGGTAAGAAGATTCAGACTCCTTGTAGTTAAGTCGGCATTGTGCCTTTTGTATTTAATTCCAATGGAAATTCTGTGATTCATCGCCAAGTGAAGGTCCAAGGCATACAGTTCACCTGAAGTTAAGCATCGGAATCTAAACAGGTCTCACAGGAAAGGCTCAAAGTATAGACACTATGAAAAGTCAGTCGTCTGGTACATAAGTTTGCATTGTGACTTATGAATATAATTCCGATGCAGTTACTGTGTTTGATCGTTAATGTGAAGGACCAAGGGATACAGTAAACCTGCAGTCATGCATCATATTCTAAAACTGGTGACACAGGAAAGGCTCAAACACAGACACAAAGAAAAGTCAGCCTTCTAGTACTTAAGGCGGCATTGTGCCTTCTGTATTTAATTCCGATGCAACTTCTGTGTTTCATCGTCAATGTGAAGGTCGAAGAGATACAGTAAATCTGCAGTTGTGCATCGTAATATAAAACTGGTGAGACAGGATAGGCTCAAAACATAGACACTAAGAAAAGTCAGTCCTCTTGTACTTAAGTGGGCATTGTGTATTTTGTATTTAATTCCGATGCAATTACAGTTTTTCATCTTCAAAGTGAAGGTCCAAGGGATACAGCAAACCTGAAGTGAAGCATCGGAATCTAAAACTGGTCTCACAGGAAAGCCTCAAAACACAGACGGTAAGAAGACTCAGTCTTCTTGTACTTAAGTCGGCATTGTGCCTTTTGTATTTAATTTCGATGCAATTTCTGTATTTCATCGTCAATGTGATGGTCCTAAGGATAGAGTAAACCTGCAGTTGTGCATCGGAAAGTAAAACTGGTGACACAGGAAAGGCTCAAATCATAGACAGTAATAAGACTCAGTCTTCTTGTAGTTAATTAGGCATTGTGCCTTTAGTAATTAATTCCGATGCAACAACTGTATTTCATCGTCAATGGGAAGGTCCAAGGGATACAGCTAACCTGCAGGTGTACATCAGAATCTAAAACTGGTGACACGGGAAACGCTGGATGCATTGACACTAAGAAAGTCAGTCCTCTTGAATTTAAGTCGCCATTGTGCCTTTTGTATTTAATTCCGATGCAATTTGTGTGTTTCATCGTCAATGTGAAGGTCCAAGGGATACATTTAATTTGCAGTTGTGCATCGGAATCTAAAACTGGTCTCACAGGAAAGGCTCAAAAAATAGACAGTAAGAAGACTCAGACTTATTGTACTTATTTCGGCATTGTGCCTTTTGTATTTAATTCCGATGCAGTTTCAGTATTTCATTGTCAATGTGAAGGTCCACGGGATACAGTAAACCTGTAGTTGTGAATCGGAAACTAAGACTGGTGACACAGGAAAGGCTCAAATCATAGACAGTAAGAGGACACAATCTTCTTGTAGTTAATTCGGCATTGTGCCTTTTGTAATTAATTCCGAAGCAATTTCTGTGTTCCATCGTCAAACGGATGGTCCAAGGGATACAGTTAACCTGCAGGTGTGCATCGGAATCTAAAACTGGAGACACAGGAAAGGCCCAAAACATAGACACTAAGAAAAGTCAGTATTCTGGTACGTAAGTACCCATTGTGTTTTTTGTAATTAATTCCGATGCTATTTCTGTACTTAATCGTGAATGTGAAGTTCCAAGTGAAACAGTAAACCTGCAGTTGTGCATCTGAATTTAAAACTGGTGACACAGGAAAGGCTCGAAACATAGACACTAAGAAATGTCAGTTTTCTTGTACGTAAGTCCCCATAGTGCATTTTGTAATTAATTCCGTTGCTATTTCTGTGTTTCATCGTCAATGTGAAAGTCAATGTGATACAGTAAACCTAAAGTGAAGCATCAGAATCTAAAACTGGTCTTATAGGAATGGCTCAAAACATAGACTGTAAGAAGACTCAGTCTTCTTGTACTTACGAAGCATTGTGCCTTTAGTAATGCAACTGAAGCAATTTCTGTGTTTCATCGTCAAAGTGAAGGTAAAAGGGATACAGTAAACCTGAAGTGAAGCATCGGAATCTAAAACTGGTCTATCAGGAAAGGTTCAAGACATAGACAGTAAGAAGAGTCAGTCTTCTTGTACTTAAGTCGGCATTGTGCCTTTGGTATTTAATTCCGATTCAGTTTCTGTGTTTCATCGTCATTAAGAACGTCCACGGGATACAGTAAATCTGAAGTGAAGCATCGTAATCTAGAACAGGTCTCACAGGAAAGGTTCAGAACATGGGCAGTAAGAAGAGTCTGTCTTCTTGTACTTAAGTCGGCATTCTGCCTTTTGTATTTAATTCCGCTGCAATTTCTGTGTTTCATCGTCAATAAGAGCGTCCAAGGGATACAGTGAACCTGAAGTGATGCATCGGAATGTAAAACTGGTCTCACAGGAAAGGTTCAAATCATAGTCAGTAAGAAGAGTCAGTCTTCTTGAACCTAAGTCGGCATTGTGCCTTTTGTTTTCCATTCCGATGCAATTTCTGTGTTTCATCGTCAATAAGACGGTCCAAGGGATACAGTAAACCTGAAGTGTAACATCGGAATCTAAAACTGGTCTAACAGGAAAGGTTCAAAACATAGTCAGTAAGAAGAGTCAGTCTTCTTGAACCTAAGTCGGCATTGTGCCTTTTGTTTTCCATTCCGATGCAATTTCTGTGTTTCATCGTCAATAAGACGGTCCAAGGGATACAGTAAACCTGAAGTGAAGCATCGGCATCGAAAACAGGTGTCACAGGAAAGGTTCAAAAGATAAACAGTAAGAGGACTCAGTCTTCTTGTACTTAAGTCGCCAATGTGCCCTTTGTATTTATTTCCGATACAATTTCTGTGTTTCATCGTCAATAAAAAGGTCCAAGGGATACAGTAAACCTGAAGTGAAGCAGCGGAAAGTAAAACCGGTCTAACAGGATAGGTTCAACCATAGACTGTTAGACGAGTCAGTCTTCTTGTACTTAAGTCGGCATTGTGCCTTTTGTATTTAATTCCGATGCAATTACGGTGTTTCACTTTAATGTGAAAGTCTAAGGGATACAGAAAACCAGCAGTTGTGCAACGGAAATTAAAACTAGTGACACAGGAAATGCTCAAAACTTAGACACTGAGAGAAGTCAGACTTCTTGTACTGAAGTCGCCATTGTGCCTTTTGTATTTAATTCCAATGCAATTTTTGTGTTTCATCGTCAAAGTGAAGGTCCAAGGGATACAGTGAACATGAAGTTAAGCATCAGCATCTAAAACTGGTGACACAGGAAAGGCTCAAAGCGTAGGCAGTAAAAAGGCTCAGTCTTCTTGTGCTTCTGTCGACATTGTGCATTTTGTATTTAATTCCGATGCAGTTTCTGTGTTTAATCGTGAATGTAATGTTCCAAGGGCTACAGTAAACCTGCAGTTGTGCATCGGAAACTAAAACTGGTGACTCAGGAAAGGCTCAAATCATTGACAGTAAGAAGACTCAGTATCCTTGTAGTTAATTCGGCATTGTGCCATTTGTAATTAATTCCGATGCAATTTCTGTGTTGTATCGTCAATGGGAAGGTCCAAGGGATACAGTTAACCTACAGGAGTGCATCGGAATCTAAAACTGGTGACACAGGATAGGCTGGAGGAATAGTCACTTAGAAAAGTCAGTCTCTTAGTACTTAAGTCGGCATTGTGCGTATAGTAATTCATCCCGATGCAATTTCTGTGTTACATCGTCAATGTGAAAGTCCAAGGGATACAGTAAACCTGAAGTGAAGCATCGAAATTTAAAACTGGTCTCACAGGAAAGGCTCAAAACAAAGACGGTAGGGAGACTCAGTCGTCTTGTACTTAATTCGGCATTGTACCTTTTGTATTTAATTCACATGCAATTTCTCTGTTCATCGTCAATGTGAAGCTCCAAGGGATACAGTAAACCTGAAGTGAAGTATCGGAATCAGGAACTGGTGCTACAGGAAAGGCTCAAACACTGACGGTAAGAAGATTCAGACTCCTTGTAGTTAAGTCGGCATTGTGCCTTTTGTATTTAATTCCAATGGAAATTCTGTGATTCATCGCCAAGTGAAGGTCCAAGGCATACAGTTCACCTGAAGTTAAGCATCGGAATCTAAACAGGTCTCACAGGAAAGGCTCAAAGTATAGACACTAAGAAAAGTCAGTCGTCTGGTACATAAGTTTGCATTGTGACTTTTGAATATAATTCCGATGCAGTTACTGTGTTTGATCGTTAATGTGAAGGACCAAGGGATACAGTAAACCTGCAGTCATGCATCATATTCTAAAACTGGTGACACAGGAAAGGCTCAAACACGGACACAAAGAAAAGTCAGCCTTCTAGTACTTAAGGCGGCATTGTGCGTTCTGTATTTAATTCCGATGCAACTTCTGTGTTTCATCGTCAATGTGAAGGTCGAAGAGATACAGTAAATCTGCAGTTGTGCATCGTAATATAAAACTGGTGAGACAGGAAAGGCTCAAAACATAGACACTAAGAAAAGTCAGTCCTCTTGTACTTAAGTGGGCATTGTGTATTTTGTATTTAATTCCGATGCAATTACAGTTTTTCATCTTCAAAGTGAAGGTCCAAGGGATACAGCAAACCTGAAGTGAAGCATCGGAATCTAAAACTGGTCTCACAGGAAAGCCTCAAAACACAGACGGTAAGAAGACTCAGTCTTCTTGTACTTAAGTCGGCATTGTGCCTTTTGTATTTAATTTCGATGCAATTTCTGTATTTCATCGTCAATGTGATGGTCCTAAGGATAGAGTAAACCTGCAGTTGTGCATCGGAAAGTAAAACTGGTGACACAGGAAAGGCTCAAATCATAGACAGTAATAAGACTCAGTCTTCTTGTAGTTAATTAGGCATTGTGCCTTTAGTAATTAATTCCGATGCAACAACTGTATTTCATCGTCAATGGGAAGGTCCAAGGGATACAGCTAACCTGCAGGTGTACATCAGAATCTAAAACTGGTGACACAGGAAACGCTGGATGCATTGACACTAAGAAAGTCAGTCTTCTTGAATTTAAGTCGCCATTGTGCCTTTTGTATTTAATTCCGATGCAATTTGTGTGTTTCATCGTCAATGTGAAGGTCCAAGGGATACATTTAATTTGCAGTTGTGCATCGGAATCTAAAACTGGTCTCACAGGAAAGGCTCAAAAAATAGACAGTAAGAAGACTCAGACTTATTGTACTTATTTCGGCATTGTGCCTTTTGTATTTAATTCCGATGCAGTTTCAGTATTTCATTGTCAATGTGAAGGTCCACGGGATACAGTAAACCTGTAGTTGTGAATCGGAAACTAAGACTGGTGACACAGGAAAGGCTCAAATCATAGACAGTAAGAGGACACAATCTTCTTGTAGTTAATTCGGCATTGTGCCTTTTGTAATTAATTCCGAAGCAATTTCTGTGTTCCATCGTCAAAGGGATGGTCCAAGGGATACAGTTAACCTGCAGGTGTGCATCGGAATCTAAAACTGGAGACACAGGAAAGGCCCAAAACATAGACACTAAGAAAATTCAGTATTCTGGTACGTAAGTACCCATTGTGTTTTTTGTAATTAATTCCGATGCTATTTCTGTATATAATCGTGAATGTGAAGTTCCAAGTGAAACAGTAAACCTGCAGTTGTGCATCTGAATTTAAAACTGGTGACACAGGAAAGGCTCGAAACATAGACACTAAGAAATGTCAGTTTTCTTGTACGTAAGTCCCCATTGTGCATTTTGTAATTAATTCCGTTGCTATTTCTGTGTTTCATCTTCAATGTGAAAGTCAATGTGATACAGTAAACCTAAAGTGAAGCATCAGAATCTAAAACTGGTCTTATAGGAATGGCTCAAAACATAGACTGTAAGAAGACTCAGTCTTCTTGTACTTACGAAGCATTGTGCCTTTAGTAATGCATCTGAAGCAATTTCTGTGTTTCATCGTCAAAGTGAAGGTAAAAGGGATACAGTAAACCTGAAGTGAAGCATCGGAATCTAAAACTGGTCTATCAGGAAAGGTTCAAGACATAGACAGTAAGAAGAGTCAGTCTTCTTGTACTTAAGTCGGCATTGTGCCTTTGGTATTTAATTCCGATTCAGTTTCTGTGTTTCATCGTCATTAAGAACGTCCACGGGATACAGTAAATCTGAAGTGAAGCATCGTAATCTAGAACAGGTCTCACAGGAAAGGTTCAGAACATGGGCAATAAGAAGAGTCTGTCTTCTTGTACTTAAGTCGGCATTCTGCCTTTTGTATTTAATTCCGCTGCAATTTCTGTGTTTCATCGTCAATAAGAGCGACCAAGGGATACAGTGAACCTGAAGTGATGCATCGGAATGTAAAACTGGTCTCACAGGAAAGGTTCAAATCATAGTCAGTAAGAAGAGTCAGTATTCTTGTACTTAAGTCGGCATTGTGCCTTATGTATTTAATTCCGATGCATTTTCAGTGTTTCATAGTCAATAAGAAGGTCTAAGGGATACAGTAAACCTGAAATGAAGCATCGGTATCAAAAACTGGTCTCACAGGAAAGGTTCAAAACATAGGCAGTAAGAAGAGTCAGTCTTCTTGTCCTTAAGTCGGCATTGTGCCTTTTGTATTTAATTCCGATGCAATTTCTGTGTTTCATCGTCAATAAGAAGGTCCAAAGGATACAGTAAACTTGACGTGAAGCATCGGAATCTAAAACTGATCTCACAGAAAAGATTCAAAGCATAGACAGTAAGAAGAGTCAGTCTTCTTGTACTTAAGTCGGCATTGTGCCTTTTGTATTTAATTCCAATGTAATATCTGTGTTTCATCGTCAATAAGAAGGTCTAAGGGATACAGTAAACGTGAAGTGAAGCATCGGAATCAAAAACTGGACTCACAGGAAAGGTTCAAATCATATACAGTAGGAAGAGTCAGTCCTCTTGTGCTTAAGTCGGCATTGTGCCTTTTGTATTTAATTCCGATGCAATTTCTGTGTTTCATCGTCATTAAGAAGGTCCCAGGGATACAGGAAACCTGAATTAAAGCGTCGGAATCTAAAACTGGTCAAACAGGAAAGGTTCAAAATATAGACAGTAAGAAGAGTCAGTCTTCTTGAACCTAAGTCGGCATTGTGCCTTTTGTATTTAATTCCGATGCAATTTCTGTGTTTCATCGACAATAAAAAGGTCCAAGAGATGCAGTAAACCTGAAGTGAAGCATCGGAGTCTAAAACTGGTGTAACAAGAAAGGTTCAAATCATAGACAATACGAAGAGTCAGGCTTCTTGTACTTAAGTCGGCATTGTGCCTTTTGTATTTATTTCCGATGCTATTTCTGTGTTTCATCGTCAATAAGAAGGTGCAAGGGATACAGTAAACCTGAAGTAAAGCATCGGAATCTATAACTGGTCTCATAGGAAAGGTTCAAATCATAAAATGTAAGAAGAGTCAGTCCTCTTGTACTTAAGTCGACATTGTGCCTTTTGTATTTAATTCGGATGCAATTTCTGTGTTTCATCGTCAATATGAAGGCCCAAGGTATACAGTAATCCTTAAGTGATGCATCGGAATCGAAATCTGGTCTCACAGGAAAGGTTCAAATCATAGAATGTAAGAACAGTCAGTCCTCATATACTTAAGTCGGCATTGTGCCTTTTGTACTCCAATCCGATGAAATATCTGTGTTTCATCGTCAATAAGAAGGTCCAAGGGTTACAGAAAACCAGACGTGAAGCATTGGAATGAACCTAAGTCATTATTGTGCCTTTTGTTTTTCATTCCGATGCAATTTCTGTGTTTCATCGTCATTAAGACGGTCCAAGGGATACAGTAAACCTGAAGTGAAGCATCGGCATCGAAAACAGGTGTCACAGGAAAGGTTCAAAAGATAAACAGTAAGAGGAATCAGTCTTCTTGGACTTAAGTCGCCAATGTGCCCTTTGTATTTATTTCCGATACAATTTCTGTGTTTCATCGTCAATAAAAAGGTCCAAGGGATACAGTAAACCTGAAGTGAAGCAGCGGAAAGTAAAACCGGTCTAACAGGATAGGTTCAACCATAGACTGTTAGACGAGTCAGTCTTCTTGTACTTAAGTCGGCATTGTGCCTTTTGTATTTAATTCCGATGCAATTACGGTGTTTCACTTTAATGTGAAGGTCTAAGGGATACAGAAAACCAGCAGTTGTGCAACGGAATATAAAACTAGTGACACAGGAAATGCTCAAAACATAGACACTGAGAAAAGTCAGACTTCTAGCACTTAAGTCTGCATTGTGCCTTTTGTATTTAATTCCAATGCAATTTTTGTGTTTCATCGTCAAAGTGAAGGTCCAAGGAATGCAGTGAACATGAAGTTAAGCATCGGCATCTAAAACTGGTGACACAGGAAAGGCTCAAAGCGTAGACAGTAAAAAGGCTCAGTCTTCTTGTGCTTCTGTCGACATTGTGCATTTTGTATTTGATTCCGATGCAGTTTCTGTGTTTAATCGTGAATGTAATGTTCCAAGGGATACAGTAAACCTAAAACTGGTCTCACAGGAAAGGCTCAAAAAATAGACAGTAAGAAGACTCAGACTTATCGTACTTATTTCGGCATTGTGCCTTTTGTATTTAATTCCGATGCAGTTTCAGTATTTCATTGTCAATGTGAAGGTCCACGGGATACAGTAAACCTGTAGTTGTGAATCGGAAACTAAGACTGGTGACACAGGAAAGGCTCAAATCATAGACAGCAAGAGGACACAATCTTCTTGTAGTTAATTCGGCATTGTGCCTTTTGTAATTAATTCCGAAGCAATTTCTGTGTTCCATCGTCAAAGGGATGGTCCAAGGGATACAGTTAACCTGCAGGTGTGCATCGGAATCTAAAACTGGAGACACAGGAAAGGCCCAAAACATAGACGCTAAGAAAAGTCAGTATTCTGGTACGTAAGTACCCATTGTGTTTTTTGTAATTAATTCCGATGCTATTTCTGTATTTAATCGTGAATGTGAAGTTCCAAGTGAAACAGTAAACCTGCAGTTGTGCATCTGAATTTAAAACTGGTGACACAGGAAAGGCTCGAAACATAGACACTAAGAAATGTCAGTTTTCTTGTACGTAAGTCCCCATTGTGCATTTTGTAATTAATTCCGTTGCTATTTCTGTGTTTCATCGTCAATGTGAAAGTCAATGTGATACAGTAAACCTAAAGTGAAGCATCAGAATCTAAAACTGGTCTTATAGGAATGGCTCAAATCATAGACTGTAAGAAGACTCAGTCTTCTTGTACTTACGAAGCATTGTGCCTTTAGTAATGCATCTCAAGCAATTTCTGTGTTTCATCGTCAAAGTGAAGGTAAAAGGGATACAGTAAACCTGATGTGAAGCATCGGAATCTAAAACTGGTCTATCAGGAAAGGTTCAAGACATAGACAGTAAGAAGAGTCAGTCTTCTTGTACTTAAGTCGGCATTGTGCCTTTGGTATTTAATTCCGATTCAGTTTCTGTGTTTCATCGTCATTAAGAACGTCCACGGGATACAGTAAATCTGAAGTGAAGCATCGTAATCTAGAACAGGTCTCACAGGAAAGGTTCAGAACATGGGCAGTAAGAAGAGTCTGTCTTCTTGTACTTAAGTCGGCATTCTGCCTTTTGTATTTAATTCCGCTGCAATTTCTGTGTTTCATCGTCAATAAGAGCGTCCAAGGGATACAGTGAACCTGAAGTGATGCATCGGAATGTAAAACTGGTCTCACAGGAAAGGTTCAAATCATAGTCAGTAAGAAGAGTCAGTATTCTTGTACTTAAGTCGGCATTGTGCCTTTTGTATTTAATTCCGATGCAATTTCTGTTTTTCATCGTCATTAAGAAGGTCCCAGGGATACAGGAAACCTGAATTAAAGCGTCGGAATCTAAAACTGGTCAAACAGGAAAGGTTCAAAATATAGACAGTAAGAAGAGTCAGTCTTCTTGAACCTAAGTCGGCATTGTGCCTTTTGTATTTAATTCCGATGCAATTTCTGTGTTTCATCGACAATAAGAAGGTCCAAGAGATGCAGTAAACCTGAAATGAAGCATCGGAGTCTAAAACTGGTGTAACAAGAAAGGTTCAAATCATAGACAGTACGAAGAGTCAGTCTTCTTGTACTTAAGTCGGCATTGTGCCTTTTGTATTTATTTCCGATGCTATTTCTGTGTTTCATCGTCAATAAGAAGGTCCAAGGGGGTACAGTAAACCTGATGTGAAGCATCGGAATCTAAAACTGGTCTCATAGGAAAGGTTCAAATCATAGAATGTAAGAAGAGTCAGTCCTCTTGTACTTAAGTCGACATTGTGCCTTTTGTATTTAATTCGGATGCAATTTCTGTGTTTCATCGTCAATATGAAGGCCCAAGGTATACGGTAATCCTTAAGTGATGCATCGGAATCGAAATCTGGTCTCACAGGAAAGGTTCAAATCATAGAATGTAAGAAGAGGCAGTCCTCTTGTACTTAAGTCGCCATTGTGCCTTTTGTACTTCAATCCGATGAAATATCTGTGTTTCATCGTCAATAAGAAGGTCCAAGGGTTACAGAAAACCAGACGTGAAGCATTGGAATGAAAACTGGTCTCACTGGAGAGGTTAAAAACATAGACAATAAGAAAAGTCAGTCTTCTTGTACTTAAGTCGGCATTGTGCCCTTTGAATTTAATTCCGATTTAATTTCTGTGTTTCATCGTCATTAAGAAAGTCCCAGGGATACAGTCAACATGAAGTGTAACATCGGAATCTAAAACTGGTCTAACAGGAAAGGTTCAAAACATAGTCAGTAAGAAGAGTCAGTCTTCTTGAACATAAGTCGGCTTTGTGCTTTTTGTATTTAATTTCGATGCAATTTCTGTGTTTCATCGTCAATATGAAGGTCCAAGGGATACAGTAAACCTGAAGTGAAGCATCTGAATATAAATCTGATCTCACAGGAAAGGATCAAATCATAGAATGTAAGAAGAGTCAGTCCTCTTGTACTTAAGTCAGCATTGTGCCTTTTGTTTTTCATTCCGATGCAATTTCTGTGTTTCATCGTCAATAAGAAGGTCCAAGGGTTACAGAAAACCAGACGTGAAGCATTGGAATGAACCTAAGTCATTATTGTGCCTTTTGTTTTTCATTCCGACGCAATTTCTGTGTTTCATCGTCATTAAGACGGTCCAAGGGATACAGTAAACCTGAAGTGAAGCATCGGCATCGAAAACAGGTGTCACAGGAAAGGTTCAAAAGATAAACAGTAAGAGGAATCAGTCTTCTTGGACTTAAGTCGCCAATGTGCCCTTTGTATTTATTTCCGATACAATTTCTGTGTTTCATCGTCAATAAAAAGGTCCAAGGGATACAGTAAACCTGAAGTGAAGCAGCGGAAAGTAAAACCGGTCTAACAGGATAGGTTCAACCATAGACTGTTAGACGAGTCAGTCTTCTTGTACTTAAGTCGGCATTGTGCCTTTTGTATTTAATTCCGATGCAATTACGGTGTTTCACTTTAATGTGAAGGTCTAAGGGATACAGAAAACCAGCAGTTGTGCAACGGAATATAAAACTAGTGACACAGGAAATGCTCAAAACATAGACACTGAGAAAAGTCAGACTTCTAGCACTTAAGTCTGCATTGTGCCTTTTGTATTTAATTCCAATGCAATTTTTGTGTTTCATCGTCAAAGTGAAGGTCCAAGGAATGCAGTGAACATGAAGTTAAGCATCGGCATCTAAAACTGGTGACACAGGAAAGGCTCAAAGCGTAGACAGTAAAAAGGCTCAGTCTTCTTGTGCTTCTGTCGACATTGTGCATTTTGTATTTGATTCCGATGCAGTTTCTGTGTTTAATCGTGAATGCAATGTTCCAAGGGATACAGTAAACCTAAAACTGGTCTCACAGGAAAGGCTCAAAAAATAGACAGTAAGAAGACTCAGACTTATCGTACTTATTTCGGCATTGTGCCTTTTGTATTTAATTCCGATGCAGTTTCAGTATTTCATTGTCAATGTGAAGGTCCACGGGATACAGTAAACCTGTAGTTGTGAATCGGAAACTAAGACTGGTGACACAGGAAAGGCTCAAATCATAGACAGCAAGAGGACACAATCTTCTTGTAGTTAATTCGGCATTGTGCCTTTTGTAATTAATTCCGAAGCAATTTCTGTGTTCCATCGTCAAAGGGATGGTCCAAGGGATACAGTTAACCTGCAGGTGTGCATCGGAATCTAAAACTGGAGACACAGGAAAGGCCCAAAACATAGACGCTAAGAAAAGTCAGTATTCTGGTACGTAAGTACCCATTGTGTTTTTTGTAATTAATTCCGATGCTATTTCTGTATTTAATCGTGAATGTGAAGTTCCAAGTGAAACAGTAAACCTGCAGTTGTGCATCTGAATTTAAAACTGGTGACACAGGAAAGGCTCGAAACATAGACACTAAGAAATGTCAGTTTTCTTGTACGTAAGTCCCCATTGTGCATTTTGTAATTAATTCCGTTGCTATTTCTGTGTTTCATCGTCAATGTGAAAGTCAATGTGATACAGTAAACCTAAAGTGAAGCATCAGAATCTAAAACTGGTCTTATAGGAATGGCTCAAATCATAGACTGTAAGAAGACTCAGTCTTCTTGTACTTACGAAGCATTGTGCCTTTAGTAATGCATCTCAAGCAATTTCTGTGTTTCATCGTCAAAGTGAAGGTAAAAGGGATACAGTAAACCTGAAGTGAAGCATCGGAATCTAAAACTGGTCTATCAGGAAAGGTTCAAGACATAGACAGTAAGAAGAGTCAGTCTTCTTGTACTTAAGTCGGCATTGTGCCTTTGGTATTTAATTCCGATTCAGTTTCTGTGTTTCATCGTCATTAAGAACGTCCACGGGATACAGTAAATCTGAAGTGAAGCATCGTAATCTAGAACAGGTCTCACAGGAAAGGTTCAGAACATGGGCAGTAAGAAGAGTCTGTCTTCTTGTACTTAAGTCGGCATTCTGCCTTTTGTATTTAATTCCGCTGCAATTTCTGTGTTTCATCGTCAATAAGAGCGTCCAAGGGATACAGTGAACCTGAAGTGATGCATCGGAATGTAAAACTGGTCTCACAGGAAAGGTTCAAATCATAGTCAGTAAGAAGAGTCAGTATTCTTGTACTTAAGTCGGCATTGTGCCTTTTGTATTTAATTCCGATGCAATTTCTGTTTTTCATCGTCATTAAGAAGGTCCCAGGGATACAGGAAACCTGAATTAAAGCGTCGGAATCTAAAACTGGTCAAACAGGAAAGGTTCAAAATATAGACAGTAAGAAGAGTCAGTCTTCTTGAACCTAAGTCGGCATTGTGCCTTTTGTATTTAATTCCGATGCAATTTCTGTGTTTCATCGACAATAAGAAGGTCCAAGAGATGCAGTAAACCTGAAATGAAGCATCGGAGTCTAAAACTGGTGTAACAAGAAAGGTTCAAATCATAGACAGTACGAAGAGTCAGTCTTCTTGTACTTAAGTCGGCATTGTGCCTTTTGTATTTATTTCCGATGCTATTTCTGTGTTTCATCGTCAATAAGAAGGTCCAAGGGGGTACAGTAAACCTGATGTGAAGCATCGGAATCTAAAACTGGTCTCATAGGAAAGGTTCAAATCATAGAATGTAAGAAGAGTCAGTCCTCTTGTACTTAAGTCGACATTGTGCCTTTTGTATTTAATTCGGATGCAATTTCTGTGTTTCATCGTCAATATGAAGGCCCAAGGTATACGGTAATCCTTAAGTGATGCATCGGAATCGAAATCTGGTCTCACAGGAAAGGTTCAAATCATAGAATGTAAGAAGAGGCAGTCCTCTTGTACTTAAGTCGCCATTGTGCCTTTTGTACTTCAATCCGATGAAATATCTGTGTTTCATCGTCAATAAGAAGGTCCAAGGGTTACAGAAAACCAGACGTGAAGCATTGGAATGAAAACTGGTCTCACTGGAGAGGTTAAAAACATAGACAATAAGAAAAGTCAGTCTTCTTGTACTTAAGTCGGCATTGTGCCCTTTGAATTTAATTCCGATTTAATTTCTGTGTTTCATCGTCATTAAGAAAGTCCCAGGGATACAGTCAACATGAAGTGTAACATCGGAATCTAAAACTGGTCTAACAGGAAAGGTTCAAAACATAGTCAGTAAGAAGAGTCAGTCTTCTTGAACATAAGTCGGCTTTGTGCTTTTTGTATTTAATTTCGATGCAATTTCTGTGTTTCATCGTCAATATGAAGGTCCAAGGGATACAGTAAACCTGAAGTGAAGCATCTGAATATAAATCTGATCTCACAGGAAAGGATCAAATCATAGAATGTAAGAAGAGTCAGTCCTCTTGTACTTAAGTCAGCATTGTACATTTTGTTTTTCATTCCGATGCAATTTCTGTGTTTCATCGTCAATAAGACGGTCCAAGGGATACAGTAAACCTGAAGTGAAGCATCGGCATCGAAAACAGGTGTGACAGGAAAGGTTCAAAAGATAAACAGTAAGAAGAATCAGTCTTCTTGTACTTAAGTCGCCATTGTGCCTTTTGTATTTATTTCCGATACAATTTCTGTGTTTCATCGTCAATAAAAAGGTCCAAGGGATACAGTAAACCTGAAGTGAAGCAGCGGAAAGTAAAACCGGTCTAACAGGATAGGTTCAACCATACACTGTTAGACGAGTCAGTCTTCGTGTACTTAAGTCGGCATTTTGCCTTTTGTATTTAATTCCGATGCAATTTTGTGTGTTTCATCGTCAATAAGAAGGTCCAACAGATACAGTAAACCGGAAGTGAAGCATCGGAACCTAAAACTGGCCTCACAGGAAAGGATCAAATATAGACGCTATCAAAAGTCAGCCTTCTTGTATTTAAGTCGGCATTGTGCATTTTGTATTTAATTCCGATGCAGTTTCTGTGTTTCATCGTGAATGTAATGTTCCAAGGGATACAGTAAACCTGCAGTTGTGCATCGGAAACTAAAACTGGTGACTCAGGAAAGGCTCAAATCATTGACAGTAAGAAGACTCAGTCTCCTTGTAGTTAATTCGGCATTGTGCCATTTGTAATTAATTCCGATGCAATTTCTGTGTTTCATCGTCCATGGGAAGGTCCAAGGGATACAGTTAACCTACAGGAGTGCATCGGAATCTAAAACTGGTGACACTGGATAGGCAGGAAGCATATTCACTTAGAAAAGTCAGTCTTTTAGTACTTAAGTCTGCATTGTGCGTATAGTAATTCATTCCGATGCAATTTCTGTGTTACATCGTCAATGTGAAAGTCCAAGGGATACAGTAAACCTGAAGTGAAGGATCGAAATTTAAAACTGGTCTCACAGGAAAGGCTCAAAACAAAAACGGTAGGGAGACTCAGTCGTCTTGTACTTAATTTGGCATTGTATCTTTTGTATTTAATTCACATGCAATTTCTCTGTTCATCGTCAATGTGAAGCTCCAAGGGATACAGTAAACCTGAAGTGAAGTATCGGAATCAGAAACTGGTGCTACAGGAAAGGCTCAAACATTGACGGTAAGAAAATTCAGACTCCTTGTAGTTAAGTCGGCATTGTGCCTTTTGTATTTAATTCCAATGGAAATTCTGTGATTCATCGCCAAGTGAAGGTCCAAGGCATACAGTTCACCTGAAGTTAAGCATCGGAATCCAAACAGGTCTCACAGGAAAGGCTCAAAGTATAGACACTAAGAAAAGTCAGTCGTCTGGTACATAAGTCTGCATTGTGACTTTTGAATATAATTCCGATGCAGTTACTGTGTTTGATCGTTAATGTGAAGGACCAAGGGATACAGTAAACCTGCAGTCATGCATCATATTCTAAAACTGGTGACACAGGAATGGCTCAAACACAGACACAAAGAAAAGTCAGCCTTCTAGTACTTAAGGCGGCATTGTGCCTTCTGTATTTAATTCCGATGCAACTTCTGTGTTTCATCGTCAATGTGAAGGTCGAAGGGGTACATTTAATTTGCAGTTGCGCATCGGAATCTAAAACTGGTCTCACAGGAAAGGCTCAAAAAATAGACAGTAAGAAGACTCAGACTCATTGTACTTATTTCGGCATTGTGCCATTTGTATTTAATTCCGATGCAGTTTCAGTATTTCATTGTCAATGTGAAGGTCCACGGGATACAGTAAACCTGCAGTTGTGAATCGGAAACTAACACTGGTGACACAGGAAAGGCTCAAATCATAGACAGTAAGAGGACACAGTCTTCTTGTAGTTAATTCGGCATTGTGCCTTTTGTAATTAATTCCGAAGCAATTTCTGTGTTCCATCGTCAAAGGGATGGTCCAAGGGATACAGTTAACCTGCAGGTGTGCATCGGAATCTAAAACTGGTGATACAGGAAAGGCTCGAAACATAGACACTAAGAACTGTCAGTATTCTTGTACGTAACCCCCATTGTGCATTTTGTAATTAATTCCGTTGCTATTTCTGTGTATCATCGTCAATGTGAAAGTCAATGTGATACCGTAAACCTAAAGTGAAGCATCGGAATCTAAAACTGGTCTTATAGGAATTGCTCAAAACATAGACTGTAAGAAGACTCAGTCTTCTTGTACTTACGAAGCATTGTGCCTTTAGTAATGAATCTGAAGCAATTTCTGTGTTTCATCGTCAAAGTCAAGGTCCATGGGATACAGTAAACCTGAAGTGAAGCATCGGAATCTAAAACTGGTCTATCAGGAAAGGTTCAAGACATAGACAGTAAGAAGAGTCAGTCTTCTTGTACTTAAGTCGGCATTGTGCCTTTGGTATTAAATTCCGATGCAGTTTCTGTGTTTCATCGCCATTAAGAACGTCCACGGGATACAGTAAACCTGAAGTGAAGCATCGTAATCTAGAACAGATCTCTCAGGAAAGGTTCAGAACATGGGCAGTAAGAAGAGTCTGTCTTCTTGTACTTTAGTCGGCATTTTGCCTTTTGTATTTAATTCCGCTGGAATTTCTGTGTTTCATCGTCAATAAGAACGTCCAAGGGATACAGTAAACCTGAAGTGATGCATCGGAATGTAAAACTGGTCTCACAGGAAAGGTTCAAATCATAGTCAGTAAGAAGAGTCTGTATTCTTGTACTTAAGTCGGCATTGTGCCTTATGTATTTAATTCCGATGCATTTTCAGTCTTTCATAGAAAATAAGAAGGTCTAAGGGATACAGTAAACCTGAAATGAAGAATCGGTATCAAAAACTGGTCTCACAGGAAAGATTCAAAACATAGGCAGTAAGAAGAGTCAGTCTTCTTGTCCTTAAGTCGGCATTGTGCCTTTTGTATTTAATTCCGATGCAATTTCTGTGTTTCATCGTCAATAAGAAGGTCCATAGGATACAGTAAACTTGACGTGAAGCATCGGAATCTAAAACTGATCGCACAGAAAAAGTTTCAAAACATAGACAGTAGGAAGAGTCAGTCTTCTTGTACTTAAGTTGGCATTGTGCCTTTTGTATTTAATTCCAATGTAATATCTGTGTTTCATCGTCAATAAGAAGGTCTAAGGGATACAGTAAACGTGAAGTGAAGCATCGGAATCAAAAACTGGTCTCACAGGAAAAGTTCAAATCATATACAGTAGGAAGAGTCAGTCCTCTTGTCCATAAGTCGGCATTGTGCCATTTGTATTTAATTCCGATGCAATTTCTGTGCTTCATCGTCATTAAGAAGGTCCCAGGGATACAGTAAACCTGAATTGAAGCGTCGGAATCTAAAACTGGTCAAACAGGAAAGGTTCAAAATATAGACAGTAAGAAGAGTCAGTCTTCTTGAACCTAAGTCGGCATTGTGCCTTTTGTATTTAATTCCGATGCAATTTCTGTGTTTCATCGACAATAAGAAGGTCCAAGAAATGCAGTAAACCTGAAGTGAAGCATCGGAGTCTAAAACTGGTGAAACAAGAAAGGTTCAAATCATATACAGTACGTAGAGTCAGTCTTCTTGTACTTAAGTCGGCATTGTGCCTTTTGTATTTATTTCCGATGCTATTTCTGTGTTTCATCGTCAATAAGAAGGTCCAAGGGATACAGTAAACCTGAAGTGAAGCATCGGAATCTAAAACTGGTCTCATAGGAAAGGTTTAAATCATAGAATGTAAGAAAAGTCAGTCCTCTTGTACTTAAGTCGACATTGTGCCTTTTGTATTTAATTCGGACGCAATTTCTGTGTTTCATCGTCAATATGAAGGCCCAAGGTATACAGTAATCCTTAAGTGATGCATCGGAATCGAAATCTGGTCTCACAGGAAAGGTTCAAATCATAGAACGTAAGAAGAGTCAGTCCTCTTGTACTTAAGTCGCCATTGTGCCTTTTGTACTTCGATCCGATGAAATATCTGTGTTTCATCGTCAATAAGAAGGTCCAAGGGTTACAGAAAATCAGACGTGAGGCATTGGAATGAAAACTGGTCTCACTGGAAAGGTTCAAAACATAGACAGTAAGAAGAGTCAGTCTTCTTGTACTTAAGTCGGCATTGTGCCCTTTGAATTTAATTCCGATTTAATTTCTGTGGTTCATCGTCATTAAGAAGGTCCCAGGGATACAGTCAACCTGAAGTGTAACATCGGAATCTAAAACTGGTCTAACAGGAAAGGTTCAAAGCATAGTCAGTAAGAAGAGTCAGTCTTCTTGAACCTATGTCGGCATTGTGCTTTTTGTATTTAATTTCGATGCAATTTCTGTGTTTCATCGTCAATATGAAGGTCCAAGGGATACAGTAAACCTGAAGTTAAGCATCTGAATCTAAATCTGATCTCACAGAAAAGGATCAAATCATAGAATGTAAGAAGAGTCAGTCCACTTGTACTTAAGTCGGCATTGTGCCTTTTGTTTTTCATTCCGATGCAATTTCTGTGTTTCATCGTCAATAAGACGGTCCAAGGGATACAGTAAACCTGAAGTGAAGCATCGGCATCGAAAACAGGTGTCACAGGAAAGGTTCAAAAGATAAACAGTAAGAAGATTCAGTCCTCTTGTACTTAAGTCGCCATTGTGCCTTTTGTATTTATTTCCGATACAATTTCTGTGTTTCATCGTCAATAAAAAGGTCCAAGGGATACAGTAAACCTGAAGTGAAGCAGCGGAAAGTAAAACCGGTCTAACAGGATAGGTTCAACCATACACTGTTAGACGAGTCAGTCTTCGTGTACTTAAGTCGGCATTTTGCCTTTTGTATTTAATTCCGATGCAATTTTGTGTGTTTCATCGTCAATAAGAAGGTCCAACAGATACAGTAAACCGGAAGTGAAGCATCGGAACCTAAAACTGGCCTCACAGGAAAGGATCAAATATAGACGCTATGAAAAGTCAGCCTTCTTGTACTTAAGTCGGCATTGTACCTTTTGTATTTAATTCACATGCAATTTCTCTGTTCATCGTCAATGTGAAGCTCCAAGGGATACAGTAAACCTGAAGTGAAGTATCGGAATCTGAAACTGGTGCTACAGGAAAGGCTCAAACTTTGACGGTAAGAAGATTCAGACTCCTTGTAGTTAAGTCGGCATTGTGCCTTTTGTATTTAATTCCAATGGAAATTCTGTGATTCATCGCCAAGTGAAGGTCCAAGGCATACAGTTCACCTGAAGTTAAGCATCGGAATCTAAACAGGTCTCACAGGAAAGGCTCAAAGTATAGACACTAAGAAAAGTCAGTCGTCTGGTACATAAGTCTGCATTGTGACTTTTGAATATAATTCCGATGCAGTTACTGTGTTTGATCGGTAATGTGAAGGACCAAGGGATACAGTAAACCTGCAGTCATGCATCATATTCTAAAACTGGTGACACAGGAAAGGCTCAAACACAGACAAAAAGAAAAGTCAGCCTTCTAGTACTTAAGGCGGCATTGTGCCTTCTGTATTTAATTCCGATGCAATTTCTGTGTTCCATCGTCAAAGGGATGGTCCAAGGGATACAGTTAACCTGCAGATGTGCATCGGAATCTAAAACTGGTGACACAGGAAAGGCTCGAAACATAGACACTAAGAAATGTCAGTATTCTTGTACGTAACCCCCATTGTGCATTTTGTAATTAATTCCGTTGCTATTTCTGTGTTTCATCGTCAATGTGAAAGTCAATGTGATACAGTAAACCTAAAGTGAAGCATCGGAATCTAAAACTGGTCTTATAGGAATGGCTCAAGACATAGACTGTAAGAAGACTCAGTCTTCTTGTACTTACGAAGCATTGTGCCTTTAGTAATGAATCTGAAGCAATTTCTGTGTTTCATCGTCAAAGTCAAGGTCCAAGAGATACAGTAAACCTGAAGTGAAGCATCGGAATCTAAAACTGGTCTATCAGGAAAGGTTCAAGACATAGACAGTAAGAAGAGTCAGTCTTCTTGTACTTAAGTCGGCATTGTGCCTTTGGTATTTAATTCCGATGCAGTTTCTGTGTTTCATCGTCATTAAGAACATCCACGGGATACGGTAAACCTGAGGTGAAGCATCGTAATCTAGAACAGGTCTCACAGGAGAGGTTCAGAACATGGGCAGTAGGAAGAGTCTGTCTTCTTGTACTTAAGTCGGCCTTCTGCCTTTTGTATTTAATTCCGCTGCAATTTCTGTGTTTCATCGTAAATAAGAACGTCCAAGGGATACAGTAAACCTGAAGTGATGCATCGGAATGTAAAACTGGTCTCACAGGAAAGGTTCAAATCATAGTCAGTAAGAAGAGTCAGTATTCTTGTACTTAAGTCGGCATTGTGCCTTATGTATTTAATTCCGATGCATTTTCAGTGTTTCATAGACAATAAGAAGGTCTAAGGGATACAGTAAACCTAAAATGAAGCATCGGTATCAAAAACTGGTCTCACTGGAAAGATTCAAAACATAGGCAGTAAGAAGTGTCAGTCTTCTTGTCCTTAAGTCGGCATTGTGCCTTTTGTATTTAATTCCGGTGCAATTTCTGTGTTTCATCGACAATAAGAAGGTCCGAAAGATGCAGTAAACCTGAAGTGAGCATCGGAGTCTAAAACTGGTGAAACAAGAAAGGTTCAAATCATAGACAGTACGTAGAGTCAGTCTTCTTGTACTTAAGTCGGCATTGTGCCTTTTGTATTTATTTCCGATGCTATTTCTGTGTTTCATCGTCAATAAGAAGGTCCAAGGGATACAGTAAACCTGAAGTGAAGCATCGGAATCTAAAACTGGTCTCATAGGAAAGGTTTAAATCATAGAATGTAAGAAAAGTCAGTCCTCTTGTACTTAAGTCGACATTGTGCCTTTTGTACGTCAATCCGATGAAATATCTGTGTTTCATCGTCAATAAGAAGGTCCAAGAGTTACAGAAAACCAGACGTGAGGCATTGGAATGAAAACTGGTCTCACTGGAAAGGTTCAAAACATAGACAGTAAGAAGAGTCAGTCTTCTTGAACCTAAGTCGCCATTGTGCCTTTTGTATTTATTTCCGATACAATTTCTGTGTTTCATCGTCAATAAAAAGGTCCAAGGGATACAGTAAACCTGAAGTGAAGCAGCGGAAAGTAAAACCGGTCTAACAGGATAGGTTCAACCATACACTGTTAGACGAGTCAGTCTTCGTGTACTTAAGTCGGCATTTTGCCTTTTGTATTTAATTCCGATGCAATTTTGTGTGTTTCATCGTCAATAAGAAGGTCCAACAGATACAGTAAACCGGAAGTGAAGCATCGGAACCTAAAACTGGCCTCACAGGAAAGGATCAAATATAGACGCTATGAAAAGTCAGCCTTCTTGTACTTAAGTCGGCATTGTACCTTTTGTATTTAATTCACATGCAATTTCTCTGTTCATCGTCAATGTGAAGCTCCAAGGGATACAGTAAACCTGAAGTGAAGTATCGGAATCTGAAACTGGTGCTACAGGAAAGGCTCAAACTTTGACGGTAAGAAGATTCAGACTCCTTGTAGTTAAGTCGGCATTGTGCCTTTTGTATTTAATTCCAATGGAAATTCTGTGATTCATCGCCAAGTGAAGGTCCAAGGCATACAGTTCACCTGAAGTTAAGCATCGGAATCTAAACAGGTCTCACAGGAAAGGCTCAAAGTATAGACACTAAGAAAAGTCAGTCGTCTGGTACATAAGTCTGCATTGTGACTTTTGAATATAATTCCGATGCAGTTACTGTGTTTGATCGGTAATGTGAAGGACCAAGGGATACAGTAAACCTGCAGTCATGCATCATATTCTAAAACTGGTGACACAGGAAAGGCTCAAACACAGACAAAAAGAAAAGTCAGCCTTCTAGTACTTAAGGCGGCATTGTGCCTTCTGTATTTAATTCCGATGCAATTTCTGTGTTCCATCGTCAAAGGGATGGTCCAAGGGATACAGTTAACCTGCAGATGTGCATCGGAATCTAAAACTGGTGACACAGGAAAGGCTCGAAACATAGACACTAAGAAATGTCAGTATTCTTGTACGTAACCCCCATTGTGCATTTTGTAATTAATTCCGTTGCTATTTCTGTGTTTCATCGTCAATGTGAAAGTCAATGTGATACAGTAAACCTAAAGTGAAGCATCGGAATCTAAAACTGGTCTTATAGGAATGGCTCAAGACATAGACTGTAAGAAGACTCAGTCTTCTTGTACTTACGAAGCATTGTGCCTTTAGTAATGAATCTGAAGCAATTTCTGTGTTTCATCGTCAAAGTCAAGGTCCAAGAGATACAGTAAACCTGAAGTGAAGCATCGGAATCTAAAACTGGTCTATCAGGAAAGGTTCAAGACATAGACAGTAAGAAGAGTCAGTCTTCTTGTACTTAAGTCGGCATTGTGCCTTTGGTATTTAATTCCGATGCAGTTTCTGTGTTTCATCGTCATTAAGAACATCCACGGGATACGGTAAACCTGAGGTGAAGCATCGTAATCTAGAACAGGTCTCACAGGAGAGGTTCAGAACATGGGCAGTAGGAAGAGTCTGTCTTCTTGTACTTAAGTCGGCCTTCTGCCTTTTGTATTTAATTCCGCTGCAATTTCTGTGTTTCATCGTAAATAAGAACGTCCAAGGGATACAGTAAACCTGAAGTGATGCATCGGAATGTAAAACTGGTCTCACAGGAAAGGTTCAAATCATAGTCAGTAAGAAGAGTCAGTATTCTTGTACTTAAGTCGGCATTGTGCCTTATGTATTTAATTCCGATGCATTTTCAGTGTTTCATAGACAATAAGAAGGTCTAAGGGATACAGTAAACCTAAAATGAAGCATCGGTATCAAAAACTGGTCTCACTGGAAAGATTCAAAACATAGGCAGTAAGAAGTGTCAGTCTTCTTGTCCTTAAGTCGGCATTGTGCCTTTTGTATTTAATTCCGGTGCAATTTCTGTGTTTCATCGACAATAAGAAGGTCCGAAAGATGCAGTAAACCTGAAGTGAAGCATCGGAGTCTAAAACTGGTGAAACAAGAAAGGTTCAAATCATAGACAGTACGTAGAGTCAGTCTTCTTGTACTTAAGTCGGCATTGTGCCTTTTGTATTTATTTCCGATGCTATTTCTGTGTTTCATCGTCAATAAGAAGGTCCAAGGGATACAGTAAACCTGAAGTGAAGCATCGGAATCTAAAACTGGTCTCATAGGAAAGGTTTAAATCATAGAATGTAAGAAAAGTCAGTCCTCTTGTACTTAAGTCGACATTGTGCCTTTTGTACGTCAATCCGATGAAATATCTGTGTTTCATCGTCAATAAGAAGGTCCAAGAGTTACAGAAAACCAGACGTGAGGCATTGGAATGAAAACTGGTCTCACTGGAAAGGTTCAAAACATAGACAGTAAGAAGAGTCAGTCTTCTTGAACCTAAGTCGCCATTGTGCCTTTTGTATTTATTTCCGATACAATTTCTGTGTTTCATCGTCAATAAAAAGGTCCAAGGGATACAGTAAACCTGAAGTGAAGCAGCGGAAAGTAAAACCGGTCAAACAGGATAGGTTCAACCATACACTGTTAGACGAGTCAGTCTTCGTGTACTTAAGTCGGCATTTTGCCTTTTGTATTTAATTCCGATGCAATTTTGTGTGTTTCATCGTCAATAAGAAGGTCCAACAGATACAGTAAACCGGAAGTGAAGCATCGGAACCTAAAACTGGCCTCACAGGAAAGGATAAAATATAGACGCTATGAAAAGTCAGCCTTCTTGTACTTAAGTCGGCATTGTACCTTTTGTATTTAATTCACATGCAATTTCTCTGTTCATCGTCAATGTGAAGCTCCAAGGGATACAGTAAACCTGAAGTGAAGTATCGGAATCTGAAACTGGTGCTACAGGAAAGGCTCAAACATTGACGGTAAGAAGATTCAGACTCCTTGTAGTTAAGTCGGCATTGTGCCTTTTGTATTTAATTCCAATGGAAATTCTGTGATTCATCGCCAAGTGAAGGTCCAAGGCATACAGTTCACCTGAAGTTAAGCATCGGAATCTCAACAGGTCTCACAGGGAAGGCTCAAAGTATAGACACTAAGAAAAGTCAGTCGTCTGGTACATAAGTCTGCATTGTGACTTTTGAATATAATTCCGATGCAGTTACTGTGTTTGATCGTTAATGTGAAGGACCAAGGGATACAGTAAACCTGCAGTCATGCATCATATTCTAAAACTGGTGACACAGGAAAGGCTCAAACACAGACACAAAGAAAAGTCAGCCTTGTAGTACTTAAGGCGGCATTGTGCCTTCTGTATTTAATTCCGATGCAACTTCTGTGTTTCATCGTCAATGTGAAGGTCGAAGAGGTACAGTAAATCTGCAGTTGTGCATCGTAATATAAAACTGGTGAGACAGGAAAGGCTCAAAACATAGACACTAAGAAAAGTCAGTCTCCTTGTACTTAAGTGGGCATTGTGTGTTTTGTATTTAATTCCGATGCAATTACAGTTTTTCATCTTCAAAGTGAAGGTCCAAGGGATACAGCAAACCTGAAGTGAAGCATCGGAATCTAAAACTGGTCTCACAGGAAAGCCTCAAAGCATAGATGGTAAGAAGACTCAGTCTTCTTGTACTTAAGTCGGCATTGTGCCTTTTGTTTTTCATTCCGATGCAATTTCTGTGTTTCATCGTCAATAAGACGGTCCAAGGGATACAGTAAACCTGAAGTGAAGCATCGGCACCGAAAACAGGTGTCACAGGAAAGGTTCAAAAGATAAACAGTAAGAAGAATCAGTCTTCTTGTACATAAGTCGCCATTGTGCCTTTTGTATTTATTTCCGATACAATTTCTGTGTTTCATCGTCAATAAAAAGGTCCAAGGGATACAGTAAACCTGAAGTGAAGCAGCGGAAAGTAAAACCGGTCTAACAGGATAGGTTCAACCATACACTGTTAGACGAGTCAGTCTTCGTGTACTTAAGTCGGCATTTTGCCTTTTGTATTTAATTCCGGTGCAATTTTGTGTGTTTCATCGTCAATAAGAAGGTCCAACAGATACAGTAAACCGGAAGTGAAGCATCGGAACGTAAAACTGGCCTCACAGGAAAGGATCAAATATAGACGCTATGAAAAGTCAGCCTTCTTGTACTTAAGTCGGCATTGTACCTTTTGTATTTAATTCACATGCAATTTCTCTGTTCATCGTCAATGTGAAGCTCCATGGGATACATTAAACCTGAAGTGAAGTATCGGAATCTGAAACTGGTGCTACAGGAAAGGCTCAAACATTGACGGTAAGAAGATTCAGACTCCTTGTAGTTAAGTCGGCATTGTGCCTTTTGTATTTAATTCCAATGGAAATTCTGTGATTCATCGCCAAGTGAAGGTCCAAGGCATACAGTTCACCTGAAGTTAAGCATCGAAATCTAAACAGGTCTCACAGGAAAGGCTCAAAGTATAGACACTAAGAAAAGTCAGTCGTCTGGTACATAAGTCTGCATTGTGACTTTTGAATATAATTCCGATGCAGTTACTGTGTTTGATCGTTAATGTGAAGGACCAAGGGATACAGTAAACCTGCAGTCATGCATCATATTCTAAAACTGGTGACACAGGAAAGGCTCAAACACAGACACAAAGAAAAGTCAGCCTTCTAGCACTTAAGGCGGCATTGTGCCTTCTGTATTTAATTCCGATGCAACTTCTGTGTTTCATCGTCAATGTGAAGGTCGAAGAGATACAGTAAATCTGCAGTTGTGCATCGTAATATAAAACTGGTGAGACAGGAAAGGCTCAAAACATAGACACTGAGAAAAGTCAGTCTTCATGTACTTAAGTGGGCATTGTGTATTTTGTAATTAATTCCGATGCAATTGCAGTTTTTCATCTTCAAAGTGAAGGTCCAAGGGATACAGCAAACCTGAAGTGAAGCATCGGAATCTAAAACTGGTCTCACAGGAAAGGCTCAAAAGATAGACAGTAAGAAGACTCAGACTTATTGTACTTATTTCGGCATTGTGCCTTTTGTATTTAATTCCGATGCAGTTTCAGTATTTCATTGTCAATGTGAAGGTCCACGGGATACAGTAAACCTGCAGTTGTGAATCGGAAACTAAGACTGGTGACACAGGAAAGGCTCAAATCATAGACAGTAAGAGGACACAGTCTTCTTGTAGTTAATTCGGCTTTGTGCCTTTTGTAATTAATTCCGAAGCAATTTCTGTGTTCCGTCGTCAAAGGGATGGTCCAAGGGATACAGTTAACCTGCAGGTGTGCATCGGAATCTAAAACTGGTGACACAGGAAAGGCCCAAAACATAGACACTAAGAAAAGTCAGTATTCTGGTACGTGAGTACCCATTGTGTTTTTTGTAATTAATTCCGATGCTATTTCTGTATTTAATCGTAAATGTGAAGTTCCAAGTGAAACAGTAAACCTGCAGTTGTGCATTTGAATTCAAAACTGGTGACACAGGAAAGGCTCGAAACATAGACACTAAGAAATGTCAGTTTTCTTGTACGTAAGTCCCCATTGTGCATTTTGTAATTAATTCCGTTGCTATTTCTGTGTTTCATCGTCAATGTGAAAGTCAATGTGATACAGTAATCCTAAAGTGAAGCATCAGAATCTAAAACTGGTCTTATAGGAATGGCTCAAAACATAGACTGTAAGAAGACTCAGTCTTCTTGTACTTACGAAGCATTGTGCCTTTAGTAATGAATCTGAAGCAATTTCTGTGTTTCATCGTCAAAGTGAAGGTCAAAGGGATACAATAAAACCTGAAGTGAAGCATCGGATTCTAAAACTGGTCTATCAGGAAAGGTTCAAGACATTGACAGTAAGAAGAGTCAGTCTTCTTGTACTTAAGTCGGCATTGTGCCTTTGGTATTTAATTCCGATTCAGTTTCTGTGTTTCATCGTCATTAAGAACGTCCACGGGATACAGTAAATCTGAAGTGAAGCATCGTAATCTAGAACAGGTCTCACAGGAAAGGTTCAGAACATGGGCAATAAGATGAGTCTGTCTTCTTGTACTTAAGTCGGCATTGTGCCTTTTGTACTTCAATCCGATGAAATATCTGTGTTTCATCGTCATTAAGAAGGTCCCAGGGATACAGTCAACCTGAAGTGTAACATCGGAATCTAAAACTGGTCTAACAGGAAAGGTTCAAAGCATAGTCAGTAAGAAGAGTCAGTCTTCTTGAACCTAAGTCGGCATTGTGCTTTTTGTATTTAATTTCGATGCAATTTCTGTGTTTCATCGTCAATATGAAGGTCCAAGGGATACAGTAAACCTGAAGTGAAGCATCTGAATCTAAATCTGATCTCACAGGAAAGGATCAAATCATAGAATGTAAGAAGAGTCAGTCCTCTTGTACTTAAGTCGGCATTGTGCCTTTTGTTTTTCATTCCGATGCAATTTCTGTGTTTCATCGTCAATAAGACGGTCCAAAGGATACAGTAAACCTGAAGTGAAGCATCGGCATCGAAAACAGGTGTCACAGGAAAGGTTCAAAAGATAAACAGTAAGAAGAATCAGTCTTCTTGTACTTAAGTCGCCATTGTGCCTTTTGTATTTATTTCCGATACAATTTCTGTGTTTCATCGTCAATAAAAAGGTCCAAGGGATACAGCTAACCTGAAGTGAAGCAGCGGAAAGTAAAACCGGTCTAACAGGATAGGTTCAACCATAGACTGTTAGACGAGTCAGTCTTCTTGTACTTAAGTCGGCATTTTGCCTATTGTATTTAATTCCGATGCAATTTTGTGTGTTTCATCGTCAATAAGAAGGTCCAACAGATACAGTAAACGGGAAGTGAAGCATCGGAACCTAAAACTGGCCTCACAGGAAAGGATCAAATATAGACGCTATGAAAAGTCAGCCTTCTTGTACTTAAGTCGGCATTTTGCCTTTTGTATTTAATTCCGATGCAATTACGGTGTTTCACTTCAATGTGAAGGTCTAAGGGATACAGAAAACCAGCAGTTGTGCAACGGAATATAAAACTAGTGTCACAGGAAATGCTCAAAACATAGACACTCAGAAAAGTCAGACTTCTTGTACTTAAGTCGGCATTGTGTCTTTTGTATTTAATTCCAATTCAATTTTTGTGTTTCATCGTCAAAGTGAAGGTCCAAGGGATACAGTGAACATGAAGTTAAGCATCGGCATCTAAAACTGGTGACACAGGAAAGACTCAAAGCGTAGACAGTAAAATGGCTCAGTCTTCTTGTGCTACTGTCGACATTGTGCATTTTGTATTTAATTCCGATGCAGTTTCTGTGTTTCGTCGTGAATGTAATGTTCCAAGGAATACAGTAAACCTGCAGTTGTGCATCGGAAACTGGTGACTCAGGAAAGGCTCAAATCATTGACAGTAAGAAGACTCAGTCTCCTTGTACTTAATTCGGCATTGTGCCATTTGTAATTAATTCCGATGCAATTTCTGTGTTTCATCGTCAATGGGAAGGTCCAAGGGACACAGTTAACCTACAGGAGTGCATCGAAATCTAAAACTGGTGACACAGGATAGGCTGGAAGCATAGTCACTTAGAAAAGTCAGTCTTTTAGTACTTAAGTCGGCATTGTGCGTTTAGTAATTCATTCCGATGCAATTTCTGTGTTACATCGTCAATGTGAAAGTCCAAGGGATACAGTAAACCTGAAGTGAAGCATCGAAATTTAAAACTGGTCTCACAGGAAAGGCTCAAAACAAAGACGGTAGGGAGACTCAGTCGTCTTGTACTTAATTCGGCATTGTACCTTTTGTATTTAATTCACACGCAATTTCTCTGTTCATCGTCAATGTGAAGCTCCAAGGGATACAGTAAACCTGAAGTGAAGTATCGGAATCTGACACTGGTGCTACAGGAAAGGCTCAAACATTGACGTTAAGAAGATTCAGACTTCTTGTAGTTAAGTGGCATTGTGCTTTTTGTATTTAATTCCAATGGAAATTCTGTGATTCATCGCCAAGTGAAGGTCCAAGGCATACAGTTCACCTGAAGTTAAGCATCGGAATCTAAACAGGTCTCACAGGAAAGGCTCAAGGTATAGACACTAAGAAAAGTCAGTCGTCTGGTACATAAGTCTGCATTGTGACTTTTGAATATAATTCCGATGCAGTTACTGTGTTTGATCGTTAATGTGAAGGACCAAGGGATACAGTAAACCTGCAGTCATGCATCATATTCTAAAACTGGTGACACAGGAAAGGCTCAAACACAGACACAAAGAAAAGTCAGCCTTCTAATACTTAAGGCGGCATTGTGCCTTCTGTATTTAATTCCGATGCAACTTCTGTGTTTCATCGTCAATGTGAAGGTCGAAGAGATACAGTAAATCTGCAGTTGTGCATCGTAATATAAAACTGGTGAGACAGGAAAGGCTCAAAACATAGACACTAAGAAAAGTCAGTCTTCTTGTACTTAAGTGGGCATTGTGTATTTTGTACTTAATTCCGATGTAATTGCAGTTTTTCATCTTCAAAGTGAAGGTCCAAGGGATACAGCAAACCTGAAGTGAAGCATCGGAATCTAAAACTAGTGTCACAGGAAAGCCTCAAAACATAGACGGTAAGAAGACTCAGTCTTCTTGTACTTAAGTCGGCATTGTGCCTTTTGTATTTAATTCCGATGCAATTTCTGTATTTCATCGTCAATGTGATGGTCCAAGGGATAGAGTAAACCTCCAGTTGTGCATCGGAAAGTAAAACTGGTGACACAGGAAAGGCTCAAATCATAGACAGTAATAAGACTCAGTCTTCTTGTAGTTAATTAGGCATTGTGCCTTTGGTAATTAATTCCGATGCAACAACTGTATTTCATCGTCAATGGGAAGGTCCAAGGGATACAGCTAACCTGCAGGTGTACATCACAATCTAAAACTGGTGACACAGGAAACGCTGGATGCATTGACACTAAGAAAGTCAGTCTTCTTGAATTTAAGTCGGCATTGTGCCTTTTGTATTTAATTCCGATGCAAGTTGTGTGTTTCATCGTCAATGTGAAGGTCCAAGGGATACATTTAATTTGCAGTTGTGCATCGGAATCTAAAACTGGTCTCACAGGAAAGGCTCAAAAAATAGACAGTAAGAAGACTCAGACTTATTGTACTTATTTCGGCATTGTGCCTTTTGTATTTAATTCCGATCCAGTTTCAGTATTTCATTGTCGATGTGAATGTCCACGGGATACAGTAAACCTGCAGTTATGAATCGGAAACTAAGACTGGTGACACAGGAAAGGCTCAAATCATAGACAGTAAGAGGACACAGTCTTCTTGTAGTTAATTCGACATTGTGCCTTTTGTAATTAATTCCGAAGCAATTTCTGTGTTCCATCGTCAAAGGGATGGTCCAAGGGATACAGTTAACCTGCAGGTGTGCATCGGAATCTAAAACTGGTGACACAGGAAAGGCCCAAAACATAGACACTAAGAAAAGTTAGTATTCTGGTACGTAAGTACCCATTGTGTTTTTTGTAATTAATTCCGATGCTATTTCTGTATTTAACCGTGAATGTGAAGTTCCAAGTGAAACAGTAAACCTGCAGTTGTGCATCTGAATTTAAAACTGGTGAAACAGGAAAGGCTCGAAACATAGACACTAAGAAATGTCAGTTTTCTTGTACGTAAGTCCCCATTGTGCATTTTGTAATTAATTCCGTTGCTATTTCTGTGTTTCATCGTCAACGTGAAAGTCAATGTGATACAGTAAACCTAAAGTGAAGCATCGGAATCTAAAACTGGTCTAATAGGAATGGCTCAAAACATAGACTGTTAGAAGACTCAGTCTTCTTGTACTTACGAAGCATTGTGCCTTTAGTAATGAATCTGAAGCAATTTATGTGTTTCATCGTCAAAGTGAAGGTCCAAGGGATACAGTAAACCTGAATCATAGCATCGGAATCTAAAACTGGTCTATCAGGAAAGGTTCAAGACATAGACAGTAAGAAGAGTCAGTCTTCTTGTACTTAAGTCGGCATTGTGCTTTTGTATTGAATTCCGATGCAATTTCTGTGTTTCATCGTCAGAGTGAAGGTCCAATGGATACAGAAAACCTCAAGTGAAGCATCAGAATCTAAAACTGGTGTCACATGACATGTTCAAAACATAGACACTCAGAAAAGTCAGTCTTCTTGTACTTAAAACGGCATTGTGCCTTTTGTAATTAATTCCGGAAAATGTTTGTGTATAATCGTCAATGTAAAGCTCCAAGGGATACAGCAAACCGGTAATGAACCATCGGAATCTAAAACTGGTCTCACAGGAAAGTCTCAAAACATAGACGGTAATAAGACTCAGTCTTCTTGTACTTAATTTGGCATTGTGTCTTTTGTATTTAATTCCGATGCAATATTTGTGTTTCATCGTCCAAGTGAAGGTCCAGGGAATACAGTAAACATGAAGTGAAGCATCGGAATCTAAAACTTGTCTCACAGGAAAGGCTCAAAACATAGACGGTAAGAAGACTCAGTCTTCTTGTACTTAATTCGGCATTGTGCCTTTTGTATTTAATTCCGATGCAATTTCTGTATTTCATCGTCAATGTGAAGGTCCAAGCGGATAGAGTAAACCTGCAGTTGTGCATCGGAATCTAAAACTGGTGACACAGGAAATTCTCAAATCATATACAGTAAGAAGACTCAGTCTTCTTGTAGTTAATTAGGCGTTGTGCCTTTTGTAATTAATTCCGATGAAACATCTGTATTTCATCGTAAATGGGAAGGTCCAAGGGATACAGCTAACCTGCAGGTGTACATCAGAATATAAAACCGGTAACAGAGGAAACGCTGGAAGCATTGACACTAAGAAAAGTCAGTCTTCTTGTACTTAAGTCGGCATTGTCCCTTTAGTATTTATTTCCGATGCAATTCCTGTATTTCATCGTGAATGCGAAGGTCGAAGGGATACTGTAAATCTGCAGTTGTGCATCGGAATCCAAAACAGGTGAAACAGGAAAAGCTCAAAAAATAGACACTAAGAAAATTCAGTCTTCTTGTACTTAGGTCGGCGTGGTGCGTTTTGTTTTTAACTCCGATGCAATTTCTGTGTTTCATCATCAAAGTGAAGATCCATGGGATACAGGAAACCTGAAGTGAAGCATCGAAATCTAAAACTGGTCTCACAGGAAAGGCTCAAAACATAGACCTTAAGAAGACTCAGTCTCCTTGTACATAATTCGCCATTGCGCCTTTTGTACTTAATTCCGATGCAATTTTTGTCTTTCATCGTCAAAGTGAACGTCCAAGGGATACAGTAAACCTGAAGTGAAGCATTGGAATCTAAAAGTGGTCTCACAGGATGGGCTCAAAACATGGACCTTAAGAAGGCTCAGTCTCCTTGTACTTAATTCGGCATTGTGCCTTTTGTAATTAATTCCGATGCAATTCCTGTATTTCATCGTCAATGTGAAGGTCCAAGGGATAGAGTAAACCTGCAGTTGTTCATCGGAAACTAAAACTGGTGACACAGGAAAGGCTCAAAGCATAGACAGTAAGAAGACTCAAACTTCTTGCAGTTAATTAGGCATTGTGTCTTTTGTAATTAATTTCGATGCCATTTCCGTGTTTCATCGTCACTGGGAAGGTCCAAGGGATACAGGTAACCTGCAGGTGTACATCGGAATCTGAAACTGGTTTTACAGGAAACGTTGGAATCATAGACACTAAGAAAAGGCAGTCTTATTGTACTTAAGTCGGCAATGTCCCTTTTGTATTTAATTCCGATGCAATTTCTGTTTTTCATCGTCAATGTGAAAGTCCAAGGGATACAGGAAACCTGAAGTGAAGCATCGAAATCTAAAACTGGTCTCACAGGAGAGGGTCAAAACAAAGACGATAAGGGGACTCAGTCGTCTTGTACTTAAGTCGGCATTGTGCCTTTTGTATTTAATTCCGATGCAATTACTGTGTTTCATCGTCAATGTGAAGGTCCAAAGGATACAGTAAACCAGCAGTTGTTCATCGGAATCTAAGACTGTAGACACAGGAAAGGCTGGAAACATAGACACTAAGAAATGTCAGTCTTCTTGTACTTAAGTCGGCATTTTGGCTTTTGTATTTAATTCCTATGCCATTTTTTGTTTCTTCGTCAACGTGAATGTCCAAGGCATACAGTAAACCTGAAGTTAAGCATCGGAATCTAAACTGGTCTCACAGGAAAGGCTCAAAGCATAGACACTAAGAAAAATCTATCACTGGTACTTGAATCTGCATTGTGCCTTTTGTATTTAATTCCGATGCAATCACTGTGTTTCATCGTCAAAGTGAAGATCCAAGGGATACAGTAAACCGGCAGTCGTTCATCATATTCTAAAACTGGTGACACAGGAAGGCTCAAACACAGACACAAAGAAAAGTCAGTCTACTTGTACTTAAGGCGGCGTTTTGCCTTTTGTATTTAATTGCGATGCAATTTTTGTGTTTCATCGTCAAAGTTAAGATCCATGGGATACAGTAAACCTGAAGCGAAGCATCGAAATCTAAAACAGGTATCACAGGGAATGCTCAAAACATAGACAGTAAGAAGACTCAGTCTTCTTGTACTTAAGTCGGCATTGTGCCTTTTGTATTTAATTCCGATGCAATTTCTGTGTTTCATCGTCAATGTGTAGGTCCAAGGGATACAGTAAACCTGGATAGAAGCATCGGAATCCAAAACTGGTGACATAGGGTAAGCTCAAAACATAGACACTAAGAAAAGTCACCCCTCTTGTCCATAAGTCGGCATTGTGACTTCTGTATTTAATTCCGATGCAATATCTGTGTTTCATTGTCAATGTGGAGGTCGAATGCATACAGTAAATACGCAGTTGAGCATCGGAATCTAAAACAGGGGACAAAGGAAAAGCTCAAAACATAGACACTAAGAGAAGTCAGTCTTCCTGTACTTAAGTCAGCAATGTGCCTTTTGTTTTTAATTCCGATGCAATTTCTGTGTTTCATCGTCAATGAGAAGGTCCACGGCATACAGTAAACGTGAAGTGAGAATCGGAATCTAAAACTGGTCTCACAAGGAAGGCTCAAACGTAGACAGTAAGAAAACGTAGTCTTCTTGTACTTAAGTCGTCATTGCGTATTTCGTATTTAATTCCGATACAATTTTAGTGTTTCATCGTCAAAGTGAAGGTCCAAGGGATGCAGTAAACCTGAAGCGAAGCATTGGAATCTAAAAATGGTCTCACAGGAAAGGCTAAAAACATAGTCCTTTAGAAGACTCAGTCTCCTTATACTTAATTCGGCATTATGCCTTTTGTAATTATTTCCGATGCAATTCGTGTATTTCATCGTCAAGGTGAAGGAATAGGAGATAGAGTAAACCTGCAGTTGTTCATCGGAAACTAAAACTGGTGACACAGGAAACGCTGGAAGCATAGACACTAAGAAAAGTCAGTCTTATTGTACCTAAGTTGGCATTGTCCCTTTTGTATTTAATTCCGATGCAATTTCTGAGTTACATCGTCAATGTGAAGGTCCAAGGGATACAGGAAACCTGAAGTGAAGCATCGAAATCTAAAACTGGTCTCACAGGAGAGGGTCACAACAGAGACGATAAGGAGACTCAGTCGTCTTGTACTTAAGTCGGCATTGTGACTTTTGTATTTAATTCCGATGCAATTACTATGTTTCATTGTCAATGTGAACGTCCAAGGGATGCAGTAAACCTGCAGTTGTGCATCGGAATCTAAAACGTGTGACACAGGAAAGGCTCGAAACATAGACACTAAGAAATGTCAGTCTTCTTGTACTTAAGTCGGCATTTTGTCATTTGTATTTAATTCCGATGCATTTACTGTGTTGCTTCGTCATTGTGAAGGTCGAAGGGATGCAGTAAACCTGAAGTAAAGCATTGTAATCTAAAACTGGTGACATAGGAAAGGCTCAAATCATAGACACTAAGAAAAGTCAGTCCACTTGTACTTAAGTCGGCATTATGCATTTTGTATATAATTCCGATGATATTTGTGTTTCATCGTTAATGTGAAGGTCCAAGGGATACAGTAAACCTGACGTGAAGTATCGGAATCTGAAAACTGGTCTCACAGGGAAGCTCAAAACATAGACAGCAAGAAAACTCTGTCTTCTTCTACTTAAGTCGGCATTGTGGCCTATGTATTTAAGTCCGATGCAATTTCTGTATTTCATCGTCAATGTGAAGGTCCAAGGGATATAGTAAATATGCAGTTGTGCATCGGAATCTAAAACTGGTGTCACAGGACCGGCTCGAAACATAGACACTAAGAAAAGTCAGTCTTCTTGTCCTTAGCCCGGCAATGTGCCTTTTGTATTTAATTCGTGTTTCATCGTCAAAGTGAAGGCCCATGGGATAGAGTAAACCTTAAGTGAAGCATCGTAATCTAAAACTGGTCTCATAGGAAAGGCTCAAGACATAGACGGTAAGAGGTCTCAGTCTTCAAGTACTTAAGTCGTCATTGTGCCATTTGTAATTAATTCCGATGCAATTTCTGTGTTTCGTCGTCAATGTGGAGGTCAAGAGATACAGTAAACCCGAAGTGAAGCTTCGGAGTCTATAACTGGTCTCACAGGTAACACTCAAAACATTGGCACTAAGAAAAGTCAGTCGTCTTGTACTTAAAACGGCATTGTGCCTTTGTATTTATTTCCGTTGCCATTACTGTGTTTCATCGACAATGTGAATGTCCAAGCGAAACAGTAAACCAGCAGTTGTCCATCGGAATCTAAAACTGGTGTGACATGAAAGGCTCTAAACATAGACACTCTGAAAGGTCAGTCTTCTTGTACTTAAGTTGTCATTGTGAGTGTTGTATTTAATTCCGATGCCATTACTGTGTTTCAACGTCAATGTGAAGGGCCAATGGGTACAGAAAACCAGCAGTTCTGCTCCGGAATCTAAAACTGTGGACACAGGAAAGGTTCAAATGATAGACACTTTGAAAAGGCTGTGTTCTTGTACTTAAGTCGGTATTGAGCCTTTTGTGTTTAATTCCGATGCAATTTCATTGTTTCATCGTCAATGAGAAGGTCAAAGGGATACAGTAAACCTGTAGTGAAGCATTAGAATTTAAAACTGCTCTCACAGGAAAACCCAGATGGTAAGAAGACTCAGTAAGCTTGTACTTGGTCCGCATTGTACTTAAGTTGTCATTGTGCCTGTTGTATTTCATTCCTGTGTTTCATCATCAATGTGAAGGTCCAAGGGATGCAGTAAACCTCAAGTGAAGCACCGGAATCTAAAACTGGTCTCATAGGGTAGGCGCAAAACATAGACAGTAAGAAGACTCAGCCTTCTTGTACTTAAGTCTGCATTGTGCCTTTTGTATTTAATTCTCATGCTATTTTTGTGTTTCATCGTCAAGGTGATGGTGAAAGGGGTACAGTAAACCTGAAGTGATGCATCGGATTCTAAAACTGGTGTCCCAGGAAAGGCTCAAATCATAGACACTAAGAGAAGTCCGTCTTCTTGTACTTAAGTCGGCACTGTGCCTTTCGTATTTAATTCCGATGCAATTTGTGTGTTTCATCGTCAAGGAGAAGGTCCAAGGTGTACAGTAATCCTGACGTGAAGCATCGGAATCTAAAACTGGCGTCCTAGGATAGGCTCAAAACATAGTCACTAAGTAAAGTCAGTCTTCTTGTACTTAAGTCGGCATTGTGCCTTTTGTATTTAATTCCTATGCAATTCCGGTGTTTCATCGTCAATATGAAGCTCCACGGGATACAGAGGCATCGGAAACCAAAACTGGTGACATAGGGAAGGCTCAAAACATAGGCACTAAGAAAAGTCAGTCTTCTTGTACTTAAGTCGGTATTGAGTCTTTTGTATAAAATTTGGATGCAGTTTTTGTGTTTCATCGTCAAAGTGAAGGTCCAAGGAATGCAGTAAACCTGCAGTTGTGCATCGGAATCTAAAACTTGTGACACAGGAAAGGCTCAAAACATAGACACTAAGAAAAGTCAGTCTTTTTGTACTTAAGTCGCCATAGTGGCTTTTGTGTTTAATTCCGATGCATTTACTGTGTTGCATCGTCAATGTGAAGGTAGAAGGGAAACAATAAACCTGATATGAAAAATCGGATTCAAAAACTGGTGACACAGGACAGGGTCGAATCATAGACACTATGAAAAGTCAGTTATGTTGTACTTAATTCTGAATTGTGCGTTTTGTATTTAATTCCGATGCAATTTCTGTGTATCATCGTTATAGTGAAGGTCCAAGGGATACATTAAAACTGAAGTGAAGCGTCCGAATATAAAACTTGTCTCACAGGGAAAGCTCAACACATAGACAGTACGACGATTCAGTCTTCTTGTACTGAAGTCCGCATTCTACATATTGTATTTAATTCAGATGCAATTCCTGTCTTTCATCGTCAATGTGAAGGTCCAAGAGATACAGTCAATCTGTAGTTGTGTCCGGGATTCTAAAACTGGTGACACAGAAAAGGATCGAAAAATTGACACTATGAAAAATCAGTCTTCTTGTACTTAAGTCGGCATTGTGCCTTTTGTATTTAATTCCGATGCAATTTCTGTGTTTCATCGGCAAAGTGAAAGTCCTAGGGGTACAGTAAACCTGAAGTGAAGCATCGGAATCTAAGACTGGTCTCACAGGGAAGGCTCAAAACATTGACACTAAGAAAAGTCAGTCTTCTTGTACTTAAGTCGGCATTGTGCCTTTTGTATTTAATTCCGGTGCAATTTTTGTGTTTCATTGTCAATGTACAGGTCCAAGGGATACACTAAACCGGAAGCGAAGCATCGGAATATAAAATTGGTCTCACAGGGAAGGCTCAAAACATAGACGGTAAGAAGAATGAGTCTTCTTGTACTTAATTCGGCATTGTGCATTTTGTATTTAATTCCGATGCAATGGCCGTGCTTCATCGTCAAAGTGGATGTCCAAGGCATACAGTAAACCTGAAGTTAAGTATCGGAATCAAAACTGGTCTCACAGGGAAGGCTCAAATCATAGACAGCATGAAAACTTAGTCTTCTTCTACTTAAGTCGTCATTGGGCCTTTTGTATTTAATTCCGATGCAATTTTTTTGTTTCATCGTCAAAGTGAAGGTCCAAGGGATACAGTAAACCTAAAGTGAAGCATCGAAATCTAAAACTGGTCACACAGGGAAGGCTCAAAACATAGGCAGTAAGAAGACTCAGTCTTCTTGTACTTAAGTCGGCATTGTGCCTTTTGTATTTAATTCCGATGCAATATCGGTGTTTCATCGTTAATGTGAAGGTCCAAGGGATGCAGTAAACCTGCAGATGTGCATCGGAATCTAAAACTGGTGACACAGGACCGGCTCGAAACATAGATACTAAGAAAAGTCATCCGTTTTACACTTATGTCGGCATTGTGCCTTTTGTAATTAATTCCGATGCAATTTCTGTGTTTCATCGTCAATGTGAAGGTCGAAGGGATACAGTAAACCTGAAGAGAAGCATCGGAATCCAAAACTGGTGACCTAGGAAAGGCGCAAAACATAGACACTAAGCAAAGTCAGTCTTCTTGTTCTTAAGTCGGCATTGTGCCCTTTGTATTAAATTCCGATGCAATTTCGGTGTTTCATCGTCAATGTGAAGGTCCAAGGGATACAGTAAACCTGAAAAGGAGCATCGGAATCTAGAACTGGTGACATAGGAAATTCTCAAAACATGGACACTAAGAAAGGTCAGTCTTCTTGTACTTAAGTCGGCATTGTGCCTTTTGTATTTAATCCCGATGCAATTTCGGTGTTTCATCGTCAATGTGAAGGTCCAAGGGATACAGTAAACCTGAAATGAAGCATCGGAATTGTAACATTATGTGATTGCCTTATCATTTTACATCATTCACTAATCGAGCAGTCACTCGGCAACAGCTACAGTTAGCAAAAAATGACGCGAGAATGTAAAAGGTGAAAGACATGTGACCTAACTTGTTTATTGTCGAAGCGCCGTCAGAGATGCTTTGAGTTATTGACTTTGAAAACCGCGGCGCGATAAACGGACAGAAGAAGAACACTTTTTTACATTTTTTTTTTTTTTTTTTTTTGATTTTTATGTACGAGATATTCTCGATGAACAGCTACTCATTCTTCTCTTGTCTCCTGTAACGTGCGTCGGACGCGCATGTCTTGCCGCCGTATTATTATTCTTAAAAATAATATTGTTCTAGTGTTAATTAAATGTGTAATACTAAAAGTGCCTAGCAGTAGATTTATTGTGCGACGTGTATGTGAAAACGTCAACGGAATTGTTTTCATTACGAGAAGTGCCAGTCAAAACGGCAACCATGTTAAATTCTTCTTTGCAGTGTAAGTTCGTCTATTAATTGCCATAAATTCAGACTTAAATGGAACTGGTGTATGGACTATTTGTTTAATATAGAATCTATGTCTCACTCCTTCATGAAGTTATTTAATTATCTTTATGTTACTTCCAAATAGAGAGTTCACAGTCACGAATTCTTTCGACGAAATCGGACGGAAGTTGTATGCGGCGAAATATTTTCTCCGCGACATGTTCTATTGGTAAATGCATGATAAACTACGGTCCCTTAGGAAATTCATGTTGAGCTATCCAAAAATAATTCTATTTTGAATAGGCTTTTACTCTCTTCCGCAATGCAACTTCCGACTGATCAGACGATCCAACAAGAAACAGCCGCACACGGTCGGCGTTCGCAAATAAGTTTCCACCGCTGATTATAGCTATATGTTACAGCACAAAAGTAAACATATTGTTATAATTAGCGGCCACGAACGGGGACATTTATAACTGTATGTTTATGTATACACTGTATGTTTATGTATACATATGTAAACGCCATCCAATAAAATTTCCATTCAGCGCAAGAAACGAGATATTCAGGGAAATTTACGGAAGAGAGATTTTTTTTTTGGAACAGAATTTGTGCGAAAATCTAGTTGCAACGCCCAAGGCAGTCATCAACAACGTAAGTTAAAATTTCGTTAGCCATAGGCAAGCTTCCTTAATTTCGTCCGACATTAATCAATTTGTGACGATCTTTAGTAGTTGCAGTAAAAATTTGATTTGAATTCAGTAGATTGCATTTAGTAGAGTAGAAATTTCTTCAAGTATTGTTTAAATTACATTGTTTTGTATTGCATATCAATTGTTTTTAAATGTCCGCTGCCTGTTCACGGAGCTGACCAGCCTTTGTTTTCATTTATTTTGACAAGTGTGCAGCCATACTTTCTTTACGGTCCAGAATAGTCTCTTGTTCTCGTGACGTGCAACTCCCGACATTCCGAACTTGGACGTAGCAGTGACAACCGACTCGCAACCGATAAATTACATATCTGTCGACAGCTGACGGCCGTAGCTCAAACGAACTTCATTGACTTACTGTTTGTAAATAAGTGAGCTATGGCAGACGATAAAATGTCATCACTAGATTCAAATGAACAGAATGAAACTAGTGAAGTGTCGCGTCGCTTACGGTCCCGCAGAATAATTAGTAGGGCTGAGACACCAATCGAAACAATTGTAGAAAGTGTAGTGGGAAATCTTACGGACTTTGATGCCTCACACCATAATGTTACTGGTACTGAACTAGACAATGCCAGCATAGTTTCTGCCACTAGTAGTCGTAGCCATATACCGGTTACAAGGGAGGCAGGTGAAAGCAATTCAGGGGTAGTGACAGACGATGTATTCAAACAGCTACTGAGTCAAATAAGTCAAATGATGCAGGACGGAAATCGCCAAATGTTAGCCTCGCTTGAAGATAAACTGTCTACAGTAAGCGAAGAAATAAAAACTGTTAGAGAAAACGTAGCCAAAGAAGTAGCAAACCAAGTTAAGGATGCTGTTTCTCAAATGCGAAGTGGAATAATTATCGAACTGAATGACACTTTAGCTACCATGCAAAGCGAGACAGCTGACATCCGAAAGGCAACCAAGAATCTTGATTCCACCGTAACCACGGTTAATCACAGATTAGACAGAGTAACTACGCAGGTAGAAAAATTAACCGAGGGAATGTCAAACTTGACTCTGGAAACGGAAACGAAAGTAAAGGAGAGGCTAGATAGTCATGAGAGAGAATTTAGAGAAAAGTATGAGAACTGGATTGCTGGAAAGGAATAATTTGTCGAAGATAAAATTAACAAAGACCGAGTAGAGACTGTGAAAGCAACTACTCTTGGTATCTTGTCAACTCCTGGAAGCTCCGGAGATACCGTAATGTCTGAACTCGGTAGCATTAAGCGTACCCTTCAGCAAGAATTACCAAAGTGGAAGCAAGAGGTAACGGAACAGCTAAATAACCTGAAGGCACAAGTGAGTAGTAGTTCCCGAATACAGAGACCGAAATTTCCTAACTCTCTAGCCTCAGAGGAAGAAGATGAATTATTTCGTCAATTCCGAATACCTGTTGTATCTAATGAACACACTTCACCACCACATATTCCAGTTAGTCACCGAAACCAAGAATTTGACTCAGTAGTAAAAATGATGAAGGAAGAAAGCATGATAAAGCATCGAGTTTTTCAAACCTTTAACCCGGAAAAACGAAATATTCACCCAATTGTTTTTCTTCGTGGATTCTCTGGCATTTTTCCAAATTCGTGGACTGATAGACAGCGTATCCAATTTGTTACCGGATATATAGGTAGCGAATCGGCAATATCGGGAACAGAAATGGTTGATAATTGTCGAACATATAAGGAGTTTGAGCACTGTTTCCTCAGCAAATTTTGGAGTGAAGGTGTTCAGAAGCGCCTTCGTAAAGAAGTCTATAATGCAGAACAATTTGACCCCAGGAATAGTAGCCTGAGAAAGTACTTCGAAAAATATCTTGGCAAAATTAGGTATTGGGATAACCCTATCAATAGTAAAGATGTAATTATGATTCTCAAGTCTAAGTTACCCATATCTGTTCGTGACAAGCTGATAGCCATACCAGACGATGATCCACATACCTTTCTGTCGATATTAGATTCCCTAGACCTGATCTATGAGGACACGAGAGCTAACAAACCGCGGAATACTCCGCACAATTCTTGGCCACAACATTACTACAGTAACGGCTATGAAAATCCAGGGAACGATTCAAAAAATAGTAACGATTGGCAAAACGGAAATAAAGGCAGTGGGTATCCGCACAAAAGGAATAGACATAATCAACACAACCGATTCAATCCCGTGTATAACACGACTGGTAACCAGTACGCCAATCAATCGTACAAGCAGAAGTTTGGAAACGGTTTCAGTCAAAAAGGTTGGCAACAGCAGAGCGGATCGCAATGGAATGCACCGTACTCGCGCAGCCAACACTCAGATTACGGGCAGCAAAAAACAGCTGATAACGCCCACTCATACCAATACAACTCCGCACCTAGTAAAAATCAAGCGCAGGGAATATACAGAAACACACAGTTTAATGGCAAACCACAGTGTGAAGGTGGATTTCACAGTAACAATTCCGGAAATCATAACAGTAATAAAAATCATCAGACCCCGCGAAGGCATTACAATCCTCCTGTATTTTTCGCAAACGCGGAAGACAGTAACACGTATTGGACACCAGAACAAACGCAGCAACATTTTGACACGAGGTTTGTGCATAACAGTAATTTTGTTTCTCAGTGTTCTCACAATGTCAGATAGGTCAAACTTTCTAATGATGAAGGCCAATCAAAACCACAAAAGCAGGAAAACTAAGTTCAGCATCTGAGAGCTCCCTAAGTGATGCTGTGAGACAGAATGGGGGCGACCACTTCGACGGAGAGACTAACCATGACGTACATGTACTGAGATACGGTGTTAACTTATAAAGTAGGCGAAAAGGTCTTGCTAAAAACACACTTTAAACCATCGTTGCTCTTACACAAAAATCGAAAATGGCAAAGTCTTTTTGAGGGACCTTACGAGATCCTTCGTATACCGCATACAGGTTGTTATCTGATTTCTGATCCCGCAAATGGAAAAATAAAAGGGTTATACCATCACTCTGATCTTAAAAAATATCATGCTACAGAATAAGTCAAAAGGAAAGCTTTATAATGACAAGAGAAGGTTAGACGCTAGTGACTAAGTGACAACTGATTTGACGTCGTTGCAAAAAAAAAAAAAATGCTTAGAATATATTACACGGCACTGAGTCTATCTTGCTATACAGCAGACAATTTAAAATATTTTATCTTGAGCCATAATTTAAGTACAGACAAGCTGATTAATAAAAAAAATTCTTGTTTAACAAAGAAAGTGATCAACTCCAAGAACTTTAGTTTTAAGATTTAGTTTTAAGGAGATAATATTTAAGAGAGAAAAATGAAATATAAAGCGAAGGATATGCCTAACAAGCCGGCTTCTGCGATATGAAATGCTAAAGAAGTGAAAATAAAACATAGTATGTAAGAATTTTTTTTTTAATGTCAAGGAGCAATGATCCAGAAACGAAATTTATTTTCGTCAAGGACAAGGGTCGCTTGAGAATTATTGGTTCCTGATCCCATTAAAAAGGAAAACAAGTAACTAGTTTCTAAGTCATCTATGTCTAGATTAAGTTACAATGTACATAGAAATCTGGAACAGGTTCATCTCTGCATTAAAATAACGTAATGTTTACGAAGCTTGTGAGTTACGTGTAAGTACCACCATCACCACGAAAGCGCTATCCTTCAGCTAGATAAACAAAGTAGCATTAATTGTAATTGCAATACGCAGGACAGATACATTCAAAGCCATAAGTGAAATAAATACCAAGTATAAGAGCGTAAGTGGCAAGGACAAAGCAATGATGACTTAAGGTCATATATAGAGGTCAATGCAGTGTAGCGCAAGCAGGCGTCAAGGCGAGAATAAAGTGACAATGAAACAGCCGGCAAAACAACCCAACTAGTTCTTAATTGGAGCGCGTACGCAGACGTACGGCGCAAAGGGAAATTAATTTCTAAGTCATAAGGAACAGGGAGTTGTTTGCTAGATTTCTTCTTCTATGTACTATTATATCTATGTCTTTCTTCTGAATTTGTGTAAATACCCTAACCGGCCTAAACCCGTCCCGTAGACTTGACGTCACAGATTGAGAAATGCGGTTGACGTGGAAGGCTGGTTTGGCATACGATTTTCAAAAGGAAACGCGTGAACGAAATCGGGAAAAGCTAGTTTTGAAATGTCTTTATTTTTCCTTTTAAAGTCAATCCGAGACGGAAACCGAGATCGCGATAAGGAATTTGAATATTTTCTTGAATGGTGTTCTGTTCTCATGTGAGAGGGCGATCAAATGTGGCTGATTGATCCTCACATCTAGTAAAAAGAGAGTTTTTGTTGAAATGACAGTGATAACTTTAATGAATCTAATAAATAGAAAGAACGGTTGAAATGAATTAAAATAATAATAATTGTTAACAGATCGGAGAAACTAATGTATTGTGACTGTGAACTAAAAGCATAATTAGGCTTAGAGAAAGATGATGAACAATGTAAAGCGAAATGTTAAAGATAGTTACCAACAAAGTAACAAAAATTGAAATGAACATGATAATCGAAGCTCTCAATTAGCAAGCTTCAAAGTGAGACAAACTATATGATTATAAACTGTAAAAAAATTGTGTACATAGTAGTGTATAAGTGAAGGCTTAAAATGGTGTGGAAGTCTGCCACAGACACGATGAAGATAAAAAGTGTTAAACGTGCAGATGGGCCGACGCACAATGATAGTCCGGTTGTGTAACCGAAGGCGGTGATGTGATTACGTGCAGTGCATCGGAAACCAAGTGTGTTAGCTGCTTTGCAAAGTGCGAGCGCTAGCCTACCTTAAAGTCTTCAAAATCGGCTGGAAAATGTGGAGACAGGGATGGTTTCAATGGAGTCTCTGTTCCTGGTAATCCTCGTCCCTCCGCACCAGCTCAGCAAACCACAACACCATCCTCGCAACGTGTTCACTGAACCGTGCGCGGAAAAGCTGAAGTACCGCGTGGAGGCTGGTGAGCGCCTCGAGTTGCGATTCAGCTCTAACAATCAGCCTGTGTCAACGTCCATCGACGCAACAAACGCGTTAAATTTAAAGTGATGTACTTGCACAGCACTCCCGCTGCAGTTCGACGAAACGGACTTTCCATGAAAGCCCCTCCCAAAATAAAAGACTCTTATATGAATTCACAACATATCACATACTATGCTAATGTTATATCCCGTGGATGAAATGCGAACAGCCAAACCACACCCGAATAGTGACAAAGTCAAATTCCTATGAATCCCAAGACCTAAAATTAGATTTAAGCTTAGTTCTTAGACTAATGGGTATTTATATTTTTTGTTACATGTAACGTGTGTACGTAACGTGCGAGTGAGACTCGCCCGCCAGAGCTGATGAAAAGTTTTCTACTCGGAGACCGCAAAGTAGCGATCCAACTTCTCAAAGCATAAGCTTCACCTGGAGAAGAATCAAATTTTAACTTTCCTGTCAATACACAAACAATGAAAGAGTAAAAATTATAACAACTAGTGAGCAATGGAAAATGGACACGTGTGAGAAATTCCATGTGTGAGAAGTATATGTGTATAAAAATGGACACGTGTGAGAAATTCCATGAGTGAGAATTGTGTGACAATTATGTGTGTATAAAAAGATGAATCATATGTGTTTTCTTTCAGGAGCAAAGAGCCTATGAGCTCTGGACAATAACTTGAGGCCACAAAGATGGTCGGTATGAACTCTGTAAAAAAAGGACTCTAATGAGTATAATGTATAATGTCCATTGTAAACTTCGTAGATTTACTGTCTTAGTTTTTAAATTTTTTCGTGTATCTTTACCTTAAGAACTGACTTTGTCTATGAATGAGAGATCACCATATTTGTGTAATCCTAATAATCAAATGACAGGAATTCTGTGTTTGATCAATGTAAATCTGAAAAGTACTCAATCCCATAATGTTAACGGCGACATGTGAATCTTGGTAATCTCCATGATTTCCAAGATTCACATGGAAGGCAATGAAACATTATGTGATTGCCTTATCATTTTACATCATTCACTAATCGAGCAGTCGCTCGGCAACAGCTACAGTTAGCAAATAATGTTGCGAGAATGTAAAAGGTGAACGACCTGTGACCTAACTTGTTTATTATCGAAGCGCCGTCAGAGATGATGGGAGTTATTGACTTTGAAAACCGCGGCGCGAAAAACGGACAGAAGAAGAACACTTTTTGACACTTTGTTTTTTTTTTTTTGATGTACTAGATATTCTCGATGAACAGCTACTCATTCTTCTCTTGTCTCCTGTAACGTGTATCGGACGCGCATGTCTTACCGCCGTATTATTATTGTTAAAAATAATATTGTTCTAGTGTTAAGTAAATGTGTAACACTAAAACAGCCTAGCAGTAGATTTATTGTGCGACGTGTATGTGAAAACGTCAAAGGAATTGTTTTCATTGCGAGAAGTGCCAGTCAAAATGGCTTCCATGTTAAATCCTTCGTTGCAGTGTAAGTTCGTCTATTAATTGCCATAAATTCAGACTTAAATGGAACTGGTGTATGGACTATTTGTTTAATATAGAATCTATGTCTCACTCCTTCATGAAGTTATTTAATTTTCTTTATGTTTCTTCCAAATAGAGAGTTCACAGTCACGAATACTTTCGACGAAATCGGACGGAAGTTGTATGCGGCGAAATATTTTCTCCGCGACATGTTCTATTGGTAAATGCATGATCAACTACGGTCCCTTAGGAAATTCATGTTGAGCTACCCAAAAATAATTATATTTTAAATAGGCATTTACTCTCTTCCGCAATGCAACTTCGACTGATCAGACGATCCAACAAGAAACAGCCACACACGGTAGGCGTTCGCAAATATGTTTCCACCGCTGATTATAGCTATATGTTACAGAACAAAAGTAAACATACTGTTATAATTAGCGGCCACGAACGGGGACATTTATAACTGTATGCTTATGTATACACATTACGTAAACATATCATTATAGAATCTAAAACTGGTCTCACAGGAAAGGCTCAAAACTGAGACGGTAAGAAGACTCAGTCATCTTGTACTGAAGTCGGCATTGTGCTTTTTGTATTTAATTCCGATGCAATTTCTGTGTTTCATCGTCAAAGTGAAAGTCCAAGGGATACAGTTAGCCTGAAGTGAAGCATCGGAATCTAAAACGGGTCTCACAGGAAAGGCTCAAATCATAGACGTAAAGGAGACTCAGTCGTCTTGTACTTAAGTCAGCATTGAGACTTTGGTATTAAATTCCGATGCAATTTTTTTTTTTTCATCGTCAAAGTGAAGGTCCAAGGGATACAGTAAACCTGAAGTGAAGCATCGCAATCTAAAACTGGTCTCACAGGGAAGGCTCAAAACATAGACAGTAAGAAGACTAGGTCTTCTAGTACTTAAGTCGGCATTGTGCCTTTTGTATTTAATTCCGATCCAATTCCTGTGTGTCATCGTCAATGTGAAGCTCCAAGGGATGCAGTAAACCTGCAGTTGTGAATCGGAATCTAAAACTGGTGACACAGGAAAGGCTCGACCCATAGACACTAAGAATAGTCAGTCTTCTTGTACTTAAGTCGGCATTGTGGATTTTGTATTTAATTCCGATGCATTTACTGTGTTGCATCGTGAATGTGAAGGTCCAAGGGATACAGTAAACCTGAAGTGAAGCATCGGAATCTATAACTGGTCTCACAGGGAAGGCTCAAATCATAGACAGTGAGAAGACGCAGTCTTCTTGTAATTATGACGACATTATGCCATTTCTATTTAGTTCCGATGCAATTCCTGTGTTTCATCGTCAATGTGAAGGTCCAAGGGATGCAGTAAACCTGCAGTTGTGCATCGGAATCTAAAACTGGTGACACAGGAATGGCTTGAAACATAGACACCAAGAAAAGTCAGTCTTCTTGTACTTACGTCGGGATTGAGACTTTGGTATTAAATTCCGATGCAATTTTTGTGTTTCATCGTCAAAGTGAAGGTCCAAGGGATACAGTAAACCTGAAGTGAAGCATCGAAATCTACAACTGGTCTCACAGGGAAGGCTAAAAACATAGACAGTAAGAAGAGTCGGTCTTCTAGTACTTATGTCGGCATTGTGCCATTTTATTTAATTCCGATGCAATTCCTGTGTTACATCGTCAATGTGAAGGTCCAAGGGATGCAGTAAACCTGCAGTTGTGCATCGGAATCTAAAACTGGTGACACAGGAAGGGTCGAAACATAGACACTAAGAAAAGTCAGTCATCTTGTACTTAATTCGGCATTGTGCCTTTTGTATTTAATTCCGATGCAATTTCTGTGTTTCATCGTCGATGTGAAGGGCCAAGGGATACAGTAAACCTGAAGGGAAGCATCTGAATCTGCCGGCGGAAGTGGCCGTGCGGTTAAAGGCGCTGCAGTCTGGAATCGCGTGACCGCTACGGTCGTAGCTTCGAATCCTGCCTCGGGCATGGATGTTTGTGCTGTCCTTAGGTTTGTTAGGTTTAACAAGTTCTAAGTTCTTGGGGACTAATGACCTCAGCAGTTGAGTCCCATAGTGCTCAGAGCCATTTGAACCATCTGAATCTAAAGCTGGTAACACAGGGAAGGCTCAAAACATAGACGGTGACAAGACAAAGTCTTCTAGTTCTTATGTGGGCATTGTGGCTTTTGTATTTATTTCCTATGCAATTTCTGTGTTTCATCGTCAAAGTGAAGGTCCGAGGGATACAGTAAACCTGATGTGAAGCTGGGGAATCCAAACCTGGTCTCGCAGGAAAGGCTCAAAACAGAGACACTAAGAAAAGTCAGTCTTATTGTACTTAACTTGGCATTGTGCCTTTAATATTTAATTCCGATGCAATTACTGTGTTTGGTCGTCAATGTGAAGTTCCAAGGGATATAGTAAACCAGCAGTTGTGCATCGGAACCTATAAGTGTTGACACAGGAAAGGCCCAAAGCACAGACACTAGGAAAAGTCAGTCTTCTTGTACTTAAGTCGGCATTGTGCCTTTTATAATTAATTCCGATGCAATTTTCGTGTTTCATCGTCATTGTGAAGGTCCATGGGATGCAGAAAACCTGCAGTTGTGCATCGGAATCTAAAATTGGTGACACAGGAAAGGTTCGAAACATAGACAGTAAGAAAACTTAGTCTTCTTGTACTTAAGTCGGCATTGTGGTTTTGTATTTAATTCCGATGCATTTACTGTGTTGCATCGACAAGGCGAAGGTCCATGGGATACAGTATACCTGAAGCGATGCATCGGAATCTACAACTGGTCTCACAGGGAAGGCTCAAATCCTAAACAGTGAGGAGACACAGTCTTCTAGTACTTATGACGGCATTGTGCCTTTTTATTTATTTCCGAAGCAATTTCTGTGTTTCATCGTCAAAGTGAAGGTCCAAGTGATACAGTAAACCTGAAGGGAAGAATCGGAATCTAAAACTGGTCTCACAGGAAAGGATCAAAACATAGACGGTAAGATCTCTTTGTCTTCTTGTACTTAATTTGGCAGTGTGCCTTTTTTATATAATTCAAATGCAATTTCAGTGTTTCATCGTCAATGTGAAGGGCCAAGGGATACATTTAGCCTAAATCGAAGCATCGGAATCTAAATTTGGCTCACAGGAAAGGCTCAAAACATAGACAGTAAGAAGACTCAGTCTCCCTGTACTTATGTCGGCATTGTGCCTTTTGTAGTTAATTCCGACCCAATTTTTGTGTTTCATCGTCAAAGTTAAGGTCCAAGGGATTCTGTTAGCCTGAAGTGAAGCATCAGAATGTAAAACTGGTCTCACAGGAAAGGCGCAAATCATAGACGCTTAGGAGACTCAGTCCTCTTGTATTTAAGTCGACATTGGGCCTTTTGTATTTAATTCCGATGCAATATCTGTGTTTCATCTTCAATGTGAAGGTCCAAGGGATACAGTAAACCTGAAGCGAAGCATCGGAATCTACAACTGGTCTCACAGGTAAGGCTCAAAGCATTGACACTAGGAAAAGTCAGTCCTCTTGTAGTTAAGTTGGCATTGTGCATTTTGTATTTAATTCCGATGCAGTTACTGTGTTTCATCGTCAATGTGAAGGTCCAACAGATCCAGTATACCAGCAGTTGTGCATCGGAATCTATAACTGTTGACGCAGGAAAGGCTCAAAACATCGACTCTAAGAAAGGTCAGTCTTCTTGTACTTAAGTCGGCATTGAGACATTGGTATTAAATTCCGATTCAATTTTTGTGTTTCATCGTCAAAGTGAAGGTCCAAGGGATACAGTAAACCTGTAGTGTAGCATCGCAATCAAAAACTGGTCCCACATGGAAGGCTCAAAACATATACAGTAAGAAGACTAGGTCTTCTTGTACTAAAGTCTGCATTGTGCCTTTTGTATTTAAATCCGATGCAATTACTGTGTTTCATCGTTAACGTGAAGGTCCAAGTGATTCGGTAAACCTGAAGTGAAGCATCGGAATCTAAAATTGGTCTCACTGGAAAGGCTCAAAGCATAGACACTAAGAAAAGTCAGTCTTCTTGTACTTAAGCCGGCAATGTGCGTTTAGTATATAATTCCGATGTAATTACTGCGTTTCATCGTCAAAGTGAAGGTCCAAGGAATACAGTAGACCTGAAGTGAAGAATCAGAATCTAAAGCTGGTCTCACAGGAAAGGCTCAAAACAAAGACACTAAGAAATGTCAGTCTTCTTGTACTTAAGTCGGCATTGTGCTTTTTGCATTTATTTCCGATGCAATTACTATGTTTCATCGTCAAAATAAAGATCCAAGGAATACAGTAAACCTGAAGTGAAGAATCAGAATCTGAAGCTGGTCTCACAGGAAAGGCTGAAAACAAAGACACTAAGAAAAGTAAGTCTTCTTGTACATAAGTCGGCATTGTGCCTTTAGCATTTAATTCCGATGCTGTTACTGTGTTTCATCGTCAATGTGAAGGTCTAAGGGATACAGAAAACATCAGTCGTGCAACGGAATCTAAAAATGGTGACAGAGGAAAGGCTCAAATCACAGACACTAAGAAAAGTCAGTCCAATTGTCCTTAAGTCGGCATTGAGCCTTTTGTGTTTAATTCCGTAGCAATTACTGTATTTCATCGTCAATGTGAAGGTCCAAGGCATACAGTTAAGCTGCAGTTGTGCATAGGAATCTGGAACTTGTGACAAAAAAAAGGCTCGAAATATAGACACTAAGAATAGTAAGTCTTCTTGTACTTAAGTCGGCATTGTTCCTTATGTATTTTATTCCGATGCAATTTCCGTGTTTAATCGTGAATGTGAAATTCCGAGGGATACGGTAAACCTGCAGTTGTGCATCGGAATCTAAAACTAGTGACACAGGAAAGGCTCGAAACACAGACGGTAAGAAGTCTTAGACTTCTCATACTTAAGTCGGCGTTGTGCCTTTTATATTTAATTCCAATGCAATTTCTGTAGTTCATCGTCAACGTGAAGATCCAAGGGATACAGTAAACCTGACGTGAAGCATCGGAATCTAAAACTGGTCTCACAGGGAAGGTTCAAAACATTGACACCAAGAAAAGTCATTTTCTTGAACTTAAGTCGAGAATTGTGCCATTCGTATTTAATTCCGATACATTTTCTGTGTTTCATTGTCAATGAGATGGTCGGAGGGGTACAGTAAACCTGCAGTTGTGCATCGCAATCTAAAACTGGTGACACAGTAAAGGCTCGAATCATAGACACTAAGAAAATTCAATCTTCTTGTACTTAAGTCGGCATTGTGCATTTTGTAATTAATTCCGATGTAATTTCTGTGTTTCATCGTCAATGTGAAGGTCCAAGGGATACAGGAAACCTGACGTCCAGCATCGGAATGTAAAACTGGTCTCACAGGGAATGCTCACAAAATAGACAGTAAGATGACTCAGTCTACTTGTACTTAAGTCGGCATTGTGCCTTTGGTATTTAATTCCGATGCAGTTACTGTGTTTCAACGTCAAAGTGAGGTTCAAAGGGATACAGCAAATAAGCAGTTGTGCATCGGAATCTAAAACTAGTGCTACTGGAAACGCTCGAAACGTAGACGCTAAGAAAAGTGAGTCATCTTATACTTAAGTCGGCATTGTGCCTTTTGAATTAAATTCCGATGCTATTTCTGAGTATCGTCGTCAATGTGAAGGTCCAAGTGATACAGCAAACCTGAAGTGAAGCATCAGAGTCTAAAACTGGTCTCACATGAAAGGCTCAAAACATAGACACTAAGAAAAGTCAGGCTTTTTGTGCTAAGGTCGGCATTGTGCCGTTTGTATTTAAATCCGATGCAATTGTTGTGTTTCATCGACAAAGGGAAGGTCCGAGGGATACAGTAATTTGGACATGAAGCATCGAATCCTAAAACCGGTGACACAGGAAGGGCTCAAAGCATAGGCAGTAAGAAGGCTCAGTCTTCTTGTACTTAGGTTGGCATTGTGCCATTTGTATTTAATTCCGATGTAATTTCAGTGTTTCATCGTCAAAGTGAAGGTCCAAGGGATACAGTAAATTGGACGTGAAGCATAGGAATCTAAAACTAGTCTCACAGGAGAGGCTCAAAACTTAGACACTAAGAAATGTCAGTCCTCTTGTACCTAAGCCGGCATAGTGCCTTTTGTATTTAATTCCGATGCAAATTCTGTGTTTCATCGTCAATGTGAAGAGCCAAGAGATACAGTAAACCAGCAGTTGTGCATCAGAATCTAAAACTGGTGACACAGGAAAGGCTCAAAACGTAGACACTAAGAAAAGACAGCCTTCTTGTATTTAAGTCGGCATTGAGCCCTTTATTTTCAATTCCGTGCAATATTCTTGTTTCATCCTCAATGTGAAGGGCCAAGGGATACAGTAAACCTAAAGTGAAGCATCGGAATCTAAAACTGGTCTCACAGGAGAGGCTCAAATTACAGACAGTAAGAAGACTCAATCTTCTAGTACTTAAGTCGGCATTGTGCCTTTTGTATTGAATTCCGATGCAATTTCTGTGTTTCATCGTGAATGTGAAGGTCCAAGCGATACAGTAAACCTGAAGTGAAGCATCGGAATCTAGAACTGGTCTCACAGGGAAGGCTCAAATCATAGACAGTGGGAAGACACAGTCTTCTAGTACTTAAGTCGGCATTGAGCCTTTTGTATTCAATTCCCATGCAATTTTTGTGTTTCATCGTCAAAGTGAAGGTCAAGGGATACAGTAAACCTGAAGTGAAGCATCGGAATCTAAAGCTGGTCTCACAGAAAGGCTCGAAACATAGACACTAAGAAAAGTCAGTCATCCTGTACTTAAGTCCGAATTGTGCCTTTTGTATTTAATTTCGATGCAATTACTGTGTGTCATCGTCAATGTGAATGTCGAAGGGATACAGTAAACCTGCAGTTGTGCATCAGAATCTAAAGCTGGTGACACAGGAAAGGCTCAAAACGTATACACTAAGAAAAGTCAGCCTTCTTGTACTTAGGTCGGCATTGAGCCTTTTATTTTTAATTCCGTGGCACTATTTGTGTTTCATCGTCAAAGTGAAGGTCCAAGGGATACAGTAAACCCGCAGTCGTGAATCGGAAACTAAAACTCTTGACACAGGAAAAACTTAAACATAGACTCTAAGAAGAGTCAGTCTTCTTGTACTAAAGTCGGCATTCTGCCCTCTGTATTTTATTCCGATGCAATTTTTGCGTTTCATCGGCAAAGGGAAGGTCCGGGGGATACAGTACATTGGACGTGAAGCATCGGAACCTAAAACTGGTGACACAGGAAAGGCTCAAAGCATAGACAATAAGAAGACTCAGTCTTCATGTACTTAAGTTGGCATTGTGCCTCTTGTATTTAATTCCGATGCAATTTCTGTGTTTCATCGTCAAAGTGAAGGTCCAAGGGAAACAGTAAATTGGACGTAATGCATAGCAATCTAAAACTAGTCTCACAGGAGAGGATCAAAACATAGACACTAAGAAAAGTCAGTCTTCTTGTACCTAAGTCGGCATTGTGCCTTTTGTATTAAATTCCGATGCAATTACTGTGTTTCATCGTCAATGTGATGGTCTAAGGGATACAGAAAACCAGCAGTTGTGCAACGGAATCTTAAACTGATGACAACAAAAAAGGCTCAAAACACAGCCACTACGAAACGTCGGTCTGCTGGTACTTCAGTCGGCATTGTGCCTTTTCTATTTAATTCCGATATTATTACTGTGTTCCATCATCAATGTGAAGGTCCAAGTGATACAGTAAACCAGCAGTTGTGCATCGGAATCTAAAACTGGTGACATAGAAAAGGCTCAAAACATTGGCACTAAGAAAAGTCAGTCATCTTGAACTTAAGTCGGCACTGTGCCTTTTGTTTTTAATTCCGATGCAATATCTGTGTTTAATCGTCAATGTGAAGGACCAAGAGATACAGTAAACCGGCAGTTGTGCGTCTAAATCTAAAACTGGCGACACAGGAAAGGCTCAAAACATAGACACTAAGAAATGTCAGTCTGCTTGTACTTAAGTTGGCATTGTGCCTTTTGTATTGAATTCCGATGCAATTTCTGTGTTTCATCGTGAATGTGAAGGTCCAAGCGATACAGTAAAACTGAACAGAAGCATCGGAATCTATAACTGGTGACACAGGAAAGACTCAAGACATAGACAGTAAGAAGACTCAGTCTTCTAGTACTTAAGTCGGCATTGTGCAATTTCTGTATTTCATCGTCAAAGTGAAGGTCCAAGGGAAACAGTAAATTGGACGTAACGCATAGGTATCTAAAACTAGTCTCACAGGAGAGGATCAAAACATAGACACTAAAAAAAGTCAGTCTTCTTGTACCTAAGTCGGCATTGTGCCTTTTCTATTTAATTCCGATTGAATTACTGTGTTTCATCGTCAATGTGAAGGTCCAAGTGATACAGTAAACCAGCAGTTGTGCATCGGAATCTAAAACTGGTGACATAGAAAAGGCTCAAAACATTGACACTAAGAAAAGTCAGTCTTCTTGTACTTAAGTTGGCATTGTGCATATTGTAATTATTTCCGATGCAATTTCTGTGTTTCGTCGTCAATGTGAAGGTCCAAGTGATACAGTAAACCTGAAGTGAAGCATCGGAAACTAAAACTGGTGTCACAGGGAAGGCTCAAATCATAGACAGTGGGAAGACACAGTCTTCTAGTACTTAAGTCGGCATTGAGTCTTTTTTATTTAATTCCGATGAAATTTTTGTGTTTCATCGTCAAAGTTCAGATCCAAGGGAAACAGTAAACCAGCAGTCGTGCATAGGATTCCAATAGTTGGTGACGCAGGAAAGGCTAAACATAGACACTAAGATAAGTCAGTCTTATTGTACTTATGTCGGCATTGAGCCTTTTGTATTTAATTCCGATGCAATTTCTGTGTTTCATCGTCTAAGTGAAGGTCCAAGGGAAACAGTTAACCAGTAGTCGTGCATCGGATTCCATAACTGGTGACGCAGGAAAGGCTAAACATAGACACTAAGATAAGTCAGTCTTTTTGTACTTAAGTCGGCATTGAGCCTTTTGTATTTAATTCCGATGCAATTTTTGTGTTTTATCGTCAAAGTGAAGGTCCAAGGGATACAGTAAACCAGCAGTCGTGCATCAGATTCCAAAACTGGTGACGAAAGAAAGGCTAAACATAGACACTAAGATAAGTCAGTCTTATTGTGCTTAAGTCGGCTTTGAGCCTTTTGTATTTAATTCCGATGCAATTTTCGTGTTTCATCGACAAAGTGAAGGTCCAAGGGTAACAGTAAACCAGCAGTCGTGGATCGGATTGCAAAACTGGTGACGCAGGAAAGGCTAAGCATTGACACTAGGATAAGTCAGTCTTATTGTACTTAAGTCGGCATTGAGCCTTATGTATTTTATTCCGATGCAATTTTTGTCATTCATCGTCAAAGTGAAGGTCCAAGGGGTACAGTAAACCAGCAGTCGTGCATCGGATTACAAAACTGGTGACGCAGGAAAGGCTAAACATAGACACTAAGATAAGTTAGTCTTATTGTACTTAAGTCGGCATTGAGCCTTTTGTATTTTATTACGATGCAATTTTTGTGTTTCATCGTCAAAGTTCAGATCCAAGGGAAACAGAAAGCCAGCAGTCGTGCATTGGATTCCAATAGTTGGTGACGCAGGAAAGGCTAAACATAGACACTAAGATAAATCAGTCTTATTGTATTTATGTCGGCATTAAGCCTTTTGTATTTAATTCCGATGCAATTTCTGTGTTTCATCGTCTAAGTGAAGGTCCAAGGGAAACAGTAACCAGCAGTCGTGCATCGGATTCCAAAACTGGTGACGCAGGAAAGGCTAAACATAGACACTAAGATAAGTCAGTCTTATTGTACTTAAGTCGGCATTGAGCCTTTTGTATTTAATTCGTATGCAATTTTTGTGATTCATCGTCAAAGTGAAGGTCCAAGGGATACAGTAAAACAGCAGTTGTGCATCGGATTCCAAAACAGGTGACGCCGGATAGGCTAAACATAGAAACTAAGATAAGTCAGTCTTATTGTACTTAAGTCGGCATTGATCCTTCTTTATTTAATTCCGATGCAACTTTTGTATTTCATCGTCAAAGTGAAGGTCCAAGGGATACAGTAAACCAGCAGTCGTGCATCGGATTCCAAAACTGGTGACGCAGGAAAGGCTAAACATAGACACTAAGATAAGTCAGTCTTATTGTGCTTAAGGCGGCTTTGAACCTTTTGTATTTAATTCCGATGCAATTTTTGTGTTTCATCGTCAAAGTGAAGGTCCAAGGGACACAGTAAACCAGCAGTCGTGGATCGGATTCCAAAACTGGTGACGCAGGAACCGCTAAACATTGACACTAAGATAAGTCAGTCTTATTGTACTTAAGTCGGCATTGAGCCTTTTGTATTTAATTCGGATGCAATTTTTGTGATTCATCGTCAAAGTGAAGGTCCAAGGGATACAGTAAACAAGCAGTCGTGCATCGGATTCCAAAACAGGTGACGCAGGATAGGCTAAACATAGACACTAAGATAAGTCAGTCTTATTGTACTTAAGTCGGCATTGATCCTTCTTTATTTAATTCCGATGCAACTTTTGTATTTCATCGTCAAAGTGAAGGTCCAAGGGATACAGTAAACCAGCAGTCGTGCATCGGATTCCAAAACTGGTGACGCAGGAAAGGCTAAACATAGACACTAAGATAAGTCAGTCTTATTGTGCTTAAGGCGGCTTTGAACCTTTTGTATTTAATTCCGATGCAATTTTTGTGTTTCATCGTCAAAGTGAAGGTCCAAGGGACACAGTAAACCAGCAGTCGTGGATCGGATTCCAAAACTGGTGACGCAGGAACCGCTAAACATTGACACTAAGATAAGTCAGTCTTATTGTACTTAAGTCGGCATTGATCCTTCTTTATTTAATTCCGATGCAACTTTTGTATTTCATCGTCAAAGTGAAGGTCCAAGGGATACAGTAAACCAGCAGTCGTGCATCGGATTCCAAAACTGGTGACGCAGGAAAGGCTAAACATAGACACTAAGATAAGTCAGTCTTATTGTGCTTAAGGCGGCTTTGAACCTTTTGTATTTAATTCCGATGCAATTTTTGTGTTTCATCGTCAAAGTGAAGGTCCAAGGGACACAGTAAACCAGCAGTCGTGGATCGGATTCCAAAACTGGTGACGCAGGAACCGCTAAACATTGACACTAAGATAAATCAGTCTTATTGTACTTAAGTCGGCATTGAGCCTTTTGTATTTAATTCGGATGCAATTTTTGTGATTCATCGTCAAAGTGAAGGTCCAAGGGATACAGTAAACAAGCAGTCGTGCATCGGATTCCAAAACAGGTGACGCAGGATAGGCTAAACATAGACACTAAGATAAGTCAGTCTTATTGTACTTAAGTCGGCATTGATCCTTCTGTATTTAATTCCGATGCAATTTTTGTGTTTCATCGTCAAAGTGAAGGTCCAAGGGATACAGTAAACCAGCAGTAGTGCATCGGATTCCAAAACTGGTGACGCAGGAAAGGCTAAACATAGACACTAAGATAAGTCAGTCTTATTGTGCTTAAGGCGGCTTTGAACCTTTTGTATTTAATTCCGATGCAATTTTTGTGTTTCATCGTCAAAGTGAAGGTCCAAGGGACACAGTAAACCAGCAGTCGTGGATCGGATTCCAAAACTGGTGACGCAGGAACCGCTAAACATTGACACTAAGATAAGTCAGTCTTATTGTACTTAAGTCGGCATTGATCCTTCTTTATTTAATTCCGATGCAACTTTTGTATTTCATCGTCAAAGTGAAGGTCCAAGGGATACAGTAAACCAGCAGTCGTGCATCGGATTCCAAAACTGGTGACGCAGGAAAGGCTAAACATAGACACTAAGATAAGTCAGTCTTATTGTGCTTAAGGCGGCTTTGAACCTTTTGTATTTAATTCCGATGCAATTTTTGTGTTTCATCGTCAAAGTGAAGGTCCAAGGGACACAGTAAACCAGCAGTCGTGGATCGGATTCCAAAACTGGTGACGCAGGAACCGCTAAACATTGACACTAAGATAAATCAGTCTTATTGTACTTAAGTCGGCATTGAGCCTTTTGTATTTAATTCGGATGCAATTTTTGTGATTCATCGTCAAAGTGAAGGTCCAAGGGATACAGTAAACAAGCAGTCGTGCATCGGATTCCAAAACAGGTGACGCAGGATAGGCTAAACATAGACACTAAGATAAGTCAGTCTTATTGTACTTAAGTCGGCATTGATCCTTCTGTATTTAATTCCGATGCAATTTTTGTGTTTCATCGTCAAAGTGAAGGTCCAAGGGATACAGTAAACCAGCAGTAGTGCATCGGATTCCAAAACTGAAGACGCAAGAAAGGCTAAACATAGACACTAAGATAAGTCAGTCTTATTGTGCTTAAGTCGGCATTGAGCCTTTTTTATTTAATCCCGATGCAATTTTTGTGTTTCATCGTCAAAGTGAAGGTCCAAGGGATACAGTAAACCAGCAGTCGTGGATCGGATTCCAAAACTGGTGACGCAGGAAAGGCTAAACATAGTCACTAAGATAAGTCAGTCTTATTGTACTTAAGCCGGCATTGAGCCTTTTGTATTTTATTCCGATGCAATTTTTGTGATTCATCGTCAAAGTGAAGGTCCAAGGGATACAGTAAACCAGCAGTCGTGCATCGGATTCAAAAACTGGTGGCGCAGGAATGGGTAAACATAGACACTAAGATAAGTCAGTCTTATTGTACTTTAGTCGGCATTGAGCCCTTTGTATTTAATTCCGATGCTATTTTTGTGTTTCATCATCAAAGTGAAGGTCCAAGGGAAACAGTAAACCAGCAGTCGTGCATCGGATTACAAAACTGGTGACGCAGGAAAGGCTAAACATAGACACTAAGATAAGTCGGTCTTATTGTACTTAAGTCGCTATTGAGCCTTTTGTATTTAATTCCGATGCAATTTTGTTTTTCATCGTCAAAGTGAAGGTCCAAGTGATACAGTAAACCAGCAGTCGTGCATCGGATCCAAAAACTGGTGACGCAAGAAAGGCTAAACATAGACACTAAGATAAGTCGAGCTTGTTGTACTTAAGTCGGCATTGAGCCTTTTGTATTTCATTCCGATGCAATTTTTGTGTTTCATCGTCAAAGTGGAGGTCCAAAGGATACAGTAAACCAGCAGTCGTGCATCGGATTCCAAAACTGGTGACGCAATAAAGGCTAAACATAGACACTAAGATAAGTCAGTCTTATTGTACTTAAGTCGGCATTGAGCCTTTTGTATTTAATTCGGATGCAATTTTTGTGTTTCATCGTCCAAGTGAAGGTCCAAGAGATACAGTAAACCAGCAGTCGTGCAGCGGATTCCAAAACTGGTGACGCAGGAAAGGCTGAACATAGACACTAAGATAAGTCTGTCATATTGTACTTAAGTTGGCAATAAGTCTTTTGTATTTAATTCCGATGCCACTTTTGTGTTTCATCGTCAAAGTGAAGGTCCAAGGGATACAGTAAACCAGCAGTCGTGCGTCGGATTCCAAATCTGGTGACGCAGGAAAAGCTAAACGTAGACACTAAGATAAGTCAGTCTTATTGTACTTAAGTCGGCATTGAGCCTTTTGTATTTAATTCCGATGCTATTTTTGTGTTTCATCATCGAAGTGAAGGGCCAAGGGAAACAGTAAACCAGCAGTCGTGCATCGGATTCCAAAACTGGTGACCCAGGAAAGGCTAAACATAGACACTAAGATAAGTCAGTCTTATTGTACTGTAACGTTCCCTGGCAAACTCACGTTATTAAAAAAAAAAAAAAGAGTTTATTTGTACCATATACGCCGCTCTGGGCAAGTTGTATATATCGTAATTATTGAACAAAAATATTACTGAATGTGGTGTTAAAGACATTTGTTATTCTCCTTATATTTTTTGTTGTAATATTTGTCTGTATTTAGGATAGGAATTTTTTCTGTATTTATTATGTGATTGTAAAATGTGTCAGTATTTGCGATAGCAGAGATATGTTGCCAGAAGAGAATAATATCGTCAATTTGCAAAGAAATGTTAATAGTCAGCAATACTATTTAAGCACAATGCATTATGTATTCTTTGGTCTTCTCTGTTCAGAAGTCATTGCGGTAGGACACTGTGAAAGAGTTTTTTACGAATGGGTAGACTTCTTTTGTCTCTGTCTGGACTTAGCCGCCATTAGACGATGCGTTACGAATTAATGTGAGTTGTATTGTTGTTTGATCTAAATATATTAGAGTTTATCAAAAGTGTGAATTATTTATGTAAATTAGCTTGCCCACGTCATCTATAAAATTTCTTTAAGAATTTTTCAGCATTTTTTAGCTGTGTTGCTGGGCTGTGCCGCGACCAACAATAGCAAAACCGTAAATCGGGAACAGATGCATAAAAATCAATGGTGAATTAAGAAATTGTTCTTCTTTTTCAGTGATCCTGTGGCTGATAAAATTTGAATTAATTATACGTTTGTGCATTCGTAGGCGGATAGCTCATGTTAGTTAACATTGAAATTTAAACAGTTTGGTTCTTTCAAAATATCTTAAATGTGTAATGAAGTAGGTTTGATCAGTGATAAATGTCGGCTTGGCAATAATTAAAACATTTTCTGCTAATAGAGGTAATCGTGTGTTCTATGGCTAGTGCCGGGATAAAATTCAGTAAAAATATTTAACAAAAAATCCACTGCATCAGGAAAGTGTATGCCAAGGCCGAATGATTTAAAGGACCCAATTCTCAACCTAATATTCTTAACCAGTTCATATGAGTTCACGTAAATATTATTTTTTCTTTAAATGTACGTAATAATTAAGTAAGTAAAAATTTTTTATTACCACACGAAAATAAGAGAGTGGTTCTACAACAAAGTTCGCACGAAAGAAAATTAACTTAAAAACAACAGATAAATTTTATTATTCTTCTTTAACGAAATTTCAAATCAATCCCAATCATTTCGATAGACGATTTCGTTAAATTGGCGCCCAACGTGGGGCCAGAATATGCAGTGGCCACTAAATACCCGTGAGATAACTAGGGAATTAATATAGTCGAACTTTGTTGCAGAACATTTAATAATTTTTCTATGTATTGTATGTATTGCATAACCAATATTGTGTGGTAATACCTGTGTATGATTTTTTGCATGAGAACACCATGTACCCAGAGGCAAGCTGAAGAAGAGAGCTCAATATTTCGAAAAGTTAATTACCTACCACAATATCAGTGGGCAGCTGCACCCAAGATAGATCACCAAAAGGTAAAGCTACAGTGTAGTTGTCCTGTGGGTAGTAAAGTAGCCTCAGTGCAGTGTTCTCGGATCATTAGTGGTGTGCTTGTTGTTAGTAAGTTGTTTTAAAATAACAGGACATTTAGGTAGTTAGTCATTGTAGTATATAGTAAGTGTGTATTAGTTAATGTCCATTTCTTGTGTGATTATGTCAGTGAAACCTGAGTGTTAGGATATTTAGTTCAGATTTTATTTCTTTTGTTTACTATGGTTAGATTGCGTAGTCAGAAAGATATCAACATGCATAATGAGCAACAGTCAGTAAGTAGTGATACCGAGTTGGAAAGTGGGACACAAAGTAATGTTAGTGACGTAGTTCAGGAAGTACAATGTGAGAATCTGGGGGCAGAAGGACAAGAAATGTTGCCATTGCCACCCAGTGATTCAGTTGATAGCGGAAATACTGTGCCATCCGCAAGCACTGGACACGGACCAGAGAGTGGTGAGGTGTCAGAAGTGCAATCATTAAGAGTTATGTTCGAGCGCATGCTCAATTTCCAAGCTGAATTTGTACGTGTGCAAGCAGAGCGTGATAGAGAACGTGATGCTAAACAAGCAGAACGCGATAGAGAACGTGATGCTAAACAAGCAGAACGCGATAGAGAACGTGATGCTGAACAAGCAGAGCGTGACCAGAGATTGGTAGCTGAATTTGCATGTATGCAAGCAGAACGCGATAGAGAACGTGATGCTGAACAAGCAGAGCGTGACCAGAGATTGGTAGCTGAATTTGCCAAACAAGCAGAGCGCGATAGAGAACGTGATGCTAAACAAGCAGAGCGTGACCGACGCCTGCATGAGAGGGACTTGCAGTTGATGCAAACTTTAGAAGTTATGCAAAGTGAGATTGTTAGTTTGAAACAAAAATATGAAACCATACCCAAAACGGTGCAAGAATTAAGCGAAAGAGTAGATAGTGTTCAAGTGGCTAACGCCAATATAGTAGAGGAAATCCGTGTCCTGACTAATAGGGTCGAACAACTAGAAATTGACACAACTCAAGTAATTGAGAACAAAGTGATCGAACAAGTGCACAAAGTAGAAAATGAAGTCATAAAAGAAATAGATCAGAAAGTGCACGCCGCAATTGAGGCCAGAGATGTGGGCTCAAGTGCGGATGTGCAAGATCTAAAAAGGATAGTGCACAAGGACATTCCGCTGTGGCAGCGGAGTGTGGACCGTCGTCTTGCCGAGATGGAGCTTAGCTTGCGGCATGACGAGGCACGGGCGTATGTCACGCCAGCCAGGTCCAACAATGATAGGCATATAAATACTGCAGTAAAAAATTGCGACTGCGAGACAGAACAGGCAACCAATGTAAGCGAAACAAATAAATGTCATTCCAAAGTAGTGATTGAAGAAAGCTTGATTAGGAACCGACAGTTTCAGATCTTTACAACGGAGAAGAAATCTGTTCACCCTGTAGTGTTTATCAAGGGATTTAGAAACATTTTGCATAGCGTTTGGAGTCATACCCAGAAAATACAGTTCGTTATGTCTTACATACAAGGAGATGCTGCATTATGGGCAACCGAAGCAGCTGACAGTTGTGATACATATGAGCAATTTGAAAAAGCATTCTTGGCCAAATATTGGTCAACATGTATCCAGGAGAGATTACGGAAGGAGGTATATAATCCAGAGCCGTATTCTCCACGACTAGGCAATTTGCGAAAATATTTCGAGAAGTACATTAATAAGACCCGTTACTGGGACGAACAGATTTCATCCCGGGATTTGATCAGGCTTTTGAAATCACACTTGCCGATACATGTAAAGGAAAATGCCTGAAAATGATATGGAACATTTCTTGTCTGTTCTGGACTCAATTGACCTGATTCAGGAGGACGTTAAGGCAGCCTCTGAACAGGCTAGAAGTAACGGAAATGGTTATAGAAATGGTAGAAATAACACGCCTCCACCAAGTAATGGAAACGGTGGAGGTAATAATAGGAGACAGGAGTATGCACAAAACGGAAATAGAGGTAGAGACCGGAACGGCAATAGTCCGCCGGTGAATAATGACCGGAAAAGGAGGTTCGATGACCGGTATGAGACAGGCCCACCAAGCAATAATAGATGGAAAAATGCCAGGGGGCCGAGCATCACTAATACTTATAATGATGCAAACCGAACTTGGCCGCAGAACCAGAGGCCCAGTCCGGACCGGCAAAACAGTGATAGATATGACAATAACCGACCGCCACCACAAAATGCGCCAATTGCGCAACCGTGGCGGCCGACGCAACACAACGTGCACATAGTGGAGGTCAGTGACACAGAGCAGCCACGCCCATCCACTAGCAATAATTCAACAAACTAGATGCAGCCGAGATACGCTCTCCATCGTCGGCTGAGGTTTGGAGTGAGAGCAGCCCGACACAGAACAAAACACCGAACAAAATCTGTATCCTTAGGTATAATGACGGGGTACAGATGGGAGATGAATTAATAACTGAACCATCCACGTGCATAAAGGAGCACAAAGACAAAGTACAAGCGATAATAGAGATCAAAATTAACAATATTGATGTGCAAGCGGTCGTAGATACAGGTGCTACTGTCAGTGTTATGAGTATGGACTTATTCAAAGTACTGGGGAAGGAAAGGCGTATGCTGACTTTTCCCGTGAATAATTGTAAAGTCACTGGAGCCATAAGTGCACAGCGACAAATAATTAAACTCCAAGTGCGGGTAGAGATGTATGTAGGGGATGAAGCCATAGCGTGCTCATTCCTGGTAGTAAAGGGTTTAAAGGTAGCCTGCATTTTGGGGGTAGATTTTTTGAGAGAAAGGGACGCAATAATCGACCTTTCTCGGGGAAAATTAAGTTTGATGAATGCTGGTAGGAGAATAGAATTGTCCATGCTCAGATCTGAAGAGGTACCTGTACCTAATTGTAATGCTATTAACATAAAATGTAGGAATCAGTCGATACTACATTTAGACAATCATTGTCTAGGACAGAATCTCTATTATCCTGACGTACAAGGTGATCAATTCAAAGCAAATGTGGACGCACTTATGAACAAAGTATAACAGTCCGAAAATTTGAACTCCATGCAACAGCAGGATTTGGTACAGTTATTATCTAATTATGCAGACGTATTTTCAGAACGACCAGGAATTGTTAAGGGATATCAGTACAATATCGAGGTGAAGCCTCACAAAACTTACTGTCGAGCCTCATACTCCATTCCTTGGTCCAAGAAGGAAATAGTAGCTAAAGAAATAAGAAAACTGATCGAGTGGGGAATAATAGAACCGTCTTTGTCCCCTTATAGTAGTCCTTTGGTGGCGGTAGCAAAAGCAGACGGACAGGTACGGTTAGTACTAGATGCGAGAGACATAAATGAAATTATTGTACCTGTTAGGACTCATCCGGAAAATCTTGATGAGCAAATTCAAAAATTTCATGGAGTGCAATATTTGACATCTATTGATATGAGAAGTTCTTTCTGGCAAATCCTGCTCACACCCGAGTCGAGGAAATATACTGCATTTATATTTGGGGGAAGGAGCTACCAATTTAGGGTACTACCTTTCGGCCTAAATGTAAGTGCAGGAGTTTTTATAACAGCCCTCGACGCGGTTTTAGGTCCGGATTTGCTGCAAAGGGTAACAGTGTATGTAGACGATCTAGTGATTGCCACTGCCACCTGGGAGGAGCACGTAGAACTACTGAGTAAAGTCTTAGAAAGGTTTAAGCAAGCGGGAGTAACAGCGAATCTTGATAAATCCAAATTTGGACGTAATCAGATTAAATTTCTAGGTCACATAATAACACCACAAGGCATCAAGCCTGACAGCAAAAAACTTGATGTAATTCGTGGGTTTCCTAGTCCGAGAACTAAGAAACAGCTCAAAGCATTTATAGGTCTAGCATCTTTTTTTACACGGTTTGTTCCAAACCAATTAATGAATAACGAATCTTTATTGAGCCTGTTGCGTAAAAATGCGCACTGGGTGTGGACAGAAGAATGTCAACGCGCATTTGACGCTATCAAAAATGCCTTGGTGAACGCCAAAATACTGCGACACCCAGACATGACAAAAGATTTTTGTATAGCGACAGATTCGTGTTCATACGGTCTGGGCTCGTGTTTATTTCAGTGGGACAGGAGCAACGACCCCACAGCAATCAATGTAATCGGATTTGCCAGCCGCACACTAAACAGCTGCGAGAGAGCATATTCCGCTACCGAATTAGAGGCTCTTGCAGTGGTTTGGGCGGTAAAGAAATTTAACTATTACATCTATGGTAAAGAAGTCAAAGTATTCAGTGACCACCAGGCTTTGAGCTATTTAATGACTTGCAAATTATACCATACCCGCTTGCTAAGATGGAGGTTAGCATTACAGGAATATAAAATTAAAATCATGTACCTTAAAGGACAAGATAATGTTGTAGCAGACGCCTTGTCGAGGCTTCCACTAGGGCAATCCTCAATGTCAAATATTTTGGGACAATCGGAGGAATATCGAATACTATTAGTACAAGATAAGGTACATAGGAGGGACTTTTTACATATGTGTAAAAATATGTCCATATTGCAGGAAACTGATCCGATTTGGCGTGATATCATTAGTAAAATTAAAGAAGGAACCAATCTTAAAAGTGTTCAGAATTTCAAAATAGTAGATAATATTCTGTATTATAAAACAGGTGTGTCAAATGACCATGGAGTCGTGTGTATACCACAACAGGCTATCCCAGCTGTAGTGTGGCACACGCATTTAGCATGGGGTCACGCTGGGATAAGCAAGACAATAAGGATTTTGTCCAAATTCTGTTATTTTAAGGGGATAAGCCAGCAGACTCGCACCATTATCAGGACTTGTCCTCTGTGCCAAAAAGCTAAGTTTCAAAATAAGTCCACAAGGTTTGAACTGCATCCTATAGTGCCTCATCGACCACTTCAGTTAGTATCTATAGACATAGCAGGACCCTACCCACGAGCCAGGGGTGGATTGAAGTACATTTTAGCGGTGTATGACCTTTTCTCTAAATATTTAAAAATATACTGCCTTAAATCAGCCACTGCTCGTGGAATAGTTAAATGGTTAGGGAAGGAATATTTTACACAAGTGGGTAAGCCTGAAGCGGTAATATCGGATAATGCTTCCTATTTTACAGGCCATACCTGGAAAAACTATTTACATGAACAAGATATAAAGCATATACTAATTTCCCGTTTTCACCCACAAGCAAGTTTAGTAGAGAGAACATTTGGAGAGTTAAATAAATTTTTCAGGTTATACATTGCATATAAACACACAAGATGGCCAGATCTGATACCTAAGTTTGTAGAAGTTCACAACGCAACCCCGCATGCTTCTACGGGGTATCCACCAAACGAGATTATAATGAATAATAATAGAGTTTTGAATGAGTGGCTGGCACCTTTGCCTAAGGTCCCAGTCATTCCTGAGCCTAAGGAAGAGAAGATAAGAAAAGCAGGGTGCAACCTTACCAGGTGCGCTCAGAAAAGGAAAGAAAAATATAATCGACATGTGACGAATAACCAAAAATTTAGTGTTGGGGACTTGGTACTCTTACGCAATCATCCTAAGTCCTCGGCATCCTTGAAACAGAATAGCAAGTGGCAATTGGTGTACAATGGACCTTTTAGAGTAGTAAGTGTGCCACATGAGTGTAGCTATCTCTTAGCAGATCCCCACTCAGGGAGAGTACGGGGACTGTATCCGCGAAAGGATGTAAAAGCATTCCTACAGTAAAAGACTAATAGTCCTATGTGGACACCATTCTTTTGTAAATAATGAACATTAATGATGTGTGATCTTTAGAGATAACGTACTAGTGTAGAAGTGTTTAGTTATAAGAATATGATTGACTTTCTCATGTGTATGGATATTTGTGTTATGTACTCTTTTAATTTGTGTTATCTAGAACATGCTCTAAATGTTTGCACAGATAATCTGATTAGTGCAATTATTTGTAGTGTTAAGCTGTGACAGAGTTCAATCAAAAAGAACATTTTAGTAATGATTAGTTAGTGTACTACATAATTTTCTATGTGCCCAAATTTGAAATATTTCTTGGCACAATCTTCTCTATTATGTGTATGTATGTATATATGTGTAGCTGTCAGATTGACAGATTCGAACCCAGAATAATATCAATAATATGAGGCCCTGAGAACTTTATTATCTAACCAATGTTATTAGAGAAAATAATGCACCCAGTAGTGACCCGAGGGCACCACGGGAGGCAAACTTGTTGCAAATTTATGTAATGCAAAGTTACGCACAAAGAAGCTTCAATTGAAGCATGTGCAGATTCAAACAGTAAAAAAGAGCTAGCCAGATACAGTCCAAGTCAATTTTTGCCTACAGAGACTACACTGTAGTTACGTAGGACGTTGATAGTAAAGTGTGACATGAGTTCAAAGGAGTTATTGAACAATATGCCTGAATCCGGCTGGAATGCACAAATAAAATGTACTCGAACACGAATATAGATGACTTTTGGGCAAACTAATACCAAATTTTAATACTTTGTTACCATGTACGCAAATATCACACCTTGGTAAAGAGTTACGAATGTGCTATTACAAAAAAAAAAAAAAATTGCACAGCGGACATTGTAAATAAAAATAAAGGAACTTAAAGAAAAGTGCAGTATTGTGCGGCAGAGACAGACAGTGACTGTTAAACCTGCAGCAATACGTCACGGAATAGTTGTGTATAAGTGATAAAAAACTGTATCATCGCCGTGTGTGCAAGTGGACAAGGAACTAGCACGACACGAGCAGTGAACCGATAACGGACGGTGGATCAAGCTAGTGTCAAACTTTAACTCTTTGTGTGTCAAGGGACGCTAGGAAAGCGCATTGACTACGAAGATACATTTTGTCCTAAGGTGAAAACTTGCGTGTGACTAATGACAAGTCATGACATGGTGAAAAATATTGTATGCCCATAAAACGTGTTACTGTGACAACGAAACATTGTGCAAACCAGACTAGTGAAGGCCTACTGAGTAATAACTGCCACTAACTGTGTGCGTTCTTTCCCACAGCAGGAAAAATGCCTATAAGGATAGTACACTGTTTCTGAATTTGTTGCATGTTTCCTGGAGCACTGCAAGAAAACGTCGCACGGGCGAGCGGATATCCAACGCGCATCCGGCTACATCAGCTATGCAGCGGCCGCAGCAGCCCGTAGCAGACCAGACAGACCGCCACGCCCCTCCGCGCCGTAGCTGTCAACGCCGGGGGCGGTGACCTACACGGAGTCAGCGCGCCGCGCCGAGCGCCGCTCAACAATCACTCCGCACCGCTCACCAAATACAGCATTATTGATTTTTTTTTTATGTTCACATAAACTGAATAACATGTCAATGACTTCATTTCGATAAACATTGAACATTTACTACGTAGGACAAGTGACCTTGTAGTGTATCACACGAATAATAGTATCACACACAAAAAAACTTCAGTCGAACTGTATGTGACTGTGATATTGTGTAATTGTGTAACCGTTTGTGATGAACTGAATTTAATTCAAATGAATAACTGAATTTAATTCAAATGACCATGAACCAACTGGGATGGCTGGGCTCCGGCACAGTTTTGCCCAGGTTTCCTGGTTGCCTACGCCCAAATGGGGGAGCCATGAACTTATATAACCCTGAGACTAAATAAAAGAGCCATTCCGTAAAATATACAAGTGTAAAGAACGTTACTGGCACCATTGTGTCAAAGTGTAAAAACTCTTTGCCAAATGCTGCCAGGGGGCAATGTAACGTTCCCTGGCAAACTCACGTTATTAAAAATAAAAAAAAAAAGAGTTTATTTGTACCATATACGCCGCTCTGGGAAAGTTGTATATATCGTAATTATTGAACAAAAATATTACTGAATGTGGTGTAAAAGACATTTGTTATTCTCCTTATATTTTTTGTTGTAATATTTGTCTGTATTTAGGATAGGAATTTTTTCTGTATTTATTATGTGATTGTAAAATGTGTCAGTATTTGCGATAGCAGAGATATGTTGCCAGAAGAGAATAATATCGTCAATTTGCAAAGAAATGTTAATAGTCAGCAATACTATTTAAGCACAATGCATTATGTATTCTTTGGTCTTCTCTGTTCAGAAGTCATTGCGGTAGGACACTGCGAAAGAGTTTTTTACGAATGGGTAGACTTCTTTTGTCTCTGTCTGGACTTAGCCGCCATTAGACGATGCGTTACGAATTAATGTGAGTTGTATTGTTGTTTGATCTAAATATATTAGAGTTTATCAAAAGTGTGAATTATTTATGTAAATTAGCTTGCCCACGTCATCTATAAAATTTCTTTAAGAATTTTTCAGCATTTTTTAGCGGTGTTGCTGGGCTGTGCCGCGACCAACAATACCAAACCCGTAAATCGGGAACAGATGCATAAAAATCAATGGTGAATTAAGAAATTGTTCTTCTTTTTCAGTGATCCTGTGGCTGATAAAATTTGAATTAATTATACGTTTGTGCATTCGTAGGCGGATAGCTAATGTTAGTTAACATTGAAATTTAAACAGTTTGGTTCTTTCAAAATATCTTAAAAGTGTAATGAAGTAGGTTTGATCAGTGATAAATGTCGGCTTGGCAATAATTAAAACATTTTCTGCTAATAGAGGTAATCGTGTGTTCTATGGCTAGTGCCGGGATAAAATTCAGTAAAAATATTTAACAAAAAATCCACTGCATCAGGAAAGTGTATGCCAAGGCCGAATGATTTAAAGGACCCAATTCTCAACCTAATATTCTTAACCAGTTCATATGAGTTCACGTAAATATTATTTTTTTTTAAATGTACGTAATAATTAAGTAAGTAAAAATTTTTTATTACCACACGAAAGTAAGAGAGTGGTTCTACAACAAAGTTCGCACGAAAGAAAATTAACTTAAAAACAACAGATAAATTTTATTATTCTTCCTTAACGAAATTTCAAATCAATCCCAATCATTTCGATAGACGATTTCGTTAAAGTACTTAAGTCGGCATTGAGCCTTTTGTATTTTATTACGATGCAATTTTTGTGTTTCATCGTCAAAGTTCAGATCCAAGGGAAACAGTAAACCAGCAGTCGTGCATCGGATTCCAATAGTTGGTGACGCAGGAAAGGCTAAACATAGACACTAAGATAAGTCGGTCTTATTGTACTTAAGTCGGCATTGAGCCTTTTGTATTTAATTCCGATGAAATCTTTGTGTTTCATCGTCCAAGTGAAGGTCCAAGGGATACAGTAAACGAGCAGTCGTGCATCGGATTCCAAAACTGGTGACGCAGGAAAGGCTGAACATAGACACTAAGATAAGTCAGTCATATTGTACTTAAGTCGGCATCAAGTCTTTTGTATTTAATTCCGATGCCACTTTTGTGTTTCATCGTCAAAGTGAAGGTCCAAGGGATACAGTAAACCAGCTGTCGTGCGTCGGATTCCAAATCTGGTGACGCAGGAAAGGCTAAACGTAGCCACTAAGATAAGTCGGTCTTATTGTACTTAAGTAGCTATTGAGCCTTTTGTATTTAATGCCGATGCAATTTTGTTTTTCATCGCCAAAGTGAAGGTCCAAGTGATACAGTAAACCAGCAGTCGTGCATCGGATCCAAAAACTGGTGACGCAAGAAAGGCTAAACATAGACACTAAGATAAGTCGAGCTTATTGTACTTAAGTCGGCATTGAGCCTTTTGTATTTCATTCCGATGCAATTTTTATGTTTCATCGTCAAAGTGGAGGTCCAAAGGATACAGTAAACCAGCAGTTGTGCATCGGATTCCAAAACTGGTGACACAGGAAAGGCTAAACATAGACACTAAGATAAGTCAGTCATATTGTACTTAAGTCGGCATCAAGTCTTTTGTATTTAATTCCGATGCCACTTTTGTGTTTCATCGTCAAAGTGAAGGTCCAAGGGATACAGTAAACCAGCAGTCGTGCAGCGGATTCCAAAACTGGTGACGCAGGAAAGGCTAAACATAGACACTAAGATAAGTCGGTCTTATTGTACTTAAGTCGGCATTGAGCCTTTTGTATTTAATTCCGATGAAATCTTTGTGTTTCATCGTCCAAGTGAAGGTCCAAGGGATACAGTAAACGAGCAGTCGTGCATCGGATTCCAAAACTGGTGACGCAGGAAAGGCTGAACATAGACACTAAGATAAGTCAGTCATATTGTACTTAAGATGGCATTAAGTCTTTTGTATTTAATTCCGATGCCACTTTTGTGTTTCATCGTCAAAGCGTAGGTCCAATGGATACAGTAAACCAGCAGTCGTGCATCGGATTCAGAAACAGGTGACGCAGGAAAGGCTAAACGTAGACACTAAGATAAGTCAGTCTTATTGTACTTAAGTCGGCATTGAGCCTTTTGTATTTAATTCCGATGCAATTATTGTGTTTCATCGTCAAAGTGAAGGTCCAAGGGATACAGTAAACCAGCAGTCGTGCATCGGATTCCAAAACTGGTGAAGCAGGAAAGGCTAAACATAGACACTAAGATAAGTCAGTCTTAATGTACTTAAGTAGGCATTGAGCCGTTTGTATTTAATTCCGATGCAATTTTTGTGTTTCATCGTCAAAGTGAAGGTCCAAGGGAAACAGTAAACCAGCAGTCGTGCATCGGATTCCAAAACTGGTGACGCAGGAAAGGTTAACCATAGACCCTAAGATAAGTGAGTCTTATTGTACTTAAGTCGGCATTGTGCTTTTTGTATTTAATTCCGATGCAATATCTGTGTTTCATCGTCTAAGTATAGGTCCAAGGGAAACAGTAAACCAGCAGTCGTGCATCGGATTCCAAAACTGGTGACGCAGGAAATGCTAAACATAGACACTAAGATAAGTCGGTCTTATTGTAGTTAAGTCGGCATTGAGCCTTTTGTATTTAATTCCGATGCCACTTTTGTGTTCCATCGTCAAAGTGAAGGTCCAAGGGATACAGTAAACCAGCAGTCGTGCGTCGGATTCCAATACTGGTGACGCAGGAAAGGCAAAACGCAGACACTAAGATAAGTCAGTCTTATTGTACTTAAGTCGGCATTGAGCCCTTTGTATTTAGTTCCGATGCAATCTTTGTGTTTCATCGTCAAAGTGAAGGTCCAAGGGATACAGTAAACCAGCAGTCGTGCATCGGAATCCAAAACTGGTGACGAATAAAGGCTAATCATAGACACTAAGTTAAGTCGGTCTAATTATACTTCAGTCGGCATTGCGCCTTTTGTATTTAATTCCGATGCAATTTTTGTGTTTCATCGTCAAAGTGAAGGTCCAAGGGATACGGTAAAATAGCAGTCGTGCTTCGGATTCCAAAACTAGTGACGAATTAAAGGCTATACATAGAAACTAAGATAAGTCAGACTTGTTGTACTTAAGTCGGCATTGTGCCTTTTGTATTTAATTCCGATGCAATTTTGTGTTTCATCGTCAAAATGAAGGTCCTAGGTATACAGTAAACCAGCAGTCGTGCATCGGATTCCAAAACTGGTGACAAAGGAGAGGCTAAACATAGACACTAAGATAAGTTAGTCTTTTTGTACTCAAGTCGGCATTGAGCATTTTGTATTTAATTCCGATGCAATTTTTGTGTTTCATCGTCAAAGTGAAGGTCCAAGGGATACAGTAAACCAGCAGTCGTTCATCGGACTCCAAAACTGGTGACGCAGGAAAGGATAATCGTAGACACTAAGATAAGTCTGTCTTATTGTACTTAAGTCGGCATTGAGCCTTTTGTATTTAATTCGGATGCGTTTCATCGTCAAAGTGAAGGTCCAATCGAAACAGTAAACCAGCAGTCGTGCATCGGATTCCAAAACTGGTGACGCAGGAAAGGCTAAACATAGACACTAAGATAAGTCGGTCCTATAGTACTTAAGTCGGCATTGAGCCTTTTGTATTTAATTCCGATGCAAATTTTGTGTTTCATCGTCAAAGTGAAGGTCCAAGGGATACAGTAAACCAGCAGTCGTGCATCGGATTCCAAAACTGGTGACGCAGGAAAGGCTAAAAATAGACACTAGGATAATTCAGTCGTATTGTACTTAAGTCAGCCTTACGCATTTTGTATTTAATTCCAATGCAAATTTTGTGTTTCATCGTCAAAGTGTAGGTCCAAGGGATACAGTAAACCAGCAGTCGTGCATCGGATTCCAAAACTGGTGACGCAGGAAAGGCGAAACATAGACACTAAGATAAGTCAGTCTTATTGTACTTAAGGCGGCACTGAACCTTTTGTATTTAATTCCGATACAATTTTTGTGTTTCATCGTCAAAGTGAAGGTCCTAGGGAAACAGTCAACCAGCAGTCGTGCATCGGATTCCAAAACAGGTGACGCAGGAATGGCTTAACATAGACACTAAGATAAGTCAGTCTTATTGTACTTTAGTCGGCATTGGGCCATTTGTATTTATTTCCGATGCAAATATTGTGTTTCATCGTCAAAGTGTAGGTCCAAGGGATACAGTAAACCAGCAGTCGTGCATCGGATTCCAAAACTGGTGACGCAGGAAAGGCTGAACATAGACACTAAGATAAGTCAGTCATATTGTACTTCAGTCGGCATCAAGTCTTTTGTATTTAATGCCGATGCAATTTTGTTTTTCATCGCCAAAGTGAAGGTCCAAGTGATACAGTAAACCAGCAGTCGTGCATCGGATCCAAAAACTGGTGACGCAGGAAAGGCTAAACATAGACACTAAGATAAGTCGAGCTTATTGTACTTAAGTCGGCATTGAGCCTTTTGTATTTCATTCCGATGCAATTTTTGTGTTTCATCGTCAAAGTGGAGGTCCAAAGGATACAGTAAACCAGCAGTCGTGCATCGGATTCCAAAACTGGTGACGCAGGAAAGGCTAGACATAGACACTAAGATAAGTCAGTCATATTGTACTTAAGTCGGCATTGAGCCTTTTGTATTTAATTCCGATGCAATTTTTGTGTTTCATCGTCAAAGTGAAGGTCCAAGGGATACAGTAAACCAGCAGTCGTGCAGCGGATTCCAAAACTGGTGACGCAGGAAAGGCTAAACGTAGACACTAAGATAAGTCGGTCTTATTGTACTTAAGTCGGCATTGAGCCTTTTGTATTTAATTCCGATGAAATCTTTGTGTTTCATCGTCCAAGTGAAGGTCCAAGGGATACAGTAAACCAGCAGTCGTGCATCGGATTCCAAAACTGGTGCCGCAGGAAAGGCTGAACGTAGACACTAAGATAAGCCAGTCATATTGTACTTAAGTTGGCATTAAGTCTTTTGTATTTAATTCCGATGCCACTTTTGTGTTTCATCGTCAAAGTGAAGGTCCAAGGGATACAGTAAACCAGCAGTCGTGCGTCGGATTCCAAATCTGGTGACGCAGGAAAGGCTAAACGTAGACACTAAGATAACTCTGCCTTATTGTACTTATGTCGGCATTGAGCCTTTTGTATTTAATTCCGATGTTATTTTTGTGTTTCATCATCAAAGTGAAGGTCCAAGGGAAACAGTAAACCAGCAGTCGTGCATCGGATTCCAAAACTGGTGACGCAGGAAAGGTTAACCATAGACCCTAAAATAAGTCAGTCATATTGTACTTAAGTCGGCATTGAGCCTTTTGTATTTAATTCCGATGAATTCTTTGTGTTTCATCGTCCGAGTGAAGGTCCAAGGGATACAGTAAAGCAGCAGTCGTGCATCGGATTCCAAAACTGGTGACGCAGGAAAGGCTGAACATAGACACTAAGATAAGTCAGTCATATTGTACTTCAGTCGGCATCAAGTCTTTTGTATTTAATGCCGATGCAATTTTGTTTTTCATCGCCAAAGTGAAGGTCCAAGTGATACAGTAAACCAGCAGTCGTGCATCGGATCCAAAAACTGGTGACGCAGGAAAGGCTAAACATAGACACTAAGATAAGTCGAGCTTATTGTACTTAAGTCGGCATTGAGCCTTTTGTATTTCATTCCGATGCAATTTTTGTGTTTCATCGTCAAAGTGGAGGTCCAAAGGATACAGTAAACCAGCAGTCGTGCATCGGATTCCAAAACTGGTGACGCAGGAAAGGCTAGACATAGACACTAAGATAAGTCAGTCATATTGTACTTAAGTCGGCATTGAGCCTTTTGTATTTAATTCCGATGCAATTTTTGTGTTTCATCGTCAAAGTGAAGGTCCAAGGGATACAGTAAACCAGCAGTCGTGCAGCGGATTCCAAAACTGGTGACGCAGGAAAGGCTAAACATAGACACTAAGATAAGTCGGTCTTATTGTACTTAAGTCGGCATTGAGCCTTTTGTATTTAATTCCGATGAAATCTTTGTGTTTCATCGTCCAAGTGAAGGTCCAAGGGATACAGTAAACCAGCAGTCGTGCATCGGATTCCAAAACTGGTGCCGCAGGAAAGGCTGAACGTAGACACTAAGATAAGCCAGTCATATTGTACTTAAGTTGGCATTAAGTCTTTTGTATTTAATTCCGATGCCACTTTTGTGTTTCATCGTCAAAGTGAAGGTCCAAGGGATACAGTAAACCAGCAGTCGTGCGTCGGATTCCAAATCTGGTGACGCAGGAAAGGCTAAACGTAGACACTAAGATAACTCTGTCTTATTGTACTTATGTCGGCATTGAGCCTTTTGTATTTAATTCCGATGTTATTTTTGTGTTTCATCATCAAAGTGAAGGTCCAAGGGAAACAGTAAACCAGCAGTCGTGCATCGGATTCCAAAACTGGTGACGCAGGAAAGGTTAACCATAGACCCTAAAATAAGTCAGTCATATTGTACTTAAGTCGGCATTGAGCCTTTTGTATTTAATTCCGATGAATTCTTTGTGTTTCATCGTCCGAGTGAAGGTCCAAGGGATACAGTAAAGCAGCAGTCGTGCATCGGATTCCAAAACTGGTGACGCAGGAAAGGCTGAACATAGACACTAAGATAAGTCAGTCATATTGTACTTCAGTCGGCATCAAGTCTTTTGTATTTAATGCCGATGCAATTTTGTTTTTCATCGCCAAAGTGAAGGTCCAAGTGATACAGTAAACCAGCAGTCGTGCATCGGATCCAAAAACTGGTGACGCAGGAAAGGCTAAACATAGACACTAAGATAAGTCGAGCTTATTGTACTTAAGTCGGCATTGAGCCTTTTGTATTTCATTCCGATGCAATTTTTGTGTTTCATCGTCAAAGTGGAGGTCCAAAGGATACAGTAAACCAGCAGTCGTGCATCGGATTCCAAAACTGGTGACGCAGGAAAGGCTAGACATAGACACTAAGATAAGTCAGTCATATTGTACTTAAGTCGGCATTGAGCCTTTTGTATTTAATTCCGATGCAATTTTTGTGTTTCATCGTCAAAGTGAAGGTCCAAGGGATACAGTAAACCAGCAGTCGTGCAGCGGATTCCAAAACTGGTGACGCAGGAAAGGCTAAACATAGACACTAAGATAAGTCGGTCTTATTGTACTTAAGTCGGCATTGAGCCTTTTGTATTTAATTCCGATGAAATCTTTGTGTTTCATCGTCCAAGTGAAGGTCCAAGGGATACAGTAAACCAGCAGTCGTGCATCGGATTCCAAAACTGGTGCCGCAGGAAAGGCTGAACGTAGACACTAAGATAAGCCAGTCATATTGTACTTAAGTTGGCATTAAGTCTTTTGTATTTAATTCCGATGCCACTTTTGTGTTTCATCGTCAAAGTGAAGGTCCAAGGGATACAGTAAACCAGCAGTCGTGCGTCGGATTCCAAATCTGGTGACGCAGGAAAGGCTAAACGTAGACACTAAGATAACTCTGTCTTATTGTACTTATGTCGGCATTGAGCCTTTTGTATTTAATTCCGATGTTATTTTTGTGTTTCATCATCAAAGTGAAGGTCCAAGGGAAACAGTAAACCAGCAGTCGTGCATCGGATTCCAAAACTGGTGACGCAGGAAAGGTTAACCATAGACCCTAAAATAAGTCAGTCATATTGTACTTAAGTCGGCATTGAGCCTTTTGTATTTAATTCCGATGCAAATTTTGTGTTTAATCGTCAAAGTGAAGGTCCAAGGGATACAGTAATCCAGCAGTCGTGCATCGGATTCCAAAACTGGTGACACAGGAAAGGCTGAACATAGACACTAAGATAAGTCGGTCTTATTGTACTGAAGCCGGGATTGAGTCGTTTGTATTTAATTCCGATGCAATATATGTGTTTCGTTGTCAAAGTGAAGGTCCAAGGGATACAGTAAACCAGCATTCGTGCATCGGATTTCAAAACTGGTGACGCAGGAAAGGCTCAACATAGACACTAAGTTAAGTCAAGCTTATTGTACTTTAGTCGGCATTGGGCCATTTGTATTTATTTCCGATGCAAATATTGTGTTTCATCGTCAAAGTGTAGGTCCAAGGGATACAGTAAACCAGCAGTCGTGCATCGGATTCCAAAACTGGTGACGCAGGAAAGGCTAAACATAGACACTAAGATAAGTCGGTCTTATTGTACTTATGTCGGCATTGAGCCTTTTGTATTTAATTCCGATGAATTCTTTGTGTTTCATCGTCCGAGTGAAGGTCCAAGGGATACAGTAAAGCAGCAGTCGTGCATCGGATTCCAAAACTGGTGACGCAGGAAAGGCTGAACATAGACACTAAGATAAGTCAGTCATATTGTACTTAAGTCGGCATCAAGTCTTTTGTATTTAATTCCGATGCCACTTTTGTGTTTCATCGTCAAAGTGAAGGTCCAAGGGATACAGTAAACCAGCAGTCGTGCGTCGGATTCCAAATCCGGTGACGCAGGATAGGCTAAACGTAGACACTAAGATAACTCAGTCTTATTGTACTTATGTCGGCATTGAGCCTTTTGTATTTAATTACGATGTTATTTTTGTGTTTCATCATCAAAGTGAAGGTCCAAGGGAAACAGTAAACCAGCAGTCGTGCATCGGATTCCAAAACTGGTGACGCAGGAATGGTTAACCATAGACCCTAAAATAAGTCAGTCATATTGTACTTAAGTCGGCATTGAGCCTTTTGTATTTAATTCCGATGCAAATTTTGTGTTTAATCGTCAAAGTGAAGGTCCAAGGGATACAGTAATCCAGCAGTCGTGCATCGGATTCCAAAACTGGTGACACAGGAAAGGCTGAACATAGACACTAAGATAAGTCGGTCTTATTGTACTGAAGCCGGGATTGAGTCGTTTGTATTTAATTCCGATGCAATATATGTGTTTCGTTGTCAAAGTGAAGGTCCAAGGGATACAGTAAACCAGCAGTCATGCGTCGGATTCCAAATCTGGTGACGCAGGAAAGGCTAAACGTAGCCACTAAGATAAGTCGGTCTTATTGTACTTAAGTCGCTATTGAGCCTTTTGTATTTAATGCCGATGCAATTTTGTTTTTCATCGCCAAAGTGAAGGTCCAAGTGATACAGTAAACCAGCAGTCGTGCATCGGATCCAAAAACTGGTGACGCAAGAAAGGCTAAACATAGACACTAAGATAAGTCGAGCTTATTGTACTTAAGTCGGCATTGAGCCTTTTGTATTTCATTCCGATGCAATTTTTGTGTTTCATCGTCAAAGTGGAGGTCCAAAGGATACAGTAAACCAGCAGTCGTGCATCGGATTCCAAAACTGGTGACGCAGGAAAGGCTAGACATAGACACTAAGATAAGTCAGTCATATTGTACTTAAGTCGGCATTGAGCCTTTTGTATATAATTCCGATGCAATTTTTGTGTTTCATCGTCAAAGTGAAGGTCCAAGGGATACAGTAAACATGCAGCCGTGCAGCGGATTCCAAAACTGGTGACGCAGGAAAGGCTAAACATAGACACTAAGATAAGTCGGTCTTATTGTACTTAAGTCGGCATTGAGCCTTTTGTATTTAATTCCGATGAAATCTTTGTGTTTCATCGTCCAAGTGAAGGTCCAAGGGATACAGTAAACCAGCAGTCGTGCATCGGATTCCAAAACTGGTGCCGCAGGAAAGGCTGAACGTAGACACTAAGATAAGTCAGTCATATTGTACTTAAGTTGGCATTAAGTCTTTTGTATTTAATTCCGATGCCACTTTTGTGTTTCATCGTCAAAGTGAAGGTCCAAGGGATACAGTAATCCAGCAGTCGTGCATCGGATTCCAAAACTGGTGACACAGGAACGGCTGAACATAGACACTAAGATAAGTCGGTCTTATTGTACTGAAGCCGGGATTGAGTCGTTTGTATTTAATTCCGATGCAATATATGTGTTTCGTTGTCAAAGTGAAGGTCCAAGGGATACAGTAAACCAGCAGTCGTGCATCGGATTTCAAAACTGGTGACGCAGGAAAGGCTCAACATAGACACTAAGTTAAGTCAGTCTTATTGTACTTAAATCGGAATTGAGCCTTTTGTAGTTAATTCCGATGCAATTTTTTTGTTTCGTCGTCAGAGTGAAGGTCCAAGGGATACAGTAAACTAGAAGTCGTGCATCGGATTCCAAAACTGGTGACGCAGGAAAGGCTAAACATAGCCACTAAGATAAGTCAGTCTTATTGTACTTAAGTCGGCACTGAACCTTTTGTATTTAATTCCGATGCAATTTTTGTGTTTCATCGTCAAAGAGAATGTCCGAGGGATACAGTAAGCCAGCAGTCGTGCATCGGATTCCAAAACTGGTGACGCAGGAAAGGCTAAACATAGACACTAAGATAAGTGAGTCTTATTGTACTTAAATCGGCATTGTGCTTTTTGTATTCAATTCCGATGCAATATCTGTGTTTCATCGTCTAAGTGAAGGTCCAAGGGAAACAGTAAACCAGCAGTCGTGCATCGGATTCCAAAACTGGTGACGCCGGAAAGGCTAAACATAGACACTAAGATAAGTCGGTCTTATTATACTTAAGTCGGCATTGAGCCATTTGTATTTAATTCCGATGAATTCTTTGTGTTTCATCGTCCAAGTGAAGGTCCAACTGATACAGTAAACCAGCAGTCGTGCATCGGATTCCAAAACTGGTGACGCATTAAAGGCTGAACATAGACACTGAGATAAGTCAGTCATATTGTATTTAAGTCGGCATTAAGTCTTTTGTATTTAATTCCGATGCCACTTTTGTGTTCCATCGTCAAAGTGAAGGTCCAAGGGACACAGTAAACCAGCATTCGTGCGTCAGATTCCAATACTGGTGACGCAGGAAAGGCAAAACGCAGAAACTAAGATAAGTCAGTCTTATTGTACTTAAGTCTGCATTGAGCCCTTTGTATTTAGTTCCGATGCAATCTTTGTGTTTCATCGTCAAAGTGAAGGTCCAAGGGATACAGTAAACCAGCAGTCGTGCATCGGAATCCAAAACTGGTGACGAATAAAGGCTAAACATAGGCACTAAGATAAGTCGGTCTAATTATACTTAAGTCGGCATTGCGCCTTTTGTATTTAATTCCGATGCAATTTTTGTGTTTCATCGTCAAAGTGAAGGTCCAAGGGATACGGTAAAATAGCAGTCGTGCTTCGGATTCCAAAACTAGTGACGAATTAAAGGCTATACATAGAAACTAAGATAAGTCAGTCTTGTTGTACTTAAGTCGGCATTGTGCCTTCTGTATTTAATTCCGATGCAATTTTGTGTTTCATCGTCAAAATGAAGGTCCATGGTATACAGTAAACCAGCAGTCGTTCATCGGATTCCAAAACTGGTGACAAAGGAGAGGCTAAACATAGACACTAAGATAAGTTAGTCTTATTGTACTCAAGTCGGCATTGAGCATTTTGTATTTAATTCCGATGCAATATTTGTGTTTCATCGTCAAAGTGAAGGTCCAAGGGATACAGTAAACCAGCAGTCGTTCATCGGACTCCAAAACTGGTGACGCAGGAAAGGCTAAACATAGACACTAAGATAAGTCTGTCTTATTGTACTTAAGTCGGCATTGAGCCTTTTGTATTTAATTCGGATGCGTTTCATCGTCAAAGTGAAGGTCCAAGGGAAACAGTAAACCAGCAGTCGTGCATCGGATTCCAAAACTGGTGACGCAGGAAAGGCTAAACATAGAGACTAAGATAAGTCGGTCCTATAGTACTTAAGTCGGCATTGAGCCTTTTGTATTTAATTCCGATGCAAATTTTGTGTTTCATCGTCAAAGTGAAGGTCCAAGGGATACAGTAAACCAGCAGTCGTGCATCGGATTCCAAAACTGGTGACGCAGGAAAGGCTAAACATAGGCACTAGGATAATTCAGTCGTATTGTACTTAAGTCAGCCTTACGCATTTTGTGTTTAATTCCAATGCAATTTTTGTGTTTCATCGTCAAAGTGTAGGTCCAAGGGATACAGTAAACCAGCAGTCGTGTATCGGATTCCAAAACAGGTGACGCAGGAAAGGCTAAACATAGACACTAAGATAAATCAGTCTTATTGTACTTAAGTCGACATTGTGCCTTTTGTATTTAATTTCGATGCAATTTTTGTGTTTCATCGTCAAAGTGAAGGTCCAAGGGAAACAGTTAACCAGCAGTCGTGCATCGGAATCCAAAACTGGTGACGCAGGAAAGGCTACACATAGACACTAAGATAAGTCAGTCTTATTGTACTTTAGTCATCATTGAGCATTTTGTATTTAATTCCGATGCTTTTTTTCTGTTTCATCGTCAAAGTGAAGGTCCAAGGGATACAGTAAACCAGCAGTCGTGCATCGGATTCCAAAACTAGTGACGCACGAAAGGCTAAACATAGACACTAAGAGAAGTCAGTCTTATTGTACTTAAGTCGGCATTGAGCCTTTTGTATTTTATTCCGACGCAATTTATGTGTTTCATCGTCAAAGTGAAGGTCCAAGGGGTACAGTAAACCAGCAGTCGTGCATCGGATTACAAAACTGGTGACGCAGGAAAGGCTGAATATAGACGCTAAGATAAGTCAGTCTTATTGTACTTAAGTCGGCATTGAGCCTTTTGTATTTAATTCCGATGCAATTTTTGTGTTTTATCGTCAAAGTGGAGGTCCAAGGGATACAGTAATCCAGCAGTCGTGCATCGGATTCCAAAACTGGTGACGCAGGAAAGGGTAAACATAGACACTAAGATAAGTCAGTCTTATTGTACTTAAGTCGGCATTGAGCATTTTGTATTTGATTCCGACGCCATTTTTGTGTTTCATCGTCAAAGTGAAGGTCCATGGGATACAGTAAACCAGCAGTCGTGCATCGGATTCCAAAACCGGTGACGCAGGAAAGGCTAAACATAGACACTAAGATAAGTCAGTCTTAGTGTACGTAAGTCGGTATTGAGCCGTTTGTGTTTAATTCCGATGCAATTTTTGTGTTTCATCGTCAAACTGAAGGTCCAAGGGAAACAGTAAACCAGCAGTCGTGCATCGGATTCCAATACAGGTGACGCAGGAATGGCTAAACATAGACACTAAGATAAGTCAGTGTTATTGTACTTAAGTCGGCATTGGGCCATTTGTATTTAATTCCGATGAATTCTTTGTGTTTCATCGTCCAAGTGAAGGTCCAAGGGATACAGTAAACCAGCAGTCGTGCATCGGATTCCAAAACTGGTGACGCAGGAAAGGCTGAACATAGACACTAAGATAAGTCAGTCATATTGTATTTAAGTCGGCATTAAGTCTTTTGTAGTTAATTCCGATGCCACTTTTGTGTTCCATCGTCAAAGTGAAGGTCCAAGGAGTACAGTAAACCAGCAGTCGTGCGTCGGATTCCAAATCTGGTGACGCAGGAAAGGCTAAGCGTAGACACTAAGGTAAGTCCGTCTTATTGTACTTAAGTCGGCATTGAGACTTTTGTATTTAATTCCGATGCTATTTTTGTCTTTCATCATCAAAGTGAAGGTCCAAGGGAAACAGTAAACCAGCAGTCGTGCATCGGATTCCAAAACTGGTGACGTAGGAGAGGCTAAACATAGACACTAAGTTAAGTCGGTCTTATTGTTCTTAAGTCGGCATTGAGCCTTTTGTATTTAATTTCGATGAATTCTCTGTGTTTCATCGTCCAAGTGAAGGTCCAAGGGATACAGTAAACCAGCAGTCGTGCATCGGATTCCAAAGCTGGTGACGCAGGAAAGGCTAAACATAGACCCTAAGATAAGTCGGTCTTATTGTACTTAAGTCGCTATAAGGCTTTTTGTATTTAATTCCGATGCAATTTTGTTGTTCATCGTCAGAGTGAAGGTCCATGTGATACAGTAAACCAGCAGTCGTGCATCGGATCCAAAAACTGGTGACACAGGAAAGGCTAAACATAGACACTGAGATAAGTCGGTCTTATTGTACTTAAGTCGGCATTGAGCCTTTTGTATTTCATTCCGATGCAATTTTTGTGTTTCATCGTCAAAGTGGAGGTCCAAAGGATACAGTAAACCAGCAGTCGTGCATCGGATTCCAAAACTGGTGACGCAGGAAAGGCTAAACATAGACACTAAGATAAGTCAGTCTTATTGTACTTAAGTCGGCATTCAGCCTTTTGTATTTAATTCCGATGCAATTATTGTGTTTCATCGTCAAATTGAAGGTCCAAGGGATACAGTAAACCAGCAGTCGTGCATCGGATTCCAAAACTGGTGAAGCAGGAAAGGCTAAACATAGACACTAAGATAAGTAAGTCTTAATGTACTTAAGTCAGCATTGAGCCGTTTGTATTTAATTCCGATGCAATTTTTGTGTTTCATCGTCAAAGTGACGGTCCAAGGGAAACAGTAAACCAGCAGTCGTGCATCGGATTCCAAAACTGGTGACGCAGGAAAGGTTAACCATAGACCCTAAGATAAGTCAGTCTTATTGTACTTAAGTCGGCATTTAGCCTTTTAAATTTAATTCCGATGCAAATTTTGTGTTTAATCGTCAAAGTGAAGGTCCAAGGGATACAGTAAACCAGCAGTCGTGCATCGGATTCCAAAACTGGTGACACAGGAAAGGCTGAACAAAGACACTAAGATAAGTCGGTCTTATTGTACTGAAGTTGGGATTGAGTCGTTTGTATTTAATTCCGATGCCATTTATGTGTTTCGTTGTCAAAGTGAAGGTCCAAGGGATACAGTAAACCAGCAGTCGTGCAACGGATTCCAAAACTGGTGACGCAGGAAAGGCTGAACATAGACACTAAGATAAGTCAGTCTTATTGTACTTAAATCGGCTTTGAGCCTTTTGTATTTAATTCCGATTCCATTTTTGTGTTTCATCGTCAAAGTGAAGGTCCAAGGGATGCAGTAAACCAGCAGTCGTGCATCGGATTCCAAAACTGGTGACGCAGGAATGGCTAATCGTAGACACTAAGTTAAGTCACTCTCATTGTACTTAAGTCGGCATTGAGCCATTTGTATTTAATTCCGATGCAAATTTTGTGTTTCATCGTCAAAGTGAAGGTCCAAGGGATACAGTAATTCAGCAGTCGTGCATCGGTTTCCAAAACTGGTGACGCAGGAAAGGCTAAACATACACACTAGGATAAGTCAGTCGTATTGTACTTAAGTCGGCCTTACGCCTTTTATATTTAATTCCGACGGAATTTTTGTGTTTCATCGTCAAAGTGTAGGTCCAAGGGATACAGTAAACCAGTAGTCGTGCATCGGATTCCAAAACTGGTGGCGCAGGAAAGGCTAAACATAGACACTAAGATAAGTCAGTCTTAATGTACTTAAGTCGGCATTAAGCCTTTTCTATTTAATTCCGATGCAATGTTTGTGTTTCATCGTCAAAGTGAATGTCCCAGGGATACAGTAAACCAGCAGTCGTGCATCGGATTCCAAATCTGGTGACGCAGGATAGGCTAAACATAGACACTAAGATAAGTGAGAAATATAGTACTTATCGGCATTGTGCATTTTGTATTTAATTCCGATGCAATATCTGTGTTTCATCGTCTAAGTGAAGGTCGAGGGATACAGTAAACCAGCAGCCGTGCATCGGATTCCAAAACTGGTGACGCAGGAAAGGCTAAACATAGACACTAAGATAAGTCAGTCTTATTGTACTTTAGTCATCATTGAGCATTTTGTATTTAATTCCGATGCAATTTTGGTGTTTCATCGTCAAAGTGGAGGTCCAAGGGAAACAGTAAACCAGCAGTCGTTCATCGGATTCCAAAACTGGTGACGCAGGAAAGGCTAAACATAGACCCTAAGATAAGTCGGTCTTATTGTACTTAAGTCGCTATTGAGCCTTTTGTATTTAATTCCGATGCAATTTTGTTTTTCATCGTCAAAGTGAAGGTCCAAATGATACAGTAAACCAGCAGTCGTGCATCGGATCCAAAAACTGGTGACGCAGGAAAGGCTAAACATAGACACTGAGATAAGTCGGTCTTATTGTACTGAAGTCGGTATTGAGCCTTTTGTATTTCATTCCGATGCAATTTTTGTGTTTCATCGTCAAAGTGGAGGTCCAAAGGATACAGTAAACCGGCAGTCGTGCATCGGATTCCAAAATTGGTGACGCAGGAAATGCTAAACATAGACACCAAGATAAGTCAGTCTCATTGTACTTAAGTCGGCATTCAGCCTTTTGTATTTAATTCCGATGCAATTATTGTGTTTCATCGACAAAGTGAAGGTCCAAGGGATACAGTAAACCAGCAGTCGTGCATCGGATTCCAAAACTGGTGGCGCAGGAAAGGCTAAACATAGACACTAAGATAAGTCGGTCTTAATGTACTTAAGTCGGCATTGAGCCTTTTGTATTTAATTCCGATGCAATGTTTGTGTTTCATCGTCAAAGTAAAGGTCCCAGGGATACAGTAAACCAGCAGTCGTGCATCGGATTCCAAAACTGGTGACGCAGGATAGGCTAAACATAGACACTAAGATAAGTGAGTCTTATTGTACTTATCGGCATTGTGCATTTTGTATTTAATTACGATGCAATATCTGTGTTTCATCGTCTAAGTGAAGGTCCAAGGGATACAGTAAACCAGCAGCCGTGCATCGGATTCCAAAACTGGTGACGCAGGAAAGGCTAAACATAGACACTAAGATAAGTCAGTCTTATTGTACTTTAGTCATCATTGAGCATTTTGTATTTAATTCCGATGCAATTTTTGTGTTTCATCGTCAAAGTGAAGGTCCAAGTGATACAGTAAACCAGCAGTCGTGCATCGGATCCAAAAACTGGTGACGCAGGAAAGGCTAAACATAGACACTGAGATAAGTCGGTCTTATTGTACTTAAGTCGGTATTGAGCCTTTTGTATTTCATTCCGATGCAATTTTTGTGTTTCATCGTGAAAGTGGAGGTCCAAAGGATACAGTAAACCAGCAGTCGTGCATCGGATTCCAAAACTGGTGACGCAGGATAGGCTAAACATAGACACTAAGATAAGTGAGTCTTATTGTACTTATCGGCATTGTGCATTTTGTATTTAATTCCGATGCAATATCTGTGTTTCATCGTCTAAGTAAAGGTCCAAGGGATACAGTAAACCAGCAGCCGTGCATCGGATTCCAAAACTGGTGACGCAGGAAAGGCTAAACATAGACACTAAGATAAGTCAGTCTTATTGTACTTTAGTCATCATTGAGCATTTTGTATTTAATTCCGATGCAATTTTTTTGTTTCATCGTCAAAGTGAAGGTCCAAGGGAAACAGTAAACCAGCAGCCGTGTATCCGATTCCAAAACTGGTGACGCAGGAAAGGCTAAACATAGACCCTAAGATAAGTCGGTCTTATTGTACTTAAGTCGCTATTGAGCCTTTTGTAATTAATTCCGATACAATTTTGTTTTTCATCGTCAAAGTGAAGGTCCAAGTGATACAGTAAACCAGCAGTCGTGCATCGGATCCAAAAACTGGTGACGCAGGAAAGGCTAAACATAGACACTGATATAAGTCGGTCTTATTGTACTTAAGTCGGTATTGAGCCTTTCGTATTTCATTCCGATGCAATTTTTGTGTTTCTCGTCAAAGTGGAGGTCCAAAGGATACAGTAAACCAGCAGTCGTTCATCGGATTCCAAAATTGGTGACGCAGGAAAGGCTAAACATATACACTAAGATAAGTAGGTCTCATTGTACTTAAGTCGGCATTCAGTCTTTTGTATTTAATTCCGATGCAATTATTGTGTTTCATCGTCAAAGTGAAGGTCTAAGGGATGCAGTTAACCAGCAGTCGTGCATCGGATTCCAAAACTGGTGAAGGAGGAAAGGCTAAACATAGACACTAAGATAAGTCAGTCTTAATGTACTTAAGTCAGCATTGAGCCGTTTGTATTTAATTCCGATGCAATTTTTGTGTTTCATCATCAAAGTGAAGGTTCAAGGGAAACAGTAAACCAGCAGCCGTGCATCGGTTTCCAAAACTGGTGACGCAGGAAAGGTTAACCATAGACCCTAAGATAAGTCAGTCTTACTGTACTTAAGTCGGCATTGAGCCTTTTGTATTTAATTCCGATGCAAATTTTGTGTTTAATCGTCAAAGTGAAGGTCCAAGGGATACAGTAAACCAGCAGTCGTGCATCGGATTCCAAAACTGGTGACACAGGAAAGGCTGAACATAGACACTAAGATAAGTCGGTCTTATTGTACTGAAGTCGGGATTGAGTCGTTTGTATTTAATTCCGATGCCATTTATGTGTTTCGTTGTCAAAGTGAAGATCCAAGGGATACAGTAAACCAGCAGTCGTGCATCGGGTTCCAAAACTGGTGACGCAGGAAAGGCTGAACATAGACACTAAGATAAGTCAGTCTTATTGTACTTAAGTCGGCATTGAGCCTTTTGTATTTAATTCCGATTCCATTTTTGTGTTTCATCATCGAAGTGAAGGGCCAAGGGAAACAGTAAACCAGCAGTCGTGCATCGGATTCCAAAACTGGTGACGCAAGAAAGGCTAAACATAGACACTAAGATAAGTCAGTCTTAATGTACTTAAGTCTTCATTGAGCCTTTTGTATTTATTTCCGATGCAATGTTTGTGTTTCATCGTCTAAGTGAAGGTCCAAGGGATACAGTAAACCAGCAGCCGTGCATCGGATTCCAAAACTGGTGACGCAGGAAAGGCTAAACATAGACACTAAGATGAGTCAGTCTTATTGTACTTTAGTCATCATTGAGCATTTTGTATTTAATTCCGATGCAATTTTTGTGTTTCATCGTCAAAGTGAAGGTCCAAGTGATACAGTAAACCAGCAGTCGTGCATCGGATCCAAAAACTGGTGACGCAGGATAGGCTAAACATAGACACTAAGATAAGTGAGTCTTATTGTACTTATCGGCATTGTGCATTTTGTATTTAATTCCGATGCAATATCTGTGTTTCATCGTCTAAGTAAAGGTCCAAGGGATACAGTAAACCAGCAGCCGTGCATCGGATTCCAAAACTGGTGACGCAGGAAAGGCTAAACATAGACACTAAGATAAGTCAGTCTTATTGTACTTTAGTCATCATTGAGCATTTTGTATTTAATTCCGATGCAATTTTTTTGTTTCATCGTCAAAGTGAAGGTCCAAGGGAAACAGTAAACCAGCAGCCGTGTATCCGATTCCAAAACTGGTGACGCAGGAAAGGCTAAACATAGACCCTAAGATAAGTCGGTCTTATTGTACTTAAGTCGCTATTGAGCCTTTTGTAATTAATTCCGATACAATTTTGTTTTTCATCGTCAAAGTGAAGGTCCAAGTGATACAGTAAACCAGCAGTCGTGCATCGGATCCAAAAACTGGTGACGCAGGAAAGGCTAAACATAGACACTGATATAAGTCGGTCTTATTGTACTTAAGTCGGTATTGAGCCTTTTGTATTTCATTCCGATGCAATTTTTGTGTTTCTCGTCAAAGTGGAGGTCCAAAGGATACAGTAAACCAGCAGTCGTTCATCGGATTCCAAAATTGGTGACGCAGGAAAGGCTAAACATAGACACTAAGATAAGTAGGTCTTATTGTACTTAAGTCGGCATTCAGTCTTTTGTATTTAATTCCGATGCAATTATTGTGTTTCATCGTCAAAGTGAAGGTCCAAGGGATGCATTTAACCAGCAGTCGTGCATCGGATTCCAAAACTGGTGAAGGAGGAAAGGCTAAACATAGACACTAAGATAAGTCAGTCTTAATGTACTTAAGTCAGCATTGAGCCGTTTGTATTTAATTCCGATGCAATTTTTGTGTTTCATCATCAAAGTGAAGGTTCAAGGGAAACAGTAAACCAGCAGCCGTGCATCGGTTTCCAAAACTAGTGACGCAGGAAAGGTTAACCATAGACCCTAAGATAAGTCAGTCTTACTGTACTTAAGTCGGCATTGAGCCTTTTGTATTTAATTCCGATGCAAATTTTGTGTTTAATCGTCAAAGTGAAGGTCCAAGGGATACAGTAAACCAGCAGTCGTGCATCGGATTCCAAAACTGGTGACACATGAAAGGCTGAACATAGACACTAAGATAAGTCGGTCTTATTGTACTGAAGTCGGGATTGAGTCGTTTGTATTTAATTCCGATGCCATTTATGTGTTTCGTTGTCAAAGTGAAGATCCAAGGGATACAGTAAACCAGCAGTCGTGCATCGGGTTCCAAAACTGGTGACGCAGGAAAGGCTGAACATAGACACTAAGATAAGTCAGTCTTATTGTACTTAAGTCGGCATTGAGCCTTTTGTATTTAATTCCGATTCCATTTTTGTGTTTCATCATCGAAGTGAAGGGCCAAGGGAAACAGTAAACCAGCAGTCGTGCATCGGATTCCAAAACTGGTGACGCAAGAAAGGCTAAACGTAGACACTAAGATAAGTCAGTCTTAATGTACTTAAGTCTTCATTTAGCCTTTTGTATTTATTTCCGATGCAATGTTTGTGTTTCATCGTCAAAGTGAAGATCCAAGGGATACAGTAAACTAGCAGTCGTGCATCGGGTTCCAAAACTGGTGACGCAGGAAAGGCTAAACATAGACACTAAGATAAGTCAGTCTTATTGTACTTTAGTCATCATTGAGCATTTTGTATTTAATTCCATGCAATTTTTGTGCTTCATCGTCAGAGTGTAGGTCCAAGGGATACAGTAAACCAGCAGTCGTGCATCGGATTCCAAAACTGGTGACGCAGGAAAGGCTAACCGTAGACACTAAGATAAGTCAGTCTTATTGTACATAAGTCAGCATTGAGCCTTTTGTATTTAATTCCGATGCAATTTTTGTGTTTCATCGTCAAAGTGAAGGTCCAAGGGAAACAGTAAACCAGCAGTCGTGCATCGGATTCCAAAACTGGTGACGCAGGTAGGCTAAACATAGACACTAAGATAAGTCGGTCTTATTGCACTTAAGTCGGCATTGAGCCTTTTGTATTTAATTCCGATTGCATTTTTGTGTTTCATCGTCAAAGTGAAGGTCGAAGGGATACAGTAAACCAGCAGTCGTGCATCGGATTCCAAAACTGGTGACGCAGGAAAGGCTAATCGTAGACACTAAGATAAGTCAGTCTCATTGTACTTAAGTCGGCATTGAGCCATTTGTATTTAATTCCGATGCAATTTTTGTGTTTCATCGTCAAAGTGTAGGTCCAAGGGATACAGTAAACCAGCAGTCGTGCATCGGATTCCAAAACTGGTGACGCAGGAAAGGCTAAACATAGACACTAGGATAATTCAGTCGTATTGTACTTAAGTCGGCCTTACGCATTTTGTATTTAATTCCGATGCAATTTTTGTGTTTCATCGTCAAAGTGAACGTCCGAGGGATACAGTAAACCAGCAGTCGTGCATCGGATTTCAAAACTGGTGACGCAGGATAGACTGAACATAGACACTAAGATAAGTGAGTCTTATTGTACTTTAGTCATCATTGAGCATTTTGTATTTAATTCCGATGCAATTTTTGTGTTTCATCGTGAAAGTGAAGGTCCACGGGATACAGTAAACCAGCAGTCGTGCATCGGATTCCAATACTAGTGACGCATGAAGGGCTAAACATAGACACTAAGATAAGTCAGTCTTATTGTACATAAGTCGGCATTGAGTCTTTTGTATTTAATTGCGATGCCATTTATGTGTTTCATTGTCAAAGTGAAGGTCCATGGGATACAGTAAACCAGCAGTCGTGCATCGGATTCCAAAACTGGTGACGCAGGAAAGGCTGTACGTAGACACTAAGATAAGTCTGTTTTATTGTACTTAAGTCGGCATTGAGCCTTTTGTATTTAATTCCGATTCCATTTTTGTCTTTCATCGTCAAAGTGAAGGTCCAAGGTTAACAGTAAACCAGCAGTCGTGCATCGGATTCCAAAACTGGTGACGCAGGAAAGGCTAACCGTAGACACTAAGATAAGTCAGACTTATTGTACTTAAGTCGGCATTGAGCCTTTTGTATTTAATTCCGATGCAATTTTTGTGTTTCACCGTTAAAGTGAAGGTCCAAGGGATACAGTAAACCAGCAGTCGTGCATCGGATTCCAAAACTGCTGACGCAGGAAAGGCTAATCGTAGACACTAAGATAAGTCAGTCTCATTGTACTTAAGTCGGCATTGAGCCATTTGTATTTAATTCCGATGCAATTTATGTGTTCCATCGTCAAAGTGAAGGTCCAAGGGAAACAGTAAACTAGCAGTCGTGCATTGGATTCCAAAACTGGTGACACAGGAAAGGCTAAACATAGACACTAAGATAAGTCGGTCTTATTCTACTTAAGTCGGCATTGAGCATTTTGTATTTAATTCCGATGCAAATTTTGTGTTTCATCGTCAAAGTGAAGGTCCAAGGGATACAGTAATTCAGCAGTCGTGCACCGAATTCCAAAACTGGTGACGCAGGAAAGGCTAAACGTAGACACTAGGATAAGTCAGTCGTATTGTACTTAAGTCGGCCTTACGCCTTTTGTATTTAATTCCGATGGAATTTTTGTGTTTCATCGTCAAAGCGTAGGTCCAATGGATACAGTAAACCAGCAGTCGTGCATCGGATTCCAAAACAGGTGACGCAGGAAAGGCTAAACGTAGACACTAAGATAAGTCAGTCTTATTGTACTTTAGTCATCATTGAGCATTTTGTATTTAATTCCGATGCAATTTTTGTGTTTCATCGTCAGAGTGTAGGTCCAAGGGATACAGTAAACCAGCAGTCGTGCATCGGATTCCAAAACTGGTGACGCAGGAAAGGCTAACCGTAGACACTAAGATAAGTCAGTCTTATTGTACTTAAGTCGGCATTGAGCCTTTTATATTTAATTCCGATGCAATTTCTGTGTTTCATCGTCAAAGTGAAGGTCCAAGGGAAACAGTAAACCAGCAGTCGTGCATCGGATTCCAAAACTGGTGACGCAGGTAGGCTAAACATAGACACTAAGATAAGTCGGTCTTATTGCACTTAAGTCGGCATTGAGCCTTTTGTATTTAATTCCGATTCCATTTTTGTGTTTCATCGTCAAAGTGAAGGTCGAAGGGATACAGTAAACCAGCAGTCGTGCATCGGATTCCAAAACTGGTGACGCAGGAAAGGCTAAACATAGACACTAGGATAATTCAGTCGTATTGTACTTAAGTCGGCCTTACGCATTTTGTATTTAATTCCGATGCAATTTTTGTGTTTCATCGTCAAAGTGAACGTCCGAGGGATACAGTAAACCAGCAGTCGTGCATCGGATTTCAAAACTGGTGACGCAGGATAGACTGAACATAGACACTAAGATAAGTGAGTCTTATTGTACTTTAGTCATCATTGAGCATTTTGTATTTAATTCCGATGCAATTTTTGTGTTTCATCGTGAAAGTGAAGGTCCATGGGATACAGTAAACCAGCAGTCGTGCATCGGATTCCAAAACTAGTGACGCATGAATGGCTAAACATAGACACTAAGATAAGTCAGTCTTATTGTACATAAGTCGGCATTGAGTCTTTTGTATTTAATTGCGATGCCATTTATGTGTTTCATTGTCAAAGTGAAGGTCCATGGGATACAGTAAACCAGCAGTCGTGCATCGGATTCCAAAACTGGTGACGCAGGAAAGGCTGAACGTAGACACTAAGATAAGTCTGTTTTATTGTACTTAAGTCGGCATTGAGCCTTTTGTATTTAATTCCGATTCCATTTTTGTCTTTCATCGTCAAAGTGAAGGTCCAAGGTTAACAGTAAACCAGCAGTCGTGCATCGGATTCCAAAACTGGTGACGCAGGAAAGGCTAACCGTAGACACTAAGATAAGTCAGACTTATTGTACTTATGTCGGCATTGAGCCTTTTGTATTTAATTCCGATGCAATTTTTGTGTTTCACCGTTAAAGTGAAGGTCCAAGGGATACAGTAAACCAGCAGTCGTGCATCGGATTCCAAAACTGCTGACGCAGGAAAGGCTAATCGTAGACACTAAGATAAGTCAGTCTCATTGTACTTAAGTCGGCATTGAGCCATTTGTATTTAATTCCGATGCAATTTATGTGTTCCATCGTCAAAGTGAAGGTCCAAGGGAAACAGTAAACTAGCAGTCGTGCATTGGATTCCAAAACTGGTGACACAGGAAAGGCTACACATAGACACTAAGATAAGTCGGTCTTATTCTACTTAAGTCGGCATTGAGCCTTTTGTATTTAATTCCGATGCAAATTTTGTGTTTCATCGTCAAAGTGAAGGTCCAAGGGATACAGTAATTCAGCAGTCGTGCATCGAATTCCAAAACTGGTGACGCAGGAAAGGCTAAACGTAGACACTAGGATAAGTCAGTCGTATTGTACTTAAGTCGGCCTTACGCCTTTTGTATTTAATTCCGATGTAATTTTTGTGTTTCATCGTCAAAGCGTAGGTCCAATGGATACAGTAAACCAGCAGTCGTGCATCGGATTCCAAAACAGGTGACGCAGGAAAGGCTAAACTTAGACACTAAGATAAGTCAGTCTTATTGTACTTTAGTCATCATTGAGCATTTTGTATTTAATTCCGATGCAATTTTTGTGTTTCATCGTCAGAGTGTAGGTCCAAGGGATACAGTAAACCAGCAGTCGTGCATCGGATTCCAAAACTGGTGACGCAGGAAAGGCTAACCGTAGACACTAAGATAAGTCAGTCTTATTGTACTTAAGTCGGCATTGAGCCTTTTGTATTTAATTCCGATGCAATTTTTGTGTTTCATCGTCAAAGTGAAGGTCCAAGGGAAACAGTAAACCAGCAGTCGTGCATCGGATTCCAAAACTGGTGACGCAGGTAGGCTAAACATAGACACTAAGATAAGTCGGTCTTATTGCACTTAAGTCGGCATTGAGCCTTTTGTATTTAATTCCGATTCCATTTTTGTGTTTCATCGTCAAAGTGAAGGTCGAAGGGATACAGTAAACCAGCAGTCGTGCATCGGATTCCAAAACTGGTGACGCAGGAAAGGCTAATCGTAGACACTAAGATAAGTCAGTCTCATTGTACTTAAGTCGGCATTGAGCCATTTGTATTTAATTCCGATGCAATTTTTGTGTTTCATCGTCAAAGTGTAGGTCCAAGGGATACAGTAAACCAGCAGTCGTGCATCGGATTCCAAAACTGGTGACGCAGGAAAGGCTAAACATAGACACTAGGATAATTCAGTCGTATTGTACTTAAGTCGGCATTACGCATTTTGTATTTAATTCCGATGCAAATTTTGTGTTTCATCGTCAAAGTGAACGTCCGAGGGATACAGTAAACCAGCAGTCGTGCATCGGATTTCAAAACTGGTGACGCAGGATAGACTGAACATAGACACTAAGATAAGTGAGTCTTATTGTACTTATGTCGGCATTGTGCTTTTTGTATTTAATTCCGATGCAATATCTGTGTTTCATCGTCTAAGTGAAGGTCCAAGGGATACAGTAAACCAGCAGCCGTGCATCGGATTCCAAAACTGGTGACGCAGGAAAGGTTAAACATAGACACTAAGATAAGTCAGTCTTATTGTACTTTAGTCATCATTGAGCATTTTGTATTTAATTCCGATGCAATTTTTGTGTTTCATCGTGAAAGTGAAGGTCCATGGGATACAGTAAACCAGCAGTCGTGCATCGGATTCCAAAACTAGTGACGCATGAATGGCTAAACATAGACACTAAGATAAGTCAGTCTTTTTGTACTTAAGTCGGCATTGAGCCTTTTGTATTTAATTCCGTTGCAATTTTTTTGTTTCATCGACAAAGTGAAGGTCCAAGGGATACAGTAAACCAGCAGTCGTGCATCAGATTCCAATACTGGTGTCGCAGGAAAGGCTAAACATAGACACTAAGATAAGTCAGTCTTATTGTACATAAGTCGGCATTGAGCCGTTTGTATTTATTTCCGATGCAAATTTTGTGTTTCATCGTCAAACTGAAGGTCCAAGGGAAACAGTAAACCAGCAGTCGTGCATCGGATTCCAAAACTGGTGATGCAGGAAAGGCTAACCATAGACACTAAGATAAGTCAGTCTTATTGTACTTAAGTTGGCATTGAGCCTTTTGTATTTAATTCCGATGCAAATTTTGTGTTTCATCGTCAAAGTGAAGGTCCAAGGGATACAGTAAACCAGCAATCGTGCAACGGATTCCCAAACTGGTGACACAGGAAAGGCTGAACATAGACACTAAGATAAGTAGGTCTTATTGTACTTAAGTCGGGATTGAGTCTTTTGTATTTAATTGCGATGCCATTTATGTGTTTCATTGTCAACGTTAAGGTCCATGGGATACAGTAAACCAGCAGTCGTGCATCGGATTCCAAAACTGGTGACGCAGGAAAGGCTGAACGTAGACACTAAGATAAGTCAGTTTTATTGTACTTAAGTCGGCATTGAGCCTTTTGTATTTAATTCCGATTCCATTTTTGTCTTTCATCGTCAAAGTGAAGGTCCAAGGGATACAGTAAACCAGCAGTCGTGCATCGGATTCCAAAATTGGTGACGCAGGAAAGGCTAACCGTAGACACTAAGATAAGTCAGTCTCATTGTACTTAAGTCGACATTGAGCCATTTGTATTTAATTCCGATGCAATTTATGTGTTTCATCGTCAAAGTGAAGGTCCAAGGGAAACAGTAAACTAGCAGTCGTACATTGGATTCCAAAACTGGTGACGCAGGAAAGGCTAAACATAGACACTAAGATAAGTCGGTCTTATTCTACTTAAGTCGGCATTGAGCCTTTTGTATTTAATTCCGATGCAATTTTTGTGTTTCATCGTCAGAGTGTAGGTCCAAGGGATACAGTAAACCAGCAGTCGTACATCGGATTCCAAAACTGGTGACGCAGGAAAGGCAAACCGTAGACACTAAGATAAGTCAGTCTTATTGTACTTAAGTCGGCATTGAGCCTTTTGTATTTAATTCCGATGCAATTTTTGTGTTTCATCGTCAAAGTGAAGGTCCAAGGGAAACAGTAAACCAGCAGTCGTGCATCGGATTCCAAAAGTGGTGACGCAGGTAGGCTAAACATAGACACTAAGATAAGTCGGTCTTATTGCACTTAAGTCGGCATTGAGCCTTTTGTATTTAATTCCGATTCCATTTTTGTGTTTCATCGTCAAAGTGAAGGTCGAAGGGATACAGTAAACCAGCAGTCGTGCATCGGATTCCAAAACTGGTGACGCAGGAAAGGCTAATCGTAGACACTAAGATAAGTCAGTCTCATTGTACTTAAGTCGGAATTGAGCAATTTGTATTTAATTCCGATGCAATTTTTGTGTTTCATCGTCAAAGTGTAGGTCCAAGGGATACAGTAAACCAGCAGTCGTGCATTGGATTCCAAAACTGGTGACGCAGGAAAGGCTAAACATAGACACTAAGATAATTCAGTCGTATTGTACTTAAGTCGGCCTTACGCATTTTGTATTTAATTCCGATGCAATTTTTGTGTTTCATCGTCAAAGTGAACGTCCGAGGGATACAGTAAACCAGCAGTCGTGCATCGGATTTCAAAACTGGTGACGCAGGATAGACTGAACATAGACACTAAGATAAGTGAGTCTTATTGTACTTATGTCGGCATTGTGCTTTTTGTATTTAATTCCGATGCAATATCTGTGTTTCATCGTCTAAGTGAAGGTCCAAGGGATACAGTAAACCAGCAGCCGTGCATCGGATTCCAAAACTGGTGACGCAGGAAAGGCTAAACATAGACACTAAGATAAGTCAGTCTTATTGTACTTTAGTCATCATTGAGCATTTTGTATTTAATTCCGATGCAATTTTTGTGTTTCATCGTGAAAGTGAAGGTCCATGGGATACAGTAAACCAGCAGTCGTGCATCGGATTCCAAAACTAGTGACGCATGAATGGCTAAACATAGACACTAAGATAAGTCAGTCTTTTTGTACTTAAGTCGGCATTGAGCCTTTTGTATTTAATTCCGATGCAATTTTTGTGTTTCATCGACAAAGTGAAGGTCCAAGGGATACAGTAAACCAGCAGTCGTGCATCAGATTCCAATACTGGTGACGCAGGAAAGGCTAAACATAGACACTAAGATAAGTCAGTCTTATTGTACATAAGTCGGCATTGAGCCGTTTGTATTTATTTCCGATGCAAATTTTGTGTTTCATCGTCAAACTGAAGGTCCAAGGGAAACAGTAAACCAGCAGTCGTGCATCGGATTCCAAAACTGGTGACGCAGGAAAGGCTAACCATAGACACTAAGATAAGTCAGTCTTATTGTACTTAAGTCGGCATTGAGCCTTTTGTATTTAATTCCGATGCAAATTTTGTGTTTCATCGTCAAAGTGAAGGTCCAAGGGATACAGTAAACCAGCAATCGTGCAACGGATACCCAAGCTGGTGACACAGGAAAAGCTGAACATAGACACTAAGATAAGTAGGTCTTATTGTACTTAAGTCGGGATTGAGTCTTTTGTATTTAATTGCGATGCCATTTATGTGTTTCATTGTCAAAGTGAAGGTCCATGGGATACAGTAAACCAGCAGTCGTGCATCGGATTCCAAAACTGGTGACGCAGGAAAGGCTGAACGTAGACACTAAGATAAAACAGTTTTATTGTACTTAAGTCGGCATTGAGCATTTTGTATTTAATTCCGATGCAATTTTTGTGTTTGACCGTTAAAGTGAAGGTCCAAGGGATACAGTAAACCAGCAGTCGTGCATCGGATTCCAAAACTGCTGACGCAGGAAAGGCTAATCGTAGACACTAAGATAAGTCAGTCTCATTGTACTTAAGTTGGCATTGAGCCATTTGTATTTAATTCCGATGCAATTTTTGTGTTTCATCGTCAAAGTGTAGGTCCAAGGGATACAGTAAACCAGCAGTCGTGCATCGGATTCCAAAACTGGTGACGCAGGAAAGGCTAAACATAGACACTAGGATAATTCAGTCGTATTGTACTTAAGTCGGCCTTAAGCATTTTGTATTTAATTCCGATGCAATTTTTGTGTTTCATCGTCAAAGTGAACGTCCGAGGGATACAGTAAACCAGCAGTCGTGCATCGGATTTCAAAACTGGTGACGCAGGAGAGACTGAACATAGACACTAAGATAAGTGAGTCTTATTGTACTTATGTCGGCATTGTGCTTTTTGTATTTAATTCCGATGCAATATCTGTGTTTCATCGTCTAAGTGAAGGTCCAAGGGATACAGTAAACCAGCAGCCGTGCATCGGATTCCAAAACTGGTGGCGCAGGAAAGGCTAAACATAGACACTAAGATAAGTCAGTCTTATTGTACTTTAGTCATCATTGAGCATTTTGTATTTAATTCCGATGCAATTTTTGTGTTTCATCGTGAAAGTGAAGGTCCATGGGATACAGTAAACCAGCAGTCGTGCATCGGATTCCAAAACTAGTGACGCATGAATGGCTAAACATAGACACTAAGATAAGTCAGTCTTTTTGTACTTAAGTCGGCATTGAGCCTTTTGTATTTAATTCCGATGCAATTTTTGTGTTTCATCGACAAAGTGAAGGTCCAAGGGATACAGTAAACCAGCAGTCGTGCTTCAGGTTCCAATACTGGTGACGCAGGAAATTCTAAACATAGACACTAAGATAAGTCAGTCTTATTGTACATAAGTCGGCATTGAGCCGTTTGTATTTATTTCCGATGCAAATTTTGTGTTTCATCGTCAAACTGAAGGTCCAAGGGAAACAGTAAACCAGCAGTCGTGCATCGGATTCCAAAACTGGTGACGCAGGAAAGGCTAACCATAGACACTAAGATAAGTCAGTCTTATTGTACTTAAGTCGGCATTGAGCCTTTTGTATTTAATTCCGATGCAATTTTTGTGTATCATCGTCAAAGTGAAGGTCCAAGGGATACAGTAAACCAGCAGTCGTGCATCAGATTCCAATACTGGTGACGCAGGAAAGGCCAAACATAGACACTAAGATAAGTCAGTCTTATTGTACATAAGTCGGCATTGAGCCGTTTGTATTTAATTCCGATGCAATTTTTGTGTTTCATCGTCAAACTGAAGGTCCAAGGGAAACTGTAAACCAGCAGTCGTGCATCGGATTCCAAAACTGGTGACGCAGGAAAGGCTAACCATAGACACTAAGATAAGTCAGTCTTATTGTACTTAAGTCTTCATTGAACATTTTGTATTTATTTCCGATGCAATTTTTGTGTTTCATCGTCAAAGTGAAGGTCCAAGGTATACAGTAAACCAGCAGTCGTGCATCGGATTCCAAAACTGGTGATGCAGGAAAGGCTAAACATAGCCACTAAGATAAGTCAGTCTTAATGTACTTAAGTCGGCACTGAGCCTTTTGTATTTAATTCCGATGCAATTTTTGTGTTTCACCGTTAAAGTGAAGGTCCAAGGGATACAGTAAACCAGCAGTCGTGCATCGGATTCCAAAACTGCTGACGCAGGAAAGGCTAAACCTAGACACTAAGATAAGTCGGTCTTATTCTACTTAAGTCGGCATTGAGCCTTTTGCATTTAATTCCGATGCAAATTTTGTGTTTCATCGTCAAAGTGAAGGTCCAAGGGATACAGTAATTCAGCAGTCGTGCATCGAATTCCAATACTGGTGACGCAGGAAAGTCTAAACGTAGACACTAGGATAAGTCAGTCGTATTGTACTTAAGTCGGCCTTACGCCTTTTGTATTTAATTCCGATGGAATTTTTGTGTTTCATCGTCAAAGCGTAGGTCCAATGGATACAGTAAACCAGCAGTCGTGCATCGGATTCAGAAACAGGTGACGCAGGAAAGGCTAAACATAGACACTAAGATAAGTCAGTCTTATAGTACTTAAGTCTTCATTGAACAATTTGTATTTAATTCCGATGCAATTTTTGTGTTTCATCGTCAAAGTGAAGGTCCAAGGTATACAGTAAACCAGCAGTCGTGCATCGGATTCCAAAACTGGTGATGCAGGAAAGGCTAAACATAGCCACTAAGATAAGTCAGTCTTAATGTACTTAAGTCGGCATTGAGCCTTTTGTATTTAATTCCGATGCAATGTTTGTGTTTCATCGTCAAAGTGAAGGTCCCAGGGATACAGTAAACCAGAAGTCGTGCATAGGATTTCAAAACTGGTGACGCAGGAAAGGCTAAACATAGACACTAAGTTAAGTCAATCTTATTGTACTTAAATCGGCATTGAGCCTTTTGTATTTAATTCCGATGCAATTTTTGTGTTACATCGTCAGAGTGAAGGTCCAAGGGATACAGTAAACTAGAAGTCGTGCATCGGATTCCAAAACTGGTGACGCAGGAAAGGCTAAACATAGCCACTAAGATAAGTCAGTCTTATTGTACTTAAGTCGGCACTGAACCTTTTGTATTTAATTCCGATGCAATTTTTGTGTTTCATCGTCAAAGTGATGGTCCGAGGGATACAGTAAACCAGCAGTCGTGCATCGGATTTCAAAACTGGTGACGCAGGATAGACTGAACATAGACACTAAGATAAGTGAGTCTTATTGTACTTATGTCGGCATTGTGCTTTTTGTATTTAATTCCGATGCAATATCTGTGTTTCATCGTCTAAGTGAAGGTCCAAGAGATACAGTAAACCAGCAGCCGTGCATCGGATTCCAAAACTGGTGACGCAGGAAAGGCTAAACATAGACACCAAGATAAGGCAGTCTTATGTACTTTAGTCATCATTGAGCATTTTGTGTTTAATTCCGATCCAATTTTTGTGTTTCATAGTGAGAGTGAAGGTCCATGGGATACAGTAAACCAGCAGTCGTGCATCGGATTCCAAAACTAGTCACGCATGAATGGCTAAACATAGACACTAAGATAAGTCAGTCTTTTTGTACTTAAGTCGGCATTGAGCCTTTTGTATTTAATTCCGATGCAATTTTTGTGTATCATCGTCAAAGTGAAGGTCCAAGGGATACAGTAAACCAGCAGTCGTGCATCAGATTCCAATACTGGTGACGCAGGAAAGGCCAAACATAGACACTAAGATAAGTCAGTCTTATTGTACATAAGTCGGCATTGAGCCGTTTGTATTTAATTCCGATGCAATTTTTGTGTTTCATCGTCAAACTGAAGGTCCAAGGGAAACTGTTAACCAGCAGTCGTGCATCGGATTCCAAAACTGGTGACGCAGGAAAGGCTAACCATAGACACTAAGATAAGTCAGTCTTATTGTACTTAAGTCTTCATTGAACATTTTGTATTTATTTCCGATGCAATTTTTGTGTTTCATCGTCAAAGTGAAGGTCCAAGGTATACAGTAAACCAGCAGTCGTGCATCGGATTCCAAAACTGGTGATGCAGGAAAGGCTAAACATAGCCACTAAGATAAGTCAGTCTTAATGTACTTAAGTCGGCACTGAGCCTTTTGTATTTAATTCTGATGCAATGTTTGTGTTTCATCGTCAAAGTGAAGGTCCCAGGGATGCAGTAAACTAGCAGTCGTGCATCGGATTTTAAAACTGGTGACGCAGGAAAGGCTAAACATAGACACTAAGTTAAGTCAATCTTATTGTACTTAAATCGGCATTGAGCCTTTTGTATTTAATTCCGATGCAATTTTTGTGTTTCATCGTCAGAGTGAAGGTCCAAGGGATACAGTAAACTAGAAGTCGTGCATCGGATTCCAAAACTGGTGACGCAGGAAAGGCTAAACATAGCCACTAAGATAAGTCAGTCTTATTGTACTTGAGTCGGCACTGAACCTTTTGTATTTAATTCCGATGCAATTTTTGTGTTTCATCGTCAAAGTGATGGTCCAAGGGATACAGTAAACCAGCAGTCGTGCATCGGATTTCAAAACTGGTGACGCAGGATAGACTGAACATAGACACTAAGATAAGTGAGTCTTATTTTACTTATGTCGGCATTGTGCTTTTTGTATTTAATTCCGATGCAATATCTGTGTTTCATCGTCTAAGTGAAGGTCCAAGAGATACAGTAAACCAGCAGCCGTGCATCGTTTTCCAAAACTGGTGACGCAGGAAAGGCTAAACATAGATACCAAGATAAGGCAGTCTTATGTACTTTAGTCATCATTGAGCATTTTGTGTTTAATTCCGATGCAATTTTTGTGTTTCATCGTGAGAGTGAAGGTCCATGGGATACAGTAAACCAGCAGTCGTGCATCGGATTCCAAAACTAGTGACGCATGAATGGCTAAACATAGACACTAAGATAAGTCAGTCATATTGTACATAAGTCGGCATTGAGCCGTTTGTATTTAATTCCGATGCAATTTTTGTGTTTCATCGTCAAACTGAAGGTCCAAGGGAAACTGTAAACCAGCAGTCGTGCATCGGATTCCAAAACTGGTGACGTAGGAAAGGCTAACCATAGACACTAAGATAAGTCAGTCTTATTGTACTTAAGTCTTCATTGAACATTTTGTATTTAATTCCGATGCAATTTTTGTGTTTCATCGTCAATGTGAAGGTCCAAGGTATACAGTAAACCAGCAGTCGTGCATCGGATTCCAAAACTGGTGATGCAGGAAAGGCTAAACATAGCCACTAAGATAAGTCAGTCTTAATGTACTTAAGTCGGCACTGAGCCTTTTGTATTTAATTCCGATGCAATGTTTGTGTTTCATCGTCAAAGTGAAGGTCCCAGGGATACAGTAAACCAGCAGTCGTGCATCGGATTTCAAAACTGGTGACGCAGGAAAGGCTAAACGTAGACACTAAGTTAAGTCAATCTTATTGTACTTAAACCGGCATTCAGCCTTTTGTATTTAATTCCGATGCAATTTTTGTGTTTCATCGTCAGAGTGAAGGTCCAAGGGATACAGTAAACTAGAAGTCGTGCATCGGATTCCAAAACTGGTGACGCAGGAAAGGCTAAACATAGCCACTAAGATAAGTCAGTCTTATTGTACTTAAGTCGGCACTGAACCTTTTGTATTTAATTCCGATGCAATTTTTGTGTTTCATTGTCAAAGTGAAGGTCCGAGGGATACAGTACACCAGCAGTCGTGCATCGGATTTCAAAACTGGTGACGCAGGATAGACTGAACATAGACACTAAGATAAGTGAGTCTTATTGTACTTATGTCGGCATTGTGCTTTTTGTATTTAATTCCGATGCAATATCTGTGTTTCATCGTCTAAGTGAAGGTCCAAGAGATACAGTAAACCAGCAGCCGTGCATCGGATTCCAAAACTGGTGACGCAGGAAAGGCTAAACATAGACACCAAGATAAGGCAGTCTTATGTACTTTAGTCATCATTGGACATTTTGTGTTTAATTCCGATGCAATTTTTGTGTTTCATAGTGAGAGTGAAGGTCCATGGGATACAGTAAACCAGCAGTCGTGCATCGGATTCCAAAACTAGTGACGCATGAATGGCTAAACATAGACACTAAGATAAGTCAGTCTTTTTGTTTTTAAGTCGGCATTGAGCCTTTTGTATTTAATTCCGATGCAATTTTTGTGTATCATCGTCAAAGTGAAGGTCCAAGGGATACAGTAAACCAGCAGTCGTGCATCAGATTCCAATACTGGTGACGCAGGAAAGGCCAAACATAGACACTAAGATAAGTCAGTCTTATTGTACATAAGTCGGCATTGAGCCGTTTGTATTTAATTCCGATGCAATTTTTGTGTTTCATCGTCAAACTGAAGGTCCAAGGGAAACTGTAAACCAGCAGTCGTGCATCGGATTCCAAAACTGGTGACGCAGGAAAGGCTAACCATAGACACTAAGATAAGTCAGTCTTATTGTACTTAAGTCTTCATTGAACATTTTGTATTTAATTCCGATGCAATTTTTGTGTTTCATCGTCAAAGTGAAGGTCCAAGGTATACAGTAAACCAGCAGTCGTGCATCGGATTCCAAAACTGGTGATGCAGGAAAGGCGAAACATAGCCACTAAGATAAGTCAGTCTTAATGTACTTATGTCGGCATTGAGCCTTTTGTATTTAATTCTGATGCAATGTTTGTGTTTCATCGTCAAAGTGAAGGTCCCAGGGATACAGTAAACTAGCAGTCGTGCATCGGATTTCAAAAGTGGTGACGCAGGAAAGGCTAAACATAGACACTATGTTAAGTCAATCTCATTGTACTTAAATCGGCATTGAGCCTTTTGTATTTAATTCCGATGCAATTTTTGTGTTTCATCGTCAGAGTGAAGGTCCAAGGGATACAGTAAACTAGAAGTTGTGCATCGGATTCCAAAACTGGTGACGCAGGAAAGGCTAAACATAGCCACTAAGATAAGTCAGTCTTATTGTACTTGAGTCGGCACTGAACCTTTTGTATTTAATTCCGATGCAATTTTTGTGTTTCATCGTCAAAGTGATGGTCCAAGGGATACAGTAAACCAGCAGTCGTGCATCGGATTTCAAAACTGGTGACGCAGGATAGACTGAACATAGACACTAAGATAAGTGAGTCTTATTTTACTTATGTCGGCATTGTGCTTTTTGTATTTAATTCCGATGCAATATCTGTGTTTCATCGTCTAAGTGAAGGTCCAAGAGATACAGTAAACCAGCAGCCGTGCATCGGATTCCAAAACTGGTGACGCAGGAAAGGCTAAACATAGATACCAAGATAAGGCAGTCTTATGTACTTTAGTCATCATTGAGCATTTTGTGTTTAATTCCGATGCAATTTTTGTGTTTCATCGTGAGAGTGAAGGTCCATGGGATACAGTAAACCAGCAGTCGTGCATCGGATACCAAAACTAGTGACGCATGAATGGCTAAACATAGACACTAAGATAAGTCAGTCTTTTTGTACTTAAGTCGGCATTGAGCCTTTTGTATTTAATTCCGATGCAATTTTTGTGTTTCATCGTCAAAGTGAAGGTCCAAGGGATACAGTAAACCAGCAGTCGTGCTTCAGATTCCGATACTGGTGACGCAGGTAAGGCCAACATAGACACTAAGATAAGTCAGTCATATTGTACATAAGTCGGCATTGAGCTGTTTGTATTTAATTCCGATGCAATTTTTGTGTTTCATCGTCAAACTGAAGGTCCAAGGGAAACTGTAAACCAGCAGTCGTGCATCGGATTCCAAAACTGGTGACGCAGGAAAGGCTAACCATAGACACTAAGATAAGTCAGTATTATTGTACTTAAGTCTTCATTGAACATTTTGTATTTAATTCCGATGCAAATTTTGTGTTTCATCGTCAAAGTGAAGGTCCAAGGGATACAGTAAACCAGCACTCGTGCAACGGATTCCAAAACTGGTGACACAGGAAAGGCTGAACATAGACACTAAGATAAGTGGGTCTTATTGTACTTAAGTCGGGATTGAGTCTTTTGTATTTAATTCCGATGCCATTTATGTGTTTCATTGTCAATGTAAAGGTCCATGGGATACAGTAAACCAGCAGTCGTGCATCGGATTCCAAAACTGGAGACGCAGGAAAGGCTGAACGTAGACACTAAGATAAGTCAGTTTTATTGTACTTAAGTCGGCATCGAGCCTTTTGTATTTAATTCCGATTCCATTTTTGTCTTTCATCGTCAAAGTGAAGGTCGAAGGGATACAGTAAACCAGCACTCGTGAATCGGATTCCAAAACTGGTGACGCAGGAAAGGCTAACCGTAGACACTAAGATAAGTCAGTCTTATTGTACTTAAGTCGGCATTGAGCCTTTTGTATTTAATTCCGATGCAATTTTTGTGTTTCATCGTCAAAGTGAAGGTCCAAGGGAAACAGTAAACCAGCAGTCGTGCATCGGATTCCAAAACTGGTGACGCAGGAAAGGCTAAACGTAGGCACTAAGATAAGTCGGTCTTATTGCACTTAAGTCGGCATTGAGCCTTTTGTATTTAATTCCGATGCAAATTTTGTGTTTCATCGTCAAAGTGAAGGTCCATGGGATACAGTAAACCAGCAGTCGTGCATTGGATTCCAAACTAGTGACGCATGAAAGGCTAAATATAGACACTAAGATAAGTCAGTCTTATTGTACTTAAGTCGGCATTGAGCCTTTTGTATTTAATTCCGATTCCATTTTTGTCTTTCATCGTCAAAGTGAAGGTCGAAGGGATACAGTAAACCAGCACTCGTGCATCGGATTCCAAATCTGGTGACGCAGGAAAGGCTAACCGTAGACACTAAGATAAGTCAGTCTTATTGTACTTAAGTCGGCATTGAGCCTTTTGTATTTAATTCCGATGCAATTTTTGTGTTTCATCGTCAAAGTGAAGGTCCAAGGGAAACAGTAAACCAGCAGTCGTGCATCGGATTCCAAAACTGGTGACGCAGGAAAGGCTAAACGTAGACACTAAGATAAGTCGGTCTTATTGCACTTAAGTCGGCATTGAGCCTTTTGTATTTAATTCCGATGCAAATTTTGTGTTTCATCGTCAAAGTGAAGGTCCATGGGATACAGTAAACCAGCAGTCGTGCATCGGATTCCAAACTAGTGACGCATGAAAGGCTAAACATAGACACTAAGATAAGTCAGTCTTATTGTACATAAGTCGGCATTGAGCCTTTTGTACTTAATTCCGATGCGTTTCATCGTCAAAGAGAAGGTCCAAGGGAAACAGTAAACCAGCAGTCGTGCATCGGATTCCAAAAGTGGTGACGCAGGAAAGGCTAAACATAGACACTAAGATGAGTCGGTCTTAGTTTACTTAAGTCGGCATTGAGCCTTATGTATTTAATTCCGATGCAAATTTTGTGTTTCATCGTCAAAGTGAAGGTCCAAGGGATACAGTAAACCAGCAGTCGTGCATCGGATTCCAAAACTGGTGACGCAGGAAAGGCTAAACATAGACACTAGGATAATTCAGTCGTATTGTACTTAAGTCGGCCTTACGCATTTTGTATTTAATTCCGATGCAATTTTTGTGTTTCATCGTCAGAGTGTAGGTCCAAGGGATACAGTAAACCAGCAGTCGTGCATCGGATTCCAATACTGGTGACGCAGGAAAGGCTAACCGTAGACACTAAGATAAGTCAGTCTTATTGTACTTAAGTCGGCATTGAGCCTTTTGTATTTAATTCCGATGCAATTTTTTTGTTTCATCGTCAAAGTGAAGGTCCAAGGGAAACAGTAAACCAGCAGTCGTGCATCGGATTCCAAAACTGGTGACGCAGGAACGGCTAAACATAGACACTAAGATAAGTCGGTCTTATTGCACTTAAGTCGGCATTGAGCCTTTTGTATTTAATTCCGATACCATTTTTGTGTATCATCGTCAAAGTGAAGGTCCAAGGGATACAGTAAACCAGCAGTCGTGCATCGGATTCCAAAACTGGTGACGCAGGAAAGGCTAATCGTAGACACTAAGATAAGTCAGTCTCATTGTACTTAAGTCGGCATTGAGCCATTTGTATTTAATTCCGATGCAATTTTTGTGTTTCATCGTCAAAGTGAAGGTCCAAGGGATACAGTAAACCAGCAGTCGTGCATTGGATTCCAAAACTGGTGACGCAGGAAAGGCTAAACATAGACACTAAGATAAGTCGGTCTTATTCTACTTAAGTCGGCATTGAGCCTTTTGTCTTTAATTCCGATGCAAATTTTGTGTTTCATCGTCAAAGTGAAGGTCCAAGGGATACAGTAAACCAGCAGTCGTGCATCGGATTCCAAATCAGGTGACGCAAGAAAGGCTAAACATAGACACTAAGAAAAGTCAGTCTTATTGTACTTAAGTCATCATTGAACATTTTGTATTTAATTCCGATGCAATTTTTGTGTTTCATCGTCAAAGTGAAGGTCCAAGGTATACAGTAAACCAGCAGTCGTGCATCGGATTCCAAAACTGGTGACGCAGGAAAGGCTAAACATAGCCACTAAGATAAGTCAGTCTTAATGTACTTAAGTCGGCATTGAGCCTTTTGTATTTAATTCCGATGCAATGTTTGTGTTTCATCGTCAAAGTGAAGGTCCCAGGGATACAGTAAACCAGCAGTCGTGCATCGGATTTCAAAACTGGTGACGCAGGAAAGGCTAAACATAGACACTAAGTTAAGTCAATCTTATTGTACTTAAATCGGCATTGAGCCTTTTGTATTTAAATCCGATGCAATTTTGGGGTTTCATCGTCAGAGTGAAGGTCCAAGGGATACAGTAAACTAGAAGTCGTGCATCTGATTCCAAAACTGGTGACGCAGGAAAGGCTAAACATAGCCACTAAGATAAGTCAGTCTTATTGTACTTAAGTCGGCACTGAACCTTTTGTATTTAATTCCGATGCAATTTTTGTGTTTCATCGTCAAAGTGAACGTCCGAGGGATACAGTAAACCAGCAGTCGTGCATCGGATTTCAAAACTGGTGACGCAGGATATACTGAACATAGACACTAAGATAAGTGAGTCTTATTGTACTTATGTCGGCATTGTGCTTTTTGTATTTAATTCCGATGCAATATCTGTGTTTCATCGTCTAAGTGAAGGTCCAAGGGATACAGTAAACCACCAGCCGTGCATCGGATTCCAAAACTGGTGACGCAGGAAAGGCTAAACATAGACACTAAGATAAGTCAGTCTAATTGTACTTTAGTCATCATTGAGCATTTTGTATTTAATTCCGATGCAATTTTTGTGTTTCATCATGAAAGTGAAGGTCCGTGGGATACAGTAAACCAGCAGTCGTGCCTCGGATTCCAAAACTAGTGACGCATGAATGGCTAAACATAGACACTAAGATAAGTCAGTCTTTTTGTACTTAAGTCGGCATTGAGCCTTTTGTATTTAATTCCGATGCAATTTTTGTGTTTCATCGTCAAAGTGAAGGTCCAAGGGATACAGTAAACCAGCAGTCATGCATCAGATTCCAATACTGGTGACGCAGGAAAGGCTAAACATAGACACTAAGATAAGTCAGTCTTATTGTACATAAGTCGGCATTGAGGCGTTTGTATTTAATTCCGATGCAATTTTTGTGTTTCACCGTCAAACTGAAAGTCCAAGGGAAACAGTAAACCAGCAGTCGTGCATCGGATTCCAAAACTGGTGACGCAGGAAAGGCTAACCATAGACACTATGATAAGTCAGTCTTATTGTACTTAAGTCGGCATTGAGCCTTTTGTATTTAATTCCGATGCAAATTTTGTGTTTCATCGTCAAAGTGAAGGTCCAAGGGATACAGTAAACCAGCAATCGTGCAACGGATTCCCAAACTGGTGACAAGGGAAAGGCTGAACATAGACACTAAGATAAATAGGTCTTATTGTACTTAAGTCGGGATTGAGTCTTTTGTATTTAATTGCGATGCCATTTATGTGTTTCATTGTCAAAGTGAAGGTCCATGGGATACAGTAAACCAGCAGTCGTGCATCGGATTCCAAAAGTGGTGACGCAGGAAAGGCTGAACGTAGACACTAAGATAAGTCAGTTTTATTGTACTTAAGTCGGCATTGAGCCTTTTGTATTTAATTCCGATTCCATTTTTGTCTTTCATCGTCAAAGTGGAGGTCCAAGGGATACAGTAAACCAGCAGTCGTGCATCGGATTCCAAAACTGGTGACGCAGGAAAGGCTAACCGTAGACACTAAGATAAGTCAGTCTTATTGTACTTAAGTCGGCATTGAGCCTTTTGTATTTAATTCCGATGCAATTTTTGTGTTTCACCGTTAAAGTGAAGGTCCAAGGGATACAGTAAACCAGCAGTCGTGCATCGGATTCAAAAACTGCTGACGCAGGAAAGGCTAATCGTAGACACTAAGATAAGTCAGTCTCATTGTACTTAAGTCGGCATTGAGCCATTTGTATTTAATTCCGATGCAATTTATGTGTTTCATCGTCAAAGTGAAGGTCCAAGGGAAACAGTAAACTAGCAGTCGTGCATTGGGTTCCAAAACTGGTGACGCAGGAAAGGCTAAACATAGACACTAAGATAAGTCGGTCTTATTCTACTTAAGTCGGCATTGAGCCTTTTGTATTTAATTCCGATGCAAATTTTGTGTTTCATCGTCAAAGTGAAGGTCCAAGGGATACAGTAATTCAGCAGTCGTGCATCGGATTCCAAAACTGGTGACGCAGGAAAGGCTAAACGTAGACACTAGGATAAGTCTGTCGTATTGTACTTAAGTCGGCCTTACGCCTTTTGTATTTAATTCCGATGGAATTTTTGTGTTTCATCGTCAAAGTGAAGGTCCGAGGGATACAGTAAACCAGCAGTCGTGCATCGGATTTCAAAACTGGTGACGCAGGATAGACTGAACATAGACACTAAGATAAGTGAGTCTTATTGTACTTATGTCGGCATTGTGCTTTTTGTATTTAATTCCGATGCAATATCTGTGTTTCATCGTCTAAGTGAAGGTCCAAGAGATACAGTAAACCATCAGCGGTGCATCGGATTCCAAAACTGGTGACGCAGGAAAGGCTAAACGTAGACACTAAGATAAGGCAGTCTTATTGTACTTTAGTCATCATTGAGCATTTTGTGTTTAATTCCGATGCAATTTTTGTGTTTCGTCGTGAAAGTGAAGGTCCATGGGATACAGTAAACCAGCAGTTGTGCATCGGATTCCAAAACTAGTGACGCATGAATGGCTAAACATAGATACTAAAATAAGTCAGTCTTTTTGTACTTAAGTCGGCATTGAGCCTTTTGAATTTAATTCCGATGCAATTTTTGTGTTTCATCGACAAAGTGAAGGTCAAAGGGATACAGTAAACCAGCAGTCGTGCATCAGATTCCAATACTGGTGACGCAGGAAAGGCTAAACATAGACACTAAGATAAGTCAGTCTTATTGTATATAAGTCGGCATTGAGCCGTTTGTATTTAATTCCGATGTGTATTTTTGTGTTTCATCGTCAAACTGAAGGTCCAAGGGAAACTGTAAACCAGCAGTCGTGCATCGGATTCCAAAACTGGTGACGCAGGAAAGGCTAACCATAGACACTAAGATAAGTCAGTCTTATTGTACTTAAATCGGCATTGAGCCTTTTGTATTTAATTCCGATGCAAATTTTGTGTTTCATCGTCAAAGTGAAGGTCCAAGGGATACAGTAAACCAGCAATCGGGCAACGGATTCCCAAACTGGTGACACAGGAAAGGCTGAACATAGACACTAAGATAAGTAGGTCTTATTGTACTTAAGTCGGGATTGAGTCTTTTGTATTTAATTCAGATGCCATTTATGTGTTTCATTGTCAAAGTGAAGGTCCATGGGATACAGTAAACCAGCAGTCGTGCATCGGATTCCAAAACTGGAGACGCAGGAAAGGCTGAACGTAGACACTAAGATAAGTCAGTTTTATTGTACTTAAGTCGGCATTGAGCCTTTTGTATTTAATTCCGATTCCATTTTTGTCTTTCATCGTCAAAGTGAAGGTCCAAGGGAAACAGTAAACCAGCAGTCGTGCATCGGATTCCAAAACTGGTGACGCAGGAAAGGCTAACCGTAGATACTAAGATAAGTCAGTCTTATTGTACTTAAGTCGGCATTGAGCCTTTTGTATTTAATTCCGATGCAATTTTTGTGTTTCATCGTCAAAGTGAAGGTCCAAGGGAAACAGTTAACCAGCAGTCGTGCATCGGATTCCAAAACTGGTGACGCAGGAAAGGCTAAACGTAGACACTAAGATAAGTCGGTCTTATTGCACTTAAGTCGGCATTGAGCCTTTTGTATTTAATTCCGATGCCATTTATGTGTTTCATCGTCAAAGTGAAGGTCCAAGGGAAACAGTAAACCAGCAGTCGTGCATCGGATTCCAAAACTGGTGACGCAGGAAAGGCTAAACGTAGACACTAAGATAAGTCGGTCTTATTGCACTTAAGTCGGCATTGAGCCTTTTGTATTTAATTCCGATGCAATGTTTGTGTTTCATCGTCAAAGTGGAGGTCCCAGGGATACAGTAAACCAGCAGTCGTGCATCGGATTTCAAAACTGGTGACGCAGGAAAGGCTAAACATAGACACTAAGTTAAGTCAATCTTATTGTACTTAAATCGGCATTGAGCCCTTTGTATTTAATTCCGTTGCAATTTTTGTGTTTCATCGTCAGAGTGAAGGTCCAAGGGATACAGTAAACTAGAAGTTGTGCATCGGATTCCAAAACTGGTGACGCAGGATCGACTGAACATAGACACTAAGATAAGTGAGTCTTATTGTACTTATGTCGGCATTGTGCTTTTTGTATTTAATTCCGATGCAATATCTGTGTTTCATCGTCTAACTGAAGGTCCAAGGGATACAGTAAACCAGCAGCCGTGCATCGGATTCCAAAACTGGTGACGCAGGAAAGGCTAAACATAGACACTAAGATAAGTCGGTCTTATTGTACTTTAGTCATCATTGAGCATTTTGTATTTAATTCCGATGCAATTTTTGTGTTTCATCGTCAAAGTGAAGGTCCAAGGGATACAGTAAACCAGCAGTCGTGCATCAGATTCCAATACTGGTGACGCAGGAAAGGCTAAACATAGACACTAAGATAAGTCAGTCTTATTGTACATAAGTCGGCATTGAGCCGTTTGTATTTAATTCCGATGCAATTTTTCTGTTTCATCGTCAAACTGAAGGTAAAAGGGAAACAGTAAACCAGCAGTCGTGCATCGGATTCCAAAACTGGTGACGCAGGAAAGGCTGAACATAGACACTAAGGTAAGTAGGTCTTATTGTACTTAAGTCGGGATTGAGTCTTTTGTATTTAATTGCGATGCCATTTATGTGTTTCATTGTCAAAGTGAAGGTCCATGGGTTACAGTAAACCAGCAGTCGTGCATCGGATTCCAAAACTGGTGAAGCAGAAAAGGCTGAACGTAGACACTAAGATAAGTCAGTTTTATTGTACTTAAGTCGGCATTGAGCCTTTTGTATTTAATTCCGATTCCATTTTTGTGTTTCATCGTCAAAGTGATGGTCCAAGGTATACAGTAAACCAGCAGTCGTGCATCGGATTCCAAAACTGGTGATGCAGGAAAGGCGACACATAGCCACTAAGATAAGTCAGTCTTAATGTACTTAAGTGGGCATTGAGCCTTTTGTATTTAATTCCGATGCAATGTTTGTGTTTCATCGTCAAAGTGAAGGTCCCAGGGATACAGTAAACCAGCAGTCGTGCATCGGATTTCAAAACTGGTGACGCAGGAAAGGCTAAACATAGACACTAAGTTAAGTCAATCTTATTGTACTTAAATCGGCATTGAGCCTTTTGTATTTAATTCCGATGCAATTTTTGTGTTTCATCGTCAGAGTAAAGGTCCGTGGGATACAGTAAACTAGAAGTCGTGCATCGGATTCCAAAACTGGTGACGCAGGAAAGGCTAAACATAGCCACTAAGATAAGTCAGTCTTATTGTACTTAAGTCGGCACTGAACCTTTTGTATTTAATTTCGATGCAATTTTTGTGTTTCATCGTCAAAGTGAAGGTCCGAGGGATACATTAAACCAGCAGTCGTGCATCGGATTTCAAAACTGGTGACGCAGGATAGACTGAACATAGACACTAAGATAAGTGAGTCTTATTGTACTTATGTCGGCATTGTGCTTTTTGTATTTAATTCCGATGCAATATCTGTGTTTCATCGTCTAAGTGAAAGTCCAAGAGATACAGTAAACCAGCAGCCGTGCATCGGATTCCAAAACTGTTGATGCAGGAAAGGCTAAACATAGACACTAATATAAGGCAGTCTTATTGTACTTTAGTCATCATTGAGCATTTTGTGTTTAATTCCGATGCAATTTTTGTGTTTCATCGTGAAAGTGAAGGTCCATGGGATACAGTAAACCAGCAGTCGTGCATCGGATTCCAAAACTAGTGACGCATGAATGGCTAAACATAGACACTAAGATAAGTCAGTCTTTTTGTTCTTAAGTCGGCATTGAGCCTTTTGTATTTAATTCCGATGCAATTTTTGTGTTTCATCGTCAAAGTGAAGGTCCAAGGGATACAGTAAACCAGCAGTCGTGCATCAGATTCCAATACTGGTGACGCAGGAAAGGCTAAACATAGACACTAAGATAAGTCAGTCTTATTGTACATAAGTCGGCATAGAGCCGTTTGTATTTAAATTCCGATGCAATTTTTGTGTTTCATCGCCAAACTGAAGGTCCAAGGGAAACTGTAAACCAGCAGTCGTGCATCGGATTCCAAAACTGGTGACGCAGGAAAGGCTAACCATAGACACTAAGATAAGTCAGTCTTATTGTACTTAAGTCGGCATTGAGCCTTTTGTATTTATATCCCATGCAAATTTTGTGTTTCATCGTCAAAGTGAAGGTTAAAGGGATACAGTAAACCAGCAATCGTGCAACGGATTCCAAAACTGGTGACACAGGAAAGGCTGAACATAGACACTAAGATAAGTAGGTCTTATTGTATTTAAGTCGGGATTGAGCCTTTTGTATTTAATTCCGATGCCATTTATGTGTTTCATTGTCAAAGTGAAGGTCCATGGGATACAGTAAACCAGCAGTCGTGCATCGGATTCCAAAACTGGAGACGCAGGAAAGGCTGAACGTAGACACTAAGATAAGATGGTTTTATTGTACTTAAGTCTGCATTGAGAATTTTGTATTTAATTCCGATTCCATTTTTGTCTTCAATCGTCAAAGTGAAGGTCGAAGGGATACAGTAATCCAGCAGTCGTGCATCGGATTCCAAAACTGGTGACGCAGGAAAGGCTAACCGTAGACACTAAGATAAGTCAGTCTTATTGTACTTAAGTCGGCATTGAGCCTTTTGTATTTAATTCCGATGCAATTTTTGTGTTTCATCGTCAAAGTGAAGGCCCAAGGGAAACAGTAAACCGGCAGTCGTGCATCGGATTCCAAAACTGGTGACGCAGGAAAGGCTAAACGTAGACACTAAGATAAGTCGGTCTTATTGCACTTAAGTCGGCATTGAGCCTTTTGTATTTAATTCCGATGCAAATTTTGTGTTTCATCGTCTAAGTGAAGGTCCAAGGGATACAGTAAACCAGCAGTCGTGCATCGGATTCCAAAACTGGTGACGCAGGAAAGGCTAAACATAGCCACTAGGATAAGTCAGTCGTATTGTACTTAAGTCTGCCTTACGCCTTTTGTATTTAATTCCGAAGCAATTTTTGTGTTTCATCGTCAAAGTGTAGCTCCAAGGGATACAGTAAACCAGCAGTCGTGCATCGGATTCCAAAACTGGTTACGCAGAAAAGGCTAAACATAGACACTAAGATAAGTCAGTTTCGTTGTACTTAAGTCGGCATTGAGCCTTTTGTATTTAATTCCGATTCCATTTTTGTGTTTCATCGTCAAAGTGATGGTCCAAGGTATACAGTAAACCAGCAGTCGTGCATCGGATTCCAAAACTGGTGATGCAGGAAAGGCGAAACATAGCCACTAAGATAAGTCAGTCTTAATGTACTTAAGTCGGCATTGAGCCTTTTGTATTTAATTCCGATGCAATGTTTGTGTTTCATCGTCAAAGTGAAGGTCCCAGGGATACAGTAAACCAGCAGTCGTGCATCGGATTTCAAAACTGGTGACGCAGGAAAGGCTAAACATAGACACTAAGTTAAGTCAATCTTATTGTACTTAAATCGGCATTGAGCCTTTAGTATTTAATTCCGATGCAATTTTTGTGTTTCATCGTCAGAGTGAAGGTCCATGGGATACAGTAAACTAGAAGACGTGCATCGGATTCCAAAACTGGTGACGCAAGAAAGGCTAAACATAGCCACTAAGATAAGTCAGTCTTATTGTACTTAAGTCGGCACTGAACCTTTTGTATTTAATTTCGATGCAATTTTTGTGTTTCATCGTCAAAGTGAAGGTCCGAGGGATACATTAAACCAGCAGTCGTGCATCGGATTTCAAAACTGGTGACGCAGGATAGACTGAACATAGACACTAAGATAAGTGAGTCTTATTGTACTTATGTCGGCATTGTGCTTTTTGTATTTAATTCCGATGCAATATCTGTGTTTCATCGTCTAAGTGAAGGTCCAAGAGATACAGTAAACCAGCAGCCGTGCATCGGATTCCAAAACTGGTGATGCAGGAAAGGCTAAACATAGACACTAATATAAGGCAGTCTTATTGTACTTTAGTCATCATTGAGCATTTTGTGTTTAATTCCGATGCAATTTTTGTGTTTCATCGTGAAAGTGAAGGTCCATGGGATACAGTAAACCAGCAGTCGTGCATCGGATTCCAAAACTAGTGACGCATGAATGGCTAAACATAGACACTAAGATAAGTCAGTCTTTTTGTTCTTAAGTCGGCATTGAGCCTTTTGTATTTAATTCCGATGCAATTTTGGTGTTTCATCGTCAAAGTGAAGGTCCAAGGGATACAGTAAACCAGCAGTCGTGCATCAGATTCCAATACTGGTGACGCAGGAAAGGCTAAACATAGACACTAAGATAAGTCAGTCTTATTGTACATAAGTCGGCATTGAGCCGTTTGTATTTAATTCCGATGCAATTTTTGTGTTTCATCGTCAAACTTAAGGTCCAAGGGAAACTGTAAACCAGCAGTCGTGCATCGGATTCCAAAACTGGTGACGCAGGAAAGGCTAACCGTAGACACTAAGATAAGTCAGTCTTATTGTACTTAAGTCGGCATTGAGAATTTTGTATTTATATCCGATGCAAATTTTGTGTTTCATCGTCAAAGTGAAGGTCAAAGGGATACAGTAAACCAGCAATCGTGCAACGGATTCCAAAACTGGTGACACAAGAAAGGCTGAACATAGACACTAAGATAAGTAGGTCTTATTGTCCTTAAGTCGGGATTGAGTCTTCTGTATTTAATTCCGATGCCATTTATGTGTTTCATTGTCAAAGTGAAGGTCCATGGGATACAGTAAACCAGCAGTCGTGCATCGGATTCCAAAACTGGAGACGCAGGAAAGGCTGAACGTAGACACTAAGATAAGATGGTTTTATTGTACTTAAGTCGGCATTGAGCCTTTTGTATTTAATTCCGATTCCATTTTTGTCTTCAATCGTCAAAGTGAAGGTCGAAGGGATACAGTAATCCAGCAGTCGTGCATCGGATTCCAAAACTGGTGACGTAGGAAAGGCTAACCGTAGACACTAAGATAAGTCAGTCTTATTGTACTTAAGTCGGCATTGAGCCTTTTGTATTTAATTCCGATGCAATTTTTGTGTTTCATCGTCAAAGTGTAGCTCCAAGGGATACAGTAAACCAGCAGTCGTGCATCGGATTCCAAAACTGGTTACGCAGAAAAGGCTAAACATAGACACTAAGATAAGTCAGTTTCGTTGTACTTAAGTCGGCATTGAGCCTTTTGTATTTAATTCCGATTCCATTTTTGTGTTTCATCGTCAAAGTGATGGTCCAAGGTATACAGTAAACCAGCAGTCGTGCATCGGATTCCAAAACTGGTGATGCAGGAAAGGCGAAACATAGCCACTAAGATAAGTCAGTCTTAATGTACTTAAGTCGGCATTGAGCCTTTTGTATTTAATTCCGATGCAATGTTTGTGTTTCATCGTCAAAGTGAAGGTCCCAGGGATACAGTAAACCAGCAGTCGTGCATCGGATTTCAAAACTGGTGACGCAGGAAAGGCTAAACATAGACACTAAGTTAAGTCAATCTTATTGTACTTAAATCGGCATTGAGCCTTTAGTATTTAATTCCGATGCAATTTTTGTGTTTCATCGTCAGAGTGAAGGTCCATGGGATACAGTAAACTAGAAGACGTGCATCGGATTCCAAAACTGGTGACGCAAGAAAGGCTAAACATAGCCACTAAGATAAGTCAGTCTTATTGTACTTAAGTCGGCACTGAACCTTTTGTATTTAATTTCGATGCAATTTTTGTGTTTCATCGTCAAAGTGAAGGTCCGAGGGATACATTAAACCAGCAGTCGTGCATCGGATTTCAAAACTGGTGACGCAGGATAGACTGAACATAGACACTAAGATAAGTGAGTCTTATTGTACTTATGTCGGCATTGTGCTTTTTGTATTTAATTCCGATGCAATATCTGTGTTTCATCGTCTAAGTGAAGGTCCAAGAGATACAGTAAACCAGCAGCCGTGCATCGGATTCCAAAACTGGTGATGCAGGAAAGGCTAAACATAGACACTAATATAAGGCAGTCTTATTGTACTTTAGTCATCATTGAGCATTTTGTGTTTAATTCCGATGCAATTTTTGTGTTTCATCGTGAAAGTGAAGGTCCATGGGATACAGTAAACCAGCAGTCGTGCATCGGATTCCAAAACTAGTGACGCATGAATGGCTAAACATAGACACTAAGATAAGTCAGTCTTTTTGTTCTTAAGTCGGCATTGAGCCTTTTGTATTTAATTCCGATGCAATTTTGGTGTTTCATCGTCAAAGTGAAGGTCCAAGGGATACAGTAAACCAGCAGTCGTGCATCAGATTCCAATACTGGTGACGCAGGAAAGGCTAAACATAGACACTAAGATAAGTCAGTCTTATTGTACATAAGTCGGCATTGAGCCGTTTGTATTTAATTCCGATGCAATTTTTGTGTTTCATCGTCAAACTTAAGGTCCAAGGGAAACTGTAAACCAGCAGTCGTGCATCGGATTCCAAAACTGGTGACGCAGGAAAGGCTAACCGTAGACACTAAGATAAGTCAGTCTTATTGTACTTAAGTCGGCATTGAGAATTTTGTATTTATATCCGATGCAAATTTTGTGTTTCATCGTCAAAGTGAAGGTCAAAGGGATACAGTAAACCAGCAATCGTGCAACGGATTCCAAAACTGGTGACACAAGAAAGGCTGAACATAGACACTAAGATAAGTAGGTCTTATTGTCCTTAAGTCGGGATTGAGTCTTCTGTATTTAATTCCGATGCCATTTATGTGTTTCATTGTCAAAGTGAAGGTCCATGGGATACAGTAAACCAGCAGTCGTGCATCGGATTCCAAAACTGGAGACGCAGGAAAGGCTGAACGTAGACACTAAGATAAGATGGTTTTATTGTACTTAAGTCGGCATTGAGCCTTTTGTATTTAATTCCGATTCCATTTTTGTCTTCAATCGTCAAAGTGAAGGTCGAAGGGATACAGTAATCCAGCAGTCGTGCATCGGATTCCAAAACTGGTGACGTAGGAAAGGCTAACCGTAGACACTAAGATAAGTCAGTCTTATTGTACTTAAGTCGGCATTGAGCCTTTTGTATTTAATTCCGATGCAATTTTTGTGTTTCATCGTCAAAGTGAAGGCCCAAGGGAAACAGTAAACCAGCAGTCGTGCCTCGGATTCCAAAACTGGTGACGCAGGAAAGGCTAAACGTAGACACTAAGATAAGTCGGTCTTATTGCACTTAAGTCGGCATTTAGCCTTTTGTATTTAATTCCGATGCAAATTTTGTGTTTCATCGTCAAAGTGAAGGTCCAAGGGAAACAGTAAACCAGCAGTCGTGCATCGGATTCCAAAACTGGTGACGCAGGAAAGGCTAAACATAGCCACTAGGATAAGTCAGTCGTATTGTACTTAAGTCTGCCTTACGCCTTTTGTATTTAATTCCGAAGCAATTTTGGTGTTTCATCGTCAAAGTGTAGGTCCAAGGGATACAGTAAACCAGCAGTCGTGCATCGGATTCCAAAACTGGTTACGCAGAAAAGGCTAAACATAGACACTAAGATAAGTCAGTCTTATTGTACTTAAGTCGGCATTGAGCCTTTTGTATTTAATTCCGATGCAATTTTTGTGTTTCATCGTCAAAGTGAAGGTCCCAGGGATACAGTATACTAGAAGTCGTGCATCGGATTCCAAAACTGGTGACGTAGGAAAGGCTAAACGTAGACACTAAGATAAGTCAGTCTTATTGTACTTAAGTCGGCATTGAGCCTTTTGCATTTAATTCCAATGCAATTTTTGTGTTTGATCGTCAAAGTGAAGGTCCCAGGGATACAGTAAACCAGCAGTCGTGCATCGGATTCCAAAACTGGTGACGCAGGAAAGGCTAAACGTAGCCACTAAGATAAGTCAGTCTTATTGTACTTAAGTCGGCACTGAACCTTTTGTATTTAATTCCGATGCAATTTTTGTGTTTCATCGTCAAAGTGAAGGTCCAAGGGATACAGTAAACCTGCAGTCGTGCATCGGATTCCAAAACTGGTGACGCAGGAAAGGCTAAAATAGACACTAAGATAAGTGAGTCTTATTGTACTTAAGTCGGCATTGTGCTTTTTGTATTTAATTCCGATGCAATATCTGTGTTTCATTGTCTAAGTGAAGGTCCAAGGGAAACAGTAAACCAGCAGCCGTGCATCGGATTCCAAAACTGGTGACGCAGGAATGGCTAAACATAGACACTTAGATAAGATAGTCTTATTGTACTCAAGTCGGCATTGAGCTTTTTGTATTTAATTCCGATACAATGTTTGAGTTTCATCGTCAGAGTGAAGGTCCACGGGATACAGTAATCCAGCAGTCGTGCATCGGATTCCAAAACAGGTGACGCAGGAATGGCTAAACATAGACACTAAGATAATTCAGTCTTATTGTACTTTAGTCATCATTGAGCAATTTGTATTTAATTCCGATGCAATTTTTGTGTTTCATCGTCAAAGTGAAGGTCCAAGGGATACAGTAAACCAGCAGTCGTGCATCGGATTCCAAAGCTGGTGACGCAGGAAAGGCTAAACGTAGACACTAAGATAAGTCGGTCTTGTTGTACTTAAGTCGGCATTGAGCCTTTTGTATTTAATAATGATGCAAATTTTGTGTTTCATCGTCAAAGTGAAGGTCCAAGGGATACAGTAAACCAGCAGTCGTGCATCAGATTCCAAAACTGGTAACGCAGGAAAGGCTAAACGTAGACACTAGGATAATTCAGTCGTATTGTACTTAAGTCGGCCTTACGCATTTTGTATTTAATTCCGATGCAGTTTTTGTATTTCATCGTCAGAGTGTAGGTGCAAGGGATACAGTAAACCAGCAGTCGTGCATCGGATTCCAAAACTGATGACGCAGGAAAGGCTAAACGTAGACACTAAGATAAGTCAGTCTTATTATACTTAAGGCGGCACTGAACCTTTTGTATTTAATTCCGATACAATTTTTGTGTTTCATCGTCAAAGTGGTTGTCCAAGGGATACAGTAATCCAGCAGTCGTGCATCGGATTCCAAAACAGGTGACGCAGGAAAGGCTAAACATAGACACTAAGATAAGTCAGTCTTATTGTACTTAAGTCGGCATTGTGCCTTTTGTATTTAATACCGATGCAATTTTTGTGTTTCATCGTCAAAGTGAAGGTCCAAGGGAAACAGTTAACCAGCAGTCGTGCATCGGATTCCAAAACTGGTGACGCAGGAAAGGCTAAACATAGACACTAAGTTAAGTCAGTCTTATTGTACTTAAGTCGGCATTGCGCCTTTTGTATTTAATTCCGATGCAATTTTTGTGTTTCATCGTCAAAGTGAAGGTCCAAGGCATACAGTAAACCAGTACTCGTGCATCCGATTCCAAAACTAGTGACGCACGAAAGGCTAAACATAGACACTAAGAGAAGTCAGTCTTATTGTACTTAAGTCGGCATTGCGCCTCTTGTACTTAATTCCGATGCAATTTTTGTGTTTCATCGTCAAAGTGAAGGTCCAAGGGATACAGTAAACCAGCAGTCGTGCATCAGATTCCAATACTGGTGACGCATGAAAGGCTAAACATAGACACTAAGATAAGTCAGTCTTATTGTACTTAAGTCGCCATTGTGCCTTTTGTATTCAATTCCGATGCAATTTCTGTGTTTCATTGTCTAAGTGAAGGTCCAAGAGAATCTGTAAACCAGCAGTCGTGCATCGATTCCAAAACTGGTGACGCAGGAAAGGCTAAACATAGACACTAAGTTAAGTCAGTCTTATTGTACTTAAGTCGTCATTGTGCCTTTTGTATATAATTACGATGCAATTTCCTTGTTTCATCGTCTAAGTGAAGGTCCAAGGGAAACAGTAAACCAGCAGTCGTGCATCGGATTCAAAAACTGCTGACGCAGGAAAGGCTAAACATAGACACTAAGATAAGTCAGTCTTATTGTACTTAAGGCGGCATTGAGCCTTTTGTATTTAATTCCGATGCAATTTTGTGTTTCATCGTCAAAATGAATGTCCAAAGTATACAGTGAACCAGCAGTCGTGCATCGGATTCCAAAACTGGTGACGCAGGAGAGGCTAAACATAGACACTAACATAAGTCAGTCTTATTGTACTTAAGTCGGCCATACGCCCTTTGTATTTAATTCCGATGCAATTGTTGTGTTTCATCGTCAAAGTGTATGTCCAAGGGATACAGTAAACCAGCAGTCGTGCATCGGATTCCAAAACTGGTGACGCAGGAGAGGCTAAACGTAGACTCGAAGATAAATCAGTCTTATTGAATTTAAGACATCATTGAGCCTTTTGTATTTAATTCCGATGCAATTTTTGTGTTTCATCGTCAAAGTGAAGGTCCAAGGGATACAGTAAACCAGCAGTCGTGAATCGGATTCCAAAACTGGTGACGCAGGAAAGGATAAACGTAGACACTAAGATAATTCAGTCTTATTGTACTTAAGTCGGCATTGAGCCTTTTGTATTTAATTCCGATGCAAATTTTGTGTTTCATCGTCGAGGTGAAGGTCCAAGGGATACAGTAAACCAGCAGTCGTGCATCGGATTCCAAAGCTGGTGACGCAGGAAAGGCTATACATAGACACTAGGATAAGTCAGTCTTATTGTACTTAAGTCGGCCATACGCCCTTTGTATTTAATTCCGATGCAATTGTTGTGTTTCATCGTCAAAGTGTAGGTCCAAGGGATACAGTAAACCAGCAGTCGTGCATCGGATTCCAAAACTGGCGACGCAGGAGAGGCTAAACGTAGACTCGAAGATAAATCAGTCTTATTGAATTTAAGTCATCATTGAGCCTTTTGTATTTAATTCCGATGCAATTTTTGTGTTTCATCGTCAAAGTGAAGGTCCAAGGGATACAGTAAACCAGCAGTCGTGCATCAGATTCCAATACTGGTGACGCATGAAAGGGTAAACATTGACACTAAGATAAGTCAGTCTTATTGTACTTAAGTCGGCATTGAGCCTTTTGTATTTAGTTCCGATGCAATCTTTGTGTTTCATCGTCAAAGTGAGGGTCCAAGGGATACAGTAAACCAGAAGTCGTGCATCGGATTCCAAAACTGGTGACGAATTAAAGGCTAAACATAGACACTAAGATAAGTCAGTCTAATTATACTTTAGTCCTCATTGAGCCATTTGTATTTAATTCCGTTGCAATTTTTGTGTTTCATCGTCAAAGTGAAGGTCCAAGGGATACAGTAAAATAGCAGTCGTGCATCGGATTCCAAAGCAAGTGTCGAATTAAAGGCTAAACATAGACACTAAGATAAGTCAGTCTTGTTGTACCTAAGTCGGCATTGTGCCTTTTGTATTTAATTCCGATGCAATTTTTTTGTTTCATCGTCAAAGTGAAGGTCCAAGGGATACAGTAAACCAGTACTCGTTCATCCGATTCCAAAACTGGTGACGCAGGAAAGGCTAAACGTAGACACTAAGATAAGTCAGTCTTATTGTACTTAAGTCGGCATTGAGCTCTTTGTATTTAATTCCGATGCTATTTTTGTGTTTCATCGTCAAAGTGAAGGTTCAAGGGATACAGTAAACCAGCAGTCGTGCTTCGGATTCCAAAACTGGTGACGCAGGAACGGCTAAACATAGACACTAAGATAAGTCAAACTTATTGTACTTAAGTCGCCATTGTGCCTTTTGTATTCAATTCCGATGCAATTTCTGTGTTTCATTGTCTAAGTGAAGGTCCAAGAGAATCTGTAAACCAGCAGTCGTGCATCGATTCCAAAACTGGTGACGCAGGAAAGGCTAAACATAGACACTAAGTTAAGTCAGTCTTATTGTACTTAAGTCGGCATTGTGCCTTTTGTATATAATTACGATGCAATTTCCTTGTTTCATCGTCTAAGTGAAGGTCCAAGGGATACAGTAAACCAGCAGTCGTGCATCGGATACCAAAACTGGTGACACTGGAAGGGCTGAACATAGACACTAAGATAAGTCGGTCTTATTGTACTTAAGTCGGGATTGAGTCTTTTGTATTTGATTCCGATGCCATTTATGTGTTTCGTTGTGAAAGTGAAGGTCCAAGGGATACAGTAAATCAGCAGTCGTGCATCGGATTCCAAAACTGGTGACGCAGGAAAGGCTGAACATAGACACTAAGATAAGTCAGTCTCATTGTACTTAAGTCGGCATTGAGCCTTTTGTATTTAATTCCGATGCAATTTTTGTGTTTCATCGTCAAAGTGAAGGTCCAAGGGAAACAGTAAACCAGCAGTCGTGCATCGGATTCCAAAACTGGTGACGCAGGAAAGGCTAACCATAGACACTAAGATAAGTCGGTCTCATTCTACTTAAGTCGGCATTGAGCCTTTTGTATTTAATTCCGATGCAAATTTTGTGTTTCATCGTCAAAGTGAAGGTCCAAGGGATACAGTAAACCAGCAGTCGTGCATCGGATTCCAAAACTGGTGACGCAGGAAAGGCTAAACATAGACACTAGGATAAGTCAGTCTTATTGTACTTAAGGCGGCATTGAGCCTTTTGTATTTAATTGCGATGCAAATTTTGTGTTTCATCGTCAAAGTGAAGGTCCAAGGGATACAGTAAACCAGCAGTCGTGCATCGGATACCAAAACTGGTGACGCAGGAAAGGCTATACATAGACACTAGGATAAGTCAGTCTTATTGTACTTAAGTCGGCCATACGCCCTTTGTATTTAATTCCGATGCAATTGTTGTGTTTCATCGCCAAAGTGTAGGTCCAAGGGATACAGTAAACCAGCAGTCGTGCATCGGATTCCAAAACTGGTGACGCAGGAGAGGCTAAACGTAGACACGAAGATAAGTCAGTCTTGTTGAATTTAAGTCATCATTGAGCCTTTTGTATTTAATTCCGATGCAATTTTTGTGTTTCATCGTCAAAGTGAAGGGCCAAGGGATACAGTAAACCAGCAGTCGTGCATCGGATTTCAAAACTGGTGACACTGGAAGGGCTGAACATAGACACTAAGATAAGTCGGTCTTATTGTACTTAAGTCGGGATTGAGTCTTTTGTATTTAATTCCGATGCCATTTATGTGTTTCGTTGTGAAAGTGAAGGTCCAAGGGAAACAGTAAATCAGCAGTCGTGCATCGGATTCCAAAACTGGTGACGCAGGAAAGGCTGAACATAGACACTAAGATAAGTCAGACTTATTGTACTTAAGTCGGCATTGAGCCTTTTGCATTTAATTCCGATTCCATATTTGTGTTTCATCGTCAAAGTGAAGGTCCAAGGGATACAGTACACCAGCAGTCGTGCATCGGATTCCAAAACTGGTGACGCAGGAAAGGCTAATCGTAGACACTAAGATAAGCCAGTCTCATTGTACTTAAGTCGGCATTGAGCCATTTGTATTTAATTCCGATGCAATTTTTGTGTTTCATCGTCAAAGTGAAGGTCCAAGGGAAACAGTAAACCAGCAGTCGTGCATCGGATTCCAAAACTGGTGACGCAGGAAAGGCTAAACATAGACACTAAGATAAGTCGGTCTCATTCTACTTAAGTCGGCATTGAGCCTTTTGTATTTAATTCCGATGCAAATTTTGTGTTTCATCGTCAAAGTGAAGGTCCAAGGCATACAGTAAACCAGCAGTCGTGCATCGGATTCCAAAACTGGTGACGCAGGAAAGGCTAAACATAGACACTAGGATAAGGCACTTGTATTGTACTTAAGTCGGCCTTACGCCTTTTGTATTTGCTTCCGATGGAATTTTTGTGTTTCATCGTCAAAGTGTAGGTCCAAGGGATACAGTAAACCAGCAGTCGTGCATCGGATTCCAAAACTGGTGACGCAGGAAAGGCTGAACATAGACACTAAGATAAGTCAGTCTTAATGTACTTACATCGGCATTGAGCCTTTTGTATTTAATTCCGATGCAATTTTTGTGTTTCATCGTCAAAGTGAAGGTCCGAGGGATACAGTAAACCAGCAGTCGTGCATCGGATTCCAAAACTGGTGACGCAGGATAGACTAAACATAGACACTAAGATAAGTGAGTCTTATTGTACTTAAGTCGGCATTGTGCTTTTTGTATTTTATTCCGATGCAATATCTGTGTTTCATCGTCTAAGTGAAGGTCCAAGGGATACAGTAAACCAGCAATCGTGCAACGGATTCCAAATCTGGTGACGCAGGAAGGGCTAAACATAGACACTAGGATAAGGCAGTCGTATTGTACTTAAGTCGGCCTTACGCCTTTTGTATTTACTTCCGATGCAAATTTTGTGTTTCAACGTCTAAGTGAAGGTCCAAGGGAAACAGTAAACCAGCAGCCGTGCATCAGATTCCAATACTGGTGACGCAGGAAAGACTAAACATAGACACTAAGATAAGTCAGCCTTATTGTACTTAAGTCGGCATTGAGCCCTTTGTATTTAGTTCCGATGCAATCTTTGTGTTTCATCGTCAAAGTGAAGGTCCAAGGGATACAGTAAACCAGCAGCCGTGCATCGGGTTCCAAAACTGGTGACGCAGGAAAGGCTAAACATAGACACTAAGATAAGTCAGTCTTATTGTACTCTAGTCATCATTGAGCATTTTGTATTTAATTCCGATGCAATTTTTGAGTTTCATCGTCAAAGTGAAGGTCCAAGGGATACAGTAAACCAGCAGTCGTGCATCGGATTCCGAAACTAGGGACGCACGAAAGGCTAAACATAGACACTAAGATATGTCAGTCTTATTGTACTTAAGTCGGCATTGAGCCTCTTGTATTCAATTCCGATGCAATTTTTGTGTTTCATCGTCAAAGTGAAGTTCCAAGGGATACAGTAAACCAGCAGTCGTGCATCAGATTCCAAAACTGGAGACGCAGGAAAGGCTAAACATAGACACTAAGATAAGTCAGTCTTATTGTACTTAAGTCGGCATTGAGCCCTTTGTATTTAGTTCCGATGCAATCTTTGTGTTTCATCGTCAAAGTGAAGGTCCAAGGGATGGAGTAAACCAGCAGTCGTGCATCGGATTCCAAAACTGGTGACGAATTAAAGGCTAAACATAGACACTAAGATAAGTCAGTCTAATTATACTTAAATCGCCATTGAGCCTTTTGTATTTAATTCCGATGCAATTTTTGTGTTTCATCGTCAAATTGAAGGTCCAAGGGATACAGTAAACCAGCAGTCGTGCATCGGATTCCAAAACTGGTGACGCTGGAAAGGCTAAACATAGACACTAAGATAAGTCAGTCTTATTGTACTTAAGGCGGCATTGAGCCTTTTGTATTTAATTCCGATGCAATTTTTGTGTTTCATCGTCAAAGCGAAGGTCCGAAGGATACAGTAAACCAGCAGTCGAGCTTCGGAATCCAAAACTGGTGATGCAGGAAAGACTAAACATAGACACTAAGATAAGTCAGTCTTATTGTACTCTAGTCATCATTGAGCATTTTGTATTTAATTCCGATGCAATTTTTGAGTTTCATCGTCAAAGTGAAGGTCCAAGGGATACAGTAAACCAGCAGTCGTGCATCAGATTCCAAAACTGGAGACGCAGGAAAGGCTAAACATAGACACTAAGATAAGTCAGTCTTATTGTACTTAAGTCGGCATTGTGCCTTTTGTATATAATTACGACGCAATTTCTGTGTTTCATCGTCTAAGTGAAGGTCCAAGGGAACCAGTAAACCAGCAGTCGTGCATCGGATTCCAAAACTGGTGACGCTGGAAAGGCTAAACATAGACAATAAGATAAGTCAGTCATATTGTACTTAAGGCGGCATTGAGCCTTTTGTATTTAATTCCGATGCAATTTTTGTGTTTCATCGTCAGAGTGAATGTCCCAGGGATAAAGTAAACCAGCAGTCGTGCATCCGATTCCAAAACTGGTGACGCAGGAAAGGCTAAACATAGACACTAACATAAGTCAGTCTTGTTGTACTTAAATCGGCATTGAGCCTTTTGTATATAATTCCGATGCAATTTTTGTGTTTCATCGTCAATGTGAATGTCCAAGGGATACAGTAAACTAGAAGTCGTGCATCAGATTCCAAAACTGGTGACGCAGGAAAGGCTAAACGTAGACACTAAGATAAGTCAGACTTATTGTACTTAAGTCGGCATTGAGGCTTTTGTATTTAATTCCGTTGCAATTTTTGTGTTTCATCGCCAAAGTGAAGGTCCCAGTGATACAGTAAACCAGCAGTCGTGCATCGGATTCCAAAACTGGTGACGCAGGACAGGCTAAACATAGCTACTAAGATAAGTCAGTCTTATTGTACTTAAGTCGGCACTGAGCCTTTTGTATTTAATTCCGATGCAATTTTTGTGTTTCATCGTCAAAGTGAAGGTCCAAGGGAAACAGTAATCCAGCAGTCGTGCATCGGATTCCAAAATTGGTGACGCAGGAAAGGCTAAACATAGACACTAAGATAAGTCGGTCTTATTGTACTTAAGGCGGCATTGAGTCTTTTGTATTTAATTCCGATGCAATTTTTGTGTTTCAACGTCAAAATGAAGTCCAAGGTATACAATAAACAAGCAGTCGTGCATCGGATTCCAAAACTGGTTACGCAGCAGAGGCTAAACATAGACACTAAGATAAGTCAGTCTTATTGTATTTAACTCGGCATTGAGCGTTTTGTATTTAATTCCGATGCAATTTTTGTGTTTCATCGTCAAAGTGAATTTCCAAGGGATACAGTTATCAGCATTCGTGCATCGGATTCCAAAACTGGTGACGCACAAAAGGCTAAACATAGACACCAAGATAAGTCAGTCTTATTGTACTTAAGTCGGCATTGAGAATTTTGTATTTAATTCCGATGCAATTTTTGTGCTTCATCGTCAAAGTGAAGGTCCAAGGGATACAGTAAACTAGAAGTCGTGCATCGGATTAAAATACTGGTGACGCAGGAAAGGCTAAACGTAGACACTAAGATAAGTCAGTCTTATTGTAATTAAGTCGGCACTGAGCCTTTTGTATTTAATTCCGATGCAATTTTTGTGTTTCATCGTCAAAGTGAAGGTCCAAGGGATACAGTAAACCAGCAGTCGTGCATCGGATTCCAAAACTGGTGACGCAGGAAAGGCTAAACATTGACACTAAGATAAGTCAGTCTTATTGTACTTAAGACGCCATTGTGCCTTTTGTATTTAATTCCGATGCAATTTCTGTGTTTTATCGTGTAAGTGATGGTCCAAGAGAAACTGTAAACCAGCAGTCGTGCATCGGATTCCAAAAGTGGTGACGCAGGAAAGGCTAAACATAGACACTAAGTTAAGTCAGTCTTATTGTACTTAAGTCGGCATTGTGCCTTTTGTATATAATTACGATGCAATTTCTGTGTTTCATCGTCTAAGTGAAGGTTCAAGGGAAACAGTAAACCAGCAGTCGTGCATCGGATTCCAAAACTGGTGATGCAGGAAAGGCAAAACGTAGACACTAAGATAAGTCAGTCTTATTGTACTTAAGGCGGCATTGAGCCTTTTGTATTTAATTCCGATGCAATTCTTGTGTTTCATCGTCAAAATGAAGGTCCAAGGTATACAAAAAACCAGCAGTCGTGCATCGGATTCCAAAACTGGTGAAGCAGGAGAGGCTAAACATAGACACTAAGATAACTCAGTCTTATTGTACTTAAGTCGGCATTGAGCCTTTTGTGTTTAATTCCGATGCAATTTTTGTGTTTCATCGTCAAGTTTAAGGTCCAAGGGATACAGTAAACCAGCAGTCGTGCATCGGATTTCAAAACTGGTGTCGCAGGAAAGGCTAAACATAGACACTAAGATAAGTCAGTCTTATTGTATTTAACTCGGCATTGAGCGTTTTGTATTTAATTCCGATGCAATTTTTGTGTTTCATCGTCAAAGTGAATTTCCAAGGGATACAGTTATCAGCATTCGTGCATCGGATTCCAAAACTGGTGACGCACAAAAGGCTAAACATAGACACCAAGATAAGTCAGTCTTATTGTACTTAAGTCGGCATTGAGAATTTTGTATTTAATTCCGATGCAATTTTTGTGCTTCATCGTCAAAGTGAAGGTCCAAGGGATACAGTAAACTAGAAGTCGTGCATCGGATTAAAATACTGGTGACGCAGGAAAGGCTAAACGTAGACACTAAGATAAGTTAGTCTTATTGTAATTAAGTCGGCACTGAGCCTTTTGTATTTAATTCCGATGCAATTTTTGTGTTTCATCGTCAAAGTGAAGGTCCAAGGGATACAGTAAACCAGCAGTCGTGCATCGGATTCCAAAACTGGTGACGCAGGAAAGGCTAAACATTGACACTAAGATAAGTCAGTCTTATTGTACTTAAGACGCCATTGTGCCTTTTGTATTTAATTCCGATGCAATTTCTGTGTTTCATCGTGTAAGTGATGGTCCAAGAGAAACTGTAAACCAGCAGTCGTGCATCGGATTCCAAAAGTGGTGACGCAGGAAAGGCTAAACATAGACACAAAGTTAAGTCAGTCATATTGTACTTAAGTCGGCATTGAGCCTTTTGTGTTTAATTCCGATGCAATTTTTGTGTTTCATCGTCAAGTTTAAGGTCCAAGGTATACAGTAAACCAGCAGTCGTGCATCGGATTTTAAAACTGGTGACGCAGGAAAGGCTAAACATAGACACTAAGATAAGTCAGTCTTATTGTACTTAAGTCGGCTTTGAGTCTTTTGTATTGTATTCCGATGCGTTTCATCGTCAAAGTGAAGGTCCAAGGGAAACAGTAAACCAGCAGTTGTGCATCGAATTCCAAAACTTGTGTCGCAGGAAAGGCTAAACATAGACACTAAGATAAGTCGGTCTTATTGTACTTAATTCGGCATTGAGCCTTTTGTATTTAATTCCGATGCAAATTTTGTGTTTCATCGTCAAAGTGAAGGTCCAAGGGATACAGTAAAATAGCAGTTGTGCTTCGGATTCCAAAACTGGTGACGCAGGAAAGGCTAAGCGTAGACACTAAAATAAGTCAGTCTTATTGTACTTAAGTCGCCATTGTGCCTTTTGTATTTAATTCCGATGCAATTTCTAAGTTTCATTGTCTAAGTGAAGGTCCAAGAGAATCTGTAAACCAGCAGTCGTGCATCGGATTCCAAAACTAGTGACGCAGGAAAGGCTAAACGTAGACACTAAGTTAAGACAGTCTTATTGTACTTAAGGCGGCATTGAGCCTTTTGTATTTAATTCCGATGCAATTTTGTGTTTCATCGTCAAAATGAAGGTCCAAGGGAAACAGTAAACCAGCAGTCGTGCATCGGATTCAAAACTGGTGACGCAGGAAAGGCTAAACATAGACACTAAGATAAGTCAGTCTTATTGTACTTAAGGCGGCATTGAGCCTTTTGTATTTAATTCCGATGCAATTTTGTGTTTCATCGTCAAAATGAAGGTCCAAGGTATACAGTAAACCAGCAGTCGTGCATCGGATTCCAAAACTGGTGACGCAGTAGAGGCTAAACATAGACACTAACATAAGTCAGTCTTATTGTACTTAAGTCGGCATTGAGCCTTCTGTATTTAATTCCGATGCAATATTTGTGTTTCATCGTCAGAGTGAATGTCCCAGGGTTACAGTAAACCAGCAGTCGTGCATCGGATACCAAAACTGGTGACGCAGGAAAGGCTAAACATAGACACTAGGATAAGTCAGTCTAATTGTTCTTAAGTCGGCCATACGCCTTTTGTATTTAATTCCGATGCAATTTTTGTGTTTCATCGTCAAAGTGTAGGTCCAAGGGATACAGTAAACCAGCAGTCGTGCATCGGATTCCAAAACTGGTGACGCAGGAGAGGCTAAACGTAGACACTAAGATAAGTCAGTCTTATTGTACTTAAGTCATCATTGAGCTTTTGTATTTAATTCCGATGCCATTTTTGTGTTTCATCGTCAAAGTGAAGGTCCAAGGTATACAAAAAACCAGCAGTCGTGCATCGGATTCCAAAACTGGTGAAGCAGGAGAGGCTAAACATAGACACTAAGATAACTCAGTCTTATTGTACTTAAGTCGGCATTGAGCCTTTTGTGTTTAATTCCGAAGCAATTTTTGTGTTTCATCGTCAAGTTTAAGGTCCAAGGGATACAGTAAACCAGCAGTCGTGCATCGGATTTCAAAACTGGTGACGCAGGAAAGGCTAAACATAGAAACTAAGATAAGTCTGTCTTATTGTACTTAAGTCGGCTTTGAGTCTTTTGTATTGTATTCCGATGCGTTTCATCATCAAAGTGAAGGTCCAAGGGAAACAGTAAACCAGCAGTTGTGCATCGGATTCCAAAACTTGTGTCGCAGGAAAGGCTAAACATAGACACTAAGATAAGTCGGTCTTATTGTACTTAAGTCGGCATTGAGCCTTTTGTATTTAATTCCGATGCAAATTTTGTGTTTCATCGTCAAAGTGAAGGTCCAAGGGATACAGTAAAATAGCAGTTGTGCTTCGGATTCCAAAACTGGTGACGCAGGAAAGGCTAAGCGTAGACACTAAAATAAGTCAGTCTTATTGTACTTAAGTCGGCATTGAGCCTTTTGTATTTAATTCCGATGCTATTTTTGTCTTTCATCGTCAAAGTGAAGGTTCAAGGGATACAGTAAACCAGCAGTCGTGCTTCGGATTCCAAAACTGGTGACGCAGGAAAGGCTAAACATAGACACTAAGAGAAGTCAGTCTTATTGTACGTAAGTCGCCATTGTGCCTTTTGTATTTAATTCCGATGCAATTTCTAAGTTTCATTGTCTAAGTGAAGGTCCAAGAGAATCTGTAAACCAGCAGTCGTGCATCGGATTCCAAAACTAGTGACGCAGGAAAGGCTAAACGTAGACACTAAGTTAAGACAGTCTTATTGTACTTAAGGCGGCATTGAGCCTTTTGTATTTAATTCCGATGCAATTTTGTGTTTCATCGTCAAAATGAAGGTCCAAGGGAAACAGTAAACCAGCAGTCATGCATCGGATTCAAAAACTGGTGACGCAGGAAAGGCTAAAAATAGGCACTAAGATAAGTCAGTCTTATTGTACTTAAGTCATCATTGAGCTTTTGTATTTAATTCCGATGCCATATTTGTGTTTCATCGTCAAAGTGAAGGTCCAAGGCATACAGTAAACCAGCAGTCGTGCATCGGATTCCAAAACTGGTGCCCGCATCTCGTGGTCGTGCGGTAGCGTTCTCGCTTCCCACGCCCGGGTTCCAGGGTTCGACTCACGGCGGGGTCAGGGATTTGATCTGCCTCGTGATGGCTGGGTGTTGTGTGATGTCCTTAGGTTAGTTACGTTTAAGTAGTTCTAAGTTCTAGGGGACTTATGACCACAGCCGTTGAGTTCCATAGTGCTCAGAGCCATTTCAACCATTTGAACCAAAACTGGTGACGCAGGAAAGGCTAAACATAGACACTAACATAAGTCAGTCTTATTGTACTTAAATCGGCATTGAGCCTTTTGTATATAATTCCGATGCAATTTTTGTGTTTCATCGTCAAAGTGAAGGTCCAAGGGATACAGTAAACTAGAAGTCGTGCATCGGATTCCAAAACTTGTGTCGCAGGAAAGGCTAAACATAGACACTAAGATAAGTCGGTCTTATTGTACTTAAGTCTGCATTGAGCCTTTTGTATTTAATTCCGATGCAAATTTTGTGTTTCATCGTCACAGTGAAGGTCCAAGGGATACAGTAAAATAGCAGTTGTGCTTCGGATTCCAAAACTGGTGACGCAGGAAAGGCTAAACATTGATACTAAGATAAGTCAGTCTTATTGTACTTAAGACGCCATTGTGCCTTTTGTATTTAATTCCGATGCAATTTCTGTGTTTCATCGTGTAAGTGATGGTCCAAGAGAAACTGTAAACCAGCAGTCGTGCATCGGATTCCAAAAGTGGTGACGCAGGAAAGGCTAAACATAGACACTAAGTTAAGTCAGTCTTATTGTACTTAAGTCGGCATTGTGCCTTTTGTATATAATTACGATGCAATTTCTGTGTTTCATCGTCTAAGTGAAGGTCCAAGGGATACAGTAAACTAGAAGTCGTGCATCGGATTAAAATACTGGTGACGCAGGAAAGGCTAAACGTAGACACTAAGATAAGTTAGTCTTATTGTAATTAAGTCGGCACTGAGCGTTTTGTATTTAATTCCGATGCAATTTTTGTGTTTCATCGTCAAAGTGAAGGTCCAAGGGATACAGTAAACCAGCAGTCGTGCATCGGATTCCAAAACTGGTGACGCAGGAAAGGCTAAACATTGACACTAAGATAAGTCTGTCTTATTGTACTTAAGACGCCATTGTGCCTTTTGTATTTAATTCCGATGCAATTTCTGTGTTTCATCGTGTAAGTGATGGTCCAAGAGAAACTGTAAACCAGCAGTCGTGCATCGGATTCCAAAAGTGGTGACGCAGGAAAGGCTAAACATAGACACTGAGTTAAGTCAGTCTTATTGTACTTAAGTCGGCATTGTGCCTTTTGTATATAATTACGATGCAATTTCTGTGTTTCATCGTCTAAGTGAAGGTTCAAGGGAAACAGTAAACCAGCAGTCGTGCATCGGATTCCAAAACTGGTGACGCAGGAAAGGCAAAACATAGACACTAAGATAAGTCAGTCTTATTGTACTTATGGCGGCATTGAGCCTTTTGTATTTAATTCCGATGCAATTCTTGTGTTTCATCGTCAAAATGAAGGTCCAAGGTATACAAAAAACCAGCAGTCGTGCATCGGATTCCAAAACTGGTGAAGCAGGAGAGGCTAAACATAGACACTAAGATAACTCAGTCTTATTGTACTTAAGTCGGCATTGAGCCTTTTGTGTTTAATTCCGATGCAATTTTTGTGTTTCATCGTCAAGTTTAAGGTCCAAGGGATACAGTAAACCAGCAGTCGTGCATCGGATTTCAAAACTGGTGACGCAGGAAAGGCTAAACATAGACACTAAGATAAGTCAGTCTTATTGTACTTAAGTCGGCTTTGAGTCTTTTGTATTGTATTCCGATGCGTTTCATCGTCAAAGTGAAGGTCCAAGGGAAACAGTAAACCAGCAGTTGTGCATCGGATTCCAAAACTTGTGTCGCAGGAAAGGCTAAACATAGACACTAAGATAAGTCGGTCTTATTGTACTTAAGTCGGCATTGAGCCTTTTGTATTTAATTCCGATGCAAATTTTGTGTTTCATCGTCGAAGTGAAGGTCCAAGGTATACAAAACACCAGCAGTCGTGCATCGGATTCCAAAACTGGTGAAGCAGGAGAGGCTAAACATAGACACTAAGATAACTCAGTCTTATTGTACTTAAGTCGGCATTGAGCCTTTTGTGTTTAATTCCGATGCAATTTTTGTGTTTCATCGTCAAGTTTAAGGTCCAAGGGATACAGTAAACCAGCAGTCGTGCATCGGATTTCAAAACTGGTGACGCAGGAAAGGCTAAACATAGACACTAAGATAAGTCAGTCTTATTGTACTTAAGTCGGCTTTGAGTCTTTTGTATTGTATTCCGATGCGTTTCACCGTCAAAGTGAAGGTCCAAGGGAAACAGTAAACCAGCAGTTGTGCATCGGATTCCAAAACTTGTGTCGCAGGAAAGGCTAAACATAGACACTAAGATAAGTCGGTCTTATTGTACTTAAGTCGGCATTGAGCCTTTTGTATTTAATTCCGATGCAAATTTTGTGTTTCATCGTCAAAGTGAAGGTCCAAGGGATACAGTAAAATAGCAGTTGTGCTTCGGATTCCAAAACTGGTGACACAGGAAAGGCTAAGCGTAGACACTAAAATAAGTCAGTCTTATTGTACTTAAGTCGGCATTGAGCCTTTTGTATTTAATTCCGATGCTATTTTTGTCTTTCATCGTCAAAGTGAAGGTTCAAGGGATACAGTAAACCAGCAGTCGTGCTTCGGATTCCAAAACTGGTGACGCAGGAAAGGCTAAACGTAGACACTAAGAGAAGTCAGTCTTATTGTACTTAAGTCGCCATTGTGCCTTTTGTATTTAATTCCGATGCAATTTCTAAGTTTCATTGTCTAAGTGAAGGTCCAAGAGAATCTGTAAACCAGCAGTCGTGCATCGGATTCCAAAACTAGTGACACAGGAAAGGCTAAACGTAGACACTAAGCTAAGACAGTCTTATTGTACTTAAGGCGGCATTGAGCCTTTTGTATTTAATTCCGATGCAATTTTGTGTTTCATCGTCAAAATGAAGGTCCAAGGGAAACAGTAAACCAGCAGTCGTGCATCGGATTCAAAACTGGTGACGCAGGAAAGGCTAAACATAGACACTAAGATAAGTCAGTCTTACTGTACTTAAGGCGGCAATGAGCCTTTTGTATTTAATTCCGATGCAATTTTGTGTTTCATCGTCAAAATGAAGGTCCAAGGTATACAGTAAACCAGCAGTCGTGCATCGGATTCCAAAACTGGTGACGCAGTAGAGGCTAAACATAGACACTAACATAAGTCAGTCTTATTGTACTTAAGTCGGCATTGAGCCTTCTGTATTTAATTCCGATGCAATATTTGTGTTTCATCGTCAGAGTGAATGTCCCAGGGTTACAGTAAACCAGCAGTCGTGCATCGGATACCAAAACTGGTGACGCAGGAAAGGCTAAACATAGACACTAGGATAAGTCAGTCTTATTGTACTTAAGTCGGCCATACGCCTTTTGTATTTAATTCCGATGCAATTTTTGTGTTTCATCGTCAAAGTGTAGGTCCAAGGGATACAGTAAACCAGCAGTCGTGCATCGGATTCCAAAACTGGTAACGCAGGAGAGGCTAAACGTAGACACTAAGATAAGTCAGTCTTATTGTACTTAAGTCATCATTGAGCTTTTGTATTTAATTCCGATGCCATTTTTGTGTTTCATCGTCAAAGTGAAGGTCCAAGGGATACAGTAAACCAGCAGTCGTGCATCGGATTCCAAAACTGGTGACGCAGGAAAGGCTAAAGGTTGACACTAAGATAAGTCAGTCTTATTGTACTTAAGACGCCATTGTGCCTTTTGTATTTAATTCCGATGCAATTTCTGTGTTTCATCGTGTAAGTGATGGTCCAAGAGAAACTGTAAACCAGCGGTCGTGCATCGGATTCCAAAAGTGGTGACGCAGGAAAGGCTAAACATAGACACTAAGTTAAGTCAGTGTTATTGTACTTAAGTCGGCATTGTGCCTTTTGTATATAATTACGATGCAATTTCTGTGTTTCATCGTCTAAGTGAAGGTTCAAGGGAAACAGTAAACCAGCAGTCGTGCATCGGATTCCAAAACTGGTGACGCAGGAAAGGCAAAACATAGACACTAAGATAAGTCAGTCTTATTGTACTTAAGGCGGCATTGAACCTTTTGTATTTAATTCCGATGCAATTCTTGTGTTTCATCGGCAAAATGAAGGTCCAAGGTATACAAAAAACCAGCAGTCGTGCATCGGATTCCAAAACTGGTGAAGCAGGAGAGGCTAAACATAGACACTAAGATAACTCAGTCTTATTGTACTTAAGTCGGCATTGAGCCTTTTGTGTTTAATTCCGATGCAATTTCTGTGTTTCATCGTGTAAGTGATGGTCCAAGAGAAACTGTAAACCAGCAGTCGTGCATCGGATTCCAAAAGTGGTGACGCAGGAAAGGCTAAACATAGACACTAAGTTAAGTCAGTCTTATTGTACTTAAGTCGGCATTGTGCCTTTTGTATATAATTACGATGCAATTTCTGTGTTTCATCGTCTAAGTGAAGGTTCAAGGGAAACAGTAAACCAGCAGTCGTGCATCGGATTCCAAAACTGGTGACGCAGGAAAGGCAAAACATAGACACTAAGATAAGTCAGTCTTATTGTACTTATGGCGGCATTGAGCCTTTTGTATTTAATTCGGATGCAATTCTTGTGTTTCATCGTCAAAATGAAGGTCCAAGGTATACAAAAAACCAGCAGTCGTGCATCGGATTCCAAAACTGGTGAAGCAGGAGAGGCTAAACATAGACAGTAAGATAACTCAGTCTTATTGTACTTAAGTCGGCATTGAGCCTTTTGTGTTTAATTCCGATGCAATTTTTGTGTTTCATCGTCAAGTTTAAGGTCCAAGGGATACAGTAAACCAGCAGTCGTGCATCGGATTTCAAAACTGGGGACGCAGGAAAGGCTAAACATAGACACTAAGATAAGTCAGTCTTATTGTACTTAAGTCGGCTTTGAGTCTTTTGTATTGTATTCCGATGCGTTTCATCGTCAAAGTGAAGGTCCAAGGGAAACAGTAAACCAGCAGTTGTGCATCGGATTCCAAAACTTGTGTCGCAGGAAAGGCTAAACATAGACACTAAGATAAGTCGGTCTTATTGTACTTAAGTCGGCATTGAGCCTTTTGTATTTAATTCCGATGCAAATTTTGTGTTTCATCGTCAAAGTGAAGGTCCAAGGGATACAGTAAAATAGCAGTTGTGCTTCGGATTCCAAAACTGGTGACGCAGGAAAGGCTAAGCGTAGACACTAAAATAAGTCAGTCTTATTGTACTTAAGTCGGCATTGAGCCTTTTGTATTTAATTCCGATGCTATTTTTGTCTTTCATCGTCAAAGTGAAGGTTCAAGGGATACAGTAAACCAGCAGTCGTGCTTCGGATTCCAAAACTGGTGACGCAGGAAAGGCTAAACATAGACACTAAGAGAAGTCAGTCTTATTGTACTTAAGTCGCCATTGTGCCTTTTGTATTTAATTCCGATGCAATTTCTAAGTTTCATTGTCTAAGTGAAGGTCCAAGAGAATCTGTAAACCAGCAGTCGTGCATCGGATTCCAAAACTAGTGACACAGGAAAGGCTAAACGTAGACACTAAGCTAAGACAGTCTTATTGTACTTAAGGCGGCATTGAGCCTTTTGTATTTAATTCCGATGCAATTTTGTGTTTCATCGTCAAAATGAAGGTCCAAGGGAAACAGTAAACCAGCAGTCGTGCATCGGATTCAAAACTGGTGACGCAGGAAAGGCTAAACATAGACACTAAGATAAGTCAGTCTTACTGTACTTAAGGCGGCATTGAGCCTTTTGTATTTAATTCCGATGCAATTTTGTGTTTCATCGTCAAAATGAAGGTCCAAGGTATACAGTAAACCAGCAGTCGTGCATCGGATTCCAAAACTGGTGACGCAGTAGAGGCTAAACATAGACACTAACATAAGTCAGTCTTATTGTATTTAAGTCGGCATTGAGCCTTCTGTATTTAATTCCGATGCAATATTTGTGTTTCATCGTCAGAGTGAATGTCCCAGGGTTACAGTAAACCAGCAGTCGTGCATCGGATACCAAAACTGGTGACGCAGGAAAGGCTAAACATAGACACTAGGATAAGTCAGTCTTATTGTACTTAAGTCGGCCATACGCCTTTTGTATTTAATTCCGATGCAATTTTTGTGTTTCATCGTCAAAGTGTAGGTCCAAGGGATACAGTAAACCAGCAGTCGTGCATCGGATTCCAAAACTGGTAACGCAGGAGAGGCTAAACGTAGACACTAAGATAAGTCAGTCTTATTGTACTTAAGTCATCATTGAGCTTTTGTATTTAATTCCGATGCCATTTTTGTGTTTCATCGTCAAAGTGAAGGTCCAAGGGATACAGTAAACCAGCAGTCGTGCATCGGATTCCAAAACTGGTGACGCAGGAAAGGCTAAAGTTTGACACTAAGATAAGTCAGTCTTATTGAACTTAAGACGCCATTGTGCCTTTTGTATTTAATTCCGATGCAATTTCTGTGTTTCATCGTGTAAGTGATGGTCCAAGAGAAACTGTAAACCAGCAGTCGTGCATCGGATTCCAAAAGTGGTGACGCAGGAAAGGCTAAACATAGACACTAAGTTAAGTCAGTGTTATTGTAATTAAGTCGGCATTGAGCCTTTTGTATATAATTACGATGCAATTTCTGTGTTTCATCGTCTAAGTGAAGGTTCAAGGGAAACAGTAAATCAGCAGTCGTGCATCGGATTCCAAAACTGGTGACGCAGGAAAGGCAAAACATAGACACTAAGATAAGTCAGTCTTATTGTACTTAAGGCGGCATTGAGCCTTTTGTATTTAATTCCGATGCAATTCTTGTGTTTCATCGGCAAAATGAAGGTCCAAGGTATACAAAAAACCAGCAGTCGTGCATCGGATTCCAAAACTGGTGAAGCAGGAGAGGCTAAACATAGACACTAAGATAACTCAGTCTTATTGTACTTAAGTCGGCATTGGGCCTTTTGTGTTTAATTCCGAAGCAATTTTTGTGTTTCATCGTCAAGTTTAAGGTCCAAGGGATACAGTAAACCAGCAGTCGTGCATCGGATTTCAAAACTGGTGACGCAGGAAAGGCTAAACATAGAAACTAAGATAAGTCAGTCTTATTGTACTTATGTCGGCTTTGAGTCTTTTGTATTGTATTCCGATGCGTTTCATCGTCAAAGTGAAGGTCCAAGGGAAACAGTAAACCAGCAGTCGTGCATCGGATTCCAAAACTTGTGTCGCAGGAAAGGCTAAACATAGACACTAAGATAAGTCGGTCTTATTGTACTTAAGTCGGCATTGAGCCTTTTGTATTTAATTCCGATGCAAATTTTGTGTTTCATCGTCAAAGTGAAGGTCCAAGGGATACAGTAAAATAGCAGTTGTGCTTCGGATTCCAAAACTGGTGTCGCAGGAAAGGCTAAGCGTAGACACTAAAATAAGTCAGTCTTATTGTACTTAAGTCGGCATTGAGCCTTTTGTATTTAATTCCGATGCTATTTTTGTCTTTCATCGTCAAAGTGAAGGTTCAAGGGATACAGTAAACCAGCAGTCGTGCTTCGGATTCCAAAACTGGTGACGCAGGAAAGGCTAAACATAGACACTAAGAGAAGTCAGTCTTATTGTACTTAAGTCGCCATTGTGCCTTTTGTATTTAATTCCGATGCAATTTCTAAGTTTCATTGTCTAAGTGAAGGTCCAAGAGAATCTGTAAACCAGCAGTCGTGCATCGGATTCCAAAACTAGTGACGCAGGAAAGGCTAAACGTAGACACTAAGTTAAGACAGTCTTATTGTACTTAAGGCGGCATTGAGCCTTTTGTATTTAATTCCGATGCAATTTTGTGTTTCATCGTCAAAATGAAGGTCCAAGGGAAACAGTAAACCAGCAGTCGTGCATCGGATTCAAAAACTGGTGACGCAGGAAAGGCTAAAAATAGACACTAAGATAAGTCAGTCTTATTGTACTTAAGGCGGCATTGAGCCTTTTGTATTTAATTCCGATGCAATTTTTGTGTTTCATCGTCAAAGTGTAGGTCCAAGGGATACAGTAAACCAGCAGTCGTGCATCAGATTCCAAAACTGGTGACGCAGGAGAGGCTAAACGTAGACACTAAGATAAGTCAGTCTTATTGTACTTAAGTCATCATTGAGCTTTTGTATTTAATTCCGATGCCATTTTTGTGTTTCATCGTCAAAGTGAAGGTCCAAGGGATACAGTAAACCAGCAGTCGTGCATCGGATTCCAAAACTGGTGCCCGCATCTCGTGGTCGTGCGGTAGCGTTCTCGCTTCCCACGCCCGGGTTCCAGGGTTCGACTCACGGCGGGGTCAGGGATTTGATCTGCCTCGTGATGGCTGGGTGTTGTGTGATGTCCTTAGGTTAGTTACGTTTAAGTAGTTCTAAATTCTAGGGGACTTATGACCACAGCCGTTGAGTCCCATAGTGCTCAGAGCCATTTGAACCATTTGAACCAAAACTGGTGACGCAGGAAAGGCTAAACATAGACACTAACATAAGTCAGTCTTATTGTACTTAAATCGGCATTGAGCCTTTTGTATATAATTCCGATGCAATTTTTGTGTTTCATCGTCAAAGTGAAGGTCCAAGGGATACAGTAAACTAGAAGTCGTGCATCGGATTCCAAAACTGGTGACGCAGGAAAGGCTAAACGTAGACACTAAGATAAGTCACACTTATTGCACTTAAGTCGGCATTGAGGCTTTTGTATTTAATTCCGATGCAATTTTTGTGTTTCATCGCCAAAGTGAAGGTCCCAGGGATACAGTAAACCAGCAGTCGTGCATCGGATTCCAAAACTAGTGATGCAGGACAGGCTAAACGTAGCTACTAAGATAAGTCAGTCTTATTGTACTTAAGTCGGCACTGAGCCTTTTGTATTTAATTCCGATGCAATTTTTGTGTTTCATCGTCAAAGTGAAGGTCCAAGGGAAACAGTAATCCAGCAGTCGTGCATCGGATTCCAAAACTGGTGACGCAGGAAAGGCTAAATATTGACAGTAAGATAAGTCAGTCTTATTGTACTTAAGTCGGCATTGTGCCTTTTGTATATAATTACGATGCAATTTCTGTGTTTCATCGTCTAAGTGAAGGTCCAAGGGAAACAGTAAACCAGCAGTCGTGCATCGGATTCCAAAATTGGTGACGCAGGAAAGGCTAAACATAGACACTAAGATAAGTCGGTCTTATTGTACTTAAGGCGGCATTGAGCCTTTTGTATTTAATTCCGATGCAATTTTTGTGTTTCAACGTCAAAATGAAGTCCAAGGTATACAATAAACCAGCAGTCGTGCATCGGATTCCAAAACTGGTTACGCAGCAGAGGCTAAACATAGACACTAAGATAAGTCAGTCTTATTGTATTTAACTCGGCATTGAGCCTTTTGTATTTAATTCCGATGCAATTTTTGTGTTTCATCGTCAAAGTGAATTTCCAAGGCATACAGTTATCAGCATTCGTGCATCGGATTCCAAAACTGGTGACGCACAAAAGGCTAAACATAGACACCAAGATAAGTCAGTCTTATTGTACTTAAGTCGGCATTGAGAATTTTGTATTTAATTCCGATTCAATTTTTGTGCTTCATCGTCAAAGTGAAGGTCCAAGGGATACAGTAAACTAGAAGTCGTGCATCGGATTAAAATACTGGTGATGCAGGAAAGGCTAAACGTAGACACTAAGATAAGTCAGTCTTATTGTAATTAAGTCGGCACTGAGCCTTTTGTATTTAATTCCGATGCAATTTTTGTGTTTCATCGTCAAAGTGAAGGTCCAAGGGATACAGTAAACCAGCAGTCGTGCATCGGATTCCAAAACTGGTGACGCAGGAAAGGCTAAACATTGACACTAAGATAAGTCAGTCTTATTGTACTTAAGACGCCATTGTGCCTTTTGTATTTAATTCCGATGCAATTTCTGTGTTTCATCGTGTAAGTGATGGTCCAAGAGAAACTGTAAACCAGCAGTCGTGCATCGGATTCCAAAAGTGGTGACGCAGGAAAGGCAAAACATAGACACTAAGATAAGTAGGTCTTATTGTACTTAAGGCGGCATTGAGCCTTTTGTATTTAATTCCGATGCAATTCTTGTGTTTCATCGTCAAAATGAAGGTCCAAGGTATACAAAAAACCAGCAGTCGTGCATCGGATTCCAAAACTGGTGAAGCAGGAGAGGCTAAACATAGACACTAAGATAAGTCAGTCTTATTTTACTTAAGTCGGCATTGAGCCTTTTGTGTTTAATTCCGATGCAATTTTTGTGTTTCATCGTCAAGTTTAAGGTCCAAGGGATACAGTAAACCAGCAGTCGTGCATCGGATTCCAAAACTGGTGACGCAGGAAAGGCTAAACATAGACACTAAGATAAGTCAGTCTTATTGTACTTAAGTCGGCATTGAGTCTTTTGTATTGTATTCCGATGCGTTTCATCGTCAAAGTGAAGGTCCAAGGGAAACAGTAAACCAGCAGTTGTGCATCGGATTCCAAAACTTGTGACGCAGGAAAGGCTAAACATAGACACTAAGATAAGTCGGTCTTATTGTACTTAAGTCGGCATTGAGCCTTTTGTATTTAATTCCGATGCAAATTTTGTGTTTCATCGTCAAAGTGAAGGTCCAAGGGATACAGTAAAATAGCAGTCGTGCTTCGGATTCCAAAACTGGTGACGCAGGAAAGGCTAAGCGTAGACACTAAAATAAGTCAGTCTTATTGTACTTAAGTCGGCATTGAGCCTTTTGTATTTAATTCCGATGCTATTTTTGTCTTTCATCGTCAAAGTGAAGGTTCAAGTGATACAGTAAACCAGCAGTCGTGCTTCGGATTCCAAACCTGGTGACGCAGGAAAGGCTAAACATAGACACTAAGATAAGTCAGTCTTATTGTACTTAAGTCGCCATTGTGCCTTTTGTATTTAATTCCGATGCAATTTCTAAGTTTCATTGTCTAAGTGAAGGTCCAAGAGAATCTGTAAACCAGCAGTCGTTCATCGGATTCCAAAACTAGTGACGCAGGAAAGGCTAAACGTAGACACTAAGTTAAGACAGTCTTATTGTACTTAAGGCGGCATTGAGCCTTTTGTATTTAATTCCGATGCAATTTTGTGTTTCATCGTCAAAATGAAGGTCCAAGGGAAGCAGTAAACCAGCAGTCGTGCATCGGATTCAAAAACTGGTGACGCAGGAATGGCTAAACATAGACACTAAGATAAGTCAGTCTTATTGTACTTAAGTCGGCATTGAGCCTTTTGTATTTAATTCCGATGCTATTTTTGTCTTTCATCGTTATAGTGAAGGTTCAAGTGATACAGTAAACCAGCAGTCGTGCATCGGATTCCAAAACTGGTGACGCAGGAGAGGCTAAACATAGACACTAACATAAGTCAGTCTTATTGTACTTATGTCGGCATTGAGCCTTCTGTATTTAATTCCGATGCAATATTTGTGTTTCATCGTCAGAGTGAATGTCCCAGGGATACAGTAAACCAGCAGTCGTGCATCGGATACCAAAACTGGTGACGCAGGAAAGGCTAAACATAGACACTAGGATAAGTCAGTCTTATTGTACTTAAGTCGGCCATACGCCTTTTGTATTTATTTCCGATGCAATTTTTGTTTTTCATCGTCAAAGTGTAGGTCCAAGGGATACAGTAAACCAGCAGTCGTGCATCGGATTCCAAAACTGGTGACGCAGGAGAGGCTAAACGTAGACACTAAGATAAGTCAGTCTTATTGTACTTAAGTCATCATTGAGCTTTTGTATTTAATTCCGATGCCATTTTTGTGTTTCATCGTCAAAGCGAAGGTCCAAGGGATACAGTAAACCAGCAGTCGTGCATCGGATTCCAAAACTGGTGCCCGCATCTCGTGGTCGTGCGGTAGCGTTCTCGCTTCCCACGCCCGGGTTCCAGGGTTCGATTCACGGCGGGGTCAGGGATTTTCTCTGCCTCGTGCTGGCTGGGTGTTGTGTGATGTCCTTAGGTTAGTTACGTTTAAGTAGTTCTAAGTTCTAGGGGACTTATGACCACAGCCGTTGTGTCCCATAGTGCTCAGAGCCATTTGAACCATTTGAACCAAAACTGGTGACGCAGGAAAGGCTAAACATAGACACTAACATAAGTCAGTACTATTGTACTTAAATCGGCATTGAGCCTTTTGTATATAATTCCGATGCAATTTTTGTGTTTCATCGTCAAAGTGAAGGTCCAAGGGATACAGTAAACTAGAAGTCGTTCATCGGATTCCAAAACTGGTGACGCAGGAAAGGCTAAACGTAGACACTAAGATAAGTCACACTTATTGCACTTAAGTCGGCATTGACGCTTTTGTATTTAATTCCGATGCAATTTTTGTGTTTCATCGCCAAAGTGAAGGTCCCAGGGATACAGTAAACCAGCTGTCGTGCATCGGATTCCAAAACTAGTGACGCAGGACAGGCTAAACGTAGCTACTAAGATAAGTCAGTCTTATTGTACTTAAGTCGGCACTGAGCCTTTTGTATTTAATTCCGATGCAATTTTTGTGTTTCATCGTCAAAGTGAAGGTCCAAGGGAAACAGTAATCCAGCAGTCGTGCATCGGATTCCAAAACTGGTGATGCAGGAAAGGCTAAATATTGACAGTAAGATAAGTCAGTCTTATTGTACTTAAGTCGGCATTGTCCCTTTTGTATATAATTACGATGCAATTTCTGTGTTTCATCGTCTAAGTGAAGGTCCAAGGGAAACAGTAAACCAGCAGTCGTGCATCGGATTCCAAAATTGGTGCCGCAGGAAAGGCTAAACATAGACACTAAGATATGTCGGTCTTATTGTACTTAAGGCGGCATTGAGCCTTTTGTATTTAATTCCGATGCAATTTTTGGGTTTCAACGTCAAAATGAAGGTCCAAGGTATACAATAAACCAGCAGTCGTGCATCGGATTCCAAAACTGGTTACGCAGCAGAGGCTAAACATAGACACTAAGATAAGTCAGTCTTATTGTATTTAACTCGGCAGTGAGCCTTTTGTATTTAATTCCGATGCAATTTTTGTGTTTCATCGTCAAAGTGAATTTCCAAGGGATACAGTTATCAGCAGTCGTGCATCGGATTCCAAAACTGGTGACGCACAAAAGGCTAAACATAGACACCAAGATAAGTCAGTCTTATTGTACTTAAGTCGGCATTGAGAATTTTGTATTTAATTCCGATGCAATTTTTGTGCTTCGTCGTCAAAGTGAAGGTCCAAGGGATTCAGTAAACTAGAAGTCGTGCATCGGATTAAAATACTGGTGACGCAGGAAAGGCTAAACGTAGACACTAAGATAAGTCAGTCTTATTGTAATTAAGTCGGCACTGAGCCTTTTGTATTTAATTCCGATGCAATTTTTGTGTTTCGTCGTCAAAGTGAAGGTCCAAGGGATACAGTAAACCAGCAGTCGTGCATCGGATTCCAAAACTGGTGACGCAGGAAAGGCTAAACATTGACACTAAGACAAGTCAGTCTTATTGTACTTAAGACGCCATTGTGCCCTTTGTATTTAATTCCGATGCAATTTCTGTGTTTCATCGTGTAAGTGATGGTCCAAGAGAAACTGTAAACCAGCAGTCGTGCATCGGATTCCAAAAGTGGTGACGCAGGAAAGGCTAAACATAGACACTAAGTTAAGTCAGTCTTATTGCACTTAAGTCGGCATTGTGCCTTTTGTATATAATTACGATGCAATTTCTGTGTTTCATCGTCTAAATGAAGGTCCAAGGGAAACAGTAAACCAGCAGTCGTGCATCGGATTCCAAAACTGGTGACGCAGGAAAGGCAAAACATAGACACTAAGATAAGTCAGTCTTATTGTACTTAAGGCGGCATTGAGCCTTTTGTATTTAATTCCGATGCAATTCTTGTGTTTCATCGTCAAAATGAAGGTCCAAGGTATACAAAAAACCAGCAGTCGTGCATCGGATTCCAAAACTGGTGAAGCAGGAGAGGCTAAACATAGACGATAAGATAAGTCAGTCTTATTGTACATAAGTCGGCATTGAGCCTTTTGTGTTTAATTCCGATGCAATTTTTGTGTTTCATCGTCAAGTTTAAGGTCCAAGGGATACAGTAAACCAGCAGTCGTGCATCGGATTCCAAAACTGGTGACGAAGGAAAGGCTAAACATAGACACTAAGATAAGTCAGTCTTATTGTACTTAAGTCGGTATTGAGTCTTTTGTATTTTATTCCGATGCGTTTCGTCGTCAAAGTGAAGGTCCAAGGGAAACAGTAAACCAGCAGTTGTGCATCGGATTCCAAAACTGGTGACGCAGGAAAGGCTAAACATAGACACTAAGATAAGTCGGTCTTATTGTACTTAAGTCGGCATTGAGCCTTTTGTATTTAATTCCGATGCAAATTTTGTGTTTCATCGTCAAAGTGAAGGTCCAAGGGATACAGTAAAATAGCAGCCGTGCTTCGGATTCCAAAACTGGTGACGCAGGAAAGGCTAAGCGTAGACTCTAAAATAAGTCAGTCTTATTGTACTTAAGTCGGCATTGAGCCTTTTGTATTTAATTCCGATGCTATTTTTGTCTTTCATCGTCAAAGTGAAGGTTCAAGGGATACAGCAAACCAGCAGTCGTGCTTCGGATTCCAAAACTGGTGACGCAGGAAGGGCTAAACATAGACACTAAGATGAGTCAGTCTTATTGTACTTAAGACGCCATTGTGCCTTTTGTATTTAATTCCGATGCAATTTCTAAGTTTCAGTGTCTAAGTGAAGGTCCAAGAGAATCTGTAAACCAGCAGTCGTGCATCGGATTCCAAAACTAGTGACGCAGGAAAGGCTAAACGTAGACACTAAGTTTAGACAGTCTTATTGTACTTAAGGCGGCATTGAGCCTTTTGTATTTAATTCCGATGCAATTTTGTGTTTCATCGTCAAAATGAAGGTCCAAGGGAAACAGTAAACCAGCAGTCGTGCATCAGATTCAAAAACTGGTGACGCAGGAAAGGCTAAACATAGACACTAAGATAAGTCAGTCTTATTGTACTTAAATCGGCATTGAGCCTTTTGTATTTAATTCCGATGCAATTTTGTGTTTCATCGTCAAAATGAAGGTCTAAGGCATACAGTAAACCAGCAGTCGTGCATCGGATTCCAAAACTGGTGACGCAGGAGAGGCTAAACATAGACACTAACATAAATCAGTCTTATTGTACTTATGTCGGCATTGAGCCTTCTGTATTTAATTCCGATGCAATATTTGTGTTTCATCGTCAGAGTGAATGTCCCAGGGATACAGTAAACCAGCAGTCTTGCATCGGATACCAAAACTGGTGACGCAGGAAAGGCTAAACATAGACACTAGGATAAGTCAGTCTTATTGTACTTAAGTCGGCCATACGGCTTTTGTATTTAATTCCGATGCAATTTTTGTGTTTCATCGTCAAAGTGTAGGTCCAAGGGATACAGTAAACCAGCTGTCGTGCATCGGATTCCAAAACTGGTGACGCAGGAGAGGCTAAACGTAGACACTAAGATAAGTCAGTCTTATTGTACTTAAGTCATCATTGAGCCTTTTGTATTTAATTCCGATGCCATTTTTGTGTTTCATCGTCAAAGTGAAGGTCCAAGGGATACAGTAAACCAGCAGTCGTGCATCGGATTCCAAAACTGGTGCCCGCATCTCGTGGTCGTGTGGTAGCGTTCTCGCTTCCCACGCCCGGGTTCCAGGGTTCGATTCACGGCGGGGTAAGGAATTTTCTCTGCCTCGTGATGGCTGGGTGTTGTGTGATGTCCTTAGGTTAGTTACGTTTAAGTAGTTCTAAGTTCTAGGGGACTTATGACCACAGCCGTTGAGTCCCATAGTGCACAGAGCCATTTGAACCATTTGAACCAAAACTGGTGACGCAGGAAAGGCTAAACATAGACACTAACATAAGTCAGTCTTATTGTACTTAAATCGGCATTGAGCCTTTTGTATATAATTCCGATGCAATTTTTGTGTTTCATCGTCAAAGTGAAGGTCCAAGGGATACAGTAAACTAGAAGTCGTGCATCGGATTCCAAAACTGGTGACGCAAGAAAGGCTAAACGTAGACACTACGATAAGTCACACTTATTGCACATAAGTCGGCATTGAGGCTTTTGTATTTAATTCCGATGCAATTTTTGTGTTTCATCGCCAAAGTGAAGGTCCCAGGGATACAGTAAACCAGCAGTCGTGCATCGGATTCCAAAACTAGTGACGCAGGACAGGCTAAACGTAGCTACTAAGATAAGTCAGTCTTATTGTACTTAAGTCGGCACTGAGCCTTTTGTATTTAATTCCGATGCAATTTTTGTGTTTCATCATCAAAGTAAAGGTCCAAGGGAAACAGTAATCCAGCAGTCGTGCATCGGATTCCAAAACTGGTGACGCAGGAAAGGCTAAATATTGACAGTAAGATAAGTCAGTCTTATTGTACTTAAGTCAGCATTGTGCCTTTTGTATATAATTACGATGCAATTTCTGTGTTTCATCGTCTAAGTGAAGGTCCAAGGGAAACAGTAAACCAGCAGTCGTGCATCGGATTCCAAAATTGGTGACGCAGGAAAGGCTAAACATAGACACTAAGATGAGTCGGTCTTATTGTACTTAAGGCGGCATTGAGCCTTTTGTATTTAATTCCGATGCAATTTTTGTGATTCAACGTCAAAAAGAAGGTCCAAGGTATACAATAATCCAGCAGTCGTGCATCGGATTCCAAAACTGGTTACGCAGCAGAGGCTAAACATAGACACTAAGATAAGTCAGTGTTATTGTATTTAACTCGGCATTGAGCCTTTTGTATTTAATTCCGATGCATTTTTTGTGTTTCATCGACAAAGTGAATTTCCAAGGGATACAGTTATCAGCAGTCGTGCATCGGATTCCAAAACTGGTGACGCACAAAAGGCTAAACATAGACACCAAGATAAGTCAGTCTTATTGTACTTAAGTCGGCATTGAGAATTTTGTATTTAATTCCGATGCAATTTTTGTGCTTCATCGTCAAAGTGAAGGTCCAAGGGATACAGTAAACTAGAAGTCGTGCATCGGATTAAAATACTGGTGACGCAGGAAAGGCTAAACGTAGACACTAAGATAAGTCAGTCTTATTGTAATTAAGTCGGCACTGTGCCTTTTGTATTTAATTCCAATGCAATTTTTGTGTTTCATCGTCAAAGTGAAGGTCCAAGGGATACAGTAAACCAGCAGTCTTGCATCGGATTCCAAAACTGGTGACGCAGGAAAGGCTAAACATTGACACTAAGATAAGTCAGTCTTATTGTACTTAAGACGCCATTGTGCCCTTTGTATTTAATTGCGATGTAATTTCTGTGTTTCATCGTGTAAGTGATGGTCCAAGAGAAACTGTAAACCAGCAGTCGTGCATTGGATTCCAAAAGTGGTGACGCCGGAAAGGCTAAACATAGACACTAAGATAAGTCGGTCTTACCGTACTTAAGGCGGCATTGAGCCTTTTGTATTTAATTCCGATGCAATTTTTGTGTTTCAACTTCAAAACGTAGGTCCAAGGTATACAATAAACCAGCAGTCGTGCATCGGATTCCAAAACTGGTGACGCAGCAGAGCCTAAACATAGACACTAAGCTAAGACAGACTTATTGTATTTAACTCGGCATTGAGCCTTTTGTATTTAATTCCGATGCAATTTTTGTGTTTCATCGTCATAGTGAAGTTCCAAGGGATACAGTAAACAGCAGTCGTGCATCGGATTCCAAAACTGGTGACGCACAAAAGGCTAAACATAGACACCAGAATAAGTCAGTCTTATTGTACTTAAGTCGGCATTGAGAATTTTGTATTTAATTACGATGCAATTTTTGTGCTTCATCGTCAAAGTGAAGGTCCAAGGGATACAGTAAACTAGAAGTCGAGCATCGGATTAAAATACTGGTGACGCAGGAAAGGTTAAACGCAGACACTAAGATAAGTCAGACTTTTTGTACTTAAGTCGGCATTGAGGCTTTTGTATTTAATTCCGATGCAATTTTTGTGTTCCATCGTATTAGTGAAGGTCCCAGGGATACAGTAAACCAGCAGTCGTGCATCGGGTTCCAAAACTAATGACGCAGGACAGGCTAAACATGGCTACTAAGATAAGTCAGTCTTATTGTAATTAAGTCGGCACTGAGCCTTTTGTATTTAATTCCGATGCAATTTTTGTGTTTCATCGTCAAAGTGAAGGTCCAAGGGATACAGTAAACCAGCAGTCGTGCATCGGATTCCAAAACTGGTGACGCAGGAAAGGCTAAACATTGACACTAAGATAAGTCAGTCTTATTGTACTTAAGACGCCATTGTGCCTTTTGTATTTAATTCCGATGCAATTTTTGTGTTTCATCGTCAAAATGAAGGTCCAAGGTATACAAAAAACCAGCAGTCGTGCATCGGATTCCAAAACTGGTGAAGCAGGAGAGGCTAAACATAGACACTAAGATAAGTCAGTCTTATTGTACTTAAGTCGGCATTGAGCCTTTTGTGTTTAATTCTGATGCAATTTTTGTGTTTCATCGTCAAATTTAAGGTCCAAGGGATACAGTAAACCAGCAGTCGTGCATCGGATTCCAAAACTGGTGACGCAGGAAAGGCTAAACATAGACACTAAGATAAGTCAGTCTTATTGTACTTAAGTCGGCAATGAGTCTTTTGTATTTTATTCCGATGCGTTTCATCGTCAAAGCGAAGGTCCAAGGGAAACAGTAAACGAGCAGTTGTGCATCGGATTCCAAAACTGGTGACGCAGGAATGGCTAAACATAGACACTAAGATAAGTCGGTCCTATTGTACTTAAGTCGGCATTGAGCCTTTTGTATTTAATTCCGATGCAAATTTTGTGTTTCATCGTCAAAGTGAAGGTCCATGGGATATAGTAAACCAGCAGTCGTGAATCGGATTCCAAAACAGGTGACGCTGGAAAGGCTAAACATAGACACTAAGATAAGTCAATCTTATTGTACTTAAGGCGGCATTGAGCCTTTTGTATTTAATTCCGATGCAATTTTGTGTTTCATCGTCTAAGTGAAGGTCCAAGGGAAACAGTAAACCAGCAGTCGTGCATCAGATTAAAAAACGGGTGACGCAGAAAATGCAAAACATAGACACTAAGATAAGTCAGTCTTATTGTACTTAAGGCGGCATTGAGCCTTTTGTATTTAATTCCGATGCAATTTTTGTGTTTCATCGTCAAAATGAAGGTCCAAGGTATACAAAAATCCAGCAGTCGTGCATCGGATTCCAAAACTGGTGAAGCAGGAGAGGCTAAACATAGACACTAAGATAAGTCAGTCTTATTGTACTTAAGTCGGCATTGAGCCTTTTGTGTTTAATTCTGATGCAATTTTTGTGTTTCATCGTCAAATTTAAGGTCCAAGGGATACATTAAACCAGCAGTCGTGCATCGGATTCCAAAACTGGTGACGCAGGAAAGGCTAAACATAGACACTAAGATAAGTCAGTCTTATTGTACTTAAGTCGGCAATGAGTCTTTTGTATTTTATTCCGATGCGTTTCATCGTCAAAGCGAAGGTCCAAGGGAAACAGTAAACGAGCAGTTGTGCATCGGATTCCAAAACTGGTGACGCAGGAATGGCTACACATAGACACTAAGATAAGTCGGTCTTATTGTACTTAAGTCGGCATTGAGCCTTTTGTATTTAATTCCGATGCAAATTTTGTGTTTCATCGTCAAAGTGAAGGTCCAAGGGATACAGTAAACCAGCAGTCGTGAATCGGATTCCAAAACAGGTGACGCTGGAAAGGCTAAACATAGACACTAAGATAAGTCAGTCTTATTGTACTTAAGGCGGCATTGAGCCTTTTGTATTTAATTCCGATGCAATTTAGTGTTTCATCGTCTAAGTGAAGGTCCAAGGGAAACAGTAAACCAGCAGTCGTGCATCGGATTACAAAACTGGTGACGCAGGAAAGGCTAAACATAGACACTAAGATAAGTCAGTCTTATTGTACTTTAGTCATCATTGAGCATTTTGTATTTAATTCCGATGCAATTTTTGTGTTTCATCGTCAAAGTGAAGGTCCAAGGGATACAGTAAACCAGCAGTCGTGCATCGGATTCCAAAACTAGTGACGCACGAAAGGCTAAACATAGATACTAAGAGAAGTCAGTCTTATTGTACTTAAGTCGGCATTGAGAATTTTGTATTTAATTCTGATGCAATTTTTGTGTTTCATCGTCAAAGTGAAGGTCCAAGGGATACAGTAAACCAGCAGTCGTGCATCAGATTCCAATACTGGTGTCGCATGAAAGGCTAAACATTGACACTAAGATAAGTCAGTCTTATTGTACTTAAGGCGGCATTGAGCCTTTTGTATTTAATTCCGATGCAATTTTGTGTTTCATCGGCTAACTGAAGGTCCAAGGGAAACAGTAAACCAGCAGTCGTGCATCGGATTCCAAACCTGGTGACGCAGAAAATGCAAAACATAGACACTAAGATAAGTCAGTCTTATTGTACTTAAGGCGGCATTGAGCCTTTTGTATTTAATTCCGATGCAATTTTTGTGTTTCATCGTCAAAATGAAGGTCCAAGGTATACAAAAAACCAGCAGTCGTGCATCGGATTCCAAAACTGGTGAAGCAGGAGAGGCTAAACATAGACACTAAGATAAGTCAGTCTTATTGTTCTTAAGTCGGCATTGAGCCTTTGGTGTTTAATTCTGATGCAATTTTTGTGTTTCATCGTCAAATTTAAGGTCCAAGGGATACAGTAAACCAGCAGTCGTGCATCGGATTCCAAAACTGGTGACGCAGGAAAGGCTAAACTTAGACACTAGGATAAGTCAGACTTATTGTACTTAAGTCGGCAATGAGTCTTTTGTATTTTATTCCGATGCGTTTCATCGTCAAAGCGAAGGGCCAAGGGAAACAGTAAACGAGCAGTTGTGCATCGGATTCCAAAACTGGTGACGCAGGAATGGCTACACATAGACACTAAGATAAGTCGGTCTTATTGTACTTAAGTCGGCATTGAGCCTTTTGTATTTAATTCCGATGCAAATTTTGTGTTTCATCGTCAAAGTGAAGGTCCAAGGGATACAGTAAACCAGCAGTCGTGAATCGGATTCCAAAACAGGTGACGCTGGAAAGGCTAAACATAGACACTAAGATAAGTCAGTCTTATTGTACTGAAGGCGGCATTGAGCCTTTTGTATTTAATTCCGATGCAATTTAGTGTTTCATCGTCTAAGTGAAGGTCCAAGGGTAACAGTAAACCAGCAGTCGTGCATCGGATTACAAAACTGGTGACGCAGGAGAGGCTAAGCATAGACACTAAGATAAGTCAGTCTTATTGTACTTAAGTCGGCATTGAGGCTTTTGTATTTAATTCCGATGCAATTTTTGTGTTTTATCGCCAAAGTGAAGGTCCCAGGGATACAGTAAACCAGCAGTCGTGCATCGGATTCCAAAACTAGTGACGCTGGACAGGCTAAACGTAGCTACTAAGATAAGTCAGTCTTATTGTACTTATGTCGGCACTGAGCCTTTTGTATTTAATTCCGATGCAATTTTTGTGTTTCATCATCAAAGTAAAGGTCCAAGGGAAACAGTAATCCAGCAGTCGTGCATCGGATTCCAAAACTGGTGACGCAGGAAAGGCTAAATATTGACAGTAAGATAAGTCAGTCTTATTGTACTTAAGTCAGCATTGTGCCTTTTGTATATAATTACGATGCAATTTCTGTGTTTCATCGTCTAAGTGAAGGTCCAAGGGAAACAGTAAACCAGCAGTCGTGCATCGGATTCCAAAATTGGTGACGCAGGAAAGGCTAAACATAGACACTAAGATGAGTCGGTATTATTGTACTTAAGGCGGCATTGAGCCTTTTGTATTTAATTCCGATGCAATTTTTGTGATTCAACGTCAAAATGAAGGTCCAAGGTATACAATAATCCAGCAGTCGTGCATCGGATTCCAAAACTGGTTACGCAGCAGAGGCTAAACATAGACACTAAGATAAGTCAGTGTTATTGAATTTAACTCGGCATTGAGCCTTTTGTATTTAATTCCGATGCAATTTTTGTGTTTCATCGACAAAGTGAATTTCCAAGGGATACAGTTATCAGCAGTCGTGCATCGGATTCCAAAACTGGTGACGCACAAAAGGCTAAACATAGACACCAAGATAAGTCAGTCTTATTGTACTTAAGTCGGCATTGAGAATTTTGTATTTAATTCCGATGCAATTTTTGTGCTTCATCGTCAAAGTGAAGGTCCAAGGGATACAGTAAACTAGAAGTCGTGCATCGGATTAAAATACTGGTGACGCAGGAAAGGCTAAACGTAGACACTAAGATAAGTCAGTCTTATTGTAATTAAGTCGGCACTGAGCCTTTTGTATTTAATTCCAATGCAATTTTTGTGTTTCATCGTCAAAGTGAAGGTCCAAGGGATACAGTAAACCAGCAGTCTTGCATCGGATTCCAAAACTGGTGACGCAGGAAAGGCTAAACATTGACACTAAGACAAGTCAGTCTTATTGTACTTAAGACGCCATTGTGCCCTTTGTATTTAATTGCGATGCAATTTCTGTGTTTCATCGTGTAAGTGATGGTCCAAGAGAAACTGTAAACCAGCAGTCGTGCATTGGATTCCAAAAGTGGTGACGCCGGAAAGGCTAAACATAGACACTAAGATAAGTCGGTCTTACCGTACTTAAGGCGGCATTGAGCCTTTTGTATTTAATTCCGATGCAATTTTTGTGTTTCAACTTCAAAACGAAGGTCCAAGGTATACAATAAACCAGCAGTCGTGCATCGGATTCCAAAACTGGTGACGCAGCAGAGCCTAAACATAGACACTAAGATAAGACAGACTTATTGTATTTAACTCGGCATTGAGCATTTTGTATTTAATTCCGATGCAATTTTTGTGTTTCATCGTCATAGTGAAGTTCCAAGGGATACAGTAAACAGCAGTCGTGCATCGGATTCCAAAACTGGTGACGCACAAAAGGCTAAACATAGACACCAGAATAAGTCAGTCTTATTGTACTTAAGTCGGCATTGAGAATTTTGTATTTAATTAGGATGCAATTTTTGTGCTTCATCGTCAAAGTGAAGGTCCAAGGGATACAGTAAACTAGAAGTCGAGCATCGGATTAAAATACTGGTGACGCAGGAAAGGCTAAACGCAGACACTAAGATAAGTCAGACTTTTTGTACTTAAGTCGGCATTGAGGCTTTTGTATTTAATTCCGATGCAATTTTTGTGTTCCATCGTATTAGTGAAGGTCCCAGGGATACAGTAACCCAGCAGTCGTGCATCGGGTTCCAAAACTAATGACGCAGGACAGGCTAAACATGGCTACTAAGATAAGTCAGTCTTATTGTAATTAAGTCGGCACTGAGCCTTTTGTATTTAATTCCGATGCAATTTTTGTGTTTCATCGTCAAAGTGAAGGTCCAAGGGATACAGTAAACCAGCAGTCGTGCATCGGATTCCAAAACTGGTGACGCAGGAAAGGCTAAACATTGACACTAAGATAAGTCAGTCTTATTGTACTTAAGACGCCATTGTGCCTTTTGTATTGAATTCCGATGCAATTTTTGTGTTTCATCGTCAAAATGAAGGTCCAAGGTATACAAAAAACCAGCAGTCGTGCATCGGATTCCAAAACTGGTGAAGCAGGAGAGGCTAAACATAGACACTAAGATAAGTCAGTCTTATTGTACTTAAGTCGTCATTGAGCCTTTTGTGTTTAATTCTGATGCAATTTTTGTGTTTCATCGTCAAATTTAAGGTCCAAGGGATACAGTAAATCAGCAGTCGTGCATCGGATTCCAAAACTGGTGACGCAGGAAAGGCTAAACATAGACACTAAGATAAGTCAGTCTTATTGTACTTAAGTCGGCAATGAGTCTTTTGTATTTTATTCCGATGCGTTTCATCGTCAAAGCCAAGGTCCAAGGGAAACAGTAAACGAGCAGTTGTGCATCGGATTCCAAAACTGGTGACGCAGGAATGGCTAAACATAGACACTAAGATAAGTCGGTCTTATTGTACTTAAGTCGGCATTGAGCCTTTTGTATTTCATTCCGATGCAAATTTTGTGTTTCATCGTCAAAGTGAAGGTCCAAGGGATACAGTAAACCAGCATTCGTGAATCGGATTCCAAAACAGGTGACGCTGGAAAGGCTAAACATAGACACTAAGATAAGTCAGTCTTATTGTACTTAAGGCGGCATTGAGCCTTTTGTATTTAATTCCGATGCAATTTTGTGTTTCATTGTCTAAGTGAAGGTCCAAGGGAAACAGTAAACCAGCAGTCGTGCATCGGATTCCAAAACTGGTGACGCAGGAAATGCAAAACATAGACACTAAGATAAGTCAGTCTTATTGTACTTAAGACGGCATTGAGCCTTTTGTATTTAATACCGATGCAATTTTTGTTTTTCATCGTCAAAATGAAGGTCCAAGGTATACAAAAAACCAGCAGTCGTGCATCGGATTCCAAAACTGGTGAAGCAGGAGAGGCTAAACATAGACACTAAGATAAGTCAGTCTTATTGTACTTAAGTCGGCATTGAGCCTTTTGTGTTTAATTCTGATGCAATTTTTGTGTTTCATCGTCAAATTTAAGGTCCAAGGGATACAGTAAACCAGCAGTCGTGCATCGGATTCCAAAACTGGTGACGCAGGAAAGGCTAAACATAGACACTAAGATAAGTCAGTCTTATTGTACTTAAGTCGGCAATGAGTCTTTTGTATTTTATTCCGATGCGTTTCATCGTCAAAGCCAAGGTCCAAGGGAAACAGTAAACGAGCAGTTGTGCATCGGATTCCAAAACTGGTGACGCAGGAATATCTAAACATAGACACTAAGATAAGTCGGTCCTATTGTACTTAAGTCGGCATTGAGCCTTTTGTATTTAATTCCGATGCAAATTTTGTGTTTCATCGTCAAAGTGAAGGTCCAAGGGATATAGTAAACCAGCAGTCGTGAATCGGATTCCAAAACAGGTGACGCTGGAAAGGCTAAACATAGACACTAAGATAAGTCAATCTTATTGTACTTAAGGCGGCATTGAGCCTTTTGTATTTAATTCCGATGCAATTTTGTGTTTCATCGTCTAAGTGAAGGTCCAAGGGAAACAGTAAACCAGCAGTCGTGCATCGGATTCCAAAACTGGTGACGCAGAAAATGCTAAACATAGACACTAAGATAAGTCAGTCTTATTGTACTTAAGGCGGCATTGAGCCTTTTGTATTTAATTCCGATGCAATTTTTGTGTTTCATCGTCAAAATGAAGGTCCAAGGTATACAAAAAACCAGCAGTCGTGCATCGGATTCCAAAACTGGTGAAGCAGGAGAGGCTAAACATAGACACTAAGATAAGTCAGTCTTATTGTACTTAGGTCGGCATTGAGCCTTTTGTGTTTAATTCTGATGCAATTTTTGTGTTTCATCGTCAAATTTAAGGTCCAAGGGATACAGTAAACCAGCAGTCGTGCATCGGATTCCAAAACTGGTGTTGCTGGAAAGGCTAAACATAGACACTAAGATAAGTCAGTCTTATTGTACTTAAGTCGGCAATGAGTCTTTTGTATTTTATTCCGATGCGTTTCATCGTCAAAGCGAAGGTCCAAGGGAAACAGTAAACGAGCAGTTGTGCATCGGATTCCAAAACTGGTGACGCAGGAATGGCTACACATAGACACTAAGATAAGTCGGTCTTATTGTACTTAAGTCGGCATTGAGCCTTTTGTATTTAATTCCGATGCAAATTTTGTGTTTCATCGTCAAAGTGAAGGTCCAAGGGATACAGTAAACCAGCAGTCGTGAATCGGATTCCAAAACAGGTGACGCTGGAAAGGCTAAACATAGACACTAAGATAAGTCAGTCTTATTGTACTTAAGGCGGCATTGAGCCTTTTGTATTTAATTCCGATGCAATTTAGTGTTTCATCGTCTAAGTGAAGGTCCAAGGGAAACAGTAAACCAGCAGTCGTGCATCGGATTACAAAACTGGTGACGCAGGAGAGGCTCAGCATAGACACTAAGATAAGTCAGTCTTATTGTACTTAAGTCGGCATTGAGCCTTTTGTATTTAATTCCGATGCAATTTTTGTGTTTCATCGTCAAAGTGAAGGTCCAAGGGATACAGTAAACCAGCAGTCGTGCATCGGATTCCAAACCTGGTGACGCAGGAAAGGCTAAACATAGACACTAAGATAAGTCAGTCTTATTGTACTTTAGTCATCATTGAGCATTTTGTATTTAATTCCGATGCAATTTTTGTGTTTCATCGTCAAAGTGAAGGTCCAAGGGATACAGTAAACCAGCAGTCGTGCATCGGATTCCAAAACTAGTGACGCACGAAAGGCTAAACATAGATACTAAGAGAAGTCAGTCTTATTGTACTTAAGTCGGCATTGAGAATTTTGTATTTAATTCTGATGCAATTTTTGTGTTTCATCGTCAAAGTGAAGGTCCAAGGGATACAGTAAACCAGCAGTCGTGCATCAGATTCCAATACTCGTGTCGCATGAAAGGCTAAACATTGACACTAAGATAAGTCAGTCTTATTGTACTTAAGGCGGCATTGAGCCTTTTGTATTTAATTCCGATGCAATTTTGTGTTTCATCGTCTAACTGAAGGTCCAAGGGAAACAGTAAACCAGCAGTCGTGCATCGGATTCCAAACCTGGTGACGCAGAAAATGCAAAACATAGACACTAAGATAAGTCAGTCTTATTGTACTTAAGGCGGCATTGAGCCTTTTGTATTTAATTCCGATGCAATTTTTGTGTTTCATCGTCAAAATGAAGGTCCAAGGTATACAAAAAACCAGCAGTCGTGCATCGGATTCCAAAACTGGTGAAGCAGGAGAGGCTAAACATAGACACTAAGATAAGTCAGTCTTATTGTTCTTAAGTCGGCATTGAGCCTTTTGTGTTTAATTCTGATGCAATTTTTGTGTTTCATCGTCAAATTTAAGGTCCAAGGGATACAGTAAACCAGCAGTCGTGCATCGGATTCCAAAACTGGTGACGCAGGAAAGGCTAAACATAGACACTAAGATAAGTCAGTCTTATCGTACTTAAGTCGGCAATGAGTCTTTTGTATTTTATTCCGATGCGTTTCATCGTCAAAGCGAAGGTCCAAGGGAAACAGTAAACGAGCAGTTGTGCATCGGATTCCAAAACTGGTGACGCAGGAATGGCTACACATAGACACTAAGATAAGTCGGTCTTATTGTACTTAAGTCGGCATTGAGCCTTTTGTATTTAATTCCGATGCAAATTTTGTGTTTCATCGTCAAAGTGAAGGTCCAAGGGATACAGTAAACCAGCAGTCGTGCATCGGATTCCAAAACTAGTGACGCACGAAAGGCTAAACATAGACACTAAGAGAAGTCAGTCTTATTGTACTTAAGTCGGCATTGAGAATTTTGTATTTAATTCTGATGCAATTTTTGTGTTTCATCGTCAAAGTGAAGGTCCAAGGGATACAGTCAACAGCAGTCCTGCATCGGATTCCAAAACTGGTGACGCACGAAAGGCTAAACATAGACACCAAGATAAGTCAGTCTTATTGTACTTAAGTCGGCATTGAGCCTTTTGTATTTAGTTCCGATGCAATCTTTGTGTTTCATCGTCAAAGTGAAGGTCCAAGGGACACAGTAAACCAGCAATCGTGCATCGGATTCCAAAACTGGTGACGAATTAATGGCTAAACATAGACACTAAGATAAGTCAGTCTAATTATACTTAAGGCGGCATTGAGCCTTTTGTATTTAATTCCGATGCAATTTTGTGTTTCATCGTCAAAATGAATGTCCAAGGTATACAGTAAACCAGCAGTCGTGCATCGGATTCCAAAACTGGTGACGCAGGGGAGGCTAAACATAGACACTAACATAAGTCAAGCTTATTGTACTTAAGTCGGCATTGAGCTTTCTGTATTTAATTCCGATGCAATTTTTGTGTTTCTTCGTCAAAGTGAAGGTCCAAGGCATACAGTAAACCAGGAGTCGTTCATCGGATTCCAAAACTGGTGACGCAGGAAAGGCTAAACATAGACACTAAGATAAGTCAGTCTTATTGTACTTAAGTCGGCATTGAGCCTTTTGTATTTAATTCCGATGCAATTTTTGTGTTTCATCGTCAGAGTGAATGTCCCAGGGATACAGTAAACCAGCAGTCGTGCATCCGATTCCAAAACTGGTGACGCAGGAAAGGCTAAAAATAGACACTAACATAAGTCAGTCTTTTTGTACATAAATCGGCATTGAGCCTTTTGTATATAATTCCGATGCAATTTTTGTGTTTCATCGTCAAAGTGAAGGTCCAAGGGATACAGTAAACTAGAAGTCGTGCATCGGATTCCAAAACTGGTGACGCAGGAAAGGCTAAACGTAGACACTAAGATAAGTCAGACTTATAGTACTTAAGTCAGCATTGAGGCCTTTGTGTTTAATTCCGATGCAATTTTTGTGTTTCATCGTCAAAATGAATGTCCAAGGTATACAATAAACCAGCAGTCGTGCATCGGATTCCAAAACTGGTGACGCAGCAGAGGCTAAACATACACACTAAGATAAGTCAGTCTTATTGTATTTAACTCGGCATTGAGCCTTTTGTATTTAATTCCGATGCAATTTTTGTGTTTCATCGACAAAGTGAAGTTCCAAGGGATACAGTCAACAGCAGTCCTGCATCGGATTCCAAAACTGGTGACGCACGAAAGGCTAAACATAGACACCAAGATAAGTCAGTCTTATTGTACTTAAGTCGGCATTGAGAATTTTGTATTTAATTCCGATGCAATTTTTGTGTTTCATCGTCAAAGTGAAGGTCCAAGGGATACAGTAAACTAGAAGTCGTGCATCGGATTAAAATACTGATGACGCAGGAAAGGCTAAACGTAGACACTAAGATAAGTAAGACTTTTTGTACTCAAGTCGGCATTGAGGCTTTTGTATTTAATTCCGATGCAATTTTTGTGTTCCATCGTACAAGTGAAGGTCCCAGGGTACAGTTAACCAGCAGTCGTGCATCGGGTTCCAAAACTGGTGAAGCAGGACAGGCTAAACATAGCTACTAAGCTAAGTCAGTCTTATTGTACTTAAGTCGGCACTGAGCCTTTTGTATTTAATTCCGATGCAATTATTGTGTTTCATCGTCAAAGTGAAGGTCCAAGGGATACAGTAAACCAGCAGTCGTGCATCGTATTCCAAAACTGGTGACGATGTAAAGGCTAAACATAGACACTAAGATGAGTCAGTCTTATTGTACTTAAGTCGGAATTGAGCCTTTTGTATTCAATTCCGATGCAATTTTTGTGTTTCATCGTCAACGTGAAGGTCCAAGGGATACAGTTAACCATCAGTCTTGCATCGGATTCCAAAACTGATGACGCAGGAGAGGCTAATCATAGACACTAAGATAAGTCAGTCTTATTGTTCTTAAGTCGGCATTGAGCCTTTTGTATTTAATTCAGATGCAATTTCTGTGTTTCATGGGCTAAGTGAAGGTCGAAGAGGAACTGTAAACCAGCAGTCGTGCATCGGATTCCAAAACTGGTGACGCAGGAGAGGCTAAACATAGGCACTAAGATAAGTCAGTGTTATTGTACTTAAGTCGGAATTGTGCCCTTTGTATTTAATTCCGATTTAATTTTTGTGTTTCATCGTCAAATGAAGGTCCAGGCGATACAGTAAACCTGCAGTCGTGCATCGGATTCCAGAACTGGTGACGCAGGAAAGGCTAGACATAGACACTAAGATAAGTCAGTCTTATTGTACTTAAGTCGGCATTGTGCCGTTTGAATTTAATTCTGGTGCTATTACTGTTCTTCATCGTCAAAATGAAAGTAAAAGGGATACAGTAAACGTGATGTGAAGTATCGGAATCTAAAACTGGTCTCACAGGAAAGGCTCAAAGCATAGACAATAAGAAGGTTCAGTCTTCTTGTACTTAAGTTGGCATTGTGCCTTTATATTTATTTCCGATGCAATTTCTGTGTTTCATCGTCAAAGTGAAGGTCGAAGGGAAACAGTAAATTGGACGTGATGCATAGGAATCTAAAACTAGTCTGACACTAGAGGATCGCCCGCATCTCGTGGTCGTGCGGTAGCGTTCTCGCTTCCCACGCCCGGGTTCCCGGGTTCGTTTCCCGGCGGGGTCAGGGATTTTCTCTGCCTCGTGATGGCTGGGTGTTGTGTGCCGTCCTTAGGTTAGTTAGGTTTAAGTAGTTCTAAGTTCTAGGGGACTGATGACCGTAGCAGTTAAGTCCCATAGTGCTCAGAGCCATTTGAACACTAGAGGATCAAAACATTGACACTAAGAAAAGTCAGGCTTCTTGTACCTAAGTCGGCATAGTGCCTTTTGTATTTAATTCCGATGCAATTACTGTGTTTCATCGTCAATGTGATGGTCTAGGGGATACAGAAAACCAGCAAATGTGCAACGGAATCTAAAACTGGTGACACCAGGAAAGGCTCAAAACGCAGCCACTACGAAAAGTCGGTCTTCTGGTACTTAAGTCGGCATTGTGCCTTTTCTATTTGATTCCCATATAATTACTGTCTTTCATGGTCAATGTGAAGGTCCAAGAGATACAGTAAACCAGCAGTTGTGCAGCGGAATCTAAAACTGGTGACATAGAAAAGGCTCAAAACATAGACACTTAGAAAAGTCAGTTTTCTTGAACTTAAGTTGGCATTGTGCTTTTTGTTTTTAATTCCGATGCAATTTCTGTGATTCATCGTCAATGTGAAGGTCCAAGAGATACAGTAAACCGGCAGTTGTGCATCGGAATCTGAAACTGGTGACACAGGAAAGGCTAGAAATAAGGACACTAAGAAAAGTCAGTCTTCTTGTACTTAAGTCGGCATTGTGCCTTTTGTAATTAAGTCCGATGTAATTTCTGTGTTTCATCGTCAATGTGAAGGTCCAAGTGATACAGTAAAACTGAAGTGAGGCATCGGAATCTAAAACTGGTCTCACAGGAAAAGCTCAAATCATAGACGGTAAGAGGACTCAGTCTTATTGTACTTAAGCCGGCATTGTGCCTTATGTATTTAACTCTGATGCCATTTCCGTGTTTAATCGTGAATGTGAAGATCCAAGGGATACACTGAACCTGCAGTTGTGCATCTGAATCAAAAACTGGTGACACAGGAAAGGCACGAAACATAGACACTAAGGTAAGTCAGTCTTATTGTACTTAAGTCGGCATTGAGCCTTTTGTATTTAATTCCGAAGCAATTTTTGTGTTTCATCGTCAAAGTGAAGGTCCAAGGGATACAGTAAGCCTGAAGTGAAGAATAGGAATCTAAAACTGGTCTCCCACGAAAAATTCTAAAAATATACACTATGAAAAGTCAGTCTTATTGTCCTTAAGTCGGCATTGTGCCTTTTGTATTTAATTCCGATGCAATTACTGTGCTTCATCGTCAAAATGACGGTCCAAGGGATGCAGAAAACCTGAAGTGTATCATCGGAATCTAAGACTGGTCTCACAGGAAAGGCTTAAAACACAGACACTAAGAACAGTCAGGCGTCTTGTACGTAAGTCGGCATTGTGCCATTTGTATTTAATTCCGATGCAATTACTGTGATTCATTGTCAAAATGTAGGTCCAAGGGATACAGTAAACCTGAGGTGAGGCATCAGAACCTAAAACTGGTCTCACAGGAAAGGCTCAAATCATAGACACTAAGAAAAGTCAGTCTTCTTGTACCTAAGTCGGCATTGTGCCTCTTGTATTTAATTCCCATGCAATTGCTGTGTTTCATCGCCAATGTGAAGTTCCAAGGGATACAGTAAACCTGAAGTGAAGCATCGTAATCTACAACTGGTCACACAGGTAAAACTCAAGTCATAGACTTTAAGAGGACTCAGTCTTCTTGTACTTAAGTCTGCATTGTGCCTTTTGTAATTAATTCCGACGCAATTTCTGTGTTTCGTCGGCACAGTGAAGGTCCAAGGGATACAGTAAATCTGAAGTGAAGCATCGGCATATAAAACTGGTCTCACAGAAAGGCTCAAATCATAGATACTAAGAAAAGTCAGTCTTCTTGTACTTAAGTCGGCATTACGCTTTTTGTGTTTAATTCCGATGCAATTTTTGTGTTTCATCGTCAAAGTGAAGTTGCCAGGGGTACAGTAAACCTGAAGTGAACCATCGGAATCTAAAACTGGTCTCACAGGAAAGGCTCAAACATTGATACTAAGAAAAGTCTGTCTTCTTGTACTTAAGTCGACATTGTGCCTTTTGTATTCAATTCCGATGCAATTACTGAGTTTCATCGTCAAATTGAAGGTCCAAGGGATACAGTAAACCTGCAGTCGTGCATTGGAAACTGAAACTTGTGACACAGGAAAGGCTTGAACATAGACACTAAGAAGAGTCAGTCTTCTTGTACCAAAGGCGGCGTTGTGCCTTTTGTATTTAATTCGGATGCAATTTTTGTGTTTCATCGTCAAAGTGAACGTCCAAGGAATACAGTAAATTAGAAGTAAAGCATCGGAATCTAAAACTGGTGCCACAGGAATGGCTCGAAGCATAGACAATAAGAAGAGTCAGTGTTCTTTTACTTAAGTCGGCACTGTGATTTTAGTATTTAATTCCGATGCAATGTTTGTGTTTCACCGTCAAAGTGTAGCGACACGGGATACAGCAAACCTGAAGTGAAGAATCGGAATCTAAAACTGGTTTCACAGGAATGGCTTAAAACATAGACACTAAGGAAAGTCAGTCGTCTTGTACTTAAGTCGGCATTGTGCCATTTGTTTATAATTCCGATGCGATTACTGTGTTTCTTCGTCAATGTGAAGGTCTAAGGGATACAGAAAACCAGCAGTTGTGCAACGGAATCTAAAACTAGTGTCACCAGGAAAGGCCCAAAACACAGACACTAAGAAAAGACGGTCTTCTTGTACTTATGTCGGCATTGTGCCTTTTTTATTTAATGTGAAGGTTCAAGCGATACAGTAAACCAGCAGTTGTGCATCGGAATCTAAAAGTGGTGACATAGAAAATGCTCAAAAGATAGACACTAAGTAAAGTCAGTCTTCTAGAACTTCAGTCGGCATTGTGCCTATTGTATTTAATTCCGATGCAATTTCGGTGTTTCATCGTCACTGTGAAGGTCCAAGAGTTACAGTAAACCAGCAGTTGTGCATCGTAATCTAAAACTGGTGACACAGAAAAGGCTAGAAATATAGACACTAAGAAAAGTCAGTCTTCTTGAACTTAAGTCGGCATTGTGCATATTATGATTAATTCCGATGCAATATCTGTGTTTCATCGTCAATGTGAAGGATCAAGGGATACAGTAAACCCGAAGTGAAGCATCGGAATCTAAAACTGGTTTCACAGGAAAATCTCAAGACATAGACAGTAAGAAGACTCAGTCTTCTAGTACTTAAGTCGGCATTGTGCATGTTGCATGCGATTCCGATGCAATTACTGTGTTTCATCATCATAGTGAAGGTCCAAGGGATACAGTAAACCTGCAGTCGTGCATCGGAAACTGAAACTGGTGACACAGGAAAGTCTTAATCGTAGACAATAAGAAATGTCAGTCTTCTTGTACTAAAGACCTCATTGTGCCTTTTGTATTTAATTCAAACGCAATTTTGCTGTTTCATCGTCAAAGTGAAGGTCCGAGGGATACAGTAAATTGGCCGTGAAGCATCGGAACCTACAACTGTTGACACAGGAAAGGCTCAGAACATAGACAGTACGAAGACTCAGTCTTCTTGTACTGAAGTTGGCATTGTACCTTTCGTATTTCATTCCGATGCTATTTCTGTTTTTTATCGTCAAAGTGTAGGTCCAAGGGATTCAGTGAATTGAACGAGAAGCATAGGAATCAAAAACTAGTCTCACACGAGAGGCTCAAACGTAGACGACAAGAAGACTCAGGCTTCTTGTACCTAAGTCAGCATTGTGGCTTTTGTATTTAATTCCGATGCAATGTATGTGTTTCATCGTCAAAGTGAAGGTCCAAGGGATACAGTAAACATGATGTGAAGCATCGGTATCTAAAACTGATCTCACACGAAAGGCTCATAACGTAGACGGTAAGAAGTCTCAGACTTCATGTCCGTAATTCAGCATTGTGCTTTTCGTATTTAATTCCGATGCAAATTCTGTGTCTCATCGTCAAAGTGACGGGCCACGGGCTACAGTTAACCTGAAGCGAGGAAACGGAAATTAAAACTGGTCTCACAGGAGAGGCACAGAACATAGACACTAAGAAAAGTTAGTCTTCTAGTACTTAAGTCGGCATTGTGCCTTTTGTGTTTAATTCCGATGCAATTACTGTGTTTCAACTTTAATGTGAAGGTCGAAAGGATACAGTAAACCACCAGTTGTGCACCGGAATCTAAAACTGGTGACACAGGAAAGGCTCAAAACATAGACACTAAGAAGAGTCAGTCTTCTTGCACTTAAGTCGGCATTGAGCCTTTTATATTTAATTCCCATGCAATTTATGTATTTCATCGTCAAAGTGAAGGTTTAAGGCGTACAGTAAACCTGAAGTGAAGCATCGGATTCCAAAACTGGTCTCACAGGAAAGGCTCATAACATAGACGGTAAGAAGACTCAGTCTTCTTGTACCTAAGTCGGCATTGTGGCTTTTGTATTTGATTCCGATGTACTTGTTGTGTTTCATCGCCAATGGGAAGGTCCAAGTAAATCTGAAGTTTAGCATCGTAATCTAAGCCTGGTCTCACAGGAAAGGCTCAAAACATAGGCACAAAGAAAAGTCAGTCTTCTTGTACTTACGTTGGCATTGTGCCTTTTGTATTTAATTCCGGTGCAATTACTGTGTTTCATCGTCAATGTGAAGGTCCAAGGGATACAGGGAACCTGCAGTTGTGCATCGGAATCTACAACTGGTGACACGGGATAGGCTCGAAACATAGACACTATGACAAGTCAGTCTTCTTGTACTTAAGTCGGCATTGTGACTTTTTAATTAATTCCGATGCAAATTCTGTGTTTCACCGTCAAAGTGAATGTCCAAGGGATACAGTAAACCTGAAGAGAAGCAGCGGAATCTAAAACTGGTCTCACAGGAAAGGCTCAAATCATAGACGGTAAGTGGACACTGTCTTCTTGTACGTAAATCGGTATTGTGAATTATGTATTTAATTCCATTCCAATTTCTGTGTTTAATCGTGAATGTGAAGTTCCAAGGGATACAGTAAACCTGCAGATGTGCATCGGAATCTAAAACTGGGACACAGGAAAGGCTCGAAACATTGACACTAAGAAGAGTCAGTCTTCTTGTACATAAAGCGGCGTTGTGCATTTTGTATTTAATTCCGATGCGATTTCTGTGTTTCATCGTCAATGTGAAGGCCCAAGGGATACAGTAAACCTGAAGTGAATTATTGTAATCTAAAACTGGTCTCACAGGAATGGTTCAAAACATAAACATTTTGAAAAGTCAGTCTACTTGTACTTAAAACGGCATTGAGACTGTTGTATTTAAATCCGATGCAATTACTGTGTTTCATCGTCAATGTGAAGGTCCAAGGGAAACCATAAACGAGAAGTGAAGCATCGGAATCTAAAACTGGTATCACAGGAAAGGCTCAAAACATAGAGAGTAAGATGACTCAGTCTTCTTGTACTTAAGTCGGCCTTTTGACTTTTGTACTTAATTCCGATGCAATTTTTCAGTTTCATCGTCAAAGTGAATGTCCATGGGATACAGTAAACCTGAAGTGAAGCATCGGAACCTACAATTGGTCTCACAGGAAAGGTCCAAATCATAGACACTATGAAAAGTAATTCTTCTTGTACTTAAGTTCGCCTTGTGCCTCTTGTACTTAATTCCGACGCAATATTTTAGTTTCATCGTCAAAGTGAATGGCCAAGGGATACAGTCAACCTGAAGTGAAGCATCAGAATCTAAAACTGGTCTGACAGGAAAGGCTCAAAACATAGACACTATGAAAAGTCAGTCTTCTCGTACTTAAGTCGGCATTGTGCATTTTGTAATTATTTCCGATGCTATTTTTGTGTTTCATCGTCAAAGTGAAGGTCCGAGGGGTACAGTAAACCTGAAGTAAAGCATCGGAATCGAAAACAGGTCTCACAGGTGAGGCTCAAACGTAGACGACAAGAAGACACAGGCTTCTTGTACCCAAGTCGGCATTGTGGCCTTTGTATTTAATTCCGATTCAATGTTTGTGTTTCATCACCAAAGTGAAGGTCCAAGAGATACAGTAAACATGAAGTGAAGCATCGGAATCTAAAACGGGTCTCACACGAAAGGAACAAAACATAGACGTTAAGAAGTCTCAGTCTTCTTGTACTTAATTTGGCATTGTGCCTTTCGTATTTAATTCCGATGCAAATTCTGTGTATCATCGTCAAAGTGAATGGCCACAGGATACAGTAAACCTGATGTGAGGCATCGGAATCTAAAACTGGTCTCACAGGAAAGCCTTAAATCATAGACACTAAGACAAGTCAGTCGATTTGTACTCCGGTCAGCATTGTGCCTTTTGTATTTAATTCCGATGCAATTTTTGTGTTTCATCGTCAAAGAGAAGGTCCAAGGGGTACAGCAAACCTGAAGTGAAGCATCGGAATCTAAAACTGGTCTCACAGGAACGGCTCAAACATAGACGACAAGAAGACTCAGAGTTCTTGTACCTATGTCGGCATTGTGATTTTTGTATTTACTTAGGATGCAATTGCTGTGTTTCATCGAAAATGTGAAGGGTCAAGGGATACAGTAAACCTGAAGTGAAGCATCGTAATCTAAAGCTGGTCTCACAGGAATGGTTCAAAACATCAACATTTTGAAAAGTCAGTCTACTTGTACTTAAAACGGCATTGAGACTGTTGTATTTAAATCCGATGCAATTACTGTGTGTCATCGTCAATGTGAAGGTACAAGGGAAACAGTAAACGTGAAGTGAAGCATCGGAATCTAAAACTGGTATCACAGGAAAGGCTCAAAACATAGACAGTAAGATGACTCAGTCTTCTTGTACTTAAGTCGGCCTTTTGCCTTTTGTACTTAATTCCGATGCAATTTTTTAGTTTCATCGTCAAAGTGAATGTCCATGGGATACAGTAAACCTGAAGTGAAGCATCGGAACCTACAATTGGTCTCACAGGAAAGGTCCAAATCATAGACACTATGAAATGTTATTCTTCTTGTACTTAAGTCGGCATTGAGCCTTTTGAATTTAGTTCTGATGCAATTACTGTGTTTCATCGTCAGAATGAAGGTCCAAGGGTTACAGTAAACCTGAAGTGAAGCATCGGAATCTAAATTTGGTCTCACAGGAAAGCCTCAAAACACAGACGGTAAGAAGACACAGTCTTTTTGTACTTAAGTCGGCATTGTGCCTTTCGTACTTAATTGCGATGCAAATTCTGTGTTTCATCGTCAAAGTGAAGGTCCACGGGATACAGTAAACCTGACGTGAAGCATCGGAATCTAAAACTGGTATCACCGGAAAGGCTCAAAGCAGAGACAGTAAGAAGACTCAGTCTTCTTGTACTAGAGCCGTTTTTGTGCCTTTTGTATTTAATTCCGATGCAATTACTGTGGTTCATCGTAAATGTGAGGGTCTAAGGGATACTGAAAACCAGCAGTTGTGCAACGAAATCTAAAACCGGTGACGCAGGAAAGGTTCAAACCATTGACACTAAGAAAAATCAGTCTTCTTGTACTTCAGTCGACATTGTGCCTTTGGTATTTAATTCCGATGCAATTACCGTGCTTCATCGTCAAAATGAGGGTCCAAGGGAAACAGTAATCCTGAAGTGAAGCATCGGAATCTAAAACTGGGTCACAGTAAAGGCTCTAAACATAGACACTAAGATAAGTCAGTCTTCTTGTGCCTAAGTCGGCATTGTGGCTTTTGTATTTAATTCCGATACAATTGCTGTGTTTCATCGCCAATGTCAAGGGCCAAGGGATACAGTAAACGTGAAGTGAAGCATCGGTTCTAAAACTGGTGACAGAGAAAAGGCTCAAAACATAGACACTTAGAAAAGTCAGTCTTCTTGAACTTATGTAAGTATTGTGCCTCTTGCATTTAATTCCGATGCAATATCTGTGATACATCGTGAATCTGATGGTCCAAGTGACACAATAAACCTGAAGTGAATTTTCGGAATGTGAAACTGGTCTCACAGGAAAGTCTCAACCCATAGTCGGTAAGAGGACTCAGTCTTCTTGTACTTAAGTCGGCAATGTGCCTTTTGTATTTAATTATGTCGCAATTTCTGTGTTTCATCGTCAAAGTAAAGGTCCAAGGGGTATCGCAAACCTGAAGTGCAGCATCGGAATCGAAAACTGGTCTCACAGGAAAGGCTCATAACATAGTCTTCTTGAATCTAAGTCGGCATTGTGGCTTTTGTATTTGATTCCGATGTAATTGCTGTGTTTCATCGCCAATGTGAAGGTCCACGTGATACAGTAAACCTGAAGTGAAGCATTGTAATCTAAAACTGGTCTTCAGGAAAGGTTCAAAACATAGACACTAAGAGAAGTCAGGCCTCTTGTACTTACGTCGGCATTCTGCCTTCTGTATCTAATTCCGATGCAATTACTGTGTTTCATCGTCAATGTGAAGGTTCTAGGGATACAGTAAACCAGCAGTTGTGCATCGGAACCTGAAACTGGTGACATTGAAAAGACTCAAAACATTGACTCTTAGAAAAGTCAGCCTTCTTGAACTTGAGTCGGCATTGTGGCTTTGTATTTAATTCCGATGCAATTTCTGTGTTTCATCGTGAATGTGAAGGTCCAAGGGATACAGGGAACCTGCAGTTGTGCATCGGAATCTACAACTGGTGACACAAGAAAGGCTCGAAACATAGACACTATGACAAGTCAGTCTTCTTGTACTTGAATCGGCATTGTGACTTTTGTAATTAAGTCCGATGCAATTACTGTGTTTCATCGTCAAAGATAATGTCCAAGGGATACAGTAAACCTGAAGTGAAGCATCGGAATCTAAAACTGGTCTCACAGGAAAGGCTCATATGATAGACGGTAAGAGGACTCTGTCTTCTTGTACGTAAATCGGTAATGTGCCTTATGTATTTGATTCCGAAGCAAATTCTGTGTTTAATCGTGAATGTGAAGTTGCAAGGGATACAGTAAACCTGAATTTGTGCATCGGAATCTAAAATTGGGGACACAGGTAAGGCGCGAAATATAGACACTAAGAAGAGTCAGCCTTCTTGTACATAAGTCGGCATTGTGCATTCTGTATTTCATTCCGTAGCGATTTCTTTGTTTCATCGTCAATGTGAAGGTCCAAGGGATACAGTAAACCTGCAGTTGTGCATCGGAATCTAAGACTGCGGACACAGGAAAGGCTCGAAACACAGACACTAAGAAGCGTCAGTCTTCTTGTCCATAAGTCGGCATTGTGCATTTTGTATTTAATTCCGATGCGATTTCTGTGTTTCATCGTCAATGTGAAGGTCCAAGCGATATAGTGAACCTGAAGTAAAGCATCAGAATCTAATATTAATCTCTCAGGTAAGGCTCAAATTATAGACAGTGGGAAGACACAGTCTTCTTGTACTTATGTTGGCATTGTGCTTTTTGGATATAACTCCGATGCAATATCTGTGTTTCATCGTCAATGTGAAGGTCCAAGGGATAATATATGCCTACCGTGAAGAATCGGAATCTACAACTGGTCCCACAGGAAAGGCTCAAAACATAGACACTAAGATAGGTCAATCTTCTTGTACTTAAGTCGGCATTGTGCCTTTTGTATTTAATTCCGATGCAATTTCTGTGTTTCATCGTCAATGTGAAGGTCCAAGGGATACAGTAAACCTGAATTGAAGCATAGTTATCTAAAACTGGTCCCACAGGAAAGGCTGAAAATATAGACCGTATGAAGACTCAGTCTTCTTGTACTTAAGTTGGCATTGTGCCATTTGTATTTCATTCCGATGCAACTTCTGTGTTTCATCGTCAATGTGAAGGTCCAAGGGATACAGTAAACCTGCAGTTGTGCATCGGATTCGAAAACTGTTGTCACAGGACAGGCTCGAAACATAGCCACTAAGAAAAGTCAGTCTTCTTGTACTTAGTCGGCATTGTGCCTTTTGTATTTACTTCCGATGCAATAATTGCGTTGCGTCGTCAATGTGAAGGTCCAAGGTCTGCAGTATACCTGAAGTGAAGCATCGGAATTTATAACTGGTCTCACAGGAAATCTCAAAGCATAGACGGTATGAAGACTCAGTCTTCTTGTACTTAAGTCTGCATTGTGAATTTTGTCTTTTATTCCGATGCAATTTCTGTAGTTCATTGTCAAAGTAAAGGTCCAATGGATACAGTAAACCTGAAGTGAAGCGTCGGAATCTAAAACTGGAGACACAGGAAAGGCTCAGAGCATAGACAGTAAGAAGACTCAGTCTTCTTGTACTTAAGTCAGCATTGTGCCTTTTGTATTTAATTCCGATGCAATATCTGTGTTTCAATGTCAATGTGAAGGTACAAGGGATACATTAAACCTGATGTGAAGCATCGGAATCTATAACTTTTCTCACAGGAAATTCTCAAAACATGGACGGTATGAAGACTCAGTCTTCTTGTACTTAAGTCGGCATTGTGCCTTTTGTATTGAATTGCGATGCAATTTCTGTGTTTCATCGCCAAAGTGAAGGTACAAGGGATACAGTAAACCTCAAGTGAAGCATCAGAATCTAAAACTGGTCCCACAGGAAAGGCTCAAAACATAGACACTAAGAAAATTCAGTTTTCTTGTACTTAAGTCGACATTGTGCATTTTGTATTTAATTCCGGTGCAATTTCTGTGTTTCATCGTCAATGTGATGGACCAAATGATACAGTAAACCTGAAGCGAAACATCGGAATCTAAAACTGGTCTCACAGGAAAGGCTCAAAGCATAGCCAGTAAGACGACTCTGTCTTCTTGTACCTAAGTCAGCATTGTGCCTTTTGTGTTGAATTCCAATGCAATTTCTGTGTTTCATCGTCAGTGTGAAGGTCCAAGGCATACAGTAAACCTGCAGTGAAGCATCGGAATGTAAAACTGGTCTCACAGGAAAGGCTCAAAGCATAGACACAAAGAAATGTCAGTCGTCTGGTACTTAAGTCTGCATTGTGCAATTTGTATTTAATTCCGATGCATTTACCGTGTTTAATCATCAAAATGAAGGTCCAAGGGATACAGTAAACCGGAAGTGAAGCATCGGAATCTAAAACAGGTCTCACAGGACAGGCTCAAAACATAGATGGTAAGAAGACTCAGTCTTCTTGTACATAATTCTTCATTGTGTCTTTTGCATTTAATTGTGATGCAATTTCTGCGTTTCATCGTCAAAGTGAAGGTCCAAGGGATACAGTAAACCTACAGTTGTGCATCGGAATCTGAAACTGGTGACAGAGGACATGCTCGAAATATAGCCACTCAGAAAAGTAAGTCTTCTTGTACTTAAGTCGTCATTGATAATTTTTATATTTCATTCCGGAGGAATTTTTTTTTTCATCGTCAATGTGAAGGTCCTCGGGATACAGTAGCCAGGCAGTCGTGCATCGGAATCTAAAACTGGTGAAAGAGGAAAGGCTTAAACATAGACTCTAAGAAAAGTCAGTCTTCTTGTACTTAAGGCGGCATTGTGCTTTAACCATTTAATTCCGGTGCAATTTCTGTGTTTCATCGTCAAACTGAAGGTCCAAGGGATACAGTAAACCTGAAGTGAAGCATCGGAATCTAATGCTGGTCTCACAGGAAAGGCTCAAAACATAGACACTAAGAAAAGTCAGTTTTCTTGTACTTAAGTCGACATTGTGCCTTTTGTATTTAATTCCGATGCATGTTCTGTGTTTCATCGTCAATGTGTAGGTCTAAGGAAACAGTAAATCTGCAGTTGTACATCGGAATCTAAAACTGGTGAAACAGGAAAATCCCAAATCATAGACACTATGAAAAGTCAGGCTTCTTGTGCTTAAGTCGGCATTGTGCCTTTTGTATTAAATTCCGATGACATTTTTGTGTTTCATAGTCAATGTGATGGACCAAGGGATACAGTAAACCTGAAGCGAAACATCGGAATCTAAAACTGGTCTCACAGGAAAGGCTCAAAGCATAGTCAGTAAGACGACTCAGTCTTCTTGTACCTAAGTCAGCATTGTGCCTTTTGTGTTGAATTCCAATGCAATTTCTGTGTTTCATCGTCAGTGTGAAGGTCCAAGGCACACAGTAAACCTGCAGTGAAGCATCGGAATGTAAAACTGGTCTCACAGGAAAGGCTCAAAGCATAGACACAAAGAAATGTCAGTCGTCTGGTACTTAAGTCTGCATTGTGCAATTTGTATTTAATTCCGATGCATTTACCGTGTTTAATCATCAAAATGAAGGTCCAAGGGATACAGTAAACCGGAAGTGAAGCATCGGAATCTAAAACAGGTCTCACAGGAGAGGCTCAAAACATAGATGGTAAGAAGACTCAGTCTTCTTGTACATAATTCTTCATTGTGTCTTTTGCATTTAATTGTGATGCAATTTCTGTGTTTCATCGTCAAAGTGAAGGTCCAAGGCATACAGTAAACCGGAAGTGAAGCATTGGATTGTAAAACTGGTCTCACAGGAAAGGCTCAAAGCATTGACATTAAGATATGTCAGTCGTCTGGTACATAAGTCTGCATTGTGCCTTTTGTGTTTAGTTCCGATGCAATTACTGTGTGTCATCGTCATAGTAATGGTCCAAGGGATACAGAATACCTGCAGTCGTGCATCGCAATCCAAAACTGGTGACCCAGGAAAGGCTCAAACACAGACACATAGAAAAGTCAGTCTTCTTATACTTAAGGCGGCTTGTGCCTTTTGTATTGAATTTTGATGCAATTTCTGTGTTTCATCGTCAAAGTGAAGGTCTGAGGGATACAGTAAACCGGAAGTGAAGCATCGGAATCTAAAACTGGGATCACAGGAAAGGCGCAAGGCATAGACACTAAGAAAAGTCAGTGTTCTTGTACTTAAGTCGGCATTGTGCCTTTTCTATTTAATTCCAATACAATTTCTGCTTTTCATCGTCAATGTGAAGGTCCAAGGAATACAGTAAACCTACAGTTGTGCATCGGAAACTAAAAGTGGTGTCACAGGACAGGCTCGAAACATAGACACTAAGAAAAGTCAGTCTTCTTGTACTTAATTCGGCATTGTGCCTTTTGCACTTAATTCCGTTGCAATTACTGCGTTTCATCGACATTGCGAATGTCCAAGGAATACTGTAAACCAGCAGTTGTGCATCGGAATCTAAAACTGCTGTCACACGAAAGTATCAAAACATAGGGACTGAGAAAAGTCAGTCTTCTTGTACTTAAGTCGGCATTGTGGCCTTTGTATTTAATTCCGATGCAATTTTTGTGTTTCGTCGTCAAAGAGAAGGTCCAAGGGATACAGTAAACCAGAAGTGAAGCATCGGAATCTAAAACTGTTCTCACAGGAGAGGCTCAAATCATAGACGGTAAGAAGACTCAGTCTTTTTGTACGTAATTCGGCATTGTGCGTTTTGTATTTAATTGTGTTGCAATTTCTGTGTTTCATCGACAAAGAGAAGGTCCAAGGCATACAGTCAACCTGAAGTGAAGCATCGGAATCTATAACTGGTCTCACAGGGAAGGCTCAAAGCATAGACAATAAGAAGACTCTGTCCACTTGCACTTAAGTCGGCATTGTGCCTTTGATATTTAATACCGACGGAACTTTTGTATTTCATAGTCAAATTGAAGGTCCTAGGGAGACAGTAATCCTGAAATGAAGTATCGGAATCTAGAACTGGTCTCACAGGAAAGGCTCAAAACATAGACGGTATGAAGAATCAGTCTTCTTGTACTTAAGTCGGGATTGTGCCTTTTGTATTGAATTTCAATGCAATTTCTGTGTTTCATCATCAAAGTGAAGGTCCGAGGGATACAGTAAACCGGAAGTGAAGCATCGGAATCTAAAACTGGTATGACAGGAAAGGCGCGAATTACAGACACAAAGAAAAGTCAGTCTTTTTGTACTTATGGCGGCATTGTGGCTTTTTTATTTAATTCTGATGCTATTTTTGTGTGTCATCGTCAAAGTGAAGGTCCAAGGGATACACTAAACCTGAAGTGAAACATCGAAATCTAAAACTGGTCTCACAGGGAAGGCTAAAAGCATAGACACTAAGAAGACACAGTCTTCTTGTACTTAAGTCGGCATTGAGCCTTTTGTAATTCATTCCGATGCAATTTCTGTGTTTCATCGTCTATGTAAGTTCCAAGGGATACAGTAAACTTACAGTTGTGCATCGGAATCTAAAACTGGTGACACAGGACAGGCTCGAATCATAGACACTAAGAAAAGTCAGTCTCTTTGTACTTAAGTAGACATTGTGCCTTTTGTATTTAAGTCCGATGCAATTTCTGTGTTTCATCGTCAATGTGAAGGACGAATGGATACAGTAAATCTCAAGTTGTGCGTCGGAATCTAAAACTAGGGACACAGGAAAAGCTCAATACATCGACACAAACAGAAGTCAGTCTTCTTGTACTTAAGGCGGCATTGTGCCATTTGTATTTAATTCCGATATCAATTTCAGTGTTTCATCGTCAATGTGATTTTGCAAGGGATACAGAGAACCTGAAGTGAAGCATCAGAATCTAAATCTGGTCTCACAGGCAAAGCTCAAAACATAGCCAGTAAGAAGACTTAGTCTTCTTGTACTTAAGTCGGCATTGCGCCTTTTGTATTTAATTAAGATGCAACTTTTGTGTTTCATCATCAAAGTGAAGGTCCAAGGGATACAGTAAAGCTGAAGTGAAGCATCGTAATCTAAAACTGGCCTCACAAGAGAGGCTCAAATCACAGACGGTAAGAAGACTCAAACTTCTTGTACGTAATTCGGCATTGTGCTTTTTGTATTTAATTCTGTTGCAATTTCTGTGTTTCGTCGTCAAAGTGAAGGTCCAAGGCATACGGAAACCTGCAGTGAAACATCGGAATGTAAAACAGGTCTCACAGGAACGGCTCAAATCTTTGACACTAAGAAAAGTCAGTCGTCTGGTACTTAGGTCTGCATTGTGCCATTTATGTTTGAATTCGATGCAATTACTGTGTGTCTTCGTCATAGTGAAGCTCCAAGGGATACAGTAAACCTGCAGTCGTGCATCGCAATCCAAAACTGATGACACAGGAAAGGCTCAAACACAGACACACAGAAAAGTCAGTCTTCTTATACTTAAGGCGGCATTGTGCCTTTTGTATTTAATTCCGATGTAATTATTGTGTTTCATCGTCAAAGTGAAGGTCCAAGGGATACAGTAAACCTGAAGTGAAGCATCGGAATCTAAACCAGGTCTCACAGGAGAGGCACCAAACATAGACGGGAAGAATACCCAATCTTCTTGTACTTACGTCGGCATTGTGACTTTTATATTTAATTCCGATGCAATTTCTGTGTTTCATCTTCATTGTGAATTTCCAAGGGATACAGTAAACCTGTAGTGAAGTATCGGAATCTAACACTGGTCTCACAGGCCAGGCTCAAAACATAGACAGTAAGAAGACTTAGTCTTCTTGTACTTAAGTCGGCATTGCGACTTTTGTATTTCAATCCGATGCAATTTCTGTGTTTTATCGTCAATGCGAAGGGCCATGGGTTACAGTAAACCTAAGGTTGTGAATCGGAATCTAAAACTGGTGACACAGGACAGGTTCGAAACATAGACACTAAGAAAAGTCAGTCTTCATGTACTTAAGTCGGAATTGTGCCTTTTGTATTTAATACCGATGCAATGTTTGTGTTACATCGTCAATGTGAATGTCCAAGGGATATAGCAAACCGGAAGTGAATCATCGGATTCTAAAACTGGTATCACAGGGAGGGCTCAAATCATAGACAGTAAGAAGGCAAAGTCTTCTAGAACTTCAGTCAGAATTGTGCCTTTTGTATTTAATTCCGACGCAATATCTGTGTTTCATCGTCAATGTGAAAGTCCAAGGGATACTGCAAACCTGAAGTAAAGCATCGGAATCTAAAACTGGTCTCACTGGATAGGCTCAAATCACAGTAACTAAGAAAAGTCAGTGTCTTGTGCTTTAAGTCGGCATTGTTCATTTTTTATTTAATTCCGATGCTATTACTGTGTTTCATCGTCAATGTGAAGGTCCAAGGGATACAGTAAACGTGAAGTGAAGCATCGAAATCTAAAACTGGTCTCACATGAAGAGATCAAAACACAGACGATAAGTAGACTCAGTCTCCGTGTACTTAAGTCGGCATTGTACTTTTTGTATTTAATTCCGATGCAATTTCTGTGTTTCAATGTCAAAGTGAAGGTCCGAGGGATACAGTAAACCTGACGTGTAGCATAGGAATCTAAGACTGGTGACACGGAAAAGGCTCAAACATAGACAGCAAGAGAACTCAGTTGTCTAGTACTTAAGTCGGCATTGTGCCTTTTGTATTAAATTCCGATGCAATTGTTGTGTTTCATCGTCAAAGTGAAGGTTCGAGGGATGCAATTATCCTGCTGTCGTGCATCGGAATCTAAAACTGGTGACACAGGAAAGGCTAAAACATAGACACGAAGAAAAGTCCGTCTTCATGTTCTTAAGTCAGCATTGTGCCTTTTGTATTTAATTCCGAGACAATAACAGTGTGGCATCGTCAATGTGAAAGTAAAAAGAATACAGTAAACCTGAAGTGAAGCATCAGAATCCAAAACTGGTCACACAGGGAAGGTTAAATCATAGACAGTAAGAAGACACAGCCTTCTAGTACTTAAGTCGGCATTGTGACTCTTGTATTTAATTCCAATGCAATTTTTGTGTTCCATCGTCAAAGTGAAGGTCCATGGGATACAGTAAACCCGATGTGAAGTATCGGAATCTAAAACTGGTGACACAGGAAGGGCTCAAACATCGACACTTACAAAAGTCAGTCTTCTTGTACATATGTCGGCATTGTGCCTTTTGTATTTAATTCCGATGCAATTCTTGTAGTACACCGTCAAACTAAAGATCCAAGAGATACTGTAAACCTGAAGGGAACCATCGGAAACTAATACTGGTCCCCAGGAATGGCTCAAAACATAGACGGTAAGAAGACTCAGTCTTCTTGTACTTAAGTCGGCATTGTACCTTTTGTATTACATTCCGATGCAATTTCTATGTTTCATCGTCAATGTGATGCTCCAACGGATACAGTAAACCTGAAGTGAAGCAACGGAATTTAAAACTGGTCTCACAGGAAAGGCTCAAATCATAGACACTAAGAAAAGTCAGTCTTCTTAAACTTAAGTTGGCATTGTGCCTTTTGTATTTAATTGCGATGCAATTTTTGTGTTTCATCGTCAAAGTGAATGTCCATGGGATACAGTAAACCGGAGGTGACGCATCGGAATCTAAATTTGGTGAAACAGGAAAGGCTAAAAACATAGACGGTAAGAAGACTCAGTCTTCTTGGCCTTATGTCGGCATTGTGCCGTTTGTATTTAATTCCGATGCAAGTTTTGTGTTTGATCGTCAAACCGAAGATCCAAGGGATACAGTAAACCTGAAGCGAAGCATTGGAATCCAAAACTGGCCTCACAGGAGAGGTTCAAGACACAGACACTAAAAAAGTCTGTATTCTTGTGCGTAAGTCGGCATTGTGAATTTCGTATTTACTTCCCATGCAATTTTTGTGTTTCATCGTCAAAGTGAAAGTGCAAGAGATACAGTAAACCTGCATTTGTGCATCAGAAACTAAACCTGGTGTCTCAGGAAAGGCTCAAACATAGACAGTAAGAAGAGTCAGTCTTCGTGTACTTATGTCGGCATTGTGCCTTTTGTATTTAATTCATATGCAATCTCTGTGTATCATTGTCAATGTGAAGGTCCAAGGGATACGGTAAATCTGCAGATGTGCATCGGAATCTAAAACTGGTGACACAGGAAATGCTCAATACATAGACACTTAGGAAAGTCAGAATTCTTGAACCTTAGTCGTCATTGTGCCTTTTGATTTGAATTCCGATGCATTTTTTGTGTTTCATCGTCAAAGTGAAGGTCCAAGGGATACAGTAAATCTGAAGTGTGAAATAGGAATCAAAAACTGGTCTCACTCGAGAGGCTCAAAACATAGACGGTAAGAAGTCTCAGTCTTCTTGTACTTACGTCTGCATTGTGCCTTTTATATTTAATTCCGATGCAGTTTTTGTGTTTCATCGTCAACGTGAAGTTCCAAGGGATACAGTAAACCTGAAGTGAAGCATCGGAATCAATCACTAGTCTCACAGGAAATGCTCAAAGCATAGACAATAAGAAGAGTCAGTCTTCTTGTACTTATGTCGGCTTTGTGCCTTTTGTATTTAATTCCGATGCAATTTATGTGGTTCATCGTCAACCTGAAAATCCAAGGGATTGAGTAAACCTGAAGTTAAGCATCGGAATGAAGACCTGGTTTCACTGGGAAGGCCCAAAACTTAGACAGTAAGAAGACTCAGTCCTCTTGTACTTAAGTCGGCATTGTGCCCTTTGTATTTAATCCTGATGCAATTTCTGGGTTTCATCGTCAATGTGATGGTCCAACGTACACCGTAAATCTGCAGTTGTTCATCGGAATCTAAAACTGGGTACACAGGAATGGCTCAAATCACAGACACTAGGAAAAGTCAGTGTTCTTGTACTTAAGTCGTCATTGTGCCATTTGTAGTTAATTCAAATGCAATTTTTGTGTTTCATCCTCAAAGTGACGGCCCAAGGGACAAGTAAACCTGCCGTTGTCCATAGGAGACTAAAACTGGTGACACAGGAAAGGCTCAAAACATAGACACTAAGAAAAGTCAGTCTTTTTGTATTTAAGTCGGCTTGTGCATTTGTAATTAATTCCGATGCACCTTCTTTGTTTCATTTTCCGTGGGATACAGTAAATCAGCAGTTGTGCATCGGAATCTAAACTTGTAGACACAGGAAAGGCTCAAAACATAACACTATGGAAAGTCAGTCTTCTTGTACTTAAGTCGGCATTGTGACATTTGTTTTGAATTCCGATGAAATCTTTGTATTTCTTCGTCAAAATGAAAGTCTAAGGGATACAGTAAACCGGAAGTGAAGCATCGGAATCTAAAACTGGACTCACAGGTTAGGCAAAAAACATAGGCGGTAAGAAGACTCAGTCATCTTGTACTTATGTCGGCATTGTGCCTTTTGTATTTAATTACGAAGCAATTTCTGTGTTTCATCATCAGCGTGGAGGTCCAGGGAATATAGTAAACATGAGGCAAAGCGTCGGAATCTAAAACAGGGATCACAGGAAAGGCAAAAACATAGACCCTTAGAAAAGTCAGTTTTTTTGTACTTAAATCGGCAATGTGTCTTTTGTATTTACTTCCGATTCAATTTTTGTGTTTTATCGTCAAAGCGAAGGACCAAGGGATACTGTAAATCGGAAATATTGCATCGGAGTCTACAACTGGTCTCACAGGAAGGGCTCAAATCATAGACAGTAAGAAGACTCAGTCCTCTTGTACTTAAGTCGGCATTGTGCCTTTTGTATTTAATTCTAATGCAGTTACTGTGTTTCATCGTCACTGCGAAGGTCCAAGGGATACACTAAACCACTAGTTGTGCAACGGAATCTAAAACTGGCGACACAGGAAAGCCTCAAAACATAGACACTAAGAAAAGTCAGTCTTCTTGTACTTAAGTCGGCATTGTGGCTTTTGAATTTTATTACGATCCAATTTCCGTGTAACATCGTCTTAGTGAAAGTCCAAGGGCCACAGTAAACATAAAGTGAAGTATCGGAAGCTAAAACTGGTCTCACAGGAAAGGCTTAAAAGATAGACACTAAGAAGAGTCAGTCTTCATGTACTTAAGTCGGCATTGTGCCTTTTGTATTTAATTCCGATGCAATTTCTGTGTTTCATCGTCAAAACAAAGGACCAAGTGATACAGTAAACCAGGATGTGTCGCATCGGAATCTAAAACTGGCGACACAGGTAAGGGTCAAAAAATTGGCAGTATGAAGACTCAGTCTTCTTGTACTTAAGACAGCATTGTGCTTTTTGTATTGAAATCCGATGAAATTTTTGTGTTTCATAGTCAAAGTGAATGTCCAAGGGATACAGTAAACCTGAAACATCGGAATCTAAAACTGGTCTCACAGGAAAGGTTAAAAAAATAGACACTAAGAAAATTCAGTCTTTTTGTGCTTAACTCGGCATTGAGAAATTTGTATTTAAATCCGATGCAATTTTTGTGTTTCATCGTTAAAGTGAAGGTCCAAGGGATACAGTAAACCTGAAGTGAAGCATCTTAAACTAAAACTGGTCTCACAGGAAAGGCACAAACATAGACAGTAAGAAGACTCAGTCTTCCCATACCTAAGTCGAGCATTTTGTATTTAATTCCGAAGCAATTTATGTGTTGAATCGTCAAAGTGAAGGAGCAAGGGATACGGTAAACCTGCAGTTGTGCATCGGAATCTAAAAGTGGTCCCACAGGAAAATTTCAAAACATAGACACTTAAAAATGTCAGTCTCCTTGTACTAAAGTCGGCATTGTGCCTTTTGTATTTAACTCCGATACAATTTTTGTGTTTCATCGTCAAAGTGAAGATCCAAGGGATTTAGAGAAACTGCAATTGTGCATCGGAATCTAAGACTGGATACACAGGAATGGCTCAAAACATAGACACTAAGAAAAGCCAGTCTTCTGGTACATAAATCGGCATTGTGCCTTTTGTATTTAATTCCGATGCGATTTCTGTGTATCATCGTCTATGTGAAGGTCCAAGGAATACAGTAAACCTGAAGTGAAGCATCGGAATCTAAAAGTGATCTCACAGGAAAGGCTCAAAACATAGATGGTAAGAAGACTCAGTCTGATTGTAGTTAAGTCGGCGTTGTGCATTTTGTATGTAATTCCAATTCAAGTTCAATGTTTCATCGTCAATGTGAAAGTCCAAGGGATACAGTAACCCTGAAGTGAAGCTTCGGAATCAAAAACTGGTCTCACTGGGAGGGCTCAAAACATAGTCAGTAAGAAGACTCAGTCTTCTTGTACTTAAGTCTTCATTGTGCCTTTTGTATTTAATTCCGATGCAATCTCTGTGTTTCATCGTCAAAACAAAGGACCAAGTGATACAGTAAACCAGGATGTGACGCATCGGAATCTAAAACTGGCGACACAGGTAAGGGTCAAAACATTGACAGTATGAAGACTCAGTCTTCTTGTACTTAAGACAGCATTGTGCTTTTTGTATTGAAATCCGATGAAATTTTTGTGTTTCATAGTCAAAGTGAATGTCCAAGGGATACAGTAAACCTGAAACATCGGAATCTAAAACTGGTCTCACAGGAAAGGTAAAAAAAATAGACACTAAGAAAATTCAGTCTTCTTGTACTTATGTCGGCATTGTGGATTTTATATTTAATTCCGATGCAATTTCTGTGTTTCATCGTTGAAGTGAAGGTCCAAGGGATACAGTAAACCTGAAGTGAAGCATCGGAATCTAAAACTAGTGTATAGGAATGGCTCAAAACATACACATTAAGAGAAATCAGCCTTCTTGTACTTAAGTCGGCATTGTGCCTTTTGTATGTAATTCTAATGCAGTTACTGTGTTTCATCGTCACTGCGAAGTTCCAAGGGATAGAGTAAACCAGGAGTTGTGCAACGGAATCTAAAACTTGCGACACAGGAAAGGCTCAAAACATAGACACAAAGAAAAGTCAGTCTTCTTGTACTTAAGTCGGCATTGTGCCTTTTGTATTTAATGCCGATGCAATTATGGTTGTTTCATCGTGAAAGTGAAGGGACAAGGGATGGAGTAAACCAGGAAGTGAGGCATCTTAAACTGAAACTGCTCTCACAGAAAAGGCTTAAACATAGACACTAAGAAAAGACAGTCTTCTTGTTCTGATTCGGCATTCTGCCTTTTGTATTTAATTCCGATGCAATTACTGTGTTTCCTTGTCACGGTGAAGGTCCAAGGGATACAGTAAACCAGCAGTTGTGCAACGGAATCTAAAACTGGTGACACAGGAAAGGCTCAAAACGTAGACACTGACAAAATTCAGTCTTTTTGTACTTAGGTCGGCATTGAGAATTTTGTATTTAAATCCGATGCAATTTTTGTGTTTCATCGTTAAAGTGAAGGTCCAAGGGATACAGTAAACCTGAATTGAAGCATCTTAAACTAAAACTGGTCTCACAGGACAGGCTCAAAACATAGACAGCAAGAAGACTCAGTCTTCTTGTACCTAAGTCGGCATTGTGCCTTTTGTATTTAGTTTCGATTCGATTTCTCTGTTTCATCGTCAATGTGATGGTGTAAGTGATACAGTAAACCTGAAGTGAAGCATCGAAATCTAAAATTGGTCTCACAGGAAAGGCTCAAAACATAGATGGTAAGAGGACTCAGTCTTCTTGTACTTAAGTCGGCATGGTGTCTTTTTAATTTAATTCCGATGCAATTTCAGTGTTTCATCGTCAATGTGGAAATCCTAGGGATACAGTAACCCTGAAGTGAAGCTTCGGAATCATAAACTGGTCTCACTGGGCAGGCTCAAAACATAGACGTTAAGAAGACTCAGTCTTCTTGTAATTAGGTCGGCATTGAGCCTTCTGAATTTATTTGCGATGCAATTCCTGTGTTACATCGTCATAGTGAAGGTACAAGAGATACAGTAAACATGAAGGGAAGCATCGGAATCTAAAACTGATCTCACAGGAAATTCTAAAAACACAGACCCTATGAAAAGTCAGTCTTCTTGTACTTATGTCGGCACTGTGCCCTTTGTATTTAATTCCGATGCAATTTCTGTGGGTCATCGTCAATGTGAAGGTCCAAAGGATACAGAAAAACTCCAATTGCGCATCGGAATCTAAAACTGATGACAAAGGAAGGGCTCAAAGCATAGACTCTAACAAAATTCAGTCTACTTGTACTTAGGTCAGCATTGTGAATTTTGTATTTAATTCCGATGCAATTATGGTGTTTCATCGTCAAAGTGAAGGTCCAAAGGGATACAGTGAACATGAAGTGATGCATCGGAATCTAAAACTGGTCTCGCAGGAAAGGCTAATAACATAGACACTAAGAAAAGTCAGGCTTCTTGTACTTAAGGCGGCATGGTGTCTTTTGTATTTAATTCCGATGCAATTTCAGTGTTTCATCGTCAAAGTGGAGATCCAAGGGATACAGTAACCCTGACGTGAAGCTTCGGAATCATAAACTGGTCTCACTGGGAAGGCTCAAAACATAGATGTTAAGAAGACTCAGTCTTCTTGTACTTAAGTCTGCATTGTGCCTTTTGTATTTAATTCCGATGCAATTTCTGTGTTTCATCGTCACTGTGAAGGTCCAAGGGATACAGTAAACCTGAAGTGAAGCTTCGGAATGAAGAACTGGTTTCACTGGGAAGGCTCAAAACTTAGACAGTACGAAGTCTCAGTCTTCTTGTACTTAAGTCGGCATTGTGCCTTTTGTATTTAATCCTGATCCAATTTCTGGGTTTCACCGTCAATGTGATGGTCCAAGGGATACAGTAAACCTGAAGAGAGGCATCGGAATCTAAAACTGGTTACACAGCAAAAGGCTCAAATACATAGACGGTAAGAAGGCTCAGTCTTCTTGTACTTAAGTCATCATTGTGCTTTTGTATTTAATTCCGTTGCAACTTCTGTGTTTCATCATCAAAGTGAAGGGCCAAGCGATACAGTAAACCTGAAGTGAAGCATCGGAATCTAAAACTAGTCTCACAGGAATGGCTCAAAACATAGACATTAAGAGAAATCAGTCTTCTTGTACTTAAGTCGGCATGGTGCCTTTTGTATTTAATTCCGATGCACCTTCTGTGTTTCATCGTCAAATTGAAGGACAAAAGATAAAGTAAATCTGAATCGAAGCATCGGAATCTAAAATTGGTCTCACAGGGAAGGCACAAAACATACATAGTAAGAAGACTTAGTCTTCTTGTACTTACGTCGGCATTGTGCCTTTTGTATTTAATTCCGATGCAATTTCTGTTTTTCATCGTCTATGTGAAGGTCCAAGGGATACAGTAAACCTGAAGTGAAGCATCGGAATCAAACACTGGTCTAACAGGAAAGGCTCATAAAATGGACTGTAAGAAGACTCGGTCTTGTCGTAACTATGTCGGCATTGTGCCTTTTGTATTTAATTCCGTTGCAAATATCTGTGTTTCGTCAATGTGAAGGGCCATAGGATGGAGTAAATCTGAAGCGAAGCCTCTGAATCTAAATCTTGTTTCACAGGGAATGCTCAAAACACAGACAGTAAGAAGACTCAGTCTTCTTGTACTTAAGTCGGGATTGTGCATGTTGTAATCAATTACGATGCAATTTCTGTGTTTCATCGTCTAAGTGAAGGTCCAAGGGATAGAGTTAACCTGCATTAGTGCATCGGAATCTAAAACTGGTCTCACAGGAAAGATTCAAATCATAGACTCTATGAAAAGTCAGTCTTGCTGTACTTAAGTCGGCATTGTGCCTTTTGAATTTAAATCCGATGTAATTTCTGTGTTTATAGTTAATGTTAAGGTCCAAGGGATCCAGTAAACCTGAAGTGAAGCATCGGAATCTAAAACTGATCTCACGGGAGAGGCTCAATGCATAGACACCATGAAAAGTCAGTCTTCTTGTACTAAAGTGGGAATTCTATCATTTGTATTTAATTCCAATGCAATTACTGTCTTCGATTGTCAAAATGAAGGTCCAAGGGGTACACTAAACCTGAAGTGAAGTATCAGATTCTAAAACTGGTCTCACAGGAAAGGCTCAAAACATGGACACTAAGAAAAGTCTGTCTTCTTGTACCTAAGTCAGCATTGGGCCTTTTGTATTTAATTCCGATGCAATTTCTGTGTTTCGTAGTCAATAAAAAGGTCCAAATCATACAGTACACCAGTTGTTGTGCATCGGAATCTAAAACTGGTGACATAGAAAAGCCTCGAAACATATACACTATGAAAAGTCAGTCTTCTTGTACTTAAGTCGGCATTGTGCATTTTGTAATTAATTCCGAAGCAATTTCTCTGTATCATCATCAATGTGAAGTTGTAAGTGATACGGGAAACCTGCAGTCAATCATCGGAATCTAAAACTGGACTCACACGAAAGGCTCAAACCATAGACGGTAAGAGGACTCAGCCTTCTCGTACTTAAGTCGTCATTGTGGCTTTCGTATTTAATGCCGAGGCAATTTCTGTGTTTAATCGTGAATGTGAAGTTCCAAGGGATACAGAAAACCTGCAGTAATGCAACGGAATCTAAAACTGGTGACACTGGAAAGGGTTAGACATAGACACTAAGAAAAGTCAGTCTCGTTGTACCTAAGTTGGATTTGTGCCCTTTGTATTTAATTCCGATGCTACTTTTGTGTTTCGTCGTCAAAGTGAAGATGCAAGGGATTCAGTAAACCTAAAGTGAAGCATCGGATTCTAAAACTGGTTTCACAGGAAAGGCTCAAAACGTAGACGGTAAGAATTCTCAGGCTTCTTGTACCTAAGTTGGCATTGTGGCTTTTGTATTTATTTCCGATGCAATTGCTGTATTTCATGGGCAATGTGAAGGTCCAACGGATACAGTAATCCTGAAGTGAAGCATCGTAATCTAATACTTGTCTCACAGGAAAGGCTCAAGTCATAGACGGAAAGAGGACTCAGTCTTCTTGTGCTTAAGTCGGCATTGTGCCTTATGTATTTGATTCCGATGCAATTTCTGTGTTTCATCGTGAATGTGAAGTTCCAAGGCAAACAGTAACCTGCTGTTGTGCATCGTAATCTGAAACTGGAGCACAGGAAGGGCTCGAAACATAGACACTAAGAAAAGTCAGTCTTATTGTACTTAAGTCGGCATTGCGCCTTTTTTATTTAATTCTGATGCGATATCTGTGTTTCATCGGCAATGTGGTGGTTCAAGGGCTACAGTAAACCTGAAGTGAAGCATCGGAATCTAAACTGGTCTCACTGGAAAGGCTCAAATGATAGACAGTAAGATGAGAAAATCTTCTGGTACTTAAGTCGGGATTGTGCCTTTTCTATTTAATTCCGATGCTATATTTGTGTTTCATCGTCAAAGTGAAGGTCCAAGGGATTCAGTAAACCTGAAGTGAAGCATCGGAATCTAAAACTGGTCTCACAGGAAAGGCTCAAAGCATAGACACTATGAAAAGTCAATCTTTTTGACCTTACGTCGGCGTTGTGCCTTTTGTATTCAATTCCGATGCAATTTATGTGATTCATCGTCAAAGTGAAGGACCAAGGGTTACAGTAAATTGGACGTGAAGCATCGGAACCTAAAACTGGTGACGCAGGAAAGGCTCAAAACATAGACGGTAAGAAGGCTCAGTCTTCTTGTACTTAAGTCGGCATTGTGCCTTTTGTATTTAATTACGATGCAATTTCTGTTTTTCATCGTCAAAGTGAAGGTCCAAGGGATACAGTAAATTGGACGTGAAGCATTGGAATCTATAACTGGAAACACAGGAAATGCTGGAAACATAGACACTAAGAAAAGTCTTTCTTCTTGTACTTAAGTCGGCATTGTGCCTTTTGTAATTAATTCCGATGCAATATCTGTGTATCATCGTCAATGTGAAGGTCCAAGTGATATAGTAAACCTGAGTGAAGCATCGGAATCTAAAACTGGTCTCACAGGAAAGGCTCAAATCATAGACGGTAAGAGGACTCAGTCTTCTTGTACCTAAGTCGGTATTGTGCCTTATGTATATAATTCCGATGCAATTTCTGTGTTTAATCGTGAATGTGAAGTTCCAAGGGATACAGTGAACCTGCTGTTGTGCATCGTAATCTAAAACTGGAGCACTGGAAATCCTCAAAACATAGACACTAAGATAAGTCAGTCTTATTGTACTTAAGTCGACATTGTGCCTTTTGTATTTAATTCCGATGCATTTTCTGTGTTTCATCGGCAACTTGAAGGTCGAAGGGGTACAGTAAACCTGCAGTTGTGCATCGGAATCTAATACTGGTGACACAGTAAAGGCTCGAAAGATAGACACTAAGAAAAGTCAGTCTTCTTTTACTTATGACGGCATTGTGCATTTTGTGATTAATTCCGTTTCAATTTCTGTGTTTCATCGTCAATGTGAAGGTCCAAGTGATACGTTAACCTGCAGCCAAGCTGCGGAATCTAAAACTGGTCTCTCAGGAAAGGTTCAAATCATTGACGGCAAGAGGACTCAGTCTTCATGTACTTAAGTCGGCATTGTGACTTTTGTATTTAATTCCGATGGAATTTCAGTGCTTAATCGTGAATGCGAAGTTCCAAGGGTTTAAGTAAACCTGCAGTGGTGCATCGGAATCTACAACTGGTGACACAGGAAATGCTCAAAACATAGACACAATGAGAGGTCAGTCTTCATGTACTTAAATCGGCATTGTGCCTTTTATATTTAAGTACGATGCAAATTCTGTGTTTCATCGTCAATGTGAAGGTCCAAGGGATACAATAAACCTGAAGTGAAGCATCGGAATCTAAAACCGGTGTCACAGGGAAGGCTCAAAACATAGATGGTAAGAAGACTCAGTCTTCTTGTACTTAAGTCGGCATTGTGCCTTCTGTAATTAATTCCGATGCAATTTCTGTGTTTCATCGTCAATGTAAAGGTCCAAGGTATACAGTAAACTAGAAGGGAAGCATCGGAATCTAAAACTGGTGACACAGGTATGGCTCAAAGTAAAACAGTAAGAAGACTCAGTCTACTTGTACTTAAGTCGGCATTGTGCCTTCCGTATTTAATTCCGAAGCAATATTTGCATTTCACCGTTAAAGTGAAGGTCCGCGGGAGACAGTAAACCTGAAAAGAAGCATCGAAATCCAGAACTGGTCTCAAGGGAAAGGCTCAAAACATAGACGCTAAGAAGACTCAGTCTTCTTGTACTTCAGTCGGCATTGTCCATTTTGTATTGAATTCCGATGCAATTTCTGTGCTTCATCGTCAAAGTGTTGGTCCAAGGGATACAATAAACCTGAAGTGAAGCATGGGAAACTAAAACTGGTCTCTCAGGAATGGCCCAAATCATAGACGGTAAGAGGACTCAGTCTTCTTGTACTTAAGTCAGCATTGCGTCTTATGTATTTAATTCAAATGAAATATCTGTGTTTGATCGTGAATACGAAGTACCAAGGGATACAGTTAACCAGCAGTTGTGCATCGGAATCTAATACTGGTGACACAGGAAAGGCTCGAAACATAGACACTAATAAAAGTCTCTCTTCTTGTACTTAAGTCGGCATTGTGCCTTTTTTATTTTGTTCCGATGCTCTTTCTGTGATTCATTGTCTATGTGAAGGTCCAAGGGATACAGTAAACCAGACGTGAAGCATCGGAATCTAAACCTGGTCTCACAGGGAGGGTTCAAAACATAGACACTAAGAAAAGTCAGTCTCCTTGTACCTAAGTCGGAATTGTGCCCTTTGTATTTAGTCCGATGCTACTTTTGTGTTTCGTCGTCAAAGTGAAGGTCCAAGGGATTCAGTAAACCTGAAGTGAAACATCGGAATCTAAAACTGGTTTCACAGGAAAGGCTTAAACGTAGACAGTAAGAAGTCTCAGGCATCTTGTACCTAAGTTGGCATTGTGGCTTTTGTATTTGTTTCCGATGCAATTTCTGTGTTTCATCGTGAATGTGAAGTTCCAAGGCATACAGTAACCTGCTGTTGTGCATCGTAATCTGAAACTGGAGCACAGGATGGGCTCGAAACATAGACACTAAGAAAAGTCAGTCTTCTTGTACTTAAGTCGGCATTGTGCCTTTTTTATTTAATTCTCATGCGATATCTGTGATTCATCGGCAATGTGATGGTTCAAGGGCTACAGTAAACCTGAAGCGAAGCATCGTAATCTAAAACTGGTCTCACAGGAAAGGCTCAAAGCATAGACACTATGAAAAGTCAATCTTTTTGACCTTACGTCGGCGTTGTGCCTTTTGTATTTAATTCCGATGCAATTTATGTGATTCATCGTCAAAGTGAGGGTCCAAGGGATACAGTAAATTGGACGTGAAGCATCGGAATCTATAACTGGAAACACAGGAAATGCTGGAAACATAGACTCTAAGAAAAGTCTATCTTCTTGTACTTAAGTCGGCATTGTGCTTTTTGTAATTAATTCCGATGCAATATCTGTGTATCATCGTCAATGTGAAGGTCCAAGTGATACAGTAAACCTGAAGTGAAGCATCGGAAACTAAAACTGGTCTCTCAGGAAAGGCTCAAATCATAGACGGTAAGAGGACTCAGTCTTCTTGTACCGAAGTCGGTATTGTGCCTTATGTATATAATTCCGATGCAATTTCTGTGTTTTATTGTGAATGTGAAGTTCCAAGGGATACAGTGAACCTGCTGTTGTGCATCGTAATCTAAAACTGGAGCACAGGAAAGGCTCAAAACATAGACACTAAGATAAGTCAGTCTTATTGTACTTAAGTCGGCATTGTGCCTTTTGTATTTAATTCCGATGCAATTTCTGTGTTTCATCGTCAAAGTGAAGGTTTAAGGGATACAGTAAACCTGAGTGTAGCATCGGAATCTAAAACTGGTGACACAGGAAAGGCTCTAAGCATAGACAGTAAGAAGACTCAGTCTACTTGTACTTAAGTCGGCATTGTGCCTTTTGTATTTTATTCCGATGCTCTTTCTGTGTTTCATTGTCTATGTGAAGGTCCAAGGGATTCAGTAAACCAGACATGAAGCATCGGAATCTAAGCGTGGTCCCACAGGGAAGGTTCAAAACATAGACACAAAGAAAAGTCAGTCTTCTTGTACTTAAGTCGGCATTAGGCATTTTGTAATTACTTCCGATGCAATTTCTGCCTTTCATCATTAATGAGAAAGTCCAAGGGATACAGTACACCAGCTGTTGTGCATCGGAATCTAAAACTGGTGACATAGAAAAGGCTTGAAACATATACACTATGAAAAGTCAGTCTTCTAGTACTTAAGTCGGCATTGTGCATTTTGTAATTAATTCCGAAGCAATTTCTCTGTTTCATCATCAATGTGAAGTTGTAAGTGATACGGGAAACCTGCAGTCAATCATCGGAATCTAAAACTGGACTAACAGGAAAGGCTCAAACCATAGACGGTAAGAGGACTCAGCCTTCTCGTACTTAAGTCGTCATAGTGGCTTTCGTATTTAATTCAGAGGCAATTTCTGTGTTTAATCGTGAATCTGAAGTTCCAAGGGATACAGAAAACCTGCAGTAGTGCAACGGAATCTAAAACTGGTGACACTGGAAATGGTTAGACATAGACACTAAGAAAAGTCAGTCTCGTTGTACCTAAGTCGGAATTGTGCCCTTTGTATTTAATTCCGATGCTACTTTTGTGTTTCGTCGTCAAAGTGAAGGTGCAAGGGATTCAGTAAACCTGAAATGAAGCATCGGATTCTAAAACTGGTTTCACAGGAAAGGCTCGAAACATAGACGGTAAGAATTCTCAGGCTTCTTGTACCTAAGTTGCCATTATGGCTTTTGTATTTGTTTCCGATGCAATTGCTGTGTTTCATGGGCAATGTGAAGGTCCAATGGATACAGTAAACCTGAAGTGAAGCATCGTAAACTAATACTTGTCTCACAGGAGAGGGTCAAGTCATAGACAGTAAGAGGACTCAGTCTTCTTGTGCTTAAGACGGCATTGTGCCTTATGTATTTGATTCCAATGCAATTTCTGTGTTTCATCGTGAATGTGAAGTTACAAGGCAAACAGTAACCTGCTGTTGTGCATCGTAATCTGAAACTGGAGCACAGGAAGGGCTCGAAACATAGACACTAAGAAAAGTCAGTCTTATTGTACTTAAGTCGGCATTGCGCCATTTTTATTTAATTCCGATGCGATATCTGTGTTTCATCGGCAATGTGGTGGTTCAAGGGCTACAGTAAACGTGAAGTGAAGCATCGGAATCTAAACTGGTCTCACTGGAGAGGCTCAAATGATAGACAGTAAGATGAGAAAGTCTTCTGGTACTTAAGTCGGGATTGTGCCTTTTCTATTTAATTCCGATGCTATATTTGTGTTTCATCGTCAAAGTGAAGGTCCAAGGGATTAAGTAAACCTGAAGTGAAGCATCGGAATCTAAAACTGGTCTCACAGGAAGGGCTCAAAGCATAGACACTATGAATAGTCAATCTTTTTGACCTTACGTCGGCGTTGTGCCTTTTGTATTTAATTCCGATGCAATTTATGTGATTCATCGTCAAAGTGAAGGACCAAGGGATACAGTAAATTGGACGTGAAGCATCGGAACCTAAAACTGGTGACGCAGGAAAGGCTCAAAAAATAGACGGTTAGAAGGCTCAGTCTTCTTGCACTTAAGTCGGCATTGTGCCTTTTGTATTTAATTACGATCCAATTTCTGTGTTTCATCGTCAAAGTGAAGGTCCAAGGGATACAGTAAATTGGACGTGAAGCATTGGAATCTATAACTGGAAACACAGGAAATGCTGGAAACATAGACACTAAGAAAAGTCTTTCTTCTTGTACTTAAGTCGGCATTGTGCCTTTTGTAATTAATTCCGATGCAATATCTGTGTATCATCGTCAATGTGAAGGTCCAAATGATACTGTAAACCTGAAGTGAAGCATAGGAATCTAAAACTGGTCTCACAGGAATGGCTCAAAACATAGACATTAAGAGAAATCAGTCTTCTTGTACTTAAGTCGGCATGGTGCCTTTTGTATTTAATTCCGATGCAACTTCTGTGTTTCATCGTCAAATTGAAGGACAAAAGATAAAGTAAATCTGAATCGAAGCATCGGAATCTAAAATTGGTCTCACAGGGAAGGCACAAAACACACATAGTAAGAAGACTTGGTCTTCTTGTACTTACGTCGGCATTGTGCCTTTTGTATTTAATTCCGATGCAATTTCTGCTTTTCATCGTCTATGTGAAGGTCCAAGGGATACAGTAAACCTGAAGTGAAGCATCGGAATCAAACACTGGTCTAACAGGAAAGGCTCATAAAATGGACTGTAAGAAGACTCGGTCTTGTCGTAACTATGTCGGCATTGTGCCTTTTGTATTTAATTCCGTTGCAAATATCTGTGTTTCATCGTCAATGTGAAGGGCCATAGGATGGAGTAAATCTGAAGCGAAGCCTCTGAATCTAAATCTTGTTTCACAGGGAATGCTCAAAACACAGACAGTAAGAAGACTCAGTCTTCTTGTACTTAAGTCGGTATTGTGCATGTTGTAATCAATTACGATGCAATTTCTGTGTTTCATCGTCTAAGTGAAGGTCCAAGGGATAGAGTTAACCTGCATTAGTGCATCGGAATCTAAAACTGGTCTCACAGGAAAGATTCAAATCATAGACTCTATGAAAAGTCAGTCTTGCTGTACTTAAGTCGGCATTGTGCCTTTTGAATTTAAATCCGATGTAATTTCTGTGTTTATAGTTAATGTTAAGGTCCAAGGGATCCAGTAAACCTGAAGTGAAGCATCGGAATCTAAAACTGATCTCACGGGAGAGGCTCAATGCATAGACACCATGAAAAGTCAGTCTTCTTGTACTAAAGTGGGAATTCTATCATTTGTATTTAATTCCAATGCAATTACTGTCTTCGATTGTCAAAATGAAGGTCCAAGGGGTACACTAAACCTGAAGTGAAGTATCAGATTCTAAAACTGGTCTCACAGGAAAGGCTCAAAACATGGACACTAAGAAAAGTCTGTCTTCTTGTACCTAAGTCAGCATTGGGCCTTTTGTATTTAATTCCGATGCAATTTCTGTGTTTCGTAGTCAATAAAAAGGTCCAAATCATACAGTACACCAGTTGTTGTGCATCAGAATCTAAAACTGGTGACATAGAAAAGCCTCGAAACATATACACTATGAAAAGTCAGTCTTCTTGTACTTAAGTCGGCATTGTGCATTTTGTAATTAATTCCGAAGCAATTTCTCTGTATCATCATCAATGTGAAGTTGTAAGTGATACGGGAAACCTGCAGTCAATCATCGGAATCTAAAACTGGACTCACACGAAAGGCTCAAACCATAGACGGTAAGAGGACTCAGCCTTCTCGTACTTAAGTCGTCATTGTGGCTTTCGTATTTAATTCCGATGCAATTTCTGTGTTTAATCGTGAATGTGAAGTTCCAAGGGATACAGTGAACCTGCTGTTGTGCATCGTAATCTAAAACTGGAGCACTGGAAATCCTCAAAACATAGACACTAAGATAAGTCAGTCTTATTGTACTTAAGTCGACATTGTGCCTTTTGTATTTAATTCCGATGCATTTTCTGTGTTTCATCGGCAACTTGAAGGTCGAAGGGGTACAGTAAACCTGCAGTTGTGCATCGGAATCTAATACTGGTGACACAGTAAAGGCTCGAAAGATAGACACTAAGAAAAGTCAGTCTTCTTTTACTTATGACGGCATTGTGCATTTTGTGATTAATTCCGTTTCAATTTCTGTGTTTCATCGTCAATGTGAAGGTCCAAGTGATACGCTAAACCTGCAGCCAAGCTGCGGAATCTAAAACTGGACTCTCAGGAAAGGTTCAAATCATTGACGGCAAGAGGACTCAGTCTTCATGTACTTAAGTCGGCATTGTGACTTTTGTATTTAATTCCGATGGAATTTCAGTGCTTAATCGTTAATGCGAAGTTCCAAGGGTTTAAGTAAACCTGCAGTGGTGCATCGGAATCTACAACTGGTGACACAGGAAATGCTCAAAACATAGACACAAAGAGAGGTCAGTCTTCATGTACTTAAATCGGCATTGTGCCTTTTATATTTAATTACGATGCAAATTCTGTGTTTCATCGTCAATGTGAAGGTCCAAGGGATACAATAAACCTGAAGTGAAGCATCGGAATCTAAAACCGGTGTCACAGGGAAGGCTCAAAACATAGATGGTAAGAAGACTCAGTCTTCTTGTACTTAAGTCGGCATTGTGTCTTCTGTAATTAATTCCGATGCAATTTCTGTGTTTCATCGTCAAAGTAAAGGTCCAAGGTATACAGTAAACTAGAAGGGAAGTTCCAAGGGATTAAGTAAACCTGCAGTGGTGCATCGGAATCTACAACTGGTGACACAGGAAATGCTCAAAACATAGACACAAAGAGAGGTCAGTCTTCATGTACTTAAATCGGCATTGTGCCTTTTATATTTAAGTACGATGCAAATTCTGTGTTTCATCGTCAATGTGAAGGTCCAAGGGATACAATAAACCTGAAGTGAAGCATCGGAATCTAAAACCGGTGTCACAGGGAAGGCTCAAAACATAGATGGTAAGAAGACTCAGTCTTCTTGTACTTAAGTCGGCATTGTGCCTTCTGTAATTAATTCCGATGCAATTTCTGTGTTTCATCTTCAATGTAAAGGTCCAAGGTATACAGTAAACTAGAAGGGAAGCATCGGAATCTAAAACTGGTGACACAGGTATGGCTCAAAGTAAAACAGTAAGAAGACTCAGTCTACTTGTACTTAAGTCGGCATTGTGCCTTCCGTATTTAATTCCGAAGCAATATTTGCATTTCACCGTTAAAGTGAAGGTCCAAGGGAGACAGTAAACCTGAAAAGAAGCATCGAAATCCAGAACTGGTCTCAAGGGAAAGGCTCAAAACATAGACGCTAAGAAGACTCAGTCTTCTTGTACTTAAGTCGGCATTGTCCATTTTGTATTGAATTCCGATGCAATTTCTGTGCTTCATCGTCAAAGTGTTGGTCCAAGGGATACAATAAACCTGAAGTGAAGCATGGGAAACTAAAACTGGTCTCTCAGGAATGGCCCAAATCATAGACGGTAAGAGGACTCAGTCTTCTTGTACTTAAGTCAGCATTGCGTCTTATGTATTTAATTCAAATGAAATATCTGTGTTTGATCGTGAATACGAAGTACCAAGGTATACAGTAAACCAGCAGTTGTGCATCGGAATCTAATACTGGTGACACAGGAAAGGCTCGAAACATAGACACTAATAAAAGTCTCTCTTCTTGTACTTAAGTCGGCATTGTGCCTTTTTTATTTTGTTCCGATGCTCTTTCTGTGTTTCATTGTCTATGTGAAGGTCCAAGGGATACAGTAAACCAGACGTGAAGCATCGGAATCTAAACCTGGTCTCACAGGGAGGGTTCAAAACATAGACACTAAGAAAAGTCAGTCTCCTTGTACATAAGTCGGAATTGTGCCCTTTGTATTTAGTCCGATGCTACTTTTGTGTTTCGTCGTCAAAGTGAAGGTCCAAGGGATTCAGTAAACCTGAAGTGAAACATCGGAATCTAAAACTGGTTTCACAGGAAAGGCTTAAACGTAGACAGTAAGAAGTCCCAGGCATCTTGTACCTAAGTTGGCATTGTGGCTTTTGTATTTGTTTCCGATGCAAATGCTGTGTTTCATGGGCAATGTGAACGTCCAACGGATACAGTAAACCTGAAGTGAAGCATCGTAATCTAAAACTTGTCTCACAGGAAAGGCTCAAGTCATAGACGGTAAGAGGACTCAGTCTCCTTGTACTTAAGTCGGCATTGTGGCTAATGTATTTGATTCCGATGCAATTTCTGTGTTTCATCGTGAATGTGAAGCTCCAAGGCATACAGTAACCTGCTGTTGTGCATCGTAATCTGAAACTGGAGCACAGGAAGGGCTCGAAACATAGACACTAAGAAAAGTCAGTCTTCTTGTACTTAAGTCGGCATTGTGCCTTTTTTATTTAATTCTCATGCGATATCTGTGATTCATCGGCAATGTGATGGTTCAAGGGCTACAGTAAACCTGAAGTGAAGCATCGTAATCTAAAACTGGTGACACAGGTATGGCTCAAAGTAAAACAGTAAGAAGACTCAGTCTACTTGTACTTACGTCGGCATTGTGCCTTCCGTATTTAATTCCGAAGCATTATTTGCATTTCACCGTTAAAGTGAAGGTCCAAGGGAGACAGTAAACCTGAATAGAAGCATCGGAATCCAAAACTGGTCTCAAGGGAAAGTCTCAAAACATAGACGCTAAGAAGACTCAGTCTTCTTGTACTTAAGTCGGCATTGTCCATTTTGTATTGAATTCCGATGCAATTTCTGTGCTTCATCGTCAAAGTGTTGGTCCAAGGGATACAATAAACCTGAAGTGAAGCATGCGAAACTAAAACTGGTCTCTCAGGAATGGCGCAAATCATAGACGGTAAGAGGACTCAGTCTTCTTGTACTTAAGTCAGCATTGCGCCTTATGTATTTAATTCAAATGAAATATCTGTGTTTGATCGTGAATACGAAGTACCAAGGGATACAGTAAACCAGCAGTTGTGCATCGGAATCTAATACTGGTGACACAGGAAAGGCTCGAAACATAGACACTAAGAAAAGTCAGTCTTCTTGTACTTATGGCGGCATTGTGCATTTTCTGATTAATTCCGTTTCAATTTCTGTGTTTCATCGTCAATGTGAAGGTCCAAGTGATACCGTAAACCTGCAGCCAAGCTTCGGAATCTAAAACTGGTCTCTCAGGAAAGGTTCAAATCATTGACGGCAAGAGGACTCAGTCTTCATGTACTTAAGTCAGCATTGTGACTCTTGTATTTAATTCCGATGCAATTTCAGTGCTTAATCGTGAATGCGAAGTTCCAAGGGATACAGTAAACCTGCAGTGGTGCATCGGAATCTACAACTGGTGACACAGGAAATGCTCAAAACATAGACACAAAGAGAGGTCAGTCTTCATGTACTTGAATCAGCATTGTGCCTTTTATATTTAAGTACGATGCAAATTCTGTGTTTCATCGTCAATGTGAAGGTCCAAGGGATACAACAAACCTGAAGTGAAGCATCGGAATCTAAAACCGGTGTCACAGGGAAGGCTCAAAACATAGATGGTAAGAAGACTCAGTCTTCTTGTACTTAAGTCGGCATTGTGCCTTCTGTATTTAATTCCGATGCAATTTCTGTGTTTCATCGTCAATGTAAAGGTCCAAGGTATACAGTAAACTAGAAGGGAAGCATCGGAATCTAAAACTGGTGACACAGGTATGGCTCAAAGTAAAACAGTAAGAAGACTCAGTCTACTTGTACTTAAGTCGGCATTGTGCCTTCCGTATTTAATTCCGAAGCAATATTTGCATTTCACCGTTAAAGTGAAGGTCCAAGGGAGACAGTAAACCTGAAAAGAAGCATCGAAATCCAGAACTGGTCTCAAGGGAAAGGCTCCAAACATAGACGCTAAGAAGACTCAGTCTTCTTGTACTTAAGTCGGCATTGTCCATTTTGTATTGAATTCCGATGCAATTTCTGTGCTTCATCGTCAAAGTGTTGGTCCAAGGGATACAATAAACCTGAAGTGAAGCATGGGAAACTAAAACTGGTCTCTCAGGAATGGCCCATATCATAGACGGTAAGAGGACTCAGTCTTCTTGTACTTAAGTCAGCATTGCGCCTTATGTATTTAATTCAAATGAAATATCTGTGTTTGATCGTGAATACGAAGTACAAAGGGATACAGTAAACCAGCAGTTGTGCATCGGAATCTAATACTGGTGACACAGGAAAGGCTCGAAACATAGACACTAATAAAAGTCTCTCTTCTTGTACTTAAGTCGGCATTGTGCCTTTTATAATTAATTCCGCTGCAATTTCTGTGTTTCATCTTCAAAGTGAAGGTTTAAGGGATACAGTAAAGCTGAAGTGAAGCATCGGAATCTAAAACTGGTAACACAGGAAAGGCTTTAAGCATAGACAGTAAGAAGACTCAGTCTACTTGTACTTAAGTCGCCATTGTGCCTTTTGTATTTTGTTCCGCTGCTCTTTCTGTGTTTCATTGTCTATGTGAAGGTCCAAGGGATACAGTAAACCAGACGTGAAGCATCGGAATCTTAACCTGGTCTCACAGGGAGGGTTCAAAACATAGACACTGAGAAAAGTCAGTCTCCTTGTACTTAAGTCGGCATTGTCCCTTTTTTATTTAATTCTGATGCGATATCTGTGATTCATCGGCAATGTGAAGGTTCAAGGGCTACAGTAAACCTGAAGTGAAGCATCAGAATCTAAAACTGGTCTCACTGGAAAGGCTGAAATGATAGACAGTAAGATGAGAAAGTCTTCTGGTTCTTAAGTCGGGATTGTGCCTTTTCTATTTAATTCCGATGCTATATTTGTGTTTCATCGTCAAAGTGAAGGTCCAAGGGATTCAGTAAACCTGAAGTGAGGCATCGGAATCTAAAACTGGTCTCACACGAAAGGCTCAAAGCATTGACACTATGAAAAGTCAATCTTTTTGACCTTACGTCGGCGCTTGCCTTTTGTATTTAATTCCGATGCAATTTATGTGATTCATCGTCAAAGTGTGGGTCCAAGGGATACAGTAAATTGGACGTGAAGTATCGGAACCTAAAACTGGTGACGCAGGAAAGGCTCAAAATATAGACGGTAAGAGGGCTCAGTCTTCTTGTACTTAAGTCGGCATTGTGCCTTTTGTATTTAATTACGATGCAATTTCTGTGTTTCATCGTCAAAGTGAAGGTCCAAGGGATACAGTATATTGGACGTGAAGCATCGGAATCTATAACTGAAAACACAGGAAATGCTGGAATCATAGACACTAAGAAAAGTCTTTCTTCTTGTACTTAAGTCGGCATTGTGCCTTTTGTAATTAATTCCGATGCAATATCTGTGTATCATCGTCAATGTGAAGGTCCAAGTGATACAGTAAACCTGAAGTGAAGCATCGGAATCTAAAACTGGTCTCACAGGAAAGGCTCAAATCATAGACGGTAAGAGGACTCAGTCTTCTTGTACCTAAGTCGGTATTGTGCCTTATGTATATAATTCCGATGCAATTTCTGTGTTTTATTGTGAATGTGAAGTTCCAAGGGATACAGTGAACCTGCTGTTGTGCATCGTAATCTAAAACTGGAGCACAGGAAAGGCTCAAAACATAGACACTAAGATAAGTCAGTCTTATTGTACTTAAGTCGGCATTGTGCATTTTGTATTGAATTCCGATGCAATTTCTGAGCTTCATTGTCAAAGTGATGGTCCAAGGGATACAGTAAACCTGAAGTGAAGCATGGGAAACTAAAACTGGTGTCTCAGGAATGGCCCAAATCATAGACGGTAAGAGGACTCGGTCTCCTTGTACTTAAGTCAGCATTGTGCCTTATGTATTTAATTCCAATGAAATATCTGTGTTGTGTATGTGAGTGTCCAAGGGATACAGTAAACCAGACGTGAAGTATCGGAATCTAAACCTGGTCTCACAGGGAGGGTTCAAAACATAGACACTAAGGAAAGTCAGTCTTCTTGCACTTAAGTCGGCATTGGGCGCTTTCTAATTAATTCCAATGCAATTTCTCAGTTTCATTGTCAATGTGAAGGTCCAAGTGATACAGGAAACCTGCAGTCAAGCATCGGAATTTAAAACTGGTCTCACAGGAATGGCTCACAACGTAGACGGTAAGAAGACTCAGGCTTCTTGTACCTACGTTGGCATTGTATCTTTTGTATTTGTTTCCGATGCAATTGCTGTGTCTCATCGGCAATGAGAAGGTCCAACGGCTACAGTAAACCTGAAGTGAAGCATCAGAATCTAAAACTGGCCTCACTGGAAAGGCTCAAATGATAGACAGTAAGATGAGAAAGTCTTCTGGTACTTAAGTCAGCCTAGTGCCTTTTGAATTTAATTCCGATGCAATTTTTGTGTTTCATCGTCAATGTAAATATCCAAGTGATTCAGTACACCCTAAGTGTAGCATCGGAATCTAAAACTGGTATCACAGAAAAGGCTCAAATCATAGACACTATGAAACGTCAGTCTTCTTGTACCTAAGTCAGGATTGTGCCTTTTCTATTTAATTCCGATGCTATATTTGTGTTTCATCGTCAAAGTGAAGATCCAAGGGAATCAGTAAACCCGAAGTGAAGCATCAGAATCTAAAATTGGTCTCACAGGAAAGGCTCAAAGCATAGACACTATGAAAAGTCAGCCTTTTTGTTCTTACGTCGGCGTTGTGCCTTTTGTATTTAACTCCGATGCAATTTATGTGATTCATCGTCAAAGTGAGGGTCCAAGATACAGTAAATGGCACGTGAAGCATCGGAACGTAAAACTGGTGAAGCAGGAAAGGATCAAAGCATAGACAGTAAGAAGTCTCAGTTTTCTTCTACTTAAGTGTGCCTTTCGTATTTAATTCCGATGCAATTACTGTGTTTCATCCTCAAAATGAAGGTTTAAGGGATACAGTAAACCTGAAGTGAAGCATCGGAATCTAAAACTCGTGAAACCGGAAAGGCTCAAATCATAGACAGTAAGAAGACACAGTCTTCTTGCACTTAAGTCGGCATTGTGCCTTTTGTATTTAATTCCGATGCATATTCTGTGTTTCATCGTCAATGTGAAAGTTGAAGGGGTACAGTAAACCTGCAGTTGTGCATCGCAATTTAAAACTGGTGACACAGTAAAGGCTCGAAACATAGACACTAAAATAAGTCAGTCTTCTTGTACTTAAGTCGGCATTGTGCTTTTTGTATTTAATTCCGATGCAATTTCTGTGTTTCATCGTCAAAGTGAAGGTCCAAAGGGATACAGTAAACCTGAAGTGAAGCATCGGAAACTAAAACAGGTCTCACAGGGAAGGCTCAAATCATAGACGGTAAGAGGACTCAGTGTTCTTGTATTTAAGTCGGCATTGTACCTTTTGCATTTAATTCCGATGCAATTACTGTGTTTCATCGTCAATGTTAAGGTCTAAGGGATACAGATAACCAGCAGTTGTGCAACGGAATCTAAAAATGGTGACACAGGAAAGGCTCAAATCACAGACACTAAGAAATGTCAGTCTTCTTGTACTTAAGGCGGCATTGTCCCGTTTGTAGTTAATTCTGATGCATTTACTGCGTATCATCGTCAATGTGAAGGTCCAAGGGATACAGCAAACCAGCAGTTGTGCATCGGAATCTAAAACTGGTGACAAAGTAAAGGCTCGAAACATAGACACCAAGAAAAGTCAGTCTTCTTGCACTTATGTCGGCATTGAGCCTTTTCTATTTAAATCCGGTGCAATTTCTGTGTTTCATCGTCAAAGTGAAGGCTTAAGGGATTCAGTAAACCTGAAATGTAGCATCGGATTCTAAAACTGGTGACACAGAAAAGGCTCAAAGCATAGACGGTAAGAGGACTCAGTCTTCTTGTACTTAGGTCGGCATCGTGCCTTATGTATTTAATTCCGACGCAATTTCTGTGTTTAATCGTGAATGCTAAGTTCCAAAGGATACAGTAAACCTGCAGTTGTGCATCGGAAGCCAAACCTGCTGTCACAGGAAAGGCTCGAAACATAGACACTAATAAAAGTCAGTCTTCTTGTACTTATGTCGGCACTGTGAATTTTGTAATTAATTAAGATGCAATTTCTGTGTTTCATCGTCAATGTGAAGGTCCAAGTGATACGGTAAACCTGAAGTGAAGCATCGGAATCTAATACTGGTCTCACAGGAAAGTTTTAAATCATAGACGGTAAGAGGGCTCAGTCTTCTTGTACTTAAGTCGAAATTGTGCCTTATGTATTAAATTCCGATGCAATTTCTGTGTTTAATCGTGAATGAAAAGTTATAAGGGATACAGTAAACTTGCAGTAGTGCATCGGAATCTAATCCTGGTGACACAGGAAAGGCTCGAATCATAGACACTAATAAAAGTCAGCCTTCTTGTACTTAAGTCGGCATTGTGCCTTTTGTATTTAATTCCGATGCTACTTCTGTGGTTCATCGTCAAAGTGAAGGCTTAAGGGATACAGCAAACATGACGTGAAGCATCGGAATCTATAACTGGTGACACAGAAAAGGCTCAAAACATAGACACTAAGAAAAGTCTGTCTTCTTGAACTTAAGTCGGCATTATGGCTTTTGTACTTAATTCCGATGCAGTTTCTGTGTTTCATCGTCAATGTGAATGTCGAAGGGGTATAGTAAACCTGCAGTTGTGCATCGGACTCTAAACCTGGTGACACAGTAAAGGCTCGAAACATAGACACAAAAAAAATATCAGTCTTCTTGTACTTAAGTTGGCATTGTGCTTTTTGTGTTTAATTCCGATGCAATTTCTGTGTTTCGTCGTCAATGTGAAGGTCCGAGGAATACAGTAAACCTGAAGTGAAGCATCGGAATCTGAAACCGGTTTCACAGAAATGTCTCAAATCATAGACAGTAAGGAGACTCACGCCGGCCGAAGTGGCCGTGCGGTTAAAGGCGCTGCAGTCTGGAACCGCAAGACCGCTACGGTCGCAGGTTCGAATCCTGCCTCGGGCATGGATGTTTGTGATGTCCTTAGGGTAGGTAGGTTTAACTAGTTCTAAGTTCTAGGGGACTAATGACATCCGCAGTTGAGTCCCATAATGCTCAGAGCCATTTGAACCATTTTTTAAAAAGACTCAGTCCTCTAGTACTTCAGTCGGCATTGTGCCTTTTGTATTTAATTCCGATGCAATTTCTGTGAATTATCGTCAACGTGAAGGTGAAAGGGATATAGTACATTAGAAGTTGTGCATCGGAATCTAAAACTGGTGACATAGAAAAGGCCCAAACATTGACACTAAGAAATGTCTGTCTTCTAAAACTTAAGTCAGCATTGTGCGTTTCATATTTAATTCCGATGCAATTTCTGTGTTTCATCGTGAATCTGAAGGTCCAAATGATTCAGTAAACCTGAAGTGAAGCATCGGAATCTTAAACTGGTCTCATAGGAAAGGCTCAAGCCATTGACGGTAAGTGGATTCAGTCTTCTTGTACTTAAGTAGGTATTGTACCTTATGTATAAAATTCCGATGCAATTTCTGTGTTTAATCGTGATTGTGAAGTTATAAGGATTACAGTAAACCTGCAGCTGTGCATCAGAATCAAAAACTGGGGACACAGGAAAAGCTCGAAACAAAGACACTAAGAAAAGTCAGTCTTCTTGTACTTAATTCGGCATTGTGCTTTTTGTATTTAATTCTGATGCGAATTCATTGTTTCATCGTCAATGTGAAGGTCCAAGGGATACAGTAAACCTGAAGTGAAGCATCGAAATCTAAAACTGGTCTCACAGGAGAGGCTCAAAAGATAGACTGTAAGAAGACTCAGTCTTCAAGTACATATGTCAGTAATGTGCCTTTTGTATTTCATTCCGGTGCAATTACTGTGTTTCATCGTCAATGTGAAAGTCCATGGGATACAGTAAACCTAAAGAGACGCATCGGAATCAAAAGCTGGTGACACAGGAAAGGCTCAAATCATAGAGAGTAAGATGACTCAGTCTTCTTGTACTTATGTCGGCATTGTGACTTTTGTATTTAATTCAACTGCAATTTTTGTGTTTCATCGTTAAAGTATAGGCCCAAGGGATACAGGAAACCTGAAGTGAAGCATCGGAATCTAAAACTGGTCGCTCAGCAACGGCTCAAAACATAGACACTAAGAAAACTCAGTCTTCTTGTACTTAAGTCGGCATTGTGCTTCTTGTATTTAATTCTGATGCGATTTCTGTGTTTCATCATCAGTGTGAAGATCCAAGGGATACAGTAAACCTGAAGTGAAGCATCGGAATCTAAAACTGGTCGCACAGGAAAGGCTCAAAACATAGACAATAAGAAAAGTCAGTTTTTTTGTACTTAAGTCGTCAAGGTGATTTATGTATTCAATTCCGATGCAAATTCTGTGTTTAATCGTGAATGTGAAGTTCCAAGGGATGCAGTAAACCAGCTGTGGTGCATCGTAATCATAAACTGGGGACACAGGAAAGTCTCGAAACATAGACACTAAGAAAAGTCAGTTTTCTTGTACTTAAGTCGGCATTGTGCCTTTTGTATTTAATTCTGATGCGATATCTGTGTTTCATTGTCGAAGTGAAGGACCAAGGAATACAGTAAACCTGAAGTGAAGCATCGGAATCTAAAATTGGTCTCACAGGAATGTCTCAGAGCATAGACACTATGAAAAGTCAGTCTTCTTGTACCTAAGTCGGCATTGTGCCTTTAGTATTTAATTACGACGCAATTTCTGTGTTTCATCGTCAAAGTGAAAGTCCAAGGGATACAGTAAATTAGACGTGAAACATCGTAAAATAAAACTAGTCTCACAGGAGAGGCTCAAAAAATAGACACTAAGAAAAGTCAGTCTTCTTGTACTTAAAACAGCATTGTGCCTTTTGTATTTAAAACCGATGCAATTTCTGTGTTTCATCGTCAATGTGAAGGTCGAAGTTATACAGTAAACCTGCAGTCATGCATCGGAAAGTAAAACTGGTCTCACAGGAAGGGCCCAAATCATAGACGGTAAGAGGACTCAGTCTTCTTGTACTTAAGTCGGCATTGTGCATTTTGTATTTAATTCCGATACAATTTCTGTATTTCATCGCCCAAGGGAAGGTCCAAAGGATACAGTAAACCTGAAATGAAGCATCGGAATCTATAACTGGTGACACAGCAAAGGCTCAAGGCATAGACAGTAAGATGACTCAGTTTTCTTGTACTTAAGTCGGCATTGTAACTTTTATATTTAATTCCTATGCAATTTCTGTGTTTCATCGCCAATGTGAAGGTCCAAGGGATACAGTAAACCTGACGAGAAGCATCGGAATCCAAAACTGTCTCACAGGAAAGGCTCAAAACAACGACGGTATGAAGACTCAGCCTTCTTGTACTTAAGTCTTTATTGTGCCTTTTGTATTGAATTCCGATGCAATTTCTGTGTTCCATGGTAAAAGTGAAGGTCCAAGGGATACAGTTAACCTGAAGTGAAGCATCGAAATCAAAACTGGTCTCACAGTAGATGCCTAAAACATAGACACTAAGAAGAGTCAGTCTTCTTGTACTTGAGTGTGCATTGTGTATTTTGTATTTAATTCCGTTGTAATTACTGTGTTTCATCGTCAATGTGAAGGTCAAAGGGATACAGAAAACCAGCAGTAGTACAACGGAATCTAAAAATGGTTACACAGGAAAGGCTCAAAACACAGACACTAAGAAAAGTCAGTCATCTTGTACTTGAGTCTGCATTGTGCTTTGTGTATTTAATTCCGATGCAATTACTTTGTTTCATCGTCAATGTGAAGGTCTAAGGGATACAGTGACCCAGCAGTAGTGCAACGGAATCTAAAACTGATTACACAGGAATGGCTCAAAACACAGACACTAAGAAATGTCAGTGTTCTTGTAGTTAAGTCGGCATTGTGCTATTTGTATTTAATTCTGATGCGATTTCTGTGTTTCATCGTCAATGTGCCAGTCAAAGGCATACAGTAAACCTGAAGTGAAGCATCGGAATCTAAAACTGGTCTCTCAGGAAAGGCTCAAATCATAGACAGAATGATGACAAAGTCCTCTGTTGCTTAAGTCGGCCTTGTTCCTTTTGTATCTAATTCCGATGCAATGTCTGTGTTTCATCGTCAATGTGATGGTCCGAGGAATACAGTACACCTGAAGTGAAGCATCGGAATCTAAAACTGGTTTCACAGAAATGTCTGAAATCATAGACAGTAAGTAGACTCAGTCCTCTAGTACTTCAGTCGGCATTGTGCCTTTTGTATTTAATTCCGATGCAATTTCAGTGTTTCATCGTCAAAGTGAAGGCCCAAGGGATAAAGTAAACCTGAAGTGAAGCATCGGAATCTAAAACCGGTCTCACAGGGGAGGCTCAAAAGATAGACAGTAAGAAGACTCAGTCTTCTTGTACATATGTCGGTAATGTGCCTTTAGTATTACATTCCGGTGCAATTACTGTGTTTCATCGTCAATGTGAAAGTCCATGGGATACAGTAAACCTGCAGTTCTGCATCGTATTCTAAAACTTGTGACAAAGGAAAGGCTCGAAACATAGACACTAATAAAACTCAGTCTTCTTGTACTTAAGTCAGCAATGTGCCATTTGTATTTAATTCCGATGCAATTTCATGTTTCATCGTCAATGTGAAGGCGAAGGGGTACAGTAAACCTGCAGTTGTGCATCGGAATCAAAAACTGGTGACATAGTATAGGCTCGAATCATAGACTCTAGGAAAAATCAATCTTCTTGTACTTAAGTCAGCATTGTTTCTCATGTAATTAATTCTGTAGCAGTTTCTGTGTTTAATCGTGATTTCGAAGTTCCAATGGATACAGTAAACCTGCAGTTGTGCATGGGAATCCAATACTGGTGACACACGAAAGGCTCGATCCATAGATACTATTAAAAAAACTGTCTTCACGTACTTAAGTCGGTATTGTGCCTTTTGTATTTAATTCTGATGCGATTTCTGTGTTTCATCGTCAATGTGAAGGTCCAAGGGATACAGTAAACCTGAAGTGAAGCATCGGAATCCAAATCTGGTCTGACAGGAGGGCCCCAAAACATAGACAGTATGATGACAAAGTTTCTGGTGGTGAAGTCGGCCTTGTGCCTTTTGTATATAGTGCCAATGCAATTTTTGTGTTTCATCGTTAAAATGAAGGTTTAAGGGGTTCAGTAAACCTGAAGTGAAGCATCGGAATCTAATACTAGTCACACAGGAAAGGCTCAAAGCATAGACACTAAGAAAAATTAGTCTTCTTGTGCTTAAGTCGGCATTGTGCCCTTTGTATTTAATTCCGATGCAATTTCTGTGTTTCATCGTCAAAGTGAAGGTCCAAGGGATACAGGAAATTGGACGTGAAGCATCGGAACCTAAAACTGGTGACACAGGAAAGGCTCAAAGCATAGACAGTAAGAAGACTCAGTCTTCTTGTACTTAAGTCAGCATTTTGCCTTTTGTATTTAATTCCGATGCAATTTCTGTGTCTCATCGTCAAAGTGAACGTCCAAGGGATACAGTAAATTGGACGTGAAGCATCGGAATCTAAAACTAGTCTCACAGGAGAGGCCTAAAACATAGACACTAAGAAAAGTCTGTCTTCTTGTACTTGAGTCTGCATTGTGCCTTTTGTATTTAATTCCGATGCAGTTACTTTGTTTCGTCGTCAATGTGAAGGTCTAAGGGATACAGAGAAAAAGCAGTAGTGGAACGGAATCTAAAACTGATGACACAGGAATGGCTCAAAACACAGACCCTAAGAAATGTCAGTCTTCTTGTAGTTAAGTCGGCATTGTGGTATTTGTATTTAATTCTGATGCGATTTCTGTGTTTCATCGTCAATGCGACGGTCAAAGGGATACAGTAAACCTGAAGTGAAGCATCGGAATCTAAAACTGGTCTCTCAGGAAAGGCTCAAATCATAGACAGAATGATGTCAAAGTCTTCTGTTGCTTAAGTCGGCCTTGTGCCTTTTATATTTAATTCCGATGCAATTTCTGTGCTTCATCGTCAAAATGAAGGTTTAAGGGATACAGTAAACCTGAAGTGAAGCATCGGAATCTAAAACTGGTGACACAGGAAAGGCTCAAAGCATAGACAGTGTGAAGACTCAGTCCTCTTATTCTTACATCGGCATTGTAACTTTTGTATTTAATTCCGATGCAGTTACTGTGTTTCATCGTGAAAGTGAAGTTCCAAGGGATACAGCAAACCAGCAGTTGTGCATCGGAATCTAAAACTTTTGACAAAGAAAAGGCTCAATACTGATACACTAAGAAGAGTTAGTCTTCTTGAACTTATGTCGGCATTGTGCCTTTTGTATTTAATTCCGATGCAATTTCATTGATTCATCGTCAATGTGAAGGTCCAAGGAATACAGTAAACCTGCTGTTGTGCTTCGTAATCTAACACTGGGGACACAGGAAAGGCTCGAAACATAGACACTAAGAAAAGTCAGTCTTCTTGTACTTAATTCGGCATTGTGCTTTTTGTATTTAATTCTGATGCGAATTCTGTGTTTCATCGCCAATGTGAAGGTCCAAGGGATACAGTAAACCTGAAGTGAAGCTTCGGAATCCAAATCTGGTCTCACAGGAGGGCCCCAAAACATAGACAGTATGATGACAATGTTTCTGGTGCTTAATTCAGCCTTGTGCCTTTTGTATATAATTCCGATACAAATTTTGTGTTTCATCGTCAAAATGAAGGTCCAAGGGATTCAGTAAACCTGAAGTGAAGCATCGGAATCTAAAATTGGTTTCACAGAAATGTCTCAAATCATAGACAGTAAGAAGACTCAGTCCTCTAGTACTTCAGTCGGCATTGTGCCTTTTGTATTTAATTCCGATGCAATTTCAGTGTTTCATCGTCAAAGTGAAGGCCCAAGGGATACAGTAAACCTGAAGTGAAGCATCGGAATCTAAAACTGGTCTCACAGGAGAGGCTCAAAAGATAGACTGTAAGAAGACTCAGTCTTCTAGTACATATGTCAGTAATGTGCCTTTTGTATTTCATTCCGGTGCAATTATTGTGTTTCATCGTCAATGTGAAAGTCCACGGGATACAGTAAACCTGAAGAGACGCATCGGAATCAAAAGCTGGTGACATAGGAAAGGCTCAAATCATAGAGAGTAAGATGACTCAGTCTTCTTGTACTTATGTCGGCATTGTGACTTTTGTATTTAATTCAACTTCAATTTTTGTGCTTCATCGTTAAAGTGAAGGTCCAAGGGATACAGGAAACCTGAAGTGAAGCATCGGAATCTAAAACTGGTCGCTCAGGAACGGCTCAAAACATAGACACTAAGAAAACTCAGTTTTCTTGTACTTAAGTCGGCATTGTGCTTCTTGTATTTAATTCTGATGCGATTTCTGTGTTTCATCATCAGTGTGAAGATCCAAGGGATACAGTAAACCTGAAGTGAAGCATCGGAATCTAAAACTGGTCGCACAGGAAAGGCTCAAACATAGACAATAAGAAAAGTCAGTCTTCTTGTACTTAAGTCGTCAAGGTGATTTATGTATTCAATTCCGATGCAAATTCTGTGTTTAATCGTGAATGTGAAGTTCCAAGGGATGCAGTAAACCAGCTGTGGTGCATCGTAATCATAAACTGGGGACACAGGAAAGTCTCGAAACATAGACACTAAGAAAAGTCAGATTACTTGTACTTAAGTTGGCATTGTGCCGTTTGTATTTAATTCTGATGCGATATCTACGTTTCATCGTCAAAGTGATGGTCCAAGGGATACAGTAAACCTGAAGTGAAGCATCGGAATCTAAAACTGGTCTCACTGGAAAGGCACAAAGCATAGCCAGTAAGATGACAAAGTCTCCTGGTGCCTAAGTGGGCTTTGTGCTTTTTGTATTTATTTTAGATGCTATTTTTGTGTTTCATTGTCGAAGTGAAGGACCAAGGAATACAGTAAACTTGAAAAGAAGCATCGGAATCTACAATTGGTCTCACAGGAATGTCTCAGAGCATAGACACTATGAAAAGTTAGTCTCCTTGTACTTAAGTCGGCATTGTGCCTTTAGTATTTAATTACGACGCAATTTCTGTGTTTCATCGTCAAAGTGAAAGTCCAAGGGATACAGTAAATTAGACGTGAAACATCGTAAAATAAAACTAGTCTCACAGGAGAGGCTCAAAAAATAGACACTAAGAAAAGTCAATCTTCTTGTACTTAAAACAGCATTGTGCTTTTTGTATTTAAAACCGATGCAATTTCTGTGTTTCATCGTCAATGTGAAGGTCGAAGTTATACAGTAAACCTGCAGTCATGCATCGGAAAGTAAAACTGGTCTCACAGGAAGGGCCCAAATCATAGACGGTAAGAGGACTCAGTCTTCTTGTACTTAAGTCGGCATTGTGCATTTTGTATTTAATTCCGATACAATTTCTGTATTTCATCGCCAAAGGGAAGGTCCAAAGGATACAATAAACCTGAAGTGAAGCATCGGAATCTATAACTGGTGACACAGCAAAGGCTCAAGGCATAGACAGTAAGATGACTCAGTTTTCTTGTACTTAAGTCGGCATTGTAACTTTTATATTTAATTCCTATGCAATTTCTGTGTTTCATCGCCAATGTGAAGGTCCAAGGGATACAGTAAACCTGACGAGAAGCATCGGAATCCAAAACTGTCTCACAGGAAAGGCTCAAAACATAGACGGTAAGAAGACTCAGCCTTCTTGTACTTAAGTCTTTATTGTGCCTTTTGTATTGAATTCCGATGCAATTTCTGTGTTCCATGGTGAACGTGAAGGTCCAAGGGATACAGTTGACCTGAAGTGAAGCATCGAAGTCAAAACTGGTCTCACAGGAAAGGCTCTAAACATAGACATCAAGAAAAGTCAGTCTTCTTGTACTTAAGTCGGCATTGTGCATGTTGTATTTAATTCCGATGCAATATCTGTGATTCATCGTCAGTGTGAAGGTCGAAGGGATACAGTAAATCTGCAGTTGTGCATCGGAATCTAAAACTGGTGACACAGGAAAAGCTCAAAACATAGACACTAAGAAAAGGCAGTCTTCTTGTTCTTCAGTCAGCATTGTGCCATTTGGATTTAATTCCGATGCAATGTTGGTGTTTCATCGTCAAAGTGTAGGTCCAAGGGATACAGTAAACCTGAAGTGAAGCATCAGAATCTAAAAGTGGTCTCACAGGAAAGGCTCAAAACATAGACAGTAAGAAGACTCAGTCTTCTTGTACCTAAGTCGGCATAGTGTTTTTTGTATTTAATTACGTAGCAATTGCTGTGTTTCACCACCAAAGTGAAGGTCCAAGGGATACTGTAAAATGGAAGTGAAGCTTTGGAATCTAAAACTGGTGACACAGGAAAGCCTCTTAGCATAGACAGTAAGAAGACTCGGTCTCCTTGTACTTAAGTCACTATTGTGCTTTTTGTAATTAATTCTGGTGCAATTTTTGCGTTTCTTTGTCAAAGTGAAGGTCCAAGGTATACAGTAAACCTGAAGCGAAGCACCGGAATCTGAAACTGGTCTCATAGGGAAGGCTCAAAACATAGACAGCAGGACGACACAGTGTTCTTGTACTTAAGTCGGCATTGTGCCTTTTGTATTTAATAATGATGGGGTAACTGTGTTTCATCGTCATAGTTAAGGTACAAGGGATACAATAAACCTGAAGTGAAGCATCGGAATCTAAAACTGGTGTCACAGGAGAGGCTCAAGAGATAGACTGTAAGAAGACTCAGTCTTCTTGTACATATGTCGGTATTTTGCCATTTGTATTTCATTCCGGTGCAATTACTGTGTTTCATCGTCAATGTGAAAGTCCATGGGATACAGTAAACCTGAAGAGACGCATCGGAATCTAAAACTGATGACATAGGAAAGGCTCAAATCATAGAGAGTATGATGACTCAGTCTTCTTGTACTTATGTCGGCATTGTGACTTTTGTATTTAACTCAACTGCAATATTTGTGTTTCATTGTCAAAGTGAAGGCCCAAGGGATACAGTAAACCTGAAGTGAAGCATCGGAATCTAAAACTGGTCGCTCAGTAACGGCTCAAAACATAGACACTAAGAAAACTCAGTCTTCTTGTACTTAAGTCGGCATTGTGCTTCTTGTATGTAATTCTGATGTGATTTCTGTGTTTCATCATCAGTGTGAAGATCCACGGGATGCAGTAAACCTGAAGTGAAGCATCGGAATCTAAAACTGGTCGCATAGGAAAGGCTCAAAACATAGAAAATAAGAAAAGTCAGTCTTCTTGTACTTAAAACAGCATTGTGCCTTTTATATTTAATTCCGATGCAATTTCTGTGTTTCATCGTCAATGTTAAGGTCCAAGGGATACAGTATACTTGAAGTGAAGCTTCGGAATTTAATACTGGTCTCACAGGAAAGGCTCAAAACATAGACGGTAAGAAGGCTCAGTCTTCTCGTACTGAAGTCGGCATTGTGCCTTTTGCATTTAACTCCGATGCAATTTCTGTGTTTCATCGTCAATGTGAAGGTCCAATTTATACAGTAAACCTGCAGTAATGCATCGGAATCTAAAACAGGTCTCACAGGAAGGGCCCTAATCATAGACGGTAAGAGGACTCAGTCTTCTTGTACTTCATCTACATCTATACTCCGCGAGCCACCTTACGGTGTGTGGCGGAGGGTACTTATTGTACCACTATCTGATCCCCCCTTCCCTGTTCCATTCACGAGTTGTGCGTGGGAAGAACGACTGCTTGTAAGTCTCCGTATTTGCTCTAATTTCTCGGATCTTTTCGTTGTGATCATTACGCGAGATATATGTGGGCGGTAGTAATATGTTGCCCATCTCTTCCCGGAATGTGCTCTCTCGTAATTTCGATAATAAACCTCTCCGTATTGCGTAACGCCTTTCTTCAAGTGTCCGCCACTGGAGCTTGTTCAGCATCTCCGTAACGCTCTCGCGCTGACTAAATGTCCCCATGACGAATCGCACTGCTTTTCGCTGGATCAGGTCTATCTCTTCTATTAATCCTACCTGGTAAGGGTCCCATACTGATGAGCAATACTCAAGAATCGGACGAACAAGCGTTTTGTAAGCTACTTCTTTCGTCGATGAGTCACATTTTCTTAGAATTCGTCCTATGAATCTCAACCTGGCGCCTGCTTTTCCCACTATTTGTTTTATGTGATCATTCCACTTCAGATCGCTCCGGATAGTAACTCCTAAGTATTTTACGATCGTTACCGCTTCCAATGATTTACCACCTATGGCATAATCGTACTGGAATGGATTTCTGCCCCTATGTATGCGCATTATATTACATTTATCTACGTTTAGGGAAAGCTGCCAGCTGTCGCACCATGCATTAATCCTCTGCAGGTCCTCCTGGAGTACGTACGAGTCTTCTGATGTTGCTACTTTCTTGTAGACAACCGTGTCATCTGCAAATAGCCTCACGGAGCTACCGATGTTGTCAACTAAGTCATTTATGTATATTGTAAACAATAAAGGTCCTATCACGCTTCCCTGCGGTACTCCCGAAATTACCTCTACATCTGCAGATTTTGAACCGTTAAGAATGACATGTTGTGTTCTTTCTTCTAGGAAATCCTGAATCCAATCACAAACCTGGTCCGATATTCCGTAAGCTCGTATTTTTTTCACTAAACGTAAGTGCGGAACCGTATCAAATGCCTTCCTGAAGTCCAGGAATACGGCATCAATCTGCTCGCCAGTGTCTACGGCACTGTGAATTTCTTGGGCAAATAGGGCGAACTGAGTTTCACATGATCTCTGTTTGCGGAATCCATGTTGGTTATGATGAGGGAGTTTTGTATTATCTAAGAACGTCATAATACGAGAACACAAAACATGTTCCATTATTCTACAACAGATTGACGTAAGCGAAATAGGCCTATAATTATTCGCATCTGATTTATGACCCTTCTTGAAAATGGGAACGACCTGCGCTTTCTTCCAGTCGCTAGGTACTTTACGTTCTTCCAGCGATCTACGATAAATTGCTGATAGAAAGGGGGCAAGTTCTTTAGCATAATCACTGTAGAATCTTAAGGGTATCTCGTCTGGTCCGGATGCTTTTCCGCTACTAAGTGATAGCAGTTGTTTTTCAATTCCGATATCGTTTATTTCAATATTTTCCATTTTGGCGTCCGTGCGACGGCTGAAGTCAGGGACCGTGTTACGATTTTCCGCAGTGAAACAGTTTCGGAACACTGAATTCAGTATTTCTGCCTTTCTTCGGTCGTCCTCTGTTTCGGTGTCATCGTGGTCAACGAGTGACTGAATAGGGGATTTAGATCCGCTTACCGATTTTACATATGACCAAAACTTTTTAGGGTTCTTGTTTAGATTGTTTGCCAATGTTTTATGTTCGAATTCGTTGAATGCTTCTCTCATTGCTCTCTTTACGCTCTTTTTCGCTTCGTTCAGCTTTTCCTTATCAGCTATGATTCGACTACCCTTAAACCTATGATGAAGCTTTCTTTGTTTCCATAGTACCTGTCGTACATGATTGTTATACCACAGTGGATCTTTCCCCTCGCTTTGGACCTTAGTCGGTACGAACTTATCTAAGGCGTACTGGACGATGTTCCTGAATTTTTTCCATTTTTGTTCCACATCCTCTTCCTCAGAAATGAACGTTTGATGGTGGTCACTCAGATATTCTGCGATTTGTGCCCTATCACTCTTGTTAAGCAAATTCTTTCATTAGCATTTACACGTCTCCTGTTTCTTGTATATAATGAAAATGGTTTATCAGTATGTACAACACCTGTTCCATAGTTCCTATCACCTTGTACACCAATTGAAAAGGTCCGATAACAGATAATATCTCTGTCATAGTACGACTCCAATCCTTGTAATGCTTTATCACTGCCTCGTACTATGGCAAGTGTTAACCATGAATTACCAGGAACAAGTTCTGTAGTAGTACATGAAAAGTTAATCTTGCAACCAACAAAAGTGATGGGTCCAGTCAATAACTCCTCTTGAGAAACATTATTAGGAACAAAACTAAAACTGTCCACTGTCTTGTACACTGGCAGTCTGCTCCTTCTTCTATACATTCTCCTCCTATACGGCATGGCTGTGTGCTTCGTGCGGCTGCTTCGAGTCGACTGAGCATGCTGCTGCCTCAGAACCGGATATACTTCCTGCCCCCCACCAGGCGCACACAGCGCCAGCACGCCTTATCAGTCCCCGTTGCGCAATCAACAGTTTGATTTTCCAGCAACACGGGCCTAGTAAATCTAAGGCCCGTGTTGCCCGGCTGCCTCGCTCAGCATCTAAGTCCCACTCAAGGTCACCCTGCAATATAGAGCCTAGCCTATAAATAAGGATGTGCACTGCGCGGCTGCCGCGAGTGAAATGAGCCAGCACCAGATCACTGGACTTAGAGTATACAGCGCTGGCTGAGCGCCTCCGGCACCGCTATATATATTTACTTAGCCCGTGTTGCTAGAAAATCAAACTTATCAGCGGAAGTGACGTCACGATAAGGCGCGCGTGACGTCTTATCAGCTGTCCTTGGTGCTCTGGCTGCTGCTGGCTCATTTCACTCGCGGCAGCCGCGCAGTGCACATCCTTATCCATCCCGTGAGATTTTTTAAAAAAAAATTAAAAACACTAATTCAGCTACTCAATCATCTGTCTCTTCTGTGGGTTGCAGGGGTTACGACCCCTGGGGAGGTGCGTGGGTGTTGTTAAGTTGATGATGGCTAAAAAAGGTTAACGGGCAACAACACGGGCTTTAGATTTACTAAGCCCGTGTTGCCCGAAATTCATTTTGGGCTATTAGGTTATATTACAATTATAAATAATTTCTTTCTTAAATAATAACTATTGTTTATAGGGTGATAATAGGCGTAGGGATGGTGGATGGGTATTTTCTGTTCTTAGCCTTTTATACTTGTTATGATTTTAGGCTATTAGGTTATATTACAATTATAAATAATTTCTTTCTTAAATAATAACTATTGTTTATAGGGTGGTAATAGGCGTGGGGATGGTGGGTGGGTATTTTCTGTTCTTACCCTTTTGTACTTGTTATGATTCTTCTCTACTTATCGTACTTTTCTTATCTTATTTAATTTCTTATCATTTATTCTTATCTTGTTTATTGTTATTAAAGAAGACTACACATTGATCTTGCCAAAAGTCGAGAAGCGATTCTTCTTAGTGTTGTAGCTCTCTGTGGCACTCTCGGATGCACCTCTTTAGTTGGCATTGTAACTTTTATATTTAATTCCAATTCAATTTCTGTGTTTCATCGTCAATGTGAAGGTCCAAGGGATACAGTAAACCTGACGAGAAGCATCGGAATCCAAAACTGGTCTCACAGGAAAGGCTCAAAACATAGACGGTAAGAAGACTCAGTCTCCTTTTACTTAAGTCTGCATTGTGCCTTTTGTATTGAATTCCGATGAAATTTCTGTGTTCCATGGTCAAAGCGAAGGTCCAAGGGATACAGTTAACCTGAAGTGAAGCATCGAAATCAAAACTGGTCTCACACGAAAGGCTCAAATCATAGACATCAAGAAAAGTCAGTCTTCTTGTACTTAAGTCGGCATTGTGCCTTTTGTATTTAATTTCGATGCAATTTCTGTGTTTCATCGTCAATGTGAAGGTCCAAGGGATACAGTTAACGTGAAGCGAAGCACCAGAATCTAAAACTAGTCTCAAAGGAAACGCTCCAAACATAGACGGTAAGAAGACTCACTCTTATTGTTCTTAAGTCAGCATTGTGCCTTTTCGATTTAATTCCGATGCAATGTTGGTGTTTCATCGTCAAAGTGAAGGTCCAAGGGATACAGTAAACCTGAAGTGAAGCATCAGAATCTAAAAATGGTCTCACAGGAAAGGCTCAAAACATAGACAGTAAGAAGGCTCAGTCTTCTTGTACATAAGTCGGCATAGTGTCTTTTGTATTTAATTACGTAGCAATTGCTGTGTTTCACCACCAAAGTGAAGGTCCAAGGGATACTGTAAAATGGAAGTGAAGCATCGGAATCTAAAACTGGTGACACAGGAAAGCCCCTAAGCATAGACAGTAAGAAGACTCGGTCTTCTTGTACTTAAGTCGCTATTGTGCCTTTTGTATTTAATTCTGATGCAACTTTTGTGTTTCATTGTCAATGTGAAGGTCCAAGGGATACAGTTAACGTGAAGCGAAGCACCAGAATCTAAAACTAGTCTCAAAGGAAATGCTCCAAACATAGACGGTGAGAAGACGCACTCTTATTGTTCTTAAGTCAGCATTGTGCCTTTTCGATTTAATTCCGATGCAATGTTGGTGTTTCATCGTCAAAGTGAAGGTCCAAGGGATACAGTAAACCTGAAGTGAAGCATCAGAATCTAAAAATGGTCTCACAGGAAAGGCTCAAAACATAGACAGTAAGAAGGCTCAGTCTTCTTGTACATAAGTCGGCATAGTGTCTTTTGTATTTAATTACGTAGCAATTGCTGTGTTTCACCACCAAAGTGAAGGTCCAAGGGATACTGTAAAATGGAAGTGAAGCATCGGAATCTAAAACTGGTGACACAGGAAAGCCCCTAAGCATAGACAGTAAGAAGACTCGGTCTTCTTGTACTTAAGTCGCTATTGTGCCTTTTGTATTTAATTCTGATGCAACTTTTGTGTTTCATTGTCAAAGTGGAGGTCCAAGGTATACAGTAAACCTGAAGCAAAGCACCGGAATCTGAAACTATTCTCAGAGGGAAGGCTCAAAACATAGACAGCAGGATGACACAGTGTTCTTGTACTTAAGTCGGCATTGTGCCTTTTGTATTTAATTCCGATGCAATGTTTGTGTTTCACCGTCAAAGTGAAGGTACAAGGGATACAGTAAACCAGAAGTGAAGCATCGGAATCTAAAACTGATCTCACAGGAATGGCCCAAAACATAGACACTATGAAAACTCTGTCTTCTTGTACTTAAATAGGCATAGTGATTTTTGTATTTAATTCCGATGCAATTACTGTATTTCATCGCCAAAGGGAATGTCCAAAGGATACAGTAAACCAGCAGTTGTGCAACGGAATCTAAAATTGGTGATTCAGGAAAGGCTCAACGCACAGACACTAAGGAAAGTCAGTCTTCTTGTACTTAAATCAGCATTGTGCCTTTTGTATTTAATTCCGATGCTATTACTGTGTTTCATCGTCAATGTGGAGGCCCAAGAGATACAATAAACCTGCAGTTGTGAATCGGGATCTAAACTGGTGACACAGGATAGGCTGGAAATAGAGACACTAAGAAAAGTCAGTCTTTCTGTACTTAAGTCGGCATTGTGCCTGATGTATTTAATTCCGATGCAATGTTTGTGTTTCATCGTCAAAGTGAAGGGCCACGGGATACAGTAAGCCTGAAGTGAAGAATCGGAATCTAAAACTGGTCTCACAGGAAAGGCTTAAAACATAGACACTATGAAAAGTCAGGCGTCTCGTACTTAAGTCGGCATTGTGCCTTTTGTATTTAATTCCGATGGAATTACTGTGTTTCATCGTCAAAGTGATGGTACAAGGGATACAGTAAACCTGAAGTGAAGCATCGGAATCTAAAACTGATCTCACAGAATTGGCTCAAAGCATAGACACTATGAAAACCCAGTGTTCTTGTACTTAAGTAGGCATTGTGGTTCTTGTATTAAATTCCGATGCAATTTCTGTGATTCATCGTCAAAATGAAGGTCCCAGGGATACAGTAAACCTGACGAAAATCATCGGAATCCCAAACTGGTCTCACAGGAAAGGCTCAAAACATAGACGGTAAGAAGACTCAGCCTTCTTTTACTTAAGTCTGCATTGTGCCTTTTGTATTGAATTCCGATGATATTTCTGTGTTCCATGGTCAAAGTGAAGGTCCAAGGGATACAGTTAACCTGAAGTGAAGCATAGAAATCAAAACTGGTCTCACAGGAAAGGCTCAAATCATAGACATCAAGAAAAGTCAGTCTTCTTGTACTTAAGTCGGCATTGTGCCTTTTGTATTTAATTTCGATGCAATTTCTGTGTTTCATCGTCAATGTGAAGGTCCAAGGGATACAGTTAACGTGAAGCGAAGCACCAGAATCTAAAACCAGTCTCAAAGGAAACGCTCCAAACATAGACGGCGAGAAGACTCACTCTTATTGTTTCTAAGTCAGCATTGTGCCTTTTCGATTTAATTCCGATGCAATGTTGGTATTTCATCGTCAAAGTGAAGGTCCAAGGGATACAGTAGACCTGAAGTGAAGCAACGGAATCTAAAAGTGGTCTCACAGGAAAGGCTCAAAACATAGACAGTAAGAAGACTCAGTCTTCTTGTACTTAAGTCGGCATAGTGTCTTTTGTATTTAATTACGTAGCAATTGCTGTGTTTCACCACCAAAGTGAAGGTCCAAGGGATACTGTAAAATGGAAGTGAAGCATCGGAGTCTAAAACTGGTGAAACAGGAAAGCCCCTAAGCATAGACAGTAAGAAGACTCGGTCTTCTTGAACTTAAGTCGCTATTGTGCCTTTTGTATTTAATTCTAATGAAATTTTTGTGTTTCATTGTCAAAGTGAAGGTTCAAGGTATACAGTAAACCTGAAGCAAAGCACCGGAATCTGAAACCATTCTCATAGGGAAGGCTCAAAACATAGACAGCAGGATGACACAGTGTTCTAGTACTTAAGTCGGCATTGTGCCTTTTGTATTTAATTCCGATGCAATGTTTGTGTTTCATCGTCAAAGTGAAGGGCCACGGGATACAATAAACCTGAAGTGAAGCATCGGAATCTAAAACTGGTCTCACAGGAAAGGCTTAAAGCATAGACACTAAGAAAAGTCAGTCGTCTTGTACTTAAGTCGGCATTGTGCCTTTTGTATTTAATTGCGATGGAATTACTGTGTTTCATTGTCAAAGTGAAGGTACAAGGGATACAGTAAACCAGAAGTGAAGCATCGGGATCTAAAACTGGTGACACAGGATTGGCTCGAAATAGACACACTAAAAAAAGTCTGTCTTCTTGTACTTAAGTCGGCATTGTGCCTATTGTAATTAGTTCCGATGCAACTTCTGTGTTTCATCGTCAATGTGAAGGGCCAAGGGACACAGTAAACCTGAAGTGAAGAATCGGAATTTATAACTGGTCTCACAGGAAAAGCTTAAAACATAGACACAAAGAAAAGTCAGTCGTCTTGTACTTAGGTCTGCATTGTGCCTTATGTATCAAATTCCGATGCAATTTCTGTGTTTAATCGTGAATGTGAAGTTCCAAGGGAAACAGTGATCCTGCAGTTGTGCATCGGGATCTAAAACTGGTGACAGAGGGATGTCTCGAAACATAGAGACTAGGAAATGTCAGTCCTCTTGTACTTAAGTCGGCCTTGTGCCATTTGTATTTAAATCCGATGCAATTTCTGTGTTTTATCGTCAATGTGAAGGTCCAAGGGATACAGTAAACCGGAAGTAAAGCATCGGAATCTAAAACTGATCTCACAGGAAAGGCTTAAAACATAGACACTAAGAAAGGTCACTCGTCTTGTACTTAAGTTGGCATTGTGCCTTATGTATTTAATTCCGATGGAATTACTGTGTTTCATCGTCAAAGTGAAGGTCCAAGGGATTCAGTAAACCTGAAGTGAAGAATCGGAATTTATAACTGGTCTCACAGGAAAAGCTTAAAACATAGACACAAAGAAAAGTCAGTCGTCTTGTACTTAGGTCTGCATTGTGCCTTATGTATCAAATTCCGATGCAATTTCTGTGTTTAATCGTGAATGTGAAGTTCCAAGGGATACAGTAAACCTGAAGCGAAGCACCGGAATCTAAAACTGGTCTCATAGGAAAGGCTTAATACATACACACTAGGAAAAGTCAGTCGTCTTGTACTTAAGTCGGCATTGTGCCTTTTGTATTTACATCCGATGGAATTACTGTGTTTCATCGTCAAAGTGAAGGTACAAGGGATACAGTAAACCTGAAGTGAAGAATCGGAATCTAAAACTGATCTCACAGGAATGGCTCAAAGCATAGACACTATGAAAACTCACTCTTCTTGTACTTAAGTAGGCATTGTGATTTTTGTATTTAATTCCGATGCAACTACTGTGTTTCATCGTCAAAATGAAGGTCCAAGGGATACAGTTAACCTGAAGTGAAGTATCAGAATCTAAAACTGGTCTCACAGGAAAGTCTCAAACCATAAACACTATGCAGAGTCTGTCTTCTTGTAATGAAATCGGCATTGTGCCTTTATATTTAATTCCGTTGCAATTTTTGTGTTTCATCGTCAATGTGAAGGTCCAAGGTATACAGTAAGTTGGACGTGAAGCATCGGAACCTAAAACTGGTGACACAGGAAAGGCTCGATATAGAGACACTAAGAAAAGTCAGTCTTCTTGTACTTATGTAGGCCTTGTGCCATTTGTATTTAAATCCAATGCAATTTCTGTGTTTCATCGTCAATGTGAAGGTCCAAGGGATACAGTAAACCGGAAATGAAGCATCGGAATCTAAAACTGGTCTCACAGGAAAGACATAAAACATAGACACTAAGAAAAGTCAGTCGTCTTGTGCTTAAGTCGGCATTGTGCCTTATGTATTTACTTCCGATGGAATTACTGTGTTTCATCGTCAAAGTGAAGGTCCAAGGGATACAGAAAATCTGAAGTGAAGCATCGGAATCTAAAACTGGTCTCACAGGAAAAGCTTAAATCATAGACTTTAAGAAAAGTCAGTCGTCTTGTACTTAGGTCGGCATTGTGCCTTATGTATGAAATTCCGATGCAATTTCTGTGTTTAATGGTGAATGTGAAGTTCCAAGGGATACAGTAAACCTGCTGTTGGCATCGGATTCTAAAACTGGTGACAGAGGAAAGGCTCGAAACATAGAGACTAAGGAACGTCAGTCTTCTTGTACTTAAGTCGGCATTTTGCATTTGTATTTAATTCCGATGCAATTTCTGTGTTTCATAGTCACTGTGAAGGTCCATGTTACACAGTAAACCTGAAGCGAAGCACCAGAATCTAAAACTGGTCTCAAAGGAAAGGCTCTAAACATAGACGGTGAGAAGACTCAATCTTATTGTACTTAATTCGCCATTGTGGCTTTTGTATTAACTTCCAATGCAATTATTGTGTTTCATCGTCAAAGGGAAGGTCGAAGGGATACAGTAAACCCGAAGCGAAGCCCCGGAATCTAAAACCGGTCTCACAGGGAAGGCTCAAATCATAGACAGCAGGAAGGCTCAGTGTTCTTGTATTTAAGTCGGCATTGTGCCTTTTGTATTTAATTCTGAAGCAATTTCTGTGTTTCATCGTCAAAGCGAAGGTCCAAGGGATACAGTAAATCTGAAGTGAAGCATCGGAAACTAAAACTGGTCACACAGGAAAGGCTCATAATATAGACACTATGAAAATGAGTCTTCAGGTACTTAAGTCAGCATTGTGATATTTGTATTTAAATCCGATGCAATTACTGTGTTTCATCGTCAAAATGATGATCCAAGGGATATAGTGAACCTGAACTGAAGCATCAGAGACTAAAACTGGTCTCACAGAAAGGCTCAAAACACAGACACTTAGAAAAGACAGTCTCCTTGTACTTAAGTCGGCATTGAGCCTTTTATATTTAATTCCGATGCAATATTTGTGTTTCATCGTGAAAGTGAAGGTCCAAGGGATACAGTAAACCTGAAGTGATGCATCGGAACCTAAAACTGGTTTCACAGGAAAGGCTCAAAGCATAGACGGTAAGAAGACTCAGTCTTCTTGTACATTTGTCGGCATTGTGCAATTTGTCTTCGCCTCCCATGCAATTACTGTGTTTCATCGTCTAAGTGAAGGTCCAAGGGATGCAGTAAACCTGCAGTCGTGCATCGGAAACTGAAACTGCTGACACAGCAAAGGCTTAAACATAGACATTGGGAAAAGTCAGCCCTCTTGTACTAAAGGCGACATTGTGCCATTTGTATTTAATTCCGATGCAATTTCTGTGTTTCATCGTCAATGTGAAGGTCCAAGAGATACAGTAAACCTGCAGTTGTGCATCGGAATGTAAAACATATGACACAAGAAAGCCTAGATATATAAACACTAAGAAAAGTCTGTCTTCTTGTACTTAAGTCTGCATTGTGCCGTTTGTAATTAATTCCTATGAAATTTCTGTGTTTCATCGTCAATGTGAAGGTACAAGTGAAACAGTAAACCTGAAGAGAAGCATCGGAAACTAAAACTGGTTTCACAGAAATGCTCAAAACATAAACGGTATGAAGACTCAGTCTTCTTGCACTTAAGTTGGCATTGTGCCTTTTGTACTTTATCCCGATGCAATTTCTGGGTTTCATCGTCAAAGTGAAGGTGCAAGGGAAACAGTACATTGGACGTGAAGAAACGAATCTAAAACTAGTCTCACAGGAGACGCTGAAAACGTTGACACTAAGAAAAGTCAGTCTTCTTGTACCTAAGTCGGCATTGTGCCTTTTGTATATAATTCCGATGAATTACTGTGTGTCATCGTCAATGTGAAGGTCCAAGTGATACAGTAAACCTGAAGTGAAGCATCAGAAACTAAAACTGGTCTCACAGGAAAAGCTCAAATCATAGACGGTAAGTGGACTCAGTCTTCTTGTACTTAAGTCGGCATTGTGCCTTATGTATTTTACTACGATGTAATTTCTGTGTTTAATCGTGAATGTGAAGTTCCAAGGAATACATTAAACCTGCAGTTGTGCATCGGAATCTAAAACTGGTGACACAGGAATGGCTCAAAACATAGACACTAAGAAAAGTCAGTCTTCTTGTACTTGAGTCGGTATTGTGCCTTTTGTATTTAATTCCTATGCAATTTTTGTGTTTCATCGTGAAAGTGAAGGTCCAAGGGGTACAGTAAACCTGAAGTGAAGCATCGGAATCTGAAAGTGGTCCCACAGGAAAGGCTCAAACATAGACGACAAGGAGACTCAGGGTTCTTGTACCTTAGTCGAAATTGTTGCTTTTGTATTTAATTCCGATGAAATTGCTGTCTTTCATCGCTAATGTGAAGGGCCAAGGGATACACTAAACATGATGTGAAGCATCGGAATCTAAAACTGGTCTCACACGATAGGCTAAAACATAGACATTAAGAAGTCTCAGTCTTCATGTTCTTAAGTCGGCATTGTGCCTTTCGTATTTAATTCCGATGTAAATTCTGTGTATCATCGTCAAAGTGAAGGGCCACGGGATACAGTAAACCTAAAGTGAAGCATTGGAATCTAAAACTGGTCTGACAGGAAAGCCTTAAATCATAGACACTAAGAAAAGTCAGACGTCTTGTACTTAAGTCGGCATTGTGACTTTTGTAGTTAATTCCGATGCAAATTCTCTTTTCATCGTCAATGTGAGTGTCCAAGGGGTACAGTAAACCTGAAAAGAGGCATCGGAATCTAAAACTGGTCTCACAGGAAAAACTCAAACTATAGACGGTAAGAAGACTCACGTTTCTTGTACTTATGTCGGCATTGTGCCTTTTGTATTTAATACCGATGCAATTTCTGTGTTTCATCGTCAAAGTGAAGTTCCAGGTGATACAGTAAACCTGACGTGAAGGATCGGAATCTAAAACAAGTAACACAGGAAAGGCTCAAAGCATAGACAGTAAGAAGACTCAGTCTTCCAGTACTTGAGTCGACATTGTGCCTTTTGTATTTCATTCAGATGCAATTACTGTGTTTCATCGTGAAAGTGAAGGTCCAAGGGGTACAGTAAACCTGAAGTGAAGCATCGGAATCTAAAACTGGTCTCACAGGAAAGGCTCAAACATAGACGACAAGAAGACACAGGGTTCTTGTACCTAATTCGGCATTGTGGCTTTTGTATTTAATTCCGATGAAATTTCTGTGTTTCATCGGCAATGTGAAGGGCCAAGGGATACAGTAAACATGAAGTGAAGCATCGGAATCTAAAACTGGTCTCACACAATAGGCTCAAAACATAGTCATTAAGAAGTCTCAGTCTTCTTGTACCGAAGTCGGCATTGTGGCTTTTGTATTTAATTCCGATGAAATTGCTGTGTTTCATCGGCAATGTGAAGGGCCAAGGGATACAGTAAACATGAAGTGAAGCATCGGAATCTAAAACTGGTCTCACAGGAAAGGCTCATATCATGGACGATAAGAGGACTCTGTCTTCTTGTACGTAAATCGGTATTGTGGCTTATGTATTTAATTCCGGTGCAATTTCTGTGTTTAATCGTGAATTTTAAGTTCCAAGGGATACAGTAAACCTGCAGTTGTGCATCGAAATCTCAAACTGGGGACACAGGAAAGGCTCGAAACATAAACACTAACAAGAGTCAGTCTTCTTGTACATAAGTCGGCATTGTGCATTTTGTATTTAATTCCGATGCGATTTCTGTGTTTCATCGTCATTACGAAGGTCCAAGGGATACTGTAAACCTGAAGTGAATCATCGGAATCTAAAACTGGTATCACAGGAAAGTCTCAAAGCATAGTCAGTAAGAAGACGCAGTCTTCTTGTACTTAAGTCGGCCTTGTGCCTTTTGTACTTCATTCCGATGCAATTTTTTAGTTTCATCGTCTAAGTGAAGGTCCATGGGATACAGTAAACCTGAAGTGAGGCATCGGAATCTAAAACTGGTCTCACAGGAAAGACTCAAACTATAGACAGAAAGAAGACTCAGTTTTCTTGTACTTATGTCAGCATTGTGCTCTTTGAATTTTATTCCGATTCAATTTCTGTGTTTCATCGTCAATGTGAAGGTCAAAGGGATATAGTAAAAATAACGTCAAGCATCGGAATCTAAAACAGGACCCACAGGACAGGCTCAAGTCATAGATGGTAAGACGACTCAGTCATCTTGTACCTAAGTCGGCATAGTGTCTTTTGTAATTAATTCCGATGCAATTCCTGTGTTTAATGCTGAATGTGAAGATCCAAACTATACAGTATACCTGCAGTTGTGCATCGGAATGTAAAACTGGTGACACAGGAAAGGCTCGAAACATAGACTCTAAGAAACGTCAGTCTTCTTGTACTTATGTCGTGAATTGTGCCTTTTGTATTTAATTCCGATGCAATTTCTGTGTTTCATCGTCAATGTGCAGGTCCAAGGGATACCGTAAACCTGACGTGAGGCATCGGAATCTAAAACTCGTCTCACAGGAAAGGATCAAATCATAGACGGTAAGAGGCCATAGTCTTTTTGTACTTATGTCGGCATTGTGATTTTTGAATTTTACTCCGTGTCAATGTCTGTGTTTAATCGTGAATGTGAAGTTCCAAGGGATACAGTAAACCTGCAGTTGTGCATCGGAATCTAAAACTGGTGACATAGGAAAGGCTCGAAACATAGACACTAAGAGAAGTCAGTCTTCTTGTACTTAATTCGGCATTGTGCCTTTTGTATTTAATTCCGTTGCAATATCTGTGTTTCATCGTCAATGTGAAGTTCCAAGAGTGCAGTAAACCTGACGTGAAGCATCGGAATCTAAAACTGGTCTCACAGGGAAGGTTCAAATGATAGACACTAAGAAAAGTCAGTCATCTTTTACTTAAGTCGGCACTGTGACTTTTGCATTTAATTCTGATGCAATTACTGTGTTTCATCGTCAATGTGAAGGTCCAAGGGATACAGTAAACAAGCAGTTGTGCATCGGAATCCACGTCTGGAGACATAGAAAAGGCTTAAAACATAGACACTAAGAAAAGTCAGTCTTCTTGTACTTAAGTCGGCCATGAGCATTTTAAATTTAATTCCGACGCAATTTTTGTTTTTCATCGTCAAAGTGAAGGTCCGAGGGATTCAGTAATCCTGAAGTGCAGCATCGGAATCTAAAACTGGTCTTACAGTGAAGTCTCAAAGCATTGACAGTAAGAAGACTCGGTCCTCTTGTACGTCAGTCGTAATTGTGCCTTTTGTATTTAATTCCAATGCAATATCTGTGGTTCATCGTCAATGTAAAAGTCCAAGGGATACAGTAAACCTGCAGTTGTGCATCGGAGTTGAAAACTGGTTACAGATAACAGGTTCGAAATATAGACACTAAGAAAAGTCGGTCCTCTTGTACTTAAGTCGGCATTGTGCCTTTTGCATTCAATTCCGATGCAATTACTGTGTTGCATCGTCAATGTGAAGGTCCTAGGAATACAGTAAACCTGAAGTGAAGCATCGGAATCTAAAACTGGTCTCACTGGGAAGGCTCAAATCATTGACTGTAAGAAGACGCAGTCTGCTAGTATTTAAGTCGGCATTGTGCCTTTTGTATTTGATTCCGACGCAATTTGTGTGTTACATCGTCAATGTGAAGGTCCAAGGGACACGGTAAGCCTGAAATGAAGCATCGGAATCTAAAACTGGTCTCACAGGAAAGGCCCCAAACTTAGACACTAAGAAAAGTCAGTCTTCTTGTACTTAAGTCGGCTGTGAGCCTTTTGTATTTAATTGCGATGCAATTTCTGTGTTTCATCGTCAGTGTGAATGTCCAAGGGATACAGTAAACCTGAAGTGAAGCATCGAAATCTAAACTTGATCTCACAGGAAAGTTTAAAGCATAGACGGTATGAATCCTCAGTCTTCTTGTACTTAAGCCGGCATTGTGCATTTTGTATTTCATTCCGATGCAATTTCTGTGTTTCAATGTCAAAGTGAATGTCCGAGGGAAACAGTGCATGGGGGCTTAATTAAATATGATTGAAAATACTTTTTAGTTTTTCGTAGCTGAAGGTCCGATTACGCTGTTTCGTAAACGGTTGGCCCTGACTAGAATTATTACGCAATCTGACTGCAAAGAACAGCAACAAAGAATGAAATGAAAATTTTTCGTTATCACAATTAATTAATTAAGTCCCCAGCAACTACAAAACCTACAAAACCCAAGCACAAATGTAATTGTTCTGTGTGTGGGAGTGTGACTCAACGTACACATCTGGCACGGTTCTTCTTCCACAAGACAAGAATTTTTAAGTACCAATTATACTGACGTGATAAAAGAAAATTAGAAATACGATAATTGCGTAAGGAAAGCAGAATTACACTCTAATACAAGAACACACGCCAGATGCGTTGTTGACTGAACCTGTAATCACGCATTATTTAGGATACTGAAATTAAAACAAACGGAGTTAATTACCTCATTTATATTGATGAAAATTATTCTAATCCTTACATTATATCTCAGACAGAACTTTCCAATATCACATCTCAGCAAGCACTGCCTAATAGCACATCTCAACAAACACTCTCTGCTACAACATCTCAGCACAGACTACCACGAGACCTCGACAGGCACTGACTACTACGAGCTCTCTCCAAGCACTGACTACTACGAGTTCTCAACAGGCACTGTCTACTACGAGCTCTCGACAAGCACTCTTCTACGAGTTCTTAACAGGCACTGTCTACTACGAGCTCTCGACAAGCACTGACTTCTACGAGTTCTTAACAAGCACTGTCTACTACGAGCTCTCGACAAGCACTGTGGAGGCGGCTTAATAATACTCTTTGGCGCAATCTCTGGCGCAGTGGCTCAGTGTAGCCACCTTTCATATGCCCCTCCTCCACAGAACAGAATTTGATGGTGTTTTTGCCAGCATTGGTGGTGAAAATACCACTAAATTCGTCCAGAAAAATACAGACAAAAATAAAAAATAATATTAATACCTAAATATCACATAATTAGTTAAAATTTTGGCTTTGCACTGACCTTTCAATAACCTAATACATAAAATACAGTAGGCAATACAAATTCTTTTCATACATGTGGCTTTACATAATAGTTTGCACAATACACAAAAAATCAGTTTATACAAATGTTCACATAAAATACTTTTAATTGTTAAAAAAAAATAGTTGATAATGCCAGCACAACAATGGTCAACAAGTGCAAACACCAACAAATGACATCGTTTCAGCAGAAGCAGTCCATCAGTTGCACCCAGCAATGTTGAGCAGGTGCAGACACCAACAAGTGACATCATTTCAGTAGAAGCAGTCCATCAGTTGCACCCAGCAATGTTGAGCAGGTGCAGACACCAACAAGTGACATCATTTCAGTAGAAGCAGTTCCATCTGTGGCACCCAGTAAAGTTGAAGAGATACACACAGCAACAAGTCACATTAGTTCAGTAGACGCAATCCATCAGTGGCACCCAGCAATGTTGAGTAGGTGCAGACACCGGCAAGTGACATCATTTCCATAGAAGTAGCTTCATCTGTGCACCCAGTAATGTTGAGCAGGTGCAGACACCAACAAGTGACTTCATTTCAATAGAAGCAGTTCCATTAGTGGCACCCAGCAATGTTGAGTAGGTGCAGACAGCAAGAAGTAACATCATTTCAGTAGAAACAGTTCTAACAGTGGCACCCAGCAATGTTGAGTAGGTGCAGACAGCAACTAGTGACTTCATATCCATAGAAGTAGCTTCATCTGTGCACCCAGTAATGTTGAGCAGGTGCAGACACCAACAAGTGACTTCATTTCCATACAAGTAGTCCATCAGTTGCACCTAGCAATGATGAGCAGGTCCAGAGAGCGGTCCATGATTTTCACTATCACTAATCACACTGTGCATCAGTAGAAATTAATCATTCCTAAGCGTCACCAATCATGTAGAAAAAGTACAAGTAACAGTTCATAATATTCACTATCACTAATCAGACAGTTCATCAGCAGAAATTAAACGTTCCTAAGTGTCACACATTATGTTGAAAAAGTGCAGGTAACAGTTCATAATATTTACCCTCACTAATCAGACAGTTCAGGCATGAACAATAGTTTGAATGCACATACAAATGCTTTTACACTAAACATACAAATCATAACAAACACACAAATGATGTCAGATAATTTTCATATTAACTATTGCAAATACTCAAATATCAGTAAACCTATAATATTTATGGGTGTCAGTGCAAGCCACTACAAACAAATAAAATAATATTTACGAGATAGGTGGGTAGGATCAGGAGAGGAAAACACACAAAACACACTCACTCATCTTTCATCCACATTAAGTACTACTGTGTAACTGAATAGTGTTAACTGTGTAAATGCAATTCTGTCAAAATCTGATGTTCATCATGTGTATCAAGTAGTAGTGGCAGCAATGTATAACAGTCAATAATAGTTAAGTCAACGTCATAGTCATCATGTCAAGACCAATGTTTGCCAAGCCGAATCAAATGAACTGTTGCTGAACAACTGTCAGTGAGCCAAGATATGCAAATACTTCCTCTCTCCAAAAAAAAGTATATACTGCTTACTGATTTAACAAAGTATGTGTATAGACTACCTTCCTTCTACTTTAGTGTTCTAGTCTGCTATCTTCATCCTCCTTGTTCCATAAGGCCAACAAAAATAATATGCACCTCGCTTACTTTACCTCTTATCCACCAAAACTCCAATAATCATCAACTTCACACAACCTCAATAATACCGCAATAACACCTCTTCAATACGTCGATACATATAAACCTTATTGCCAATATATACTCTTCACTTACTTTACCTCTTATCCACCAAAACTCCAATAATCATCAATTTCACACAATCTCAATAATACCTCAATAATACCTCTTCAATGCGTCGATACATATAAACCCTATTACCAATATCAATTCACTTCCATAACAACTCTTTCCTCTAGTCAGTCTCCTCGAACAAGTACAGATAAAATCCTAATGCAAACCTTATCATCCCATACAATCCGAAGACACATTGTCAACACACAGCCTCTGTGTAATCCATCTGAGCCTAATCTTCTATTCATTACGAATTATAAACAAAGAAATGCATACATGACCTCTAACAGACTTAGTTCGAATAACTCTCAGTAATTAAGTACGATTACGGAATGTGAATGATCACAATATTTCACAGTGTGTACACCACTTCAAGAATTATGGCAGAAGCAAACATGTGGAGTATTTCTTGTGTCTAGTGTCACTTCCTATTTCAATTGCTCATGGAAAATGCAGTGTAATGACTGTCAATGGTCTAAACCTAGTTTCGGTATGTCATGTCGTTAGCTTCCTTCCTATTAGCATAAAGTTATACAGCTTCCATAAAACCTCCAGCTCATGTGACTTCTATGAAGTTTCTTGTACTAACGTCGTTCGTCGAATTATAGCAGTTCATTTTCTTATCTTAAAAATATAAGGCACTTAGCGTAAGCAAAACAAGCAATAGCGAGTAAATATACCAGTAGAGAACAGAATGTCAAAAAGTGGATGCAGCACAAATCCTACAACGAGGCTCTGCCAATCGAACAATCTATAATTAATCCAATAGTGTGACCTCAACTCTCTGTTTGTACACAGTAGATCAGCATTTCTATACACCACATTAAAGAGTAGTTATGACAACAACAGATATGTATAAATATGCAATCCATAGGTAAAGCAGTAAACATGTCATTAGCATCATATCAGCATAAGCAAATAAATGTTCATATATCATCTTAATAAGCAAACATGAAGGCGCAAGCAGATAAATCACAAAGTATAACTTACATACATAATCACAGTCAGCACAATTAATCAGGTTACAATTATAATTTAAATAAATATGCACAGCAGACACATAATAAAAAATTTATGACATCAGTGAAGAAGCATAGCAGCCAAGCGATGCATAATATATACAAGTTACAACCCAGTTCATTAACAATCATTGTCAAAATCAGTTAACGTACGCAAGTACGTCGCTTCACAAGTAATTTCATATAACATGAAATTTAGCACAAAGTATGAATCACGTAATCGCGAGCAGCAAATTACGTCTAAAGTACGTACCTAAGTGGAAATATGTTACCTGAAAAATAAACTCAATTAATATTTACCCTTTTTAGTTTATTAGTTTCTTCTTCGAAATTACATTCTTCCTGAAAATTTCTCGATAGCAAGTCCTCTTAACGTCGGCGATACACAGAATTTACCTGAAGTTCTTAAATATTTTATACAACCGTATCCTGAAAAATACTGAATGTTAATAACATAATTCATCAAGTCACTATAGCTTTATACTGAATTTAGTCGGAGAAATTAAACTGTGTATTTGTTTACGGCTGTCAGTGCATTCGCACTGAGCGCTCGATCAGCTGTAGGCGCGTGACGTAGGAAGCAATTGTTCGCGTTCAACGACTGCCTTGTGCGGCGCCCAGACTTGACTGTTGCTTTGAGTATGTGCCGCCGCCAAAACACAGCGCGGTATCCTTGTATTCTCTGCATGTTTACATCTAGCTGTTGGTTTCTCTAAAGTATGTCATTCAAAAAAAATTTTTACGTTAGATATATGATGTATTCCTTTAGAGCGTCGAGATTTAAGAGTTTCTACTTCGACAGTGTTATCATGAATAATTTTGCGAATTCTATATGGACCGTTATAAAGCAGAAAAAACTTGCGACACAAGCCTATTCCTTTGTGAGACAAACGGTGGGACTTAATTAACGCCTTCTGACCAACTGACAAGATTTTTGAACGACCAGGACGCTTAGCTGATTTCTCTCTTCTAGCAGCCGCAGATGCAATATTTCGCAGAGCCAGGTTGACAACTTCAGAATGCCGCAGTTTCCGTGAAGGCGGAAAAGGAACTATTTCAGAAATGCGATTTCTCGGTGCTTTGTTTTTTAATATCAATATAGGCGGTAAAGAAGTTGAATCATTAGGAAGTTCATTCAGAATGTTTTGAAAAATATGAAGATACTGATCCCACATTCTGTGATTCTGATGACAATAAAGACGACACAATTTATTGATTTCCTTCATCCATCTCTCTGAAGCGTTAAATTGAGGGTGAAAAAGTGAAATGAAAATTGGTTTAATTTTACGACGCTGTAGAGTACGAAGCCAAATTTTAGAACGAAACTGCCAATAGTAGATCGAACCACTGGACCGAACAAATCGACTGCAGCCATCTCCTTTAATTTCGCTGGAATGATAGGAAACAACGGTGCTCTGTGAGAAACTGTTGGCGGCTTAGCCTTTTGACATAATTTGCATTTGGCCAGAACAGATCGAATACGTCTTTCCATATTACTGAAGTAGCAATTTTCCCGTAATTTATGAAAGCATTTTCTGGAACCAAAGTGTGCATAACTGAAATGCGTATACCAAATCAATTTATTGACCCACTCATCAGGAATACAAACTACCCAAACAGAGTTGTCGAGCGATTTTCGTTTAAAAAGAATGTCATTGCGAACTAAATAATGCTGTCTAATCGCCACGCTTTCCTTTCTCCTCCACTTCTCCTTAATGTCCTTCCAGATTGGATCCTTATTTTGCTCCTTAGTGATGTCCTGGAGCGAAGACGAAATAAAGTTTTCAAACGCAACACCTTGAATATACATCAAACAATAATTGTTTTCTACGCAGTCCTCTTCAGCACTTTGTTTCAAACCCACAGGTGCACGTGATAAAGCATCGGCAACAATATTTGAAGAACCCTGTATGTAAACAATACTAAAGTCCAATTCCTGTAGGTACAACGCCCATCGTGACAATCTGCCATGAGTTAATTTTGTCGACATAAGAAATTCCAGAGCTCGATGATCGGTGTAAACCTTAGTATGTCTGCCAAACAAAAATGTGCGAAATTTTGTGAAAGCCCAAACAACAGCCAAAGCTTCAAGTTCTGTAATCGAATAATTCTTTTCTGATTTAGAAAGAACACGACTTCCAAATGCAATAGTTTTCTGTGCTACAACGCCGTTTTCTTCTATCTCTTGAAATAAATGTGCACCTAGGCCCTTGTATGATGAGTCCGTCGCCAAACAAAAATCTTTAGATAGATCCGGATGTGAAAGTTATGGAGCCGCAACTAAAGCATCACGAAGCTGTTCAAATTCTGACTGAGCTTCCTCATCCCAACACCAATTAGATTTCTTTCCGGATAGTTCACATAAACGAGGTGTGGCCAAATCGTCCAATCTAACAAAGCGTCGAAGAAATTTACAGACGCCAAGGAAACTACGAACATCACGTTTTATGGTAGGAACAGCATAATTACGAATAGCGTCTAATTTTTCTGGATCAGGAAGAATACCTTCTGTAGAAATAATGTGACCGAGAAATTTCACCTGAGAACGACCAAAATCAGATTTTTCCAAGTTCACTGTAAAGCCAACGCTTGCAAAGATACTTAATAATGAATCCAAAATTTTGTTGTGCTCACTCCAAGAATGTTTAGCAATAAGAATATCGTCAACATATGAAGTAATATTGTCACGAAGATAAACAGGTAACATTTCATTTAAGCTACGAATGAATGCTGCAGAAAATATAGTAAGTCCAAACGGTAAATTCCAAAGTCACTTTTGGGTAAAACAGTCATATCCGGTTATTGTTTACTTACTCACTAGATAGATTGATAGTCGAAGAGTTGGTTTGACAGATGCAAAGAATAGTAAAAGAGTAGGCAGCGGTGCAGAAAACTAAAAGAGAAATAGCACCACTACAGTTCGGGGCCCTATGCTCGCTACGGCACATATTCACTTAGAGTAGTGAATCCCCTGAGGACTTTAATAGCTGCACATAATTTCCAGTTTGTGACTTTGTGGCACATCTGGCGGACGTGCGTACCTAAATTGATCTAGCCATGAACATGGATGTATGTCATTCTTAGAATTACGGAAGATCTTAAATTTCCGAACAGTCAAAAAGTGTTTATAGTCAAAGTTTTCGCCTCGTGCCGACAAAGACCTACCGCGTCTGTCCCAGTCCCAATGACGATTATTGTCAAGTTCGAATTTCTTTTGCGGTCTTTTCCTACAATTTCGCCTACAATTTGTTTGACTTGCTTTCGTAATGCCTCAAATTCCCTTTTCACGCGTTCATTAAATTTTCCCTGATTTTCAACATGTTTATTTATGTTCTGGTACTCTTCGGTTTCTGCGAATGGTAATGGAGCTGTATCATCCGAATCTCTGTCCCCATGTAAACTAAGATTTGTCAGTTTATCTGATATCTCCTCAACTCTTTCCGCTAAATCACCTATTTTTTCTTTCTGTTTGTTTACGTCTTCCGTGTCGCAACTCGTGTTTCAGTATTGACACATTTGGTAGTTAACTGTTCATATTGTTGTGTTAGATTATTTATTCTGTCATTTGGCACGGATTCCTCGATTCTCTCAAATATTTCCTCCTTGTCGTGTGCACGTTGTAAATTTAACTCTGAAAATTTCTGTACTATCACGCGATCTCTTTCCTCCTGTTCTCTATCCTGTTCCCTTTGTCTAATCTCTACTGCAACTAATCTATTATTATGAGAATTCAAAATCGGTTGTACTTCTTCTCTGATTTCTTTCTCTAACTCATCTTTCATATTTTTAAAACATGTCCCTATTCGTGAGTCTAACCGTGTTTCTAGTGTTCCCATATCAGTTTTTAATTCAGATCCCAAAGTTCCCATCTCGGTTTTAATTGTTCCTGACTCTGTTTTAATTGTTCCTATTTGTGATCCCAGTGAGTCTAACCGTGTTTCCATTGTTCCCATCTGTCTTTTTAATTCAGATCTAAACCGTGTTTCCATTGTTCCCATATTTAATATAGCACTCATGAACTGCTCCATAGTAACTGTTTCAAAATTCTTTTCACCCCTAACATTTCCCACAAAACCAGCTCCCTTCGTCATAGCTGTAAGGCTATCTGTGTTCGATACTATTTCAGAATCTTCTATCCTTAATCTCGTATTCTGTGAATTTTCTGATTGAGAAAGATTTTGAAATGGTTCCGGACTATTATCCCGACTTATTACATTGTTTTCCACTTCATTATTCATCACACTGTTCTCCTGTGTTGGCGAGTTCTCCATGTCAACCATTTCGTCATTCTCACTATTCATCATTTTCGCCTTTTTCATCGACCGCGTAATCATTTACAAAACATAAAAAAAATTCGTCCCTGTACGAAAATTACACACAATGACTCTTTATCTCCAACAATACCATTTACATGCAATGTCTCCCTCAAACACGATCAATCGAACAATTGAAATAATTGCACTAGATTGTCAAACGCGTATACAAGACAACAATTTAAATTTTTAAAAAATACCATTAGAAGAATGACAATTACCAAATCTACACATGTAATACAGACTACAATTACTAAACTCAAATAACTACAACAATACTACGGTCTACTATTTTTACAATCAGAAGAATTCCAAGGGACGATCTGAAGCAGCGGTCGCCACGTGCATGGGGGCTTAATTAAATATGATTGAAAACACTTTTTAGTTTTTCGTAGCTGAAGGTCCGATTACGCTGTTTCGTAAGCGGTTGGCCCTGACTAGAATTATTACGCAATCTGACTGCAAAGAACAACAACAAAGAATGAAATGAAAATTTTTCGTTAACACAATTAATTAATTAAGTCCCCAGCAACTACAAAACCTACAAAACCCAAGCACAAATGTAATTGTTCTGTGTGTGGGACTGTGACTCAACGTACACGTCTGGCACGGTTCTTCTTCCACAAGACAAGAATTTTTAAATACCAATTATACTGACGTGATAAAAGAAAATTAGAAATACGATAATTGCGTAAGGAAAGCAGAATTACACTCTAATACAAGAACACACGCCAGATGCTTTGTTGACTGAACCTGTAATGACGCATTATTTAGGATACTGAAATTAAAACAAACGGAGTTAATTACCTCAATTATATTGATGAAAATCATTCTAATCCTTACATTATATCTCAACCAGAACTCTCCAATATCACATCTCAGCAAGCACTGCCTAATAGCACATCTCAACAAACACTCTCTGCTACAACATCTCAGCACAGACTACCACGAGACCTCGACAGGCACTGACTACTACGAGCTCTCTCCAAGCACTGACTACAACGAGTTCTTAACAGGCACTGTCTACTACGAGCTCTCGACAAGCACTCTTCTACGAGTTCTTAGCAGGCACTGTCTACTACGGGCTCTCGACAAGCACTGACTTCTACGAGTTCTTAACAGGCACTGTCTACTACGAGCCCTCGACAAGCACTGTGGAGGCGGCTTAATAATACTCTTTGGCGCAATCTCTGGCGCAGTGGCTCAGTGTAGCCACCTTTCAACAGTAAACCTGAAGTGAAGCATCGGAATCTTAAACTGGTTACACATGAAAGGCTCAAACCATAGACGGTAAGAAAATTCAGTCTTCTGGTACTTAAGTTGGCATTGTGGCTTTTGTATTTACTTCCGATGCAATTTAGGTGTTTCGTCGTCAATGTGAAGGTCCAGGCGATACACTAAACCTGAAGTGAAGCATCGGAATCTGTAACTGGTATCACAGGAAAGGTTTGATACGTAGACGGTAAGAAGACTCAGCCTTCTTGTACTTAAGTCGGCATTGTGCCTTTCGTTTCGAATTCCGATGCAATTTCTGTGTTTCATCGTCAACGTGAAGGTCCAAGGGATACAGTAAACCTGCAGTTATGCATCGGAATCTAAAACTGGTGACACAGGACAGGCTCGAATCATAGACACTGAGAGAAGTCAGTCTTCCTGTACTTAAGTCGGCATTGTGCCTTTTGTACTTAATTCCGTTGCAGTTACTGTGTTCATCGACAATGTGAATGTCCAAGGCATACAGTAAACCAGCAGTTGTGCATCGGAATCTAAAACTGGTGTCACATGAAAGGCTCAAAACATAGGCACTAAGAAAAGTCAGTCTTCTTGTACTTAAGTCGGCATTGTGCCTTTTGTAATTAATTCCAATGCAATTTTTGTGTATCATCGTCAAAGTGAAGGTCCAAGGCATACAAGAAACCTCAAGTGAAGCATCGGAATGTAAAACTGGTCACACAGGAAAGGCTCAAACACAACACAAAGAAAAGTCAGTCGTCTGGTACTTAAGTCTGCATTGTGCCTTTTGTATTTTATTCCGATGCAATAACTGTGTTTCATCGTCAAAGTGAAGGTCCATGGGATACTGTAAACTTGCAGTCGTGCATCGCAATGTAAAACTGGTGACACAGGAAAAAGCTCAAATCACAGACACTAAGAAAAGTCAGTCTTCTAGTGCTTAAGTCGGCATTGTGCCTTTTGTATTTAATTCCGATGACATTTCTGTGTTTCATAGTCAATGTGTTTGACCAAGTGATACAGTAAACCTGAAGCGAAACATCGGAATCTAAACCTGGTCTCACAGGGAAGGCTCAAAGCATAGACAGTAAGAAGACTCAGTCTTCTTGTTCTTAAGTCGGCATTGTGCCTTTTGTATTTAATTCCGATACAATGTTTGTGTTTCATCGTCAATGTAAAGGTCCTAGGGATACAGTAAACATGAAGTGAAGAATCGGAATCTAATACTGGTCTCACAGGAAAGGCCCAAGGCATAGACGGTAGGAAGATTCAGTCTTCTTGTACTTAAGTCGGCATTGTGATTTTTGTATTAAATTCCATTGCAATTACTGTGTTTCATCGACAATGTGAATGTCCAAGAGATACAGTACACCAGCAGTTGTCCATCGGAATCTAAAACTGGTCTCATAGGAAGGGCTCAAATCATAGCCACTAAGAAAAGTCAGTCTTATTGTACTAAAGTTCGCATTGTGGCTTTTATATTTAATTCCGATGCAATTTTTGTGTTTCATCGTCAAAATGAAGGTCCAAGGGATACAGTAAAACTGAGGAGAAGCATCGGAAACTAAAACTGGTCTCAAAGGAAAGGCTCAAGGCATAGTCAGTAAGAGAACTCAGTCTTCTTGTCCTTAAGTCGACATTGTGCCTTTTGTATTTAATTCCGTTGCAATATCTGTGTCACAACATCAGTGTGATGGTCCAAGGGATACAGTAAACCTGAAATGAAGCATCCGAATCTAAAACTGGTCTCACAGGAAAGGCTCAAAACATAAACGGTAAGTAGACTCAGTCCCCTTGTACTTACGTCGGCGTTGTACTCTTTGTATTAAATTCCGATGCAATTTCTGTGTTTCATCGTCAAAGTGAAGGTCCAAGGGATACAGTAAACTTGACGTGAAGCATAGGAATCTAAAACTGGTCACACAGGAAAGGCTCAAAGCATAGACAGTAAGAGAACTCAGTCTTCTTGTCCTTAAATCGGCTATGTGCCTTTTGTATTTAATTCCGTTGCAATATCTGTGTCTCAACATCAGTGTGAAGGTCCAAGGGATACAGTAAACCGGACGTAAAGCTTCGGAATCTGTAACTGGTCTCACAGGGAAGGCACAAGGCATAGACAGTAAGAAGACTCAGTCCACTTGTACTTAAGTCCGCATTGTGCATTTGGTACTTAATTCCGATGCAATTCTTGTGTTTCATAGTCAAAGTGAAGGTCCAAGGGAGACGGTAAACCTGAAATGAAACATCGGAATCTATAACTGGTCTCACAGGAATCGCTCAATACATAGACACTAGGAAAAGTCAGTCTTCTTGCACTTATTTCGGCATTGTGCCTTTAGTATTTAATTCCGATGCTATAACCTTTTTCATCGTCAATGTGAAGTTCCAAGGTATACAGTTAACCTTAAGCGAAACATCGGAATATAAAACTGGTCTCCCAGGGAAGGCTCAAAACATAATCAGTAAGAAGACTCAGTCTTCTTGTACTTAAGTCGGCATTGTGCCTTTTGTATTTAATTCAGATGCAATGTTTGTATTTCATCGTCAAAGAGTAGGACCAAGGGACACAGTAAACATGAAGTAAAGCATCCGAATCTAAAACTGGTCGCACAGGAATCGCTCAATACATAGACACTAAGAAAAGGCAGTCGTCTTGTCCTTATGTCGGCATTGAGCCTTTTGTATTTAATTCCGATGCTATTACTGTGTTGCATCGTCAATGTAAAGGTCCATGTGATACAGTAAGAAGACTCTGTGTCCTTGTACTTAAGTCGACATGGTGCCTTTTGTATTTAATTCCGATGCAATTCTTGTGTTTCATAATCAAAGTGAAGTTCCAAGGGAGACAGTAAACCTGAAGTGAAGCATCCGAATCTAAAACTAGTCTCACAGGAAAGGCTCAAAACATAGGCGGTAAGTTGACTCAGTCTCCTTATACCTTAGTCGGCATTGTACATTCTGTATTTAATTGCGTAGCAATTTCTGTGTTCCATCCTGAAAGTGAAGGTCCAAGGGATACAGTAAATCTGACGTGAAGCATAGGAATCTTAATCTGTTGACACAGGAACGGCTCAAAGCATATACAGTAAGAGAAATCATTCTTCTTGCACTTAAGTCGGCATTGTGCCTTTTATATTTAATTCCGATGCAATATCTGTGTTTCAATGTCAATATGAAGGTAAAAGGGATACAGTAAACGTGATGTGAAGAATCGGAATCTATAAGTGGTCTCACAGGAAATTCTCAAAACATGGACGGTATGAAGACTCAGTCTTTTTGTACCTAAGTCCGCATTGTGCCTTTTGTATTGAATTTGTATGCAATTTCTGTGTTTCATCGTCAAAGTGAAGTTCCGAGGGATACAGTAAACCCGAAGTGAAAGATCGGAATCTAAAACTGGTATCACAGGAAAGGAGCAAAACATTGACACTAAGAATGGTCAATGTTCTTGTACTTAAGTCGGCATTGTACCTTTTGAATTTAATCCCGATGCAATTTCTTTGTTTCATCGTCAATGTGAAGGTCGAAGGGATACAGTAAATTTGCAGTTGTGCATCGGAATCTAAAACTGGTGACGCAGGAAAAGATCAAACATAGACACTACGAAAAGTCAGACTTCTTGTACTTAAGTCGGCAATGTGCATTTTGTTTTTCATTCCGATACAATTTCTGTAATTCATCGCCAATGTGAAGGTCCAAGGGATACAGTAAACCCGAAGTGAAGCATCGGAATCTAAAACTGGTATCACAGGAAAGGCGCAAAACATTGACACTAAGAAAGGTCAATGTTCTTGTACTTAAGTCGGCATTGTGCCTATTGAATTTAATTCCGATGCATTTTCTGTGTTTCATCGTCAATGTGAAGGTCCCAGGAATACAGTAAATCTGCAGTTATGCATCGGAATCTAAAAGTGGTGACACAGGACAGGTTAGAAGCATAGACACTAAGAGAAGTCAGTCTTCTCGTACTTAAGTCGGCATTGTGCCTTATGTATTTAGTTCCGACGCAATTACTGCGTTGCATCATCAATGTGAAGGTCCCAGGGATACAGAAAACCTGAAGTGAAGCATCGGAATCTGAAACTGGTCTCTCAGGAAAGGCTCAAAACATAGACAGTAAGAAAACTCTGTAATCTTGTACATAAGTCTGCATTGAGCCCTTTGTATTTAATTCCGATGATGTTACTGTGTTTCATCGTCAAAGTGAAGGTCCAAGGGGTACAGAAAACCTGCAGTCGTGCATCGGAATCTTAAACTGGTGACACAGGAAAGGCTTAAACATAGACACTAAGAGAGGTCAGTCTTCTTGTACTTAAGTCGGCATTGTGCCTTTTGTATTAAATTCCGATGCAATTGTTATGCGTCATCGTCAAAGTGAAGGTCCAAGGTATACAGTAATCCTGCAGTCGTGCATCGGAATCTAAAACTGGTTACACAGGAAAGGCTTAAACATAGACACTATGAAAAGTCCGTCTTCTTGTACTTAAGTCGGCATTGTGCCTTTTGGATTTAATTCCGATGCAAGAACCGTGTTGCATCGTCAATGTGAAAGTCCAAAGAATGCAGTAAACCTGAAGTGAAGCATCGGAATCCAAAACTGGGCTCACAGAGAAGGCTCAAATAATAGACAGTAAGAAGACACAGCCTTCTAGTACTTATGTCGGCATTGTGCCTTTTGTATTTAATTCCGATGCAATATCTGTGTTTCATCGTCAATGTGAAGGTCCAAGGGATACAGTAAACCTTAAGTGAAGCATCAGAATCTAAAACTGGTCTCACAGGAAAGGCTCAAAACATAGACACTAAGAAAATTCAGTCTTCTTGTACTTAAGTCGGCATTGTGCCTTTTGTATTTAATTCCGATGCAATTGTTGTGTTTCATCGTATAAGTGAAGGTCCAAGGGATACAGTAAACCTGAAGTGCAGCATCGGAATCTAAAACTGGTCTCTCAGGAGAGGCTCAAAACATAGGCGGTAAGAAGACTCAGTCTTCTTGTACATAAGTCTGCATTGAGCCCTTTGTATTTAAATCCGATGAAGTTACTGTGTTTCATCGTCAAAGTGAAGGACCAAGGGATAGAGAATACCTGCAGTCGTGCATCGAAATCTAAAACTGGTGACACAGGACAGGTTCGAAACATAGACACTAAGAAATCAGTCCTCTTGTACTTAAGTCGGCATTGTGTCTTTTGTATTGAAGTCCGATGCAGTTACTATGTTGTATCGTCAATGTGAAGGTCTTAGGGATACTGTAACCTGAAGTGAAGCATCGGAATCTAAAACTGGTCTCACAGGATAGGCTGAAATCATAGTCACTTAGAAAAGTCAGTGTCTTGTACTTGTAATTTTTCCTTCTTTTTTTCGTAAATCTGTAGCTTTCAATTCGTTCGAGCAATCAATCTTTCATGATAGGAAACACAGTCATAGCTCAGTCACTCAAAATTACTCTGAAATTTTACTTGTTAGAATGAAATCAGGCGATGATTCTTCTTCTCTGCAGGCTCGTGCTTTGCGGCAGTCTGCTAATCTGTACAAAGCCTCGTAATTTTGGGAGCGTTGTATAATCAGTCGGGAAACCTCAAATCAAGCGGATATTTGGCTTTGAAGAAGTTTAGCCTTCCAAAGAAGTAATGGAGCTCTTGGATTATTTAATGCAGGTTCGTATCCAGTCTTTCGGAAGTTCCCTTCTGATTATCAACTACGTAATATATCGATAAATGTCATTAATTCTCAAATTTCCAATACACACCTTTTATTTGAAGGAGCAATCTATATATATTTCCTTTTTAATCGTATAGTTTCGTCTGAGTTATCTTCGGTCATAAATCTCAATAATCAGATTACAGTTCTTCCAAACCAAGCTCAGGCTAATCGGCACGAAGACAAACTCGGAAGCTCCCCTTTCTTTTTTTCTAACAACCACCAGAGAGAGTACTACAAAGAATACTTATGCGCTCATGGCATAGCTATTGTATGAGCTACTTTTCGCATGGATTCTGCGAGTATGAAGATAGAAAATTAGTAAACCTCATTCAAGGGTAGAATTGTATCAGAATAATTCATCGAATATAAAGAGATATTACAATTGCTTCTCGCAGCGAGCAAAGTTAATGATAATATACTTTGCGAGCTAACAGAAAAAATTTGCTGGGTTGTTTATTCAAAAGAGGAATATTTTGAATTAGTAGAATTTTACTGTAGAGAGTATGGGTAACATCTTAAGACAATAAGTTACGGGAATACCTAAGCTGTAGCTTTTACATGTACTGGGGTATACCCGCATCCCGAGTACATAACCAGGGAAGATGTAGATTGGTGTAATTACGAAAAAGGTCTACCCATTTGGGAACTGGCCTTCACAGGGAAACCCTGGAAAAGCCGGAAGAACAGACCCCAGCTCAGGTATTAAAGAAGATAGGAAAGCCTAAATCCAGTAATTTTGAAATATATAGAAGCTCTATAGATTAGATCGAAGGAAAAGTGCCTCATAGTCAAAAAAAAAAAAATTTACAATATTGCTCAAAAAAAAATTTTCTAAATTCTTCTTTCGACGATGTAGCCGGCGATCTCGTTGTGAAGTCGATGGAACAGGAACACTGGGTACGGACACCGGGTAGGCGACGTACAGCGTTTGGTGGACGCGGCACGGAGGACAGGCGATGGCTTATGGTACAGGATAGAAGCTGGTAACGTGCCGTAGAAACAGGAAGAAGATCTCAGGAACAGATGGTCAGGTACGTGAACATGAAACAGGTTTAAAGTGGAATAAGAAAAGGTTCTGACTGAATAAATCCCTGGAAGAGAGTGGATTAAGGCAACGAAGACCATATTTCATCGTTGAACTCAAAATCAGAGTGGATCCCTACATTCTTCCATCTGTACTAGACTGGAACATCCATCAGTCCTGACAATCGCGAATTTTTTATTGTAGTCCTCAATAGCAAAGTTGTTTTGCATTACAACTGCTGATTGTCCAAAACATTGCTAAATAGACTGTGGGCAATTAAATTTTGTTGCACCTCATATCGAATGTATTCCTCTCAAAAAAAAATTTTAATCTAATCTTCGTTTTGTTATAGTGCAGGTGGAAGCAGAGCATTGAATCAGTCCGAGGTTTGCTTTCAATTACGAAATTATGGATAAAATTTAAGTTTACACCTGATCAAAAATTTTAAACACAGGCATATGACACTGACTCCACAAAAGGAATAATTTGAAAAATTTTCATTATTCTTATAATTAATTGATTTATAGATCCAGTTGCAAATAAATATCATTAATGATGACGTATGTTCATTTAACAAATCATCCACTCGTAGAATCTTCTTCATCCTCTCATGAACATTTATGGAAATATATTTCAACAATTATGTCCGTAATATGAAACACACAAACTGCTATTATTAAAATGTTAATTAAAATTCTTAAATTAATTCTCCTGGTATAGAAGCCATAATGAAAATCCAAACTTTATAATAATTTTCTCTCGCGCAACCAGAGAGTTTCTTCAATCGTTTGCAACAGTGACATTATCGACTGTTACTTCATTTCACAGTTCATTTGTTTTCTTGCGCGAACAGCGCACATCATACACACAGCGTATTTTCCTACATATCCCACACTGTTCAAGTTTCACACGCAATTCTCACATAAGTGCTGTGTCTTGAGGAAATGTAGATGTACTTTCATTGTATATCACTGTGGCTTCTGCTCATAGTCCACACTTACAAACACTAGTAATTAACAAATTATTCTACCTATCTTAAAAATTTTGTGCTAAACTATCACAGGAGTAATCTCACTGTCTCTTAACCTATCACAGGAGTAATCTCACTGTCTCTTAACCTATCACAGGGGTAATCTCATTGTCTCTTAACCTAGCACAGGAGTAGTCTCACTGTCTCTTAACCTCTAGACAACATAAACTTCATGATATTTATATACACATTCGACTCATAGCCAAATTCCACACTAAATTCTTCACCATATTAGGTATCACAGATCTACGATCCTTCACTAAATCTCTTAATATCATTATGCGGGAATAATACCTTTATCCTTTTCGATTCGGGATATGCCAACAAGTATGATCCAGGATTTGGTATATTTACAATAACATATGGTCCGGTATAAATAAGATTCCATTTTTTTATGTTCTTCATCAGTTTCGAGGAATGGTTTGTGTCGCCTCAATAAAACCTTTTCTCCAAGATGAAACGTCTGAATCTGGTGAATCCGTTTATCATATGTCAATTTCCGTTGTATTGCCTTTTTAGTTAAATTGACAAGTGTGAGTCGAATCTTTTCCTCCCATTTTAAATTCTGGTCTTCATACTTTGGCAGATGGTTTATCCAGAAGTTCTTTTCAGTCTGACTAAACATAAACTCTGTTGGAGTAAAGTTAGTTGAGGTATGTGTCAGATTATTAAATATTTGTTCAAATACTGACAAATAATCAGTCCATGATGTTTGTTTACTGTGACAGTATGTACGCATAAATCGGTTTAATTCTCGAAAAACTCGTTCTATTGGACTACCTTGTGGATGGTAATATGATGTCAAAATTTGTTGAATACCAAGTTGTGTTAGTGTTTGCTGCCATTTAAATCCAGTAAAAATTCTGGCATTATCTGTAATTATGGATTTCGGTAAACCTACATGCGGAAGATAGTCACGCACTAATCTCACTACAGCAGCTCTGGCAGTAGCACACGTTAATGGATACAGTTTTACATATTTTGTAAACACGTCAAAGAATCCAACAATGAATTTGATTCCTCCTCTTGATCGTGGGAGAGGGCCGCAGATATCACACGAAATTAACGCCCTTGGCTCTCGTGGAATAATTGAATGCAGAACATGCCTACTACCTCTATTATCCGGTTTTGCCTTTTGACAGAGTAAACAGTTTTGCATTGTTTGGTGCACTTTTCTCCGAATATTCGGAAAATAACAGTATGCTCCTATTTTATTGGCACATTTAATTACACCAAAATGTCCCCATGATAAGTAGGTAAACCAAATTAATTTTTCCTCATATTCCTTCGGGATACATACACACCACCGTGGATTGTTGTCCTTCCCACATCTGAAGAATAATACTCCATTTACTAATTTATAATGATCTAAACTAGCCCTTGAATTTTGTTGTTCCTTTAGCTGAATTATCTTCTTCCATCGAGGGTCTTTTCGTTGTAAATTTCCCATATCTCTACGTAGATGTACATAATAAGTCTTGTAGATATTGTCCTGCAACAGTAATACTGGAAAATCCGAAGTATTTACTGATTCTATTTCCGGCGTTAAACCTTCTGGGGATCTTGACAGCGCATCCGCAATAATATTTTCTTTGCCAGACACATGAATAATTTTAAATTGGTACTGTTGTAGTGTCATTGTCCAACGTGACAGTCTAGGATGTAATAATTTACATGTTTGCAAAAAGGTTAGTGATTGATGGTCACAATACACAATCGTTTTCGAACCATATAAATAATAGCTAAACTTCTTGAATGCCCAGATAACCGCAAGTGCTTCAAGTTCTGTGGTCGTATAAGCTCTTTCACAGGGCGATAACACTCGACTAGCAAATGCTATCGGACAGAATGTTGGTACCCCTTTTATTTTCCCTATTTGGAAGAGACAAGCACCTAATCCAACATCAGATGAATCCGTGGACAGACAGAACTCACAATTCATATCAGGGTGATATAATAAGGATGCGTAAACGAGTTGGCCTTTAATGTCTCGAAAAGCTAGTTCACATTCTTCAGTCCATTGCCATGGCACATCCTTCCGTAGAAGCCGGTTTAATACCTCAGAATTCATGGCTTGAGTCTTTATGAAACGACGGAAGAACGATGTCATACCTATAAATCCCTTCAGCTGTCTTTTATTCCGTGGTGATGGAAAATTGCGAATTGCACTTATCTTCTTCTCGCTAGGCAGGATACCTTTCGCATCTATCATATGTCCTAAGAACTTAATTTGTGGTAAAGCAAAATGAGACTTTTGTAAGTTTACTGTAATTCCGGTTTTCTTGAAAACAGCAAAAATCCTTTCCAAAATATGTAAATGCTCTTCCCATGTTTTCGTGGCTATTAATAAGTCGTCAACAAACACAGTTATACGACTACGCAATTCTGGTCCAAGAACATAATCCAACGTTGAAATAAATATTCCGGCACTAATATTAAGTCCGAACGGGACAACTCTAAATTGGTAACTTCTCCCAGCATAGATAAATGCGGTATATTTCCTAGATTCTTTATCCATTCGGACCTGCCAGTACGAACTTCTCAAATCAACACTAGTTAAGTATGAAACATCCTGGAAGTTTTGAATTAATTCATCTATATTTTCAGGATGAGTTCTTACAGGTACTATTATTTTATTAATCTCTCTCACATCCATAACTAATCTAACGTTACCTCCAGGTTTTGGGACGACTAAGAGCGGAGAACAAAAGGGACTAGTTGATGGCTCAGTCAAGTTCCATTCTAACATTCTATTTATCTCCCTTTTAACGGATTGTTTTAAACGCCAGGGGATCGGATAGTGCGTGTAACAGTAAGTCTGATGTGGCTTCACTTGTAGGTGACAAATATACCCTTTAATAATTCCTGGTTTCTCATCAAAAATCTCTTCATATGCTTCTAACAAATAATGAAGCTGCTGCCTTTGTTCCCCAGTAAGCTGATTTGATTCACTAGCTTTTATCATTGTTGTTTGGTTAAAGTCCTCCTGTTGTATCAAATCCTTTGAAAGCTCTTTCCAACGACCATTTGTAGTGTCAATTAATTGAATTATGGCACCACGACAATATTTCTCATGCACCGTTTCCTTTCTATTTAAATCCAGTCCTATCTCTTCTCCATTTAATTTAAATTTAACTATTCCTTCCAAGAAATCAATCTGACAATCGTAGTCCTGCATACTCCCAATACCAAGAATACAGTCCACTAATAACTGCTCCACTACAAGGAACGTGCATTTTATTGCTACATTTCCCATTTTCATCTCTAATTGTGTTTGTATTTTGACATCGGCAGAGCATGCTCCAACAGCTCCGATGATTTTGCAGTTCTGTACTGGCAAAATTGGTACCTTCTTCTTCCTAATAATTCTCCGAAAAAGAGTGCCTGAGATGACATTGGCAGAAGCGGCGGTGTCCAATATCACATTCGTTGGAACTTCCTCCATTTCAACAAATACTTCCGATACCAGAACACTCGATCTGTCATTATGACACGTTATTAAATCCTTTGTTAACTCTTCAGTCAACAGCTCACCATCATTATATCTTAACAATTGTAATTTTACTGTTTCGCCCCTAACAGATCCCTTGACCGCTCCTCCGGGGCACGATGCAGTCATGTTTAGTTTGACTGATTATTGGTCCGATTGGTATTTGTCTCTTCAGCTACTTCAGTGATTATCGGTTGTTGTAGTGAATTCTGTCTACGTTGTCTTGCTTGATTCGTGTAATTATTGTTGTTGTTCGGCTGGTGTTGGTAGAACTGTCCTGTGTTGCCATACATTGGATTATATCGATTAAAATTCCTATTGTTCCTAAAATAGCCCCTCGCTGCACCATTACTAAAGTTTCCTTTATGGTAATAATTATTGTTTGCATTTTGTCCATTTCTAAGTCTCCTCGAAGAGTGTAGTTGGTTATGATTGTTGTTACTGCTACCATTACCGCCATTCCCATTCGAGTTGCAGCTCTAATTCGCTTCTATTACTCTTCTTTCATATGACATTTGTCTTGCCCTTTTATTGTCCTCCTCAATTATATCAATATGATCAAGCGTAGTCATAATAAGTCTATATCCTTATCATTTACATACAGCAGCTGATTCCTTATACTGGTGGGTAGTCTGGTCTTGAGTATTCTAAGTATATCCGGCAAAGGAATCGGTACATCCCAATACAAAGATTTATTAATGTATTTCTCAAAATATCTCTTTAGAGATCCTCTAGAAAATGAGAAAGGCTCAGGATATAATACCTCCTGCCTAAGTCTTTCTTGTACTCCAGCAGACCAATATTTTACTAGAAAAGCCTGCTCAAATTCTTTGTAACATCTACAAGAAGGTGTTTGTTCGGATGCCCACAATGCTCCTGTTCCTTGTATATATCCAGATACAAAACTAATCTTTTGCCATTCTGTCCAAGATCGTGGAAATAGACCTCTGAAACTTCGAATAAAGACTACAGGATGAACATTCTTTTTGTCAGGGTTAAAGATTTGAAATTGTCTCTGTTTAATCATCTTCTCCTCAAGGCTACTACGATTCCAAAAATCATCCAGTTCGTACTTTTCCCTATGGCTATCCTTTATATCGAAACTAACTTGCGACGTTCCAGTTCTGTCTACATCGGATCTTGACGTGGACGGAATGTCACGCGCAGATTGAGAGTTTTGTTTCCTACTTCTCGCTGTTTCTAAATCCTGCTGCGAGAGATTTTGTGATCTTTCGATATTTTCTTTCCAATGCGAGAATTCTTCGCCAAGTTGTTCACGAACTTCCTTTAACCCTTTGTTGAAAAAATTCTCCTCGGAACTCTCCGAAATTGACTGTAAAGCTACTTTCACAGTTTCTTCTATCGTTTCCGAAGGAAAATTTTGCCGCTCTAATGTCATTTCTGAAAACTTTCCCGCAAGTACATTCATTCTATGTTCCACTGTCGTCTGTTTTTCCTTCACTTCGTCAAATTGCTTCTTAAGATTATCTTGGGATTCTGTTATTTCTGGTATCATAGCTACGGTACACTGTATATCCTTTTGAGCTTGTATTACTTGAGGAAACAGTTCTACTTGTTTTTGTATCGTGTCAATTTTGACGGATACATATTCGGTTAGTTCCGCTTTTAATTTACTATTGTTTTCTTGGCATTGTTGGCGGACCTGCACAATTCGAGCAATAAGATTCTGTTCGGTCCTTTCTGCCTGTTCCTTTATTTCCTGTGTCTGGGTATTTAATCTCTGATCTAATTCGGTAAAGGTTGCTCTTAACTGATTTTGTAATTCTGTTTGATTTTCGGCTAGTTGACTTTTGAATTCATTTTGTATAACGGATAAGTCTCGTTTTACCTCTGCTTGGCCTTCGACTAATAGAGACAACTGTTGCATAATAACAACTAATGTGTCAACAACAGTCTGATCAGCTGTTGTATGAATGTTTTCTGAACCAGCGGGATTATTTATATTGCTACCGCTAGCCACAACAGTCTCAGAATTGCTATCCGTGGCCTCTGCACCTGCGCAAAATGCTGAACGCTGTTGCACTTCTCGTTGCTGGTTCAATGACATTTTAAATGCCGCTCTAGTCAATACCATCAAATAACTGTCACCGCTCTAATCAATACCATTAAATAACTGTCAATATCAGGTTCAAATCACTAAATACAGTTTCAAATTTACTGTCGTAGACACACTTAACTTTCAAATTACTTCACGGATGGTACAAAGTTCGATGTCCAGATACGAAAGTCACACAATATACAGTTCTACAATCTAACAACTATCTGGAAAAAAGTTATTTCTAAATTGATTTCAAACTATTTTAACTATAGGAGAAAAAAAATTAGATTTCTCTGGCCTTGTTCTGTAGTCTCGGTGTTGTCCAATAGTTGAAATCGTTTCTTGGTATCAGCAATCTTTTACTATGGGCACCGAATCTCTCTTCAGATTAGTTACCTCTCGTTCTCGTTGGTTTTCATGATACAAAAAAATACATATATTATATAACAATCCAGGAGAGTCCTGTCACACTGGCGCCACTGTAATTTTTCCTATCATCCTTTTCTTTTCTAACAACCACCAGAGAGAGTACTACAAAGAATACTTATGCACTCATGGCATAGCTTATGTATGAGCTACTTTTTGCATGGATTCTGCGAGTATGAAGATAGAAAATTAGTAAACCTCATTCACGGGTATAATCGTATGAGAATAATTCATCGAATATAAAGAGATATTACATACTTTAAGTCGCATTGTGCCTTTTGTATTTAATTCCGATGCAATTACTGTGTTTCATCGTCAATGTGAAGGTCCAAGGGATACAGTAAACCAGAAGTGAAGCATCGGAATCTAAAACTGGTCTCACAGCGAAGGTTCTAAAATTGACACTAAGAAAAGTCAGTCTTCTTGTACTTGAGTCGGCATTGTGCCTTTTGCTTTTTAATTCCGATGCAATTGTTGCTTTTCATCGTCAAAGTGAAGGTCCGAGGGATGTTGTAAACCTAAAGTGAAGCATCGGTTTCTACAACTGGTTTCACATGAAAGGCTCAAATCATAGTCACTAAGGAAAGTCAGTGTCTTGTACTTTAAGTCGGCATTGTGCCCTCTGTATTTAATTCAGATGCAATTACTGCGCTTCATCGTCAATGTGAAGGTCCAAGGGATACAGTAAACCAGCAATTGTGCATCGGATGCAAAACTGGTGACACAGGAAAGGCTCGAACATAGACACCAAGACAAGTGAGTCTTCTTGTAATTAAGTCGGCATTGTAATTTTTGTAATTAATTCCGATGCAATTTCTGTGTTTCATCGCCAATGTGAAGTTCCAAGGGATACAGTAAACCTAAGGTGAAGCATCGGAAACTAAAACTGGCTCTAGGTGAAGGCTCAAAACATAGCCAGTAAAAAGACTCAGTACTCTTGTACTTAAGTCGGCATTGTGCCTTTTTATTTCATTCCGATGCAATTCCTGTGTTTCATCGTTAATGTGAAGGTGCAAGGGATACAGTAAGCCTGCAGTTGTGAATCGGAATCTAAAACTGGTGACAGAGGACAGGTCCGAAACATAGCCAATAAGAAAAGTTAGTCTTCTTGTTCTTAAGTCTGTGTTGTGCCTTTTGTATTTAATTCCGTTGCAATTACTGTGTTACATCGTCAATGTGAAGGTCCAAGGGAAACAGCAAAACTGAAGAGAAACATCGGATTCTAAAACTGGTGTCACAGGGAAGGCACAAATCATAGACAGTAATAAGACACAGTCTTCTAGAACTTAAGTCGGCATTGTGCCTTTTGTATTTATTTCCGATGCAATTTCTGTGTTTCATCGCCAATGTGAAGTTCCGAGGGATACAGTAAACCTGAAGTGAAGCATCGGGATCTGAAACTGGTGACACAGGACAGGTTCGAAACATAGACATTACGAAAAGTCAGTCTTCTTGTACTTAAGTCGGTATTGTGCATTTTGCATTTAATTCCGATGCAATTACTGTGTTACATCGTCAATGTGAAGGTCTAAGGGATACAGCAAACCTGAAGAGAAGCATCGGATTCTAAAACTGGTCTCACAGGGAAGGCACAAATCATTGACAGTAATAAGACACAGTCTTCTAGAACGTAAGTCGGCATTGTGCCTTGTGTATTTAATTCCGATGCAATTACTGTGTTTCATCGTCAATGTGATGGTCCAACGGACACAGTAAACCAGCAATTGTGCATCGGAATCCAAAACTGGTGACACAGGAAAGGCTCAAACATAGACACTAGGACAAGTGAGTCTTCTTGAACTTAAGTCTGCATTGTGCCATTTTGTATTTAATTTCGATGCAATTTCTGTGTTTCATCGTCAAAGTGAAGTCCAAGCGATACAGTAAACCTAAAGTAAAGCGTCGGAATCTAAAACTGGTGACACAGGAAAGGTTTAAACATAGACACCAAGAAATGTCAGGCTTCTTGTACTTAAGTCGGCATTGTGCCCTTTGTATCTTAATTACGATGCAATTACTGTGTTGCATCGTCAATATGAAGGACCAGGCGATACAGTACACCTGAGGTGAAGCATCGGAATCTAAAACTAGTCTCACACGGAAGGCACAGATCATAGACACTAATAAGACACAGTCTTCTAGAACTTAAGTCGGTGTTGTACCTTGTGTATTTAATTCCGATGCAATTACTGTGTTTCATCGTCAATCTGAAGGTCCAAGGGTTACAGTAAACCAGGAATTGTGCATCGGAATCCAAAACTGGTGACACAGGAATGGCTCGAAACATAGACACTAAGAAAAGTGAGTCTTCTTGTACTTAAGTCGGCGTTGTTACTTTGTAATTAATTCCGATGCAATTTCTGTGTTTCATTGTCAATGTGTAGGTCCAACGGATACAGTAGACCTGAATTGAAGCATCGGAATCTAAAACTGAAGACACAGGAAAGGCTCAAAACATAGACAGTAAGAAGACTCAGCCTTCTTGTACATAAGTCGGCATTGTGCATTTTGAATTTTATTCTGATGCAATTTCTATGTTTCATCGTCAATGTGACGGTCCAAGGGATACAGTAAACCTGACGTGAAGCATCCGAATCTAAAACTGGTCTCACAGGTAAGGCTCAATACATAGACACTAAGAATAGTCAGTCGTCTTGTACTTATGTCGGCATTGTGCCTTTTGTATTTAATTCCGATGCAATATATGTGTTTCATCGACAATATGAAGGTCCAAGGGATACAGTAAACCTGAAGTGATGCATCGGAATCTAAAACTGGTCTCACAGTGAAGTCTCAAAACATAGCCAGTAAGAAGACTCGGTCCTCTTGTTCTTAAGTCGGCATTGTGCCTTTTGTATTTAAATCCGATGCAATTTCTTTGTTTCATCGTCAATGTGAAGGACCAAGGGATACAGCAAACCTGAAGAGAAGAATCGGATTCTAAAACTGGTCTCACGGTGAAGGCACATATCATAGACAGTAAGAATCGTGAAGTGAAGCATTGCAATCTAAAACTGGACTCACAGGATAGGCTCAAAACATAGACACTATGATAAGTCAGTGTCTTGTACTTTAAGACGGCATTGAGCCTTTTATATTTAATTCCGATGCAATTACTGTATTTCATCGTCAATGTGAAGGGCCAAGGGATACAGTAAACCAACAATTGTGCATCGGAATCCAAAACTGGTGACACAGGAACGGCTCAAACATAGACACTAAGACAAGTGAGTCTTCTTGTACTTAAGTCGGCATTGTGACTTTTGTAATTAATGCCGATGCAATTTCTGTGTTTCATCGTCAATGTGAAGTTCCAAGGGATACAGTAACCTGAAGTGAAGCATCGGAACCTAAAACTGGCTTACAGTGAAGGCTCAAAACATAGCCAGTAAAAAGACTCAGTCCTCTTGTTCTTAAGTCGGCATTGTGCCTTTTGTATTTAATTCCGATGCAATTACTGTATTTCATCGTCAATGTGAAGGTCCAAGGGATACATTAAACCAACAATTGTGCATCGGAATCCAAAACTGGTGACACAGGAATGGCTCAGACATAGACACTAAGACAAGTGAGTCTTCTTGTACTTAAGTCGGCACTGTGACTTTTGTAATTAATTCCGATGCAATTACTGTGTTACATCGTCAATGTGATGGTCCAAGAGATACAGCAAACCTGAAGAGAAGCATCGGATTCTAAAACTGGCTCACAGTGAAGGCTCAAAACATAGCCAGTAAGAAGACTCAGTCCTCTTGTACTTAAGTCGGCATTGTGCTTCTTGTATTTAATTCCGATGCAATTTCTGTGTTTCATCGTCAATGTAAAGGTCCAAGGGACACAGTAAACCTGAAGTCAAGCATCGGAATTTAAAACTGGTCTCACAGGGGAGGTTCAAAACATAGACACTAAGAAAAGTCGGTCGTCTTGTACTTATGTCGGCATTGTGCCATTTTGTATTTAATTTCGATGCAATTTCTGTGTTTCATCGTCAAAGTGAAGTCCAAGCGATACAGTAAACCTAAAGTGAAGCGTCGGAATCTAAAACTGGTGACACAGGAAAAGTTTAAACATAGACACTAAGAAATGTCAGGCTTCTTGTACTTAAGTCGGCATTGTGCCCTTTGTATCTTAATTACGATGCAATTACTGTGTTGCATCGTCAATATGAAGGACCAAGCGATACAGTACACCTGAGGTGAAGCATCGGAATCTAAAACTGGTCTCACACGGAAGGCACAAATCATAGACACTAATAAGACACAGTCTTCTAGAACTTAAGTCGGTATTGTACCTTGTGTATTTAATTCCCATGCAATTTATGTGTTTCATCGTTAATGTGAAAGTCCAAGGGATACAGTAACCTGCAGTTGTGAATCGGAATCTAAAACTGGTGACAGAGGACAGGTTCGAAACATAGCCACGAAGAAAAGTTAGTCTTCTTGTTCTTAAGTCTGTGTTGTGCCATTTGGATTTAATTCCGTTGCAATTACTGTGTTACATCGTCAATGTGAAGGTCCAAGGGAAACAGCAAAACTGAAGAGAAACATCGGATTCTAAAACTGGTGTCACAGGGAAGGCACAAATCATAGACAGTAATAAGACACAGTCTTCTAGAACTTAAGTCGGCATTGTGCCTTTTGTATTTATTTCCGATGCAATTTCTGTGTTTCATCGTCAATGTGAAGGTCCGAGGGATACAGTAAACCTGAAGTGATGCATCGGAATCTAAAACTGGTCTCACAGTGAAGTCTCAAAACATAGCCAGTAAGAAGACTCGGTCCTCTTGTTCTTAAGTCGGCATTGTGCCTTTTGTATTTAAATCCGATGCAATTTCTTTGTTTCATCGTCAATGTGAAGGACCAAGGGATACAGCAAACCTGAAGAGAAGAATCGGATTCTAAAACTGGTCTCACGGGGAAGGCACATATCATAGACAGTAAGAATCGTGAAGTGAAGCATTGCAATCTAAAACTGGACTCACAGGATAGGCTCAAAACATAGACACTATGATAAGTCAGTGTCTTGTACTTTAAGACGGCATTGAGCCTTTTATATTTAATTCCGATGCAATTACTGTATTTCATCGTCAATGTGAAGGGCCAAGGGATACAGTAAACCAACAATTGTGCATCGGAATCCAAAACTGGTGACACAGGAACGGCTCAAACATAGACACTAAGACAAGTGAGTCTTCTTGTACTTAAGTCGGCATTGTGACTTTTGTAATTAATGCCGATGCAATTTCTGTGTTTCATCGTCAATGTGAAGTTCCAAGGGATACAGTAACCTGAAGTGAAGCATCGGAACCTAAAACTGGCTTACAGTGAAGGCTCAAAACATAGCCAGTAAAAAGACTCAGTCCTCTTGTTCTTAAGTCGGCATTGTGCCTTTTGTATTTAATTCCGATGCAATTACTGTATTTCATCGCCAATGTGAAGGTCCAAGGGATACATTAAACCAACAATTGTGCATCGGAATCCAAAACTGGTGACACAGGAATGGCTCAGACATAGACACTAAGACAAGTGAGTCTACTTGTACTTAAGTCGGCACTGTGACTTTTGTAATTAATTCCGATGCAATTACTGTGTTACATCGTCAATGTGGTGGTCCAAGAGATACAGCAAACCTGAAGAGAAGCATCGGATTCTAAAACTGGCTCACAGTGAAGGCTCAAAACATAGCCAGTAAGAAGACTCAGTCCTCTTGTACTTAAGTCGGCATTGTGCTTCTTGTATTTAATTCCGATGCAATTTCTGTGTTTCATCGTCAATGTAAAGGTCCAAGGGACACAGTAAACCTGAAGTCAAGCATCGGAATTTAAAACTGGTCTCACAGGGGAGGTTCAAAACATAGACACTAAGAAAAGTCGGTCGTCTTGTACTTATGTCGGCATTGTGCCATTTTGTATTTAATTTCGATGCAATTTCTGTGTTTCATCGTCAAAGTGAAGTCCAAGCGATACAGTAAACCTAAAGTGAAGCGTCGGAATCTAAAACTGGTGACACAGGAAAAGTTTAAACATAGACACTAAGAAATGTCAGGCTTCTTGTACTTAAGTCGGCATTGTGCCCTTTGTATCTTAATTACGATGCAATTACTGTGTTGCATCGTCAATATGAAGGACCAAGCGATACAGTACACCTGAGGTGAAGCATCGGAATCTAAAACTGGTCTCACACGGAAGGCACAAATCATAGACACTAATAAGACACAGTCTTCTAGAACTTAAGTCGGTATTGTACCTTGTGTATTTAATTCCCATGCAATTTATGTGTTTCATCGTTAATGTGAAAGTCCAAGGGATACAGTAACCTGCAGTTGTGAATCGGAATCTAAAACTGGTGACAGAGGACAGGTTCGAAACATAGCCACGAAGAAAAGTTAGTCTTCTTGTTCTTAAGTCTGTGTTGTGCCATTTGGATTTAATTCCGTTGCAATTACTGTGTTACATCGTCAATGTGAAGGTCCAAGGGAAACAGCAAAACTGAAGAGAAACATCGGATTCTAAAACTGGTGTCACAGGGAAGGCACAAATCATAGACAGTAATAAGACACAGTCTTCTAGAACTTAAGTCGGCATTGTGCCTTTTGTATTTATTTCCGATGCAATTTCTGTGTTTCATCGTCAATGTGAAGGTCCGAGGGATACAGTAAACCTGAAGTGAAGCATCGGGATCTAAAACTGGTTTCACAGGAAAGCCTAAAACATAGACACTAAGAAAAGACAGGCTTCTTGTACTTAAGTCGGCATTGTGCCGTTATTATTTAATTACGATGCAATTACTGTGTTGCATCGACAATGTGAAGATCCAAGGGATACAGAAAACCTGAAGTGAAGCATCGGATTCTGAAACTTGTCTCACAGGGAAGGCACTAATCATAGTCAGTAAGAAGACACATTCTTCTAGTACTTAAGTCGGCATTGTGCCTTTTGTATTTAGTTCTGATGTATTTTCTGTGTTTGATCAACAATGTGAAGGTCCAAGGGACATAGTAAACCTGAAGTGAAGCATCAGAATCTAACACTGGTCTCACAGGGGAGCCTCAAAACATAGACACTAATAAAAGTCGGTCTTCTTGCACTTATGGCGGCATTGTGCCTTTTGTATTAACTTCCGATGCAATTACTGTGTTTCATCGTCAAAGAGAAGGTCCAATGGATACAGTAAACCTGAAGTGATGCATCGGAATCTAAAACTGGTGACACAGGACAGGTTTGATACATCGACACTAAGAAAACTCAGTCTTCAATTATTTAGGACGGTATTGTGCCTTTTGTATTTAATTCCGATGCAATTACTGTGTTACATCGACAATGTGAAGGTCCAAGGTATACAGAAGACCTGAAGTGAAACGTCGGATTCTAAAACTGCTCTCACAGGGAAGGCACAAATCAGAGACGGTAAGAAAACACAGTCTTCTAGTTCTTAAGTCGGCATTGTGCCCTTTGTATTTAATTCCGATGCAATTTCTGTGTTTAATCGTCAATGTGAAGGTCCAAGGGATACAGTAAAGATGCAGTTGTGCATCGGAATCCGAAATTGGTGACACAGGAAAGGCTCGAAACATAGACACTAAGAAAAGTGAGTCTTGATGTACTTACGTCGGCTTTGTGCCTTTTGTAATTAATTCCGATGCAATGTCTGTGTTTCATCGTCAATGTGAAGGTCGAAAGGATACAGTAAACCTGAAGCGAAGCATCAGAATCTAAAAATGGTCTCACAGGAAAGGCTCAAAACATAGACGTTCAGGAGACTCACTCTTCTTGTACTTATGTCGGCATTGTGCACTTTGTATTTAATTCCGATGCAATTACTGTGTTTCATCGTCAAAGTGAAGGTCCAAGTGATACAGTAAACATGAAGTGAAGCATCCGAATCTAAAACTGATCTCACAGTGAAGTCTCAAAACATAGCCAGTAAGAAGACTCAGTCCTCTTGTACTTAAGTCGGCATTGTGCCTTTTGCATTTAATTCCGATGCAATTGCTGTGTTTCATCGTTAATGTGAAGGTCCAAGGGATACAGTAAGCTGGCAGTTGTGAATCGGAATCTAAAACTGGAGACACAGGACAGGTTCGTAACATAGACACAAACAAATGTCAATCTTCTGGTATTTAAGTCGGTATTGTACCTTTTGTATTTAATTCCGATGCAATTACTGTGTTACATCGCCAATGTGAAGGTCCAAGGGATACAGAAAACCTGAAGTAAAGCATCGGATTCTGAAACTTGTCTCACAGGGAAGGCACAAATCATTGTCAGTAAGATGACACAGTCTTCTAGAACTCAAGTCGGCATTGTGCCTTGTGTATTTAATTCCGATGCAATTTCTGTGATTCATCGACAATGTGAAGGTCCAAGGGATACTGTAATCCTGAAGTGAAGCATCGGAATCTAAAACTGGTTCACAGGGTAGGCTCAAATCATAGACACTAAGAAAGTCAGTTTCTTATACTTTAGGACGGCATTGTGCCTTTTGAATTTAGTTCCGATGCAATTACTGTGTTCCTTCGTCAATGTGAAGGTCCCAGGGACACAGTAAACCTGAAGTGAAGAATCGGAATCTAAACCTGGTCTCACAGGGGGGGTTCAAAATATAGACACTAAGAAAAGTCAGTCTTCTTGAACTTAAGTCGGCATTGTGACTTTTGTATTTAATTTCGACGCAATTTCTGTGTTTCATGGTCAATGTGTAGGTCCAAGGGATACAGTAGACCTGAATTGAAGCATCGGAATCTAAAACTGAAGACCCAGGAAAGGCTCAAAGCATAGACAGTAAGAAGACTCTGCCTTCTTGTACTTAAGTCGGCATTGTGCCTTTTGAATTTTATTCTGATGAATTTTCTGTGTTTCATCGTCAGTGTGATGGTCCAAGGGGTTACAGTAAACATGAAGTGAAGCCTCCGAATCTAAAACTGGTCTCACAGGTAAGGCGCAATACACAGACACTAAGAAAAGTCAGTCGTCTTGTACTTATGTCACCATTGTGCCTTTTGTATTTAATTCCGATGCAATATTTGTGTTTCATCGACAAAATGAAGGTCCAAGGGATACAGTAAACCTGAAGTGAAGTATCGGAAACTAAAACTGGTCTCACAGTGAAGTCTCAAAACATAGAAAATAAGAAGACTCAGTCCTCTGGTACTTATGTCGGCATTGTGCGTTTTGTATTTATTTCCGATGCAATTTCTGTGTTTCATCGTCAATGTGTAGGTCCAAGGGATACTGTAATCCTGAAGTGAAGCATTGGAATTTAAAACTGGAGTCACAGGATAGGTTAAAAAGATAGACACTAAGATAAGTCAGTGTCTTGTACTTTAAGTCGGCATTGATCATTTTGAGTTTAATTCCGATGCAATTACTGTGTTTCATCGTCAATGTGAAGGTCGAAGAGAGAGAGTAAACCATCAGTTGTGCATCGGAATCCACAACTGGTGACATAGAAAAGGCTCAAAACGTATAAACTAACAAAAGTCAGTCTTCTTGATCTTAAGTCTGCATTGTGCCTTTTCTATTTAATTTCGATGCAATTTCTGTGTTCCATCGACAAATTGAAGGTCCAAGGGATACAGTAAACCTAAAGTGAAGCATCGGAATCTAAAACTGGTGACACGGGAGAGGTTTAATCAAAGACACTAAGAAAAGTCAGGCTTCTTGTACTTAAGTCACCATTGTGCCTTTTGTATTTTATTACGATGCAATTACTGTGTTACATCGTCAATGTGAAGGCCCAAGGGATACAGAAAACCTGAAGGGTAGCATCGGATTCTAAAACTGGTCTCACAGGGAAGGCACAAATCATAGACAGTAAGATGACACAGTCTTCTAGAACTCAAGACGGCATTGTGCCTTGTGTATTTAATTCCGATGCAATTTCTGTGATTCATCGTCAATGTGAAGGTCCAAGGGATACTGTAATCCTGAAGTGAAGCATCGGAATCTAAAACTGGTCTCACAGGATAGGCTCAAATCACACACACTAAGAACGTCAGTGTCTTGTTTTTTAAGTCGGCATTGAGCCTTTTGTGTTAAATTTCGATGCAATTACTGTGTTTCATCGTCATTGTGAAGGTCCAAGAGATACAGTAAACTAGCAGTTGTGCATCGGAATCCAAAACTGGTGACATAGAAAAGGCTCAAAACATATAAACTAAAAAAAGTCTGCCTTCTAGAACTTAAGTCGGCATTGTTTCTTTTGTATTTAATTACGATGCAATTACTGTGTTGCATCGTCAATGTGGAGGTCCAAGCGACACAGTAAACCTGAAGTGATGGATCGGAATCTAAAACTGGTCTCACAGGGAAGCCACAAATCAAAGACAGTAATAAGACACAGTCTTCTAGTACTTATGTCGGCATTGTGCCTTTTGTATTTAATTCCGATGCAATTTCTGTCTTTCATCGTCAAAGTGAAGGTCCAATGGATACAGTAAACCTGCTGTCGTGCATCGGAATCTAAAACTGGTGACATAGAAAAGGCTCAAAACATAGAAACTAAGAAATGTCAGTCTTCTTGTACCTAAGTCGGCAGTGTGCCTTTCGTATTTAATTAAGATGCAATGTTTGAGTTTCATCGTCAAAGTGAAGAACCAAAGGATACAGTAAACATGAAGTGAAGCATCCGAATCTAAAGCTGGTCTAACAGGAAAGGCTCAATACATAGCCACTAAGAAAAGTCAGTCGTCTTGTACTTATGTCGGCATTGTGCCTTTTGTATTTAATTCCGATGCAATTTTTGTGTTTCATCGACATAGTGAAGGTCCAAGGGATACAGTGAAACTGAAGTGAAGCATCGGAATCTTAAACTGGTCTCACAGGGAAGGCTCAAATCATAGACTGTAAGAAGACACAGTCTTCTAGAACCGAAGTCTGCATTGTGTCTTTAGTATTTAATTCATATGCAATTTCTGTGTTTCATCGTCAAAGTGAAGGTCAACGGAAAACACTACACCTGAAGTGAAGCATCGGTATCTAAAAATGGTGTCACAGTGAAGGCTCAAAACATAGTAAGAAGACTCAGTCCTCTTGTACCTAAGTCGGCATTGCGCCATTTGTATGTAAGTCCAATGCCATTTCTGTGTATCATCGTCAATGGGAAGGTCCAAGTGATACAGTAAACCTGCATTTGTGAATCGGAAACTAATAGTGGTGACACACAACAGGTCCGAAACATAGACACTAAGAAAAGTCAGTCTTCCTGTACTTAAGTCGGCATTGTGCCATTTGCATTTAATTTCGATGCAATTACTGTGTTGCATCGTCAATGTTTTGGACCAAGGGATACAGCAAACCAGAAGCGAAGCATCAGAATCTACAACTGGTCTCACAGGGTAGGCTCAAATCATAGACAGTAAGAAGGCACAGTCTTCTAGAACTTTAGTCGGCATTGTGCCTTTTGTATTTAATTCCGGTGCAATTTCTGCGTTTCATCGTCATTGTGATTGTCCAAGGGATACTGTAAACCTGAAGTGAAGCATCGGATTCTAAAACTGTCTCACAGGATAGGCCCAAAACATAGAAACTAAGTTAAGTCAGTCTTCTTGTACTTAAGTCTGCATTGTGTCCTTTGTATTTAACTTCGAAGCAATTGTTGTGTTTCATCGTCTAAGTGAATGACCAAGGAATACAGTAAAAATGATGTGAAGCATCGGAATCTCAAACTGGTTTCACAGGAAAGGCTCAAAGAATTGACAGTAAGAAGACTCAGTCTTCTAGTACTTAAGTCGGCATTGTGCCTTTTGTATGTAATTCCGATGCATTATCTGTGTTTCATCGGCAATGTGAAGGTCCGAGGGATACAGTAAACCAGCAGTTGTGCATCGGAGTCTGAAACTGGTGACACAGGAAAGGCTCAAAACATAGACACTAAGAAAAATCAGTGTTCTTGTACTTTAGTTGGCATTGTGCCTTTTGAATTTAATTCCGATACTATTACTGTGTTTCATCGGCACACCGGCAATGTGAAGTCGAAGGGAAACAGTAAACCAGAAGTTGTGCATCGAAGACTAAAACTGGTGACTCAGGAAAGGCTTAAAACATAGACACTAAGAAAAGTCAGTCTTCTTGTACATAAGTCGGCCATTAGACTTTTTTTTTAATTTCGATGAAATTTTTGTGTTTCGTCGTCAAAGTGAAGGTCCAAGTTATACAGTAAACCTGAAGTGAAGCATCGGAATCTAAAACTGGTCTCACAATAAAGGTTCAAAACATAGACGGTAAGAAGACTCAGTCTTCTAAAACATAGGTCGGCATTGTGCCCTTTGTATTTAATTCCGAAGCAATTACTGTGTTGGATCGTCAAAGTGTAGGTCCAAGGGGTAGAGTAATCCTGAAGTGAAGCATCGGAATCTAAAACTGGTTTCACAGGGAAATCTCAAATCATAGGCAGTAAGAAGACACAGTCTTCTAGTACTTATTTCGGCATTGTGCCTTTTGTATTTAATTCCGATGCAATTTCTGTGTTTCATCGTCAATGTGAAGGTCCAATTGATACAGTAAACCCGATGTGAAGCATCAGAATGTAAAACAGGTCCCACAGGTAAGGCTCAAATCACAGACACTAAGATAATTCAGTCTTCTTGTATTTAAGTCGGAGTTTTGCCTTCAGTATTTAATTCCGATGCTAATTCTGTGTTTTATCGTCAATGTGAATGTCCAAGGGATACAGTAAACATGAAATGAAGCATCGGAATCTCAAACTGGTCTCTCAGGAAATGCTCAAAACATAGATGGTAAGAATACTCAGTCGTCTTGTACTTAAGCCGGCATTGTGCCTATTGTATTTAATTCCGATGCAATTTCTGTGTTTCATCGTCAATGTAAAGGTCCAAGAGATACAGTAAACCTCACGTGAAGCATCTTAATTTAAAACCGGTCTCACAGAGAAGGGTCAAAACATAGACACTAAGAAAATTCAGTCTTCTTGTACTTAAAGCGGCATGGTGCCTTTTGTATTTAATTACGATGCAATTACTGTGTTTCATCGTCAATGTAAAGGTCCAAGGGATACAGTAAACCAGCAGTTGTGTATCGGAAACCAAAACCAGGTGACATAGATAAGGCTCAAAACATAGACACTAGGAAAAGTCAATCTTCTTGAACTGAAGTCATCATTTTGTCTTTTGTATTTAATTTCGATGCAATTTTTCTGTTTCATCGTCAATGTGTAGGTCCAAGGGATACAGTAAACCTGAATTGAAGCATCGGAATCTAAAACTGAAGACACAGGAAAGGCTCAAGGCATAGACAGTAAGAAGACTCAGCCTTCTAGTTCTGAAGTCGGGATTGTGCCTTTGTATTTTGTTCTGACGTAATTTCTGTGATTCATCGTCAATGTGAAGGTCCAAGGGATACAGTAAACCTGATGTGAAGCATCAGAATCTAAAACTTGTCTCACAAGGAAGGTTCAAATCCTATACACTAAGAAAATTCAGCCTTCTGGTACTTAAGGCGGCATTGTGCCTTTTGTATTCAATTCCGATGCAATTTCTGTGTTTCATCGTCAATGTGAAGGTCCAAGGGATACATTAAACCTGCAACTGTGCATCGGAATCCTAAACTGGTGACACAGGAAAGGTTCGGAACATAGATACTAAGAAAAGTGAGTCTTCATGTACATAAGTCGGCATTGTGCCTTTTGTAATTACTTCCGATGCAATTTCTGTGTTTCATCGTCAATGCGATGCCCAAGTGATACAGTAAACCTGAAGTGAAGTATCAGAATCTAAAACTGGTCTCACAGGAAAGGCTCAAAACATAGACGGTAATAAGACTCAGTCTTCTTGTACATAAGTCGGCATTGTGCCCTTTGTATTTAATTCCGATGCAATTACTGTGTTTCATCGTCATAGTGAAGGTCCAAGGGATACAGTAAACATGAAATGAAGCATCCGCATCTAAATCTGGTCTCACAGGTAAGGCGCTATACGTAGACACTAAGAAAAGTCAGACGTCTTGTACTTATGTCAGCATCATGCCTTTTGTATTTAATTCCGATGCAATACTTGTGTTTCATCGACAAAATGAAAGTCCAACGGATACAGTAAACCTCAAGTGAAGCATCGGAAGCTAAAACTGGTCTCACAG